>NC_089505.1:89026355-89695939 GCF_036850995.1 Saccopteryx leptura | reverse complement strand
GAACTTCAATAAATGTGTTTAAAAGCACTCCTGGCTACTTAATAATTACTCAGCATAGAAGCAAAAAAAAAGGGGGGGACTTAAGTTGGCCTCTTCTTACCCTGCTCAATTGTGCCAGGGGTCACTTGGGGACATTTACAGGCCCCTTGGTGAAGTCATCAGCCAGTGCGGTGGCTAGTTTGGCAAGTTTGAAGTGAAGGGGCCAACAGTGAAACACTGAAGCCAATCCCCGCCCCGTTTATAAGGTCAACATAGAGAACCCTTGACCCCATGCCTGATCCTAGTGAATTTGGAAGCTGCAAGTTCACGACAATCTATTAGCATCTCTGAAAGAAAAAACAAAAACCATACACACACAAAATAACAAATCTCCAGATAAAATCCCAGCTCAGCAGACCTCTCAATAGCTGTGGGGAAGAGCGAAGGTCATAGAGAGCCTGACAGGGGTGGCTGCTCTGTACCAGACTTCACCATAAAAGCAACTTCAGAAAACCATGCGCTTTACCTCAGCAGCGCCACACAGAAATTCTGGGGGTGGGGAGTGGAAGGTGGGGGTAGGGGGGTGGCGGGGGGCTGTGGCAATGAGGTTTGCAAGCCACAGCTGTGAACCTGGAGTCGTGCTAACGCATATAATTCAAATGAGTGAAGTGGGACTCTCCACTAGTATCAGGGGAAAGAGTTAGATTCACTTAGAGACATTATTGCTATGGAAGGCACGGGGCCCCAGCAGTGTGCCCAGCCCTGTTGGGCAGATAAAATATATTATGCTCACTTTGTTAAAGATGGCGCTGCCCATACAGAAGCCGTCGCCCAGGTGATATTAATGTGTGTTGGGGGCAGGCTGTGGGCAGGCAGATTCCTTGTAGCCTGGGGCTTGGTTTTGGGATTAAGCCTTTCCCACCCTTTTTGATGTGAGGTGGTACAATCCCATCATGCCCCAGATAAGTGACTTTGTATTAGAAACTTCCTTATTTCGTATATTGGATTAAAGGTTTGGATTTCTACACTATAAAATAGGGGCAGAACGAGAGCTTGCTCACTTGGTTCCTGAGATTAGCATTAGAAGAGAGAGCAGAGAAAGGCCATGTGGAAGAGGCCAGGAGAAGCAGCCAAGATGGCAGAGTGTTGAGTGAGAAGCCAGTTAGTGCAGAGTTTATGCAGGGAGAAGGAAGGAGAACAGAGGTGAATAAGTCTGGTGAGCTAGAAACCTTTGATTCTAGGAAACTCGGATAAGTCAGTAGCTTTGTGAGCACTGAATGTGAGTGGGTTTTGGAGCCCAGTGTGTGTTTTACTTGCCCGCCGGGTGCACGCTAGAATTAAAGATGACAGCCCATCAGTTTTTGGCTCCGTTGTTTCTTTACCGACTGTCCGAATCCAATGCGAACCTGCACTGGCCAGGTAGCTTTGATAGTGGCCTTGGCCGTGGATACTGGCTTTATAAGCCCCAATCACGCAGGCGGCTGACGGGCTACGATGCTGCAGGCCGTGAGAAAGCTCCTCTTTATTTATACGTTGATCAATTTATTAGTTTCCACACGTGACTCTCGCTGAGCACTGATATTTAACTCAGTCATGTCGAGGCAGACACCAAACAGGTAATCCTGCTACTCTCCGAGATCTTGGACTCAGAGCTTTCTTGGCTCTCCAAAAAATTGAACAACTTTTCAAAACAAACAAACAAAGCTAAACACCAGAAAACTCTTTCCACCTTTAGAATGGAGGGGCACAATGAAAGGATCACAGTAAATTCTCACCCACACCCTCAGCCCCGAGCAGTTGGGCTTCGAGGTAGAGGAACCCAGGGAGGTCACACCCCAGTTGCTTTCTATAAACTCAAAGCGCAGAATGGAGGCCACACAGTTTCTGCCCCGGGGGCCCTGTGCTTGACACCCGATGTGTTTTTTCTGGGCAGCAGGAGCAGTTGTGACAGCCAGAGTGGAAACCAGCTGTTGCCCCTCGGAGCTGTCCGTCCACAACCACTCCTTAGCTTTATCAACGGTCCTCGTTTGGTTTGGGGCGCGTGGGAGGGGGGGCAGGCGGGACAAACATCCCGGGGGCCTGAGGCAGCTTCATCCGGGCTCTGTCCAGGTCTAACGGAAGGGGCCACCCCTGCCGCCCCGGTCCGAGCGCACCCCCGGGAGGGGGTCCGTCCCTGCCGCCCCGGTCCGAGCGCGCCCCCGGGCGGGGCTCCGTCCCTGCCGCCCCGGTCCGAGCGCGCCCCCGGGCGGGGCTCCGTCCCTGCCGCCCCGGTCCGAGCGCGCCCCCGGGAGGGGCTCCGTCCCTGCCGCCCCGGTCCGAGCGCGCCCCCGGGAGGGGGTCCGTCCCTGCCGCCCCCGCCCGAGCGCGCCCCCGGGAGGGGGTCCGTCCCTGCCGCCCCCGCCCGAGCGCGCCCCCGGGAGGGGGTCCGTCCCTGCCGCCCCGGTCCGAGCGCACCCCCGGGCGGGGGTCCGTCCCTGCCGCCCCGGTCCGAGCGCGCCCCCGGGCGGGGCTCCGTCCCTGCAGCAGAGGTGATGGCCAAGGCCGTGCCCTTGCCTCCCGCACCCACACTTGCTCCCGCCAAGCACTGAACAGTCGTCCCTGCTCACCCTTCCTTTGGCCCCCAGATCCAGCCTCACCCTCTTAGGGTCACAGCAGAGGCAGGTCAGAGGGGCTGGGCCACAGCAGGACATTGGAAATGCCCTTCCCCGCTCCCCTCTGCTGCAAGACTGCCTCCCTTCACCCCCAGCCCAGCCTTAAACCACAATGACGCCTCACCTGAGTGTAGGTGACGGCGCCCGTTCCCCAGACAGATTCAAAGAAGGTGCGTAAATCAGACGCGTTCCCCAGTGACTCCCAGTCTGAGATTGGAGGTGGGCTTCCATCTGGGGACAGCCCACCAGCCATCACAGGAGACCCTCTAAGCACTCAGTCTCAGTTCACAGAAAGAGGGTCAAAGCTTGTGTCTCTCAGGCCTTTGCTAGTGTTGGGCAGATAAAATGTATTATGCTCACTTTGTTAAAGATGACACTGCCCACGTGAGGCCATCGCCCAGGTGATATTAATGTGTGTTGGGGATCATTGTAGCCTGGGGCTTGGTTTTGGGATTAAGCCTTTCCCACCCTTTTTGATGTGGGGTGGTACAATCCAATCATGCCTCAGAGAAGTGATTTTGTATTAGAGACTTCCCTATTTTGTATATTGGATTAAGGGTTTGGATTTCTACACTATAAAATGGGGACGGAGCGGGAGCTTGCGCTCTTGGTTCCTGAGATTATCATTAGAAGAGAGAGCAGAGGAGAGCAGAGAAAGGCCACGTGGAGGAGGCCAGGAGAAGCAGCCAAGATGGCGGAGTGCTGAGTGAGAAGCCAGTTTGTGTAGTTTGTATCTGGGATAAGGAAGGAGATGGGGAACAGAGGTGAATAAGTCTGGTGAGCTAGAAACCTTTGATTCTAGGAAACTCGGATAAGTCAGTAGCTTTGTGAGCACTGAATGTGACTGGGTTTTGGAGCCCAGTGTGTATTTTTACTTGCCCGCCGGGTGCAAGCTAGGATTAAAGACTATGGCCCATCAGTTTTTGGCTCCGCTGTTTCTTTACCAACTGTCCGAATCCAATGCGAACCTGCATGGGCCAGGCTGCTGTGATAGTGGCCCTGGCCCTGGCTTCTGGCTTTACAGCTAGTTAAAGCGCCACAGACCGCAGGACCCCTGACCCTCCCCCCTGCAGCCCAAGTAGCCCTCCCACCCACTCACTCCAGGGTCCTGGCTTCTCAGGGCAGGAACGGGCTTTGGGTGTCTCCTGTCCCCTGCAGTCCCAGCAGTGTTTCAAGTGCTCTCTTACGATAGTAGTTCATTATTTGTGACTGCTCCTTTAATCCTGTCTAATGGACATTGATAGATACGTGAATTCCAAACTGTCCTCTTGATGTTCCGCTTATCTGTCAGACCTCACCCTTACTGGACTACTGCCCCTGAGACAGAGGAATTCCAAGAAGCTGGCAATCCGCCCCAAGGAGGAGCATTCCGGACATACCAGGACTTTTGATTCAGTACCCCCCTCAGGCTCTCCAAAGCCCTATAAAATTCACCTCATAGTCTGTAACCGGTGCTCTTCTCCCCAAGAAGTGCCTGGCAAGGTTCCTTTCTTCCTTTCGATAAAACCTGTTACTCTGGTCTTTTCGGACTCCCATGGATTCCAACAGACATTTCATTTGGTCATTCATCTGACAATATTTAATGAGCCTCACTCAACTGGGAGCCAAGGTCTCTGCTCTGGTGGAAATTACATTATAAATGGGGAGGCAGCTGAGCAAGTCATCAGCGGGGGCAGTCACTGCTGGCAATTGAATGGGACACTGCTGGCAAGAGACCGTGGGATACAGAGAGAGAGTAACAGGGGGCCCACTCAGAAGGCTTCTCCAAGGCAGTGCCATTTCAGGGGGACTGGAGGGTGTAGTCAGGCGAGGGATAGCTGAGCAGGGGCACGGCAGTCCCATCAGCTTTCTCCAAGGCGTGCAATGCCTATGCTCAAAGCTAAATTTAGAGCCTGACCTGTGGTGGCACAGTGGATAAAGTGTTGACCTGAAACTCCAAGGTCGACAGTTTGAAACCCTGAGCTTGCCTGGTCAAGACACATACATATGGAAGCAACTACGATGAGTTGATGCTTTCTGTATTCCCCCATCTCTATCTCTCTTCTCTCTAAAAATCAATAAATTAAAAAAAAATTTTTTTAAAGAGCTAAATTAAAAAAAAAAAAGAGCTAAATTTAGAAACCAATGCTTGCCTGGCTTGTGTGGCACAGTGGGTAGAGGGTCAACCTTGAACACGGAGGTCGCTGGTTTGAAACCCTGGGCTTGCTCGGCCAACGCACATACGCCAAGCAATCAATGAACAACTAAGGTGAAGCAACCATGAGTTGATGATTCTCATTTTCCCTCTCTCTTCTCTCTGTAAAATCAATAAATAAAACCTTTTAAAAAAAGAAAAAAGAAAAACCTGCCTGACCAGGCAGTGGCACAGTGGATAGAATGTCGGACTGGGATGCGGAAGACCCAGGTTTGAGATGCCAAGGTCGCCAGCTTGAGCGCGGGCTCATCTAGTTTGAGCAAAAGCTCACCAGCTTGGAACCAAGGTCGCTGGCTCGAGCAAGGGGTTACTCAGTCTGCTGTAGGCCCCTGGTCAAGGCACATGTGAGAAAGCAATCAATGAACTAGTGTCACAATGAAAAACTGATGATTGATGCTTCTCATCTCTCTCCATTCCTGCCTGTCTGTCCCTATCTATCCTTCCCTCTGACTCTCTCTCTGTCTCTGAAAAAAACAAAACAAACAAAAAACACACCTATGCTCTGTCCCTGCCACCTTCTTGTTTCCCTAGATGAGGGAGGGACCCCCCCCTTCTAGCCAACTGTGTGCACGAATAATCCAGAGGTCAACCTGGAGACCCCCTCTACCTCCAGCCCCTATCACCCGGGAACTCAACGGTGCATTCCCTCTCTACCCTGTCCAAGCTGTCATCTCTCCCCTGAACCCTGAAGCAGCGCCCCCTCCACCTGCCCTCTGGTTTTACACCTGTGTGCTTCCAACCTAGTCTTCGTATTCTGCTGGGTTCCTTTAAACATGCTTCTCACACTCCTTTCCTTAAACCCAACACTGGCCTTCTCTTTGCTTTGGGGGTGAAACCGAAAATCTCTATGGTGCCTGCCCTTCACGAGTCACCCCTGCTCTCTTGGGCTCATCTTGAGCAACTTGCACTCTCCCTCACTGAGTTCTTGTCACACACCTTTCGATTCCCTGAAGCTGGCCTCTGGGCCTTTGCATAACCACTTACTGCCTCTGAGAGGGGTACCCTTCTCTCACCTTCAGGTTCCACTCTGAGTCCTGACCATTCACAATCAACGCCTGTGCCCTATTACTTCACAGTCCTTTTAGGTGCGTGATTATGTAATGACTTGTGTGCTCACCTAAGGCTGCTCCAGCTGCCTTAAGCAGGGGCATCTATGTTTTGCCTGCTGTTGCAGCCCGTACCTGGCACACACTGCGACACAAATCTGACTGGCAACAGACGAAGGAAAGAATACGCTGTGGAAATCCCACTGTCTCTTTTTTTTTCCTGAAGCTGGAAACGGGGAGGCAGTCAGACAGACTCCCGTATGCGCCCGACCGGGATCCACCCGGCACGCCCACCAGGGGGCGATGCTCTGCCCATCCAGGGCGTCGCTCTGTTGCGACCAGAGCCACTCTAGTGCCTGGGGCAGAGGCCAAGGAGCCATCCCCAGTGCCCGGGCCATCTTCTGCTCCAATGGAGCCTCGGCTGCGGGAGGGGAAGAGAGAGACAGAGAGGAAGGAGAGGGGGAGGGGTGGAGAAGCAGATGGGCGCCTCTCCTGTGTGCCCTGGCCGGGAATTGAACCCGGGACCTCCGCACGCCAGGCCGACGCTCTACCATTGAGCCAACCGGCCAAGGCCCCCACTGTCTCTTGTCCTTCACTATGACCCCACTCACTCTCACCTGAATAGGGGCTGGACAGATGGACTCAGAACCACAGGAAGTGCAGACAGCCCCACGCTTGCCCATAACTAGCGGGCTGTACCCAGCCCTTCAGGGACTGAGGACAGTTCTTCCCACTTTGATGCCCGGTAGCTATCACAAAGAGCATGTTGTAGTGGTGCAGCCACCTCAGACCCCCCCTCAGAACTCCCCTAATGGGGGGCTCCCACCTCTGATCACCCTGCAGAAAGGGTGGGACATTACCTGGGTCCTGCCCCTAATGGCACGGAGGGGCCCAGGTGCCACAGGGCCAGTTGTTAAGGTGGGTGGTATGCTGCAGTGGTCTTCAACCCTTTCTCTTTTTTGACAGAGTCAGAGAAACAGATAGGGACAGACAGATAGGAAGGGAGAGAGATGAGAAGCATCAATTTTTTGTGACAACACCTTAGTTGTTCATCAATTGCTTTCTCTTATGTACCTTGATGGGGCGGGGGCTATAGCAGGAGTGACCCCTTGCTCAAGCCAGCGACCCCACACACAAGCCGGTGACCTCGGGGTTTTGAACCTGGGTCCTCTGTGCCACAGACCAATGCTCTATCCACTGCGCCACCACCTGGTCAGGTGAACCCTTTTGCCTTTTAATTGGTATAACTTTTTCTGACCTGGAACCCAGGTGAAAAACCATTTCTTTATAAATATGACTAGAACTTGGATCTTCTGACCCCTGCACCCCCCAGCTCCAAAGCTGTCTGAAAAGCAGTGGTGGGTATTCCAATCAAGTTAGCTCAGGGCTTTTGAAAAACACTAGGCTGGTCTCTGTACCTTTCCGGAATGCAACCAGGCAGCGCAGATAAAAAGCTTCACAATCTTGATAAACCTTTGACAGGATGATTTAACTCTCAAAAATTACCCTAAGAAAAGCCTTCAATACAGAACACAAGGTACCCACAAAGACATTCCTGCTGCCCCAACCATAAAGACAGGGAGAACCCTCAGGTCTTCTAGACACTCAGCAGTCAGTGAAGGTAGACTGGCTTTAAGAGGGATAGGAAAGATTATTTAGGGACATGGCAATAGACTCACAATTAAGAGACAAAATGTGTCTACAGAAAGATCCTACTTTCATTAAAAAAAATAGGTACATATGTAGGAGAATAAAAAGTAGATACCAGTATTTCAGTTTGTAGGATTATGGGGTGTTTTTTTGCTGTTGTTGTTCACTTGACTTGTAGATATACCTGTTGGGCAGATAAAATATATCATGCTCACTTTGTTAAAGATGGCGCTGCCCACATGGAAGCCCATTGCCCAGGTGATGTTAATGTGTGTTGGAGGCGGGCTATGGGCAGGCAGGATTCTTGTAGCCTGGGGCTTGGTTTTAGGACTAAGCCTTTCCCACCCTTTTTTATTTTAATTTTTTATTTATTCATTTTAGAGAGGAGAGAGAAAGGGAGGGAGAGAGAGAGGAGAGAAAGACAGAGAGAGAAGGTGGGGAGGAGCTGGAAGCATCAACTCCCATATGTGCCTTGACCAGGCAAGCCCAGGGTTTCGAACCGGCGACCTAGCATTTCCAGGTCGACGCTTTATCCACTGTGCCACCACAGGTCAGGCCCCCACCCTTTTTTTTAAAAAAATATTTTATTTATTGATTTTTTTAGAGAGAGGGGAGAGAGAGAGAGAGAGAGAGATAGAGAGAGAGAGAGAGAAGGGGGAGGAGCAGGAAGCATCAACTCCCATATGTGCCTTGACCAGGCAAGCCCAGGGTTTCGAACCGGCAACCTCAGTGTTCCAGGTCGACGCTTTATCCCACTGCGCCACCACAGGTCAGGCCTCCCACCCTTTTTGATGTGGGGTGGTGCAATCCCATCATGCCTCAGATAAGTGACGTTGTATTAGAGACTTCTCTATTTTGTATATTGGATTAAAGGTTTTGATTTCTGCACTATAAAGTGGGGCAGACCGGGAGCTTACTCGCTTGGTTCCTGAGATTAGCATTAGAAGAGAGAGCAGAGAGGAGAGCAGAGAGAGGCCACATGGAGACCAGAAGCAGCCAAGATAGTGGAGTGCTGAGTGAGAAGCCAGTTTGGGCAGAGTTTGTGCAGGGAGAAGGAGATGGGAAACAGAGGTAAGTCTGGTGAGCTAGAAACCTTTGATTCTAGGAAACTCAGATAAGTCAGTAGCTTTGTGAGCACTGAATGAGTGGGTTTTGGAGCCCAGTGTGTGTTTTACTTGCCCGCCGGGTGCAAGCTAGGATTAAAGATGATGGCCCACCAGTTTTTGGCTCCGTTGTTTCTTTACCGACTGTCTGAATCCAATGCGAACCTGTATGGGCCAGGCGGCTGTGATACTAGCCCTGGCTACTGGCCTTACAATACCTAAGGACAAAATCTTTCACAGAAACTATCCCTGGGGGGCCTGACCAGGCAGTGGTGCAGTGGATAGAGCGTTGGACTGGGATGTGGAGGACCCAGGTTTGAGATCCCGGGGTTGCCAGCTTGAGCGCAGGCTCATCTGGTTTGAGCAAAGCTCACCAGCTTGGACCCAAGGTCGCTGTAGCCCCCCCCCCCCCCCCCCGTCAAGGCACATATGAGAAAGCAATCAATGAACAACTAAGGTGTCGCAATGAAAAACCGATGATTGATGCGTCTCATCTCTTTCTGTCCCTATCTAGCCCTCTCTCTGTCCCTATAAAAAAAAAAAAAGAAACTACCCATGGGGCCTAGTTGTTTCCCAGGGTCCCCAGTTCGGCTCCCTGAGTGCAGGGCCAGGTGCGAGCTGTGGGCCAGGGAAAGGGTGTGCTACTTTGGCGGGAGCCAGTTTCTTCCTTCACACACACCTTGGTCATGGGAGGAGAGACTTTCCAAGAAGTGGTTTTCATGTGGGTCCCAGATGTCATGGCCTCAGGGACCGAGGTCAGTGAACTCAAGAAGTGTTTGTGGCACCACCTGCGGGTAGCTTGGCCCTGCTGTCTCAGGGTCAGGCCTCAGGGAGTCAATCATTCACCACCCATCTGCCCCATGGGCGCTGGGCCAGAATGTCAAGTCACATTTACTGGGGCTCCTCTGCAACGTGCTGTTTAACCATCCCTGCCTCAGCCCTGAATGGTGGCCGTTACTCGAGTTAAACTGAAGCCGAGATGCAGACAGCACCCTCACCAGGCAGCCACAGCACAGAATTTGTGCTTATGGCACTTATGAGGCCCGCCCCAGGGCCCCCAGCCCGGGCTCCTGGCTCAGCAGGGGACCAGGGCAGCGTCCCCGAGGGCTTCCTCAGCGCCCATTCTGCACCTGCTCACGCTGGGCCAGCTGACTTCAGCCCAGCTACTGGGTCACCAGGCCATTCCGAGTGTGCTCAGGAGAGAACAAGGTCTGAGTGTGGATGACCACGGCCCTGCGGCCCTGGCTGGGACACTTTTCTGGAGACAGCTGAGCACGTCCTGCCTGAGCCCTGGGGCGTGTGCAGGACCACCCTCCCTTGCCTGCTCGGCAAACTCCAGTTCGCCCTTCCGGCCCCGGCCTTCTTCTCCTGTTCAGCCCCTTGTCTTCCCAGGGACAGTCACACTGCACCCACACTCCGCACCACGAGCCCCAGGACCCTAGCCTGAGCTCTGCCCTGAACAAACCCTAGTAAGGCACTTCCACTGCACCCCCGCCCCCAGGTCAGGGTGCTCCTCGGCTGAACTGCAGACAATGAAGACGAACAGGCTTTGTTCAAAGGTTGCTATCTATCTTTTCTGGTTTCCTTTCTTGCTTTTGTAAATAAGGTTGTGTTTCATGTTTCAAAGAAAACGTAAGTGAGCCTCTCCCCTGCCTCTGCAGGGTGCTGGGACCCTGGCTTTGGGAGGGAGGGGCCAGGCTGGGCCAGGCCTGGGTTGGGTGTGGGCCCTCTGTGTTGGGACTTCCTCAGAGCCAGAGAGGAAGCACATTCGAGAATGGAGTTTGGCTTTATTAGGCAAAAAATAAAATTAGAAAGTCGACACACATGCCCACTATACAAATAGGGGCCAAGGGACACCATCTCTGAGTGGGAACCATCTGTGGCAGTTGGACTCAGGGTCCTGGTGTGGCCCCCAGCCCCCCAAATTCCTGTGTTCTAGGGTGAGGGACAGGGCAGGAAGCAGCTCTCAGGACAGGAGTGGGGGAAGAAGAGAGAGAAGTCAGAGCATTCTTCTTCCCCACATGGTAAAAAAAATTACTAAAAAAGCACCCAAAGCTTAAAAAAACTAACCCTCCCTGGCAGGGAGAACTGGGGGCATCCTGCTTAACCCACAAAATGCCTTAGCCAGCAGAAAGGTGTAGAAAAATAAAATGAAACTTCATCCCTGAATGATAAGAGTGAAGACCTCCCTTCCTGCCCCCATGACTCTGGACTCAACAGGGCAGCCAACTCCTCTCCCAGGGGCACAAACACGCTCGCTGTCACACGCGCTGCCCCCCGCCGGTCGGTGTCCAAGGCCCTGGGCCACAGGGACGGGGAGTCTGACATCCATAGCGTCTCACCCCTCCCAGCATCGTGAGGCTCCCTGTGCCAGACCGAGGTCCCTCCCTCCTCCTCTAGGGGCAGGACGGGGACCCCAGCACCAGGGCAAGGGGGGGGGGGCAGCCTGCAGTGGGGGTTGGAAGGGCAGTGGTGGGGACCGAGAGGAGCTGGGGAGGAAAGAAAGCCAGCCCAGGTGGCCTGAAACCAGAGGTCACACGCAGCAGCCGACAGTGACAGCAGAATCAGAGGGAGAAAGGGGGTCTCAGTGGCAGAGAGGAGTCGGGCTCACGGCGGGGCGGGGTCCGGTCGCATCTGTGACCTGTGGGCTGCCCCGGGCAGTCCCACGGCACAACTGGGCTGAGGGCAGGGCAAGGCCCCTTTCCTGCGGGCAGCCCACGAAGGAGGGGCCCTGCGTAGTGTTCTCAGGGTAGCAGGACTGCTGCCTGGGAAGGTCACCAGAGGTAATAAAAAGGGGGTGCACTTGGGCAGAAAGAAGTCTGGGGGTGAGGTGCTTACACTAGTCCTGAAGGCCCAGTTGGGCCCGAGACCTAGGAATCTGAGGTGCCCAGGGCTGGGATCCTAGGCATTAACCTGCCCACCAGGAGAGCCGGAGGGCAGGCCTGGCCACGGGGCAGAGAATGCTCGTCCTCAAGGGGCCTGCCCACGGGAGGCTGAGTGTCCGCTGGGCAGGCCTGAGGACGAGTGACGGAGACCATCCCTCCCGCCTCCCCAGGGAGCCTGAGGTGCCCGGTGGGACAAGGGAATACAGTACTAAGATGTGACCTCGGCCTGGGCTGTGGGGTCAGGGCAGCCCGGCTCCTGCTGCAGTCACAGTGGTGGTGGTGTCCCTGCAGGCGGGGCTGGACCGGGGAGGGGGCCCGGGGCCATGAAGCCCCTGGGAGGTCCCTGGCTTTGGGGCAGCACCAAACACAACTGATGTGAGCCAAGAGATGGGCGGGAGGAGTGTGACCTCACAGCCGCGCTCAGCCCAGTCTGCGGGGGAGAAGGCGCCTGAGGACAGGACTCAGCCCGGTGTGTCAAGGGCCCTGGAGGAGAGGCGAAGGTGGCAGTGGTGGCAGTAGCGTACACCTGGGTACACTCTCGAGACACTCTGGGCACCGGGAGGTGGAGGGCCGCGGGGTCAGCGCAGGCTCTGGTACAAGTAGGCTGAGGTGAAGAGGGCGTTGGCAGCCAAGCTCACAGCCAGAAGGCCCTGGACCAGTGAGGGGCCGAAATGACCTTCGAGAAAATGGAGAGACCAGTCAGAGGCATGAAGGTGGGAAGATGAACTTGGGGTGGGGGTCTCTGTGCCACTAAACACCCCTGGCCCCCCAGAACTGCACCTGTGGGCCTGAGGCCCCGCCCCCCAGCTCTTTTCTGGTGCCGAGGACTCCTACCCGGAAAGACACTCCATCCTGGGGTCAGCAGGTCAAGCCCTGCCACCCCTCCTGAGCCCATGCCACCCACCAGACCAGTGTTTGTACCTCGCTGATGGGGTAGGGCCGTGACCTTGCTTTATAAACAGAAAACGGACTTTAGGGAAATGAGAATCCTGCCCAGGCCTCAGAGGTAGGCAGCCGACTGGGATCCTTTTCCCCAAGTCTATGCTTAGGGCATGACCTCAATACTGCGGGGTCACACTCCCAGATCCCAGCTGATATGGGGGCAGCACCCTTTCTTTCCAGGAAACCTCCCTGCACCCATCTTCAAGATACCGTGGGCCCCACTCCCTAGAGAGCACCAGGTGCTGACCTCATATGCGCTCCGCAGGCCGCAGCCCGTGTGCTGGTCCCCAGCGCCCCCAGAGCCCCCTCCCAGGGGGCGCCCTCCCAGGGACCTGTCTGCAAAGGTGATGTCTAACAGAGCAGCCACAGGCCGCACTGGCCAGTGGAGCCCCTGAAATGAGGCTGGTGCAGCTAATGAATTAACTTTTGTTACCAAATTTTAACTTTTATAATCTAAATGGCCACCTGTGACCAAAGACTAATATAACAGGGAGCACAGAACCAGACCCCATCAGCAGGGAATGTGGTCTGCTGAGCCACGGGCTGGACCCAGAGGCCCTGGGTGGGTTACCTAACTGTCCCGTCACTAGAGGGCCCTCGAGGGGTCTCTCTTTGTCAGGGCCCTCCAGAGAACAGGGGCGATGGTGGCTGCAGACCGAGGCCCCATACTGCCCGGCCCTCCTCCCCAAACCGGCGTGCTGACCTCTCCAGGCAGCAGCCTCCTCTGAGCAGCCCCTGGTGGTGGTGTCCACCACACAGGTGGACGACTGAGATGAGTCGTCCTCCTTCTTGATGGAGCGGCTGCCGCAGGCGCTGGCTCTCTCCGGCATGGACCTCATGTCTGCAGAGAAGAGGGCGTCTCGGTGGGCACTCCCAGTCCGCCCCCAGAGACAGGACAGTCTGCGTGTGGCCCACCTGCTCGGCCCACCCCAGACGGGAGGAGCCTGATACCCGATTGGCTCCCAGCTGCCAGGAGGGGAGTTGGTAGATCAGGAGCAGCAAACCCCACAGCCCACAGGTGGCAGGCGACGGCCACAGTGAGGCTCCCAAGTCAGCGGGACAGGGCGTGCAGAGACTGGGACGCAGGACCTCAGCCTGCCCTTCCACCAGGCTGGCCAGAACTCAGGCCCAGTGTGGCCTGATCTTCTGACATCTCTCGATGTGAAAGACACAGGAATTCCACATGTTTGTGTGAAAATTTTAGATTTTCAAGGTTGAGGCTTAATTTAAAAAATTTTTAAATGCTTTGCAGACCAACATCATTTGAGCAAAATGAAAATATCTGCTACCAGACACAGCCCGATAGGGCACAATGCATTTCTGACCCATACTAAGAGACAACCTCAAGGTCAATTGTAAAACAAGAAAATAAAGCTCTGACCAGGCAGCTCAGGTGGCTAGAGCATCAACCTGATAAGACCAAGGTTCCTGGTGTGATCCCCAGTCAGGGCACCTATAAGGATAACCCAATGAGTCTGACCATGCGGTGGCAGTGGATAGAGCGCTGACCTGGGATGCTGAGGACCTAGATTTGGAACCCTGAGGTCGCCAGCTTGAGTGTGGGATCAAAGGCATGACTCCAAGTTCGCTGGCTTGAGCAAGGGGTCACTGGCTCAGCTGGAGCCCCCGGTCAAGGCAAATATGAGAAAGCAATCAGTGGTCTACGGCCATACCACCCTGAACGCACCCAATCTTGTCTGATCTCGGAAGCTAAGCAGGGTCGGGCCTGGTTAGTACTTGGATGGGAGAAAGCAATCAATGAACAACTAAGGTGCCACAATTACCAGTTGAAGCTTCTCATCTCTCTTCCTTCCTGTTTGCCTATCCCTGCCTGTCCCTCTCTGTCTTTCTCACACAGAAAAACCCAATGAATGCATATATAAGTGGAACAACCAATTGAGCTCTTTCTCAAATCAATAAAAGACAAAAAAAAAAAAAAAAGCAAAAAAATAAAATCAGTCAACAGAAGGCAATGTCCTGGAAGGTTTAAGGTCACAAGAAGCCATGCCAGAGGCTACTGGAGCTTGAGATAGTGGCTGCACACACTGGGATAAGATCAAGGACAGCTCCGTGCAGCCTTGTCGTGAGTGTCCCTACTGTGCACTGACCACAGAGGCTCCAACCAGCCCTACTGGGCTCTTCTGCCTCCCGGGAGGGCGCTCAGAGGGTCATACCCACAGTGTGCTTCATGTCCTGAGCCGGCTGCCTCTGTGGGACCTGGGGTGGCTCGACGCTGAAGAGGCTGCCGTTGTGGGGCAGGTGTTCGTCTGAGCTGCTGGGGGTGCTGGGGGCCTCCCCGGGGAGCGACGGGAAGAGCAGCAGCTTCTGCCCCTTCAGGTTGAGTCGGGCAGGGCTGATGAGGGGCCTGCGGTGGCGCAGAGAGCCGGAGCTGGAGGCCACCGAGCTGGCCACGGAGGGTGCAGGGGAGGGGAGCGGGGAAGGGCAGCTTCCCGCCAGCAGAGAGAAGTAATCTGGAAGGCAGAAAGACAACAAAGACAGCGCTGGTGATGTGTGATCGTCTGTGACAGCGAGCCTGCCCCAGCTGTTCTGCTCCTCCATCAACCCAGGAAGAACGACAAGGCTGTGCAGACCGAGGGCACCGAGGGAGGAGGAGCATGTGCCCTGCCAGGCAACGGAGGGAAGGGAGAGGGCCACAGAGCCGCAGCCATGGCCCTTGCCTCCTAATTCTATCCAAAGCCCTGGCACCTCTCTCAGCTGAGAGCAAGGTCCACACAGAAACCCACTCTCGAGCACTAAGGTCAACTCACCCAAGCCCTGCTGCTGGTGGGACCCGGAGTGTGCCATCCCCATCGCATTCGCTGGGAGAGACAACAGCATTCTATCTAACCCTGCTAGACGGAGGCACAGGGGTGGCAGTCACTTGCCCGGGGCTGCTCAGCTGGGAGGCACGGGCTGGGATTTGAACACAGACCCGCCTGGCCCCCAAGCCCATGCCGTCCCACCCCACGCACGGCTCCGGAAGCCCCGGCCCCCACGCTGCCCCCACCCGAGGAGCTCCCTGTCACTCCTCCTGGCTCTCTGTCCTTACCTGAAACAGGAACCTCCGCAGATCGAGACACCTGAGACGGCGGGCGACTCCCACTGAACAGATACCCCGAGTCTGGCCCGGAAAGAAAGGGCACACAGGTCAGGCCTGCTGAGAGGCCAGGTGCCTGCCCTCTACCCCCCACAGCTGCTCTGCTGAAAGCCAACCTTTGTCATTTATATCCCTGCCTTTCCCAAAGGGCAATTAACCTAGGTCATTCCATTTTTAAAGAATAAACCAAGAGGCCTGACCTGTGGTTGTTCAATGACCAGGAACAATGAGGTCCCAAGTTCGAAACCCTAGGCTTGCCTAATCAAGGCACATAACAGATTCTCCCCAATTGCCCTTCTCTCTCTCTCTCTCTCCTCTCTCTAAAATCAGTAACATCTTAAAAAAAAAAAAAAAGCAAGCCTGACCAGGAGGTAGCGCAGTGGATAGAGCATCGGACTGGGACGCAGAGGACCCAGGCTCGAGACCCCGAGGTCGCCAGCTTGAGCATGGGCTCATCTGGTTTGAGCAAAAATTCACCAGCTTGGACCCAAGGTCTCTGGCTTGAGCAAGGGGTTACTCGGTCTGCTGAAGGCCTGCGGTCAAGGCACATATGAGAAAGCAATCAATGAACAACTAAGGTGTCGCAACAAAAAACTGATGATTGATGCTTCTCATCTCTCTCCGTTCTTATCTGTCTATCCCTCTCTCTGACTCTATCTCTGTAAAAAACAAACAAACAAACAAAACAAAACAAAACAAAACCCAAGAGGCCCTGGTCTGGTAGCTCAGTTGGTTAGAGCATTGTCCTGATGCACCAAGGTTGAGGGTTCAGTCCCAGTCAGGGCACATACAAGAGTCAACTGATGTATGCGTAAATAAGTGAACAACAAATCGATGTTTCTCTCTCTCCCTTCCTTTCTCTAAAATCTATTTTTAAAAAGCCTGACCAGGCAGTGACCCAGTGGATAGAGCATTGGCCTGGGACGCTGAGGACCCAGGTTTAAAACCTTAAGGTGGCAGGCTTGAGCGCAAGGTCGCGGGCTTGAGCCTGAGGTCGTTGGTTGAGCAAGGGGTCACTGGCTTGGCTGCAGTCCCCCCATCAAGGCATGTACAAGAAGCAATCAATGAACAACTAAAGTGCCACAACTACGAACTGATGTTTCTAATCTCTCCCCCTTCCTGTTTGTCTATCTCTGTCTCTTTGGCTAAAAACAAAAGAAACAAACAAAAAATAGCAAAAAGCTGAGTGCCCGTCTGACCAGGTGGTGGCGCAGTGGATAGAGCATCGGACTGGGATGCGGAGGACCCAGGTTCGAGACTTCGAGGTCGCCAGCTTGAGCGCGGGCTCATCTGGTTTGAGCAAAAGCTCACCAGCTTGGACCCAAGGTCGCTGGCTCGAGCAAGGGGTTACTCAGTCTGCTGTAGCCCCATGGTCAGGGCACATATGAGAAAGCAATCAATGAACTAAGGTGTGGCAACGAAAAACCGATGATTGATGCTTCTCATCTCTCTCCGTTCCTGTCTGTCCCTCTCTCTGACGCTGTAAAAAAAAAAAAGAAAGCTGAGTGCCCACCCCCTGGCAATCTACAACCCTCTCTCCCCCAAGACAGTCCCCAAAAGGCTTTGGCAGAGCTCCAAACACCCCCACCCTGAGGGCCTGGAACGCCCCTGGCTCCAGGTGGGGTGGGGGGATAGGTGCTGGGCCTCCAGGTTCCCAGTCCCGGGGCTGCCATGGCCCCTGCTCCTGCTGACCAAGAGCTGAGGAGGCCAGTGCACCAGCTCCTGCCTGGGCCGGGTCTCAGCGGTGACTCGCACGGAGGGACTCGGTAACTCGACTAATTAAGGATTTCCAGCCATGCTGGTGACGCAGGAATCTCCAGGGTCTAGGCCTCTGCACTGAGTGTAATCCCGCCTTCCGTCCCACCATGGAGGCCTCAACTCCACCCACTGCTCAGTTCAAGCACTGTGTCTTCCTGTGAGCTGTCCCTCCTGCAGTGGGACCATCCTCTAGCTACAAGGACCACCTACATACACAGAGCTGGGTTCAACCCCAACTCCTAAAGGCTCAGAGGGTGTCTGACTGAGCTGGGACCCCCACGTGGCAAAGCTGCTGAGGGAGTCCACGAGACAGTGACTGCAGGTCAGCAAGCTGGTGTAACCCAGAGGGTATACAAATTTCAGAGAACGGGGTCCTGCCCGGGGCCCAGCGAGCGCGCTCCAGCCCCCAGGGCGATGCAAGCCCAGCCACACGGGGTGGTGTCCCCAGCACGAACACACACAGGGCCCCGAGCAGGAAAAGCCTTTCCAGGAAAATCCTGCAGGGAAAATGAAAAATGAGCCAGTCTCTGTGACAAAAATCAGGTCCCGGTAGTACCAGAGTCCATGTGTAGCAAGCACTCGGCAAATGTGACTGACCTGACCTGAGTCCTGCCCCTGGACCACACAGAAAGTCCGGGGACTGGACGCCGCTGCCCTCGTGAGCACACTACACACACCATCTCTCTTAGCCCTGAGGCTAAGAGGTGGGTTTTCCATGAGGGAAACTGAAGCTCAGAGTGGTAAGTCCCTTGGCGAAGGGCAGCTGCTGAGTGGATGCAGGATTTGAACCCAGGTCCTCCTCCTGTCTTTGCAGCAGGAACCCCAAACCCCCAGCTGTCCTCAACCAGAGTCCCCGTGTCCAGCCGCCCCCAGGCCAGCCCAGCCCCGTGCCCAGGTGCCTCTTACCTGCACGGGTCAGAGAGGGTATGGTTCCCAGCGAGAGGGCCCGGCTGAGGCGGCCTGGCAGTGAGGAGGGTGAGGCCCGTCGGGGAGACCGGAACAGCTGCTGGCTGCCCAGGGGCAGGAAGCTGGGCGCCGGGGCCGGGAGGAACAGAGACGGCGAAGAGCCTGTGACGCTCGGGCAGGGTATGGCCAGGCCAGGGCACATGGGGAAAAGGCCGGCAGAGTCTCCGGGCAGGTACCTGTGAGAGCCCGTGGGCAGGGGAGAGGAGGGTCAGCCTGGGGGGCTCCGGGGTAGCCTCCGCCCAGCTGCCCCCCCCCTCCCCGTGCAAGGTGGGGCCTGAATCGGGGTCCCAGAGGAGGCGTGCATTAGTTGAAGCAGAAAAGCAGTCCAACCACATTCACACCATTAGGGTCAGGTGGCTGGGAGGTGCCAGTGTGACCCGCCCCTCCCCGCATGCCCCCTCCGATCGCCCTCAGCGTCACAGCAAACTAGTTCCACTACGAGTCTCGGTATTAAAGTGACACTGTCGCCCTTGCCAACCTCACGCCAGGCTCTCAGTAATGGCCAGTGGCCTTGGGCTCCTCCTTGTCCTTCCTGCTCGTGTCCAGAGCCCCCTGACAGCAGCTGAGCTCAGGGGGCCCCCGCTCCCTGGGCCCTGACTCCAGGAGTCCAACTGCTGCTCTCTGGCCTCAGACACTGGACACTAATCTAAAGCCCCTCGTAGGGCAGAGGGTGGGTGGCGGCCAGGCTTAGGATCCCCAGGAAGAGACACGCAGGACACAAGCCAGACTCGAACTTGGAAAAGACCTGTAAGCGACCGCAAGGCTGCCCAAAAGACAGAAGGTGACAGTGTCTCTTTAACTCGAGAATGGTACAAATCACACAACAGGACCTGGTGGCCCCAAGCCAGAATGTCAACCATGCTTCTGATTAAGGCAACCGATTACAGAGAGGGAGGGAGAGACAGTTAATACATTAGTCCGCCCACCGTCTGGACAGAGCTGCGGGAGGTCCAGCCTTACCTCGTTCCAAGGGACAAATGAGCCCATGGACAATGTGTCGATGGACAGGCAGGCTGGCTCAGGCCCTACAGCAGAGCCGGGGTGGCTAAGGGACCCCCTGGGCCCATCACAACTGAACGGGGAGGGCATTGCTAGCCCAGCTGCACTCTGCTGAGGTCCACACTATTTTCTACCCCTGCTCCTCCCTTTAAACAAGTTTTGAGTCAAGTGCAGGGTCAGTGTTGCCCTCCTGGAGATCATGTGACCTTTTTAATACCTTCCAAAGGGCCGGCAGGCCACCTGGACTTCAGAACCAAAGGCGGGCTGAGTGTCTGAGGGAACACAGGGAAATCAAGGTAGGAGCTCATCAAACCAAGCTGCAGAATGGTCCAGTCAACCTGGCTGGCCCCAGGTGTGCATGCCTGTATCCCACCTGTCGCCCTGTCCTGAAGCCTGTCTTGACAGCCACCTCCTTGCCCCCAAGACAGCTGGGGAAGGCTCCACTCTAAACAGAACATGTGATTTTGTGCCTTCAGTTTAGAACTGTGAAGCCATTCGGCAGAAGGGGAAACTCCAGGCACTGCAGCTGGGACCTCTGGCCAACCCGCTAGGATTGTGCAGAAAGCTGCCCTGCTGGGGCCTACCCAGCAGGTGCAGCCTGACAAGAGCAGAGCACACCCAGGCCCCCCAGCAGATGGCAGCAGGGCTCTGCTGGGCACCTCCTGTGCTACCCTGACTAGCCAGCCCTACTGAGGGCCCCCTGCATCGAGCAAGCGAGAGAGGGTCTGAGCAAGGCTGCGGGTTTCAGAGGTGGTCAGCAGCCCAGGACCAAGTGAGGTCTTGGTGGCACTGTCCCCGATCCTGCTCACACCTGTGGCTGCCCTGTGCTAAACACCTGAGCCTCGTGTCCTCTGGCCCAGACACTGTCCTGTCTCTGAAGTCACTGAAAATGCTGGCATTGAGGGGGAACAGTTCTTTGGTCTGATCCCTCTCACTGTGACACTCAGTGGCATCACTCAACTAGCAGATCCACATGAGGTGCCAAGTGTGAGTTTGTCATGATTCTGCAGAGCACGGTCCCCAGGAGACCCCTGTGAAAGGAGTCCCACCTCCCCTGCTCCTGAGAGCTGCCTAAGGACCAGCACTCCCTCCCGCGGGGCCCGCAGACTGCCCTGCGCTCTCAAACCCCGTCTCAGACTGGCACCCAGCCCAGAAGCCAGACCGCATGCCCGCTGAAATAAAGAGGTCTGAGGAAGGGCAGGGTGCTTGTACTGCGTCCCATCCGACACTGAGGGATGCTGTGTCTTCAGCCCAATCCCAGTCCAAGCTGGGAGCGGAGGGAGCACGCATAGTTCAAGCAGCAGTTTACTGAAATGGGGAAAACCCGCTCAGCAGGTCATGTGAGGACGGCTGTGGCCTGAGCCTTTCGATGCCCACCTTGCCAGCTCCCAAACCTCCTCCTGTGGGCATGCCCCTATCCCAGAGTGCCCACCTGGCACTGAGGAGGCCTCATAAGGAAAATGAAAGAAAAAACAAAAAAGACGTGGTACCTGACGCCCACCGGTCAAAGCAGGGCCCCGGAGGCATTTATTTAAAATACAGCATCAAACACACAACATCTACGGCTGGGAGTTGTGGTTACAGCGATTAGAGGGTCACTAGACAATCACCGCGGTTCTACGACAGGACCAGAGATGACGAGACACTCAGCAACAGACAGACAGAAGAGACAGGCTCCTCTCAGGCTGGCGCTTCGAGGTGGTTTGCTCCTGGGCAACTGTTACTGGAGGAGCCTGCTTGGGCTGGGGTGGGGACCCCAGCACCAGAGGGAGACGGCTGACACGTGTACCTCCCTCAGTCTCAGGGACAGGCTCCCTGGCAGGGAGGACACACTCCCACTTAATGAACCCCGATCCCAGCGGTGCCTGTACTTCCGCGGCTGCTGCCAGTAACATTCAGGAGGTGCTGGAATTTGCTCCAAGTAATGAAACTTGAAGGGACAGAGGGTAAAGTTACACAAAACTCTACAAAGGCCAGGAAGCTCCCTTCACCAGTGTCTTCCCGCCCCACCGAGGGCAAGGGCAGACATCTGCTTTGCAGGGAGGGGCTCCTGGCCAGATAGAAAGCTGGTTATGATTATTATAAATAATTTAACTTAAATACACACACACACACATACAGATGTCCTGCTTCTACTCCAAGAACGCCAAGAAAAGCAGTAATTAGCATCATGCCACCAGCTTCCTTGAGAACGGGAGACTCCAGATACAAGGGAACATAGCCAAGAGTCCCCTGGCCCCACCTGGAAATGCATCTCCCCTGGCCTCCGGCAAGTGGCTGGGCTGAAGGGGCAGGAAGCAGGCTCAGGGTCGGGCTCAGCCGTCCACCTTCCTCCTGTGCTGTCCGTGGGACCAGCTCACCCCACAGAGAGGCAGGCAGGGCCTCGTCTGAGGCCACACATCTCACCGGGCAGCCTATTAGGACCCCATGGACACGAACACTAGTGACAGTGGGGCTCAGGGGGAACTCTCGTGCTCTCTGGGACCTCTCTTGGGGTGTGGTCAGGGCCTGTGCCCCCTAGCCCACAGGCCATTAGTGGGTGGCCCCTTGCATGGAGCTTCCTCTGGGCTCCGGTGTGCGGAGTGGAGGAGGTAGACATGGAGGGAATCTTACACTCAGAGTGACGAGTGGCAGGACGTGGGCCCTGGAGGGAGTGCGTGGCCCACTCTGGGGTCATCAGAGAACAAAACACCAGGCAGAGGACAACCCTGGTCCAGCCTCCAGCCCTGACCCCTGGAGGTAGCCCTCAGGCCAAGAACTACCTCACGTGTGGACAACACCTCGGGTTCCAGACTATCCACACCGAGATCAGGGGTCCTGGAAAGGGGTCTACCTCATTTCACAGAGGGTAATCTGAGGCCGGGAGAAGCAGGGACCTGCAGGCCCAGAGCTAGTGAGCAGCAGTCTGGGTCAGACACTAGCCCTCCCCTCCCACCAGACCAGGGAGAGTGATGCCAAGGCCCCTGTGGGCTCTGTGGCTGCCCCACAGAGAAGTGGAAAGAGGCCTCAGCACCCTCCGTGAGGGGATCTAGGGGCCCAAAAAGTGGTGACAGGGATAGGCCAGAGTGACAAATGTCCTGATATCTTCATGGACCTGCACGTCCCTTAGGCTGCTTACCCAGTGCTAACCTTGGGCAGCTAGATCTTTCCCCAGACATCATATGGAGGGGTGAGTGGAGAACTGTGGACATCCCAGGGCTGGGGCCTGCAGGGCCAGTGGAAGCCATTCAGGCCCCGCACTGCCGGCGTCATGGTCCAGAAAGCCTGGACCCTGTCCCTGCAGGGGCAAGTGGGTGGTCCAACCTTGAGGGTCAGGCTCCGGACTCTCCAGGGCACAGCCAGGGGCTTCCAGGAGAGTGGGCAGGGCATGCATGCCCTAGTTCTGTCTGTCTGACCCACGGTTGTGCCAAATAAGCAGATGAACAAAGGAAAGACTTCAGACTCTCCTAGCCTGGGCAAACTCCCTGCCCGGCCGGCTGTTCAAGAAAGCTGCTGACCACAGCAGACACAGGATTTCCTACTGTCCACCTGAGTGGAGCCATGCCCTACAAACTCATGGTCAAGGCCAGTCTGGGCCCAGGACTGCACCCTCCATTCCCGGGGAGGAGGCTGAGGGAGTAACGGGGGTCTCGGAGTGGGAATGGGACAGCGGACCCAGGGGGGCAGCCTATACTCCATCTGGTTCCACGGGCTTCCAGCAGGGCTGGCCGGGCACTGGGCAGGACCAGAGACAGAGCAGGAAAGTGACGTGGAGATGAGGTACAGGCCTCTCCTCTGGGTCCCGCTCAACAGCACCTGCCCGTATCAAATTGCCCAAGTGGTCAGGCCATGCGACAAGGGCCCAGCCTGCAGCCACTGTCACCAGCCCATGCCAGGAGCCCAGAGACAGGGCTGGTAGAAGGAGAAGCAGGAAGCAGGCCCACAACCTTCACCGCACAGTGTCAGAGCCAGGGGGCGTGGCCAGGATGGGGTCGCCATAAGGAGGCCCAAGTGCACAGGCAGGCTGTGGGTGTCACCCACAATCTGGTCTTGGGGCAACAAGGGGTCTTTGGCCAGAGCAATGGTGGCAGTGGTGAGCAGCTAAAGGGCGCTCGGGGAGCATCTTAGGTTGGGGGGTGACTGGTGTGGAGAGGAAAAGGGGAGGGGGCAGGCCTGAGCCCTCAGGGCAGTGGAGGGCTGCGCAGGGGCAGGAGTGAAGCAGGGAAGAGAGATGTAAGACAGAGTGCCTGCTCCAGGCTGGGGCAGAGCTCTGGGGCCGTCCGTCCATCCTCCCCCCGCAATCACTGCTGCTTCTCTGACCTTCGGGGCCGAAACCTCCGCGGGCCCATAGCCTTCCTCGTGGCCACAGCCGCCGTGAAGCCCACCAGGCAGCACAGGGACATGGCGCTGAGCTTGAGCGTGTCCAGCCAGCTGGGCGAGGCGGCCTGCAGGTACTGCTCAGCCAGGTGCAGCCCCAGCAGTAGGGCCCACAGGCAGGTGGAGAAGGCGTCAATCCTCCGGAGCCTGCAAGAAGAGCAGGGCTTGCGAGGGCGTCCTTGGCAGGACAAGACTCCTCCCTGTCTCGCCACTTCTTGCCTCCCCCATCGGCCCGATCCTGCTTAGAGGATAGAACCCAGAGCCCGAAGAGAGCCCGGACCTCTCACCCCGCCTCCAACACGAACACGCTGCCCGACTCTGAGCAGGTGAATGTGTCTAGCCTGTAAAATGGGGCCAAGAAAGCTCCCCCAGAGTCACCAAAATGCGCAGACACCATTCAGAACAGAGTCTGCTACTGCACGGGGAGGGAAAGCAGGGGCCCGATAGCACCCTCAATTCTCATAAGGCAGGGGGTCAGCACCCCACCCAACTTTGCGGACCAGGAGCCCAAGGTGGAGAGAAGCAAGGCACAGGCCCCAGGAGCCTCAGTGCACAGTGGGAAGCGGTGCACTGGCCTGACAGTGCTGCCCCCCCCAATGCAACGCAATTGCATGGTCTAGCCTGCCAGACTCCCAGCTGCTCGACACACTCCCAACAGGTGTGTCGAGTTTCAGCTACACAGCCTGCAGCCCAGGGCTGTGCCCAGCAGGCCCTCTGGGCTCCAGCCCCACTGAGCCCTGCCTTAGACAGGAGTCGCAGCAACCAGGGCAGACCCGCTGGGCCCCACACGCACCTGATCCGGCCGGCCAGCAGCATGGCCAGCAGGCAGGTGAGCAGGCCCAGCACCACAACGCCGATGCGGTGGTTCCGCCCGAAGGCCCAGGCCTCTCGCAGCTTCTCTGCCACATGCTCAGGCAGCAGGCCCAGCAGCTGCCGCCAGCCCTCAGCCCCAGGGGCAGTGCCGTTGTCAGGAGTGGCTGAACCATTGCCACCCGGCAAAGCTGGGGGCAGGGTGACCCCTGGGGCAAAAGGGTCACTGGTGCCATACAGTGTGGTGGCCAGCAGGAAGGCACAGGCCAGGAAGGCGAGGGCGCGGAGCACGATGACCTGGACTGGGGCCTTCACCGCGGATGAACAGAAGCTCTGGGGGAGGAAGAGACCGATTAATGAGCTGGCCAGAGCCACCAGCAGCCACTGCTGCCGCCTACCCTGTGCTCGGGGGTCTGACCAGGGTCCCAGATCACTCACTGAGGAACCCACTCAGGGCCTGATGACAAGAGACGCTGTCTTCCTGTGCCTGAAATTCTCAGATGTGACTGGCTCTATCTCTGGGCCTACCGCTGAGCTCCACGGACCCACCCAATTCCAGGGCTTCACTCCACTGTGAAAGCTACCGTGCGGGGAGGGGCCTCTTGCATGCTTTAAAGAAACCTTTCTGCTATTATGGTGACCTTATTCTTTGAAGTAAGTTTTTCAATAATTTTGCCAAATTCTCACCAAAAATTCCTACTGTGATTTTACCTGGAATTACAATAAATACATAGATAACTCTGGCCAAAGTTAAAGATATAGCACTAAGTTGTTCAGTCCAGGAACACGGTGGTGAGCAGAACAACCACAGGTCCGAGTGTCCTACTGTGCAAACGTGGGCATGTGGGTTGGTGGCATGGCTGTGTGGTCCGGCGCCTGGCTCTAGACTAGAAACCACATGCCAACTGAACAAAGGCATACTTGGGAACCCACGGGGGTAGGTAGGAATTTCTTTCTCAAGGGGGGCAGATATAGTTTTTACGTCTAAATGCACTTGCTAATGTATCAGATTTTAAAAACCAGAACATTCTACCGTGATAAAATGTTAACAAATTTTAGCCAGAGTCTTGGGTTCAAATCCTGGGGCCTTGGCACACCAGGGACTCTGCCCCCTCTGCCCCCGCTTGGTTTCCATGGCTGCAAGGGGGAGGCTCACAGCCTAGGAGGAGAGCCACCGCATGGGCGTGGGGAAAGAATATCAGGTGCGGGAAAAGTGCCCAGACACAGCAGGGCAACTCAAGACCCTGTCAAGCGGACCCTGGTACTGAGCCATCCTGCTCAGCACACCTGCTCTAGCTGCCGACACAAAGGGGTAAGGACAGGGTAGAAACGCGGCCCCACGGGGAGGTTGTTTCTCCAGGAGAAGGGTCTCCCTCTGGAGAGCTGTCCTCTAGTCCGTGGGCCCCCCCCATGAGGGTGTTCCCTGAACGCCTGTGGGCGCCCCACTCAGTCCAGACCTGCGTGTGGCCCTGGTCTGCCTCCCGGCGCTTGAACTGGTGGCTGAGCAGCAGGGCGCGCAGCTGGCGGTTCTGGTGCTTGATGTAGTGCTCGACGGCCGCCTGGCACGGCCGGCAGAGCTTGTATATCTGCTCCAGGTGGTGCCGGTACACTTCGATCTCCTCGTCGTACCTGCTCTGCGGGGCCGGGGGCAGAGGCTCAGGGTCCTCGGGTCAACTGAGCCGGCCCCTGTCTAGTGGGTCAAACCTGAGTTCACTTACAAGTGGGGTGACCAAGGGCAAGTCATCCCTACTCTGATCCTGCTTCTTCCCCTGCCTGAAAGGACAAACAGCACACTGAGCATGGTGACAAGGGCCGGCTTGCAGTCCAGGCCGCAGCAGGGACCCACAGGTGGTGGAGACTCTCCAGAGGACACTTCTGGAGGCCAGGGGCTGTGAATGTGGCCCTTGCTTCTGGACTCGAGCTCCAGGGAGGTGGGGGCAGCCATGGGAGAAGGTGGCTCTGGGCCAACACTAGCCACTCAAGCAGATGGACACCCTAGAGGCAGGGCCTCCCCTCCTGTAAATCCTGAGTCTAGAAAGCACTAGAAGGCCCTTGCGAGCTCAGTAAGAGCTGCAGGGTCCTTGGGGCTTCAGGAATAGTCTGAAAGACCAAGTCCAACTCCTCCCCTCCCTCTAAGGAGGGAGCAACTGCTCTCCCCGTCTCCAGGGCAGCCAAACATCTCCATCGGAGGTGGCCTGCAGGGTTATCGCCCGTCCCTCCCTGGAGCCAGACTCGCCAGAACAGCTGCCCTGGTTACCAAGACACACGTGCCTCTTCCTTTCTGCAGATTCTCATGTCTCCCTGCCTCCCTCCCAAGCTGGACCTTGGGAGGGCCAGTGTCACTGGGCCTGAGTGCTGCAGGCCACACCCACAGGTCCCACGTGGGAAGGCAGGACTAGCTAGATAACAAGGTTGCTAGGCACCATGGGAGGCCTGGGGGAGGTGAGCCTCCAACACCCAGCCTCTCAGCAGCGCCCAGCCTCCCACCCCTCCCCAAAGCCAGGCGCTCCCTCCACCAACTCTAGAGCAAACTGTCCCACCAGCTGGTAGGCAAGCCTGACTCACAGGGACAGACAGGATGGATCTGACAGGGCCCCGCTTGGAACCACCCGCCCTGCCCAGGGACAAGCACCTCTGGACAGCAGGTGCTAGGTTTCCATGTTCCCAGGCTTGGAGTCAAGAGTAGGGGGACCAGGAGACACGGAGAACAGAAGTGCACTCCGACAGGGATGGGAGAAGACACACCCGAGATATGGGGCCGCATGGGTCAGGGTGAGGGCCCCTCCCCACCCCCTCCCCGCCCGGCCCTCACCTCATCGCGAGGCGAGAAGGCGGCCAGCTGCTTGACCTTGGTGGTCTGGTGGTGGCTGCACCTCCTGCACAGCAGCACCTGGCTGCTCACCCACTGCTGCGGCGGCGTGGCGGCGGCGGTGGCGCGGGGGCTGGGCGCGCTGCTCACCACGTGGTTCAGGTGCTCCAAGTACTGAGCGGGGATCGGCTTGTTGTAGTCGCCATTCTGGGGGAGGAGGGACAAGAGTGAGTGGGGGAGCCCAGACCCAACGGCGAAGCTGCCTGGTGTCCTGGGCTCCGTGTAAAGATGGAGGCTCCAGACGGGACACTCCAGGAAGTGGTGGCAGGCCTCAATTGGTCCCACTCTTTCTTTCCACGCAACAAACAGAAGCTTTCCTCCCGCAGAAATTTCGCAGGGAACCCCAACAGGCAAGCTGCCGGGAGCCAGGTCTGGTGCAAGGGCCCACAAACGAGGGCCACAGTCCTGCCTGTGTCTGTGAACCAAGTTTTCTTGGACTGCAGCCACTCATTTGTTTACTGCATGTGGTGTCGTGGCAGAGCTGAGTCGTGGGGACAGAGACGGTGTGGCCTCAAAGCCTTAAGTCCTCCCTGGCTCTCGGCAGAGAGCCGGCCAAGCCCCGGTCCAGCGCAAAGCAGAGTGGGTGTGAGCTGGAAAGACCCAGGGTTGAACCCCAATCTGCCAACTTCAGTGGTGTGACTCTGGACAAGTCACCTGGGTTCCCTGGGCCAGTTTCCTCCTCAGAGAGGGGCACAGGGCCAGGGCTATGGTGAGGGGAGGGCCTGCCAGACCCTGAACAGGGCAGGGAGGGACGTGGGCCTGGGCCGGGCGCACCTCCTGGAAGCCATTGTACTGCTCACAGTGGGGGCAGTCCCAACAGTTGCGGTTCCCGTAGGGCACCACTGTATCTTGGTCGCAGAACCAGCAGTTGACTGTGGTGTGTGTCGGCTTCGTCCTGTGCACAAGGAAGAATACAGTCAGTCAGAAGCCCTCTGCCCTCTGTGCACGATGGAGACCAGGGAAGGAGTTCGGGAGGTCGGACTAGGCAGGGCAAGAATCTTGACTGGACATTCTGCATCCACTGGGAGCACTCCAGGCAAAGCCCCCATACCCCAGTCGTCCTGATATCAGATCCCTGGGCTCCAGCGTGCCCATGAGGGGACCCAGGACCACCCACCACAGTGTCCTGGGGCTCAGGCTGGTCAGGCCACAGGGCCAACAGTGATCGGGTCCAGGGCTGATACCCTCCCTGTGAGGCCTGTTTCTGGGCTTCAGAATTGGTGCTCCCAGGGAGCCTCCAGGCAGAAGCCACCTGTCTCCACAGAAGAAAAGTCCCCAAGAATGGGGGCCAAGGCGGCGGAGGGGTAGGGACCAGAGACAGCTGCCTGGCCTGGGGCCAATCCTCCCTGGTGGCAGGCCAGAGGCCTTCCCGCCACACATGTGGTGACAGGTGGGGTCCGCAGGATAATCCCAGGCCAGACACTAAGGGCTCTGTGCTCTGGGCACCTCCAGACACCACTGGCTATGGGGGTAGCAGGGCTGTGTGCAACAACTGCCCAGCAAACCCCGACAGTCCTAGGAATCTAGACACATCGTGATGGGAGGCAGCTGCTTGAGCCCTAGGGTCCTGGCCAGGTCACTTCAGCTCTAGGGGTGCCTGGACACTGCTGCAGTGGGCAGCACAACACACAGATGGCCCTGCTATC
The DNA here is from genome assembly GCF_036850995.1 of Saccopteryx leptura. Classification (NCBI taxonomy): domain Eukaryota; kingdom Metazoa; phylum Chordata; class Mammalia; order Chiroptera; family Emballonuridae; genus Saccopteryx; species Saccopteryx leptura. The sequence continues at coordinate 89,666,988 of NC_089505.1, read as the reverse complement.
TACAGGGTGGCCAAGCCCCTGCTTCCAGGAGTCAGAGGTCCTAACTCTGCCAACTTCTAGATGTGAGACCTGGGAGCTCCACTCTCCCTCAGCCCTCTTGTCCTTCCTTCCTTTCCCTCCTTCTGATCTGTGTGCCTACGGTGGGGCTTGCAAAGTGCAACACCATAGCACCCAGGGCATCTGTGTCTCACAAGGATTCAATGACGTAAGACATATAAAGGTGCTTCACAAAGTGAAGGGGCAGATATGTCACTGTCCTGTCCTTTAAGAGCAGAGCTCCTACTCTAGATACTGGAGCTGCCTCCTGCCTTGCTCCTCCACCAGCCATGGGCAGGTTATAAGAATTCTCCAAGCCTCAGTCTTATTACCTGTTAACTGGGGGTAAGAACATCTCCCTCACGAGGGACAGTGTGTGGAAAGTGTTCTATGGTGCCTGGTCAAAACGCCCAATAATAGGTAGTTACGTGGGAAGGGCAGAGAGAGGAGGCTCAGCAAAGTCCCCCCCATAAACCCTTCAACCCACAGACGGACAGAGGAGATGGAACCATGCCCTGCAGGGACAGGCCCCAGGGTCCAGAGGACACCCCCTGCCCCAGCTTAGCCTGAAGCCCTCACAACGGATAAGGGACTGCCCTGTCACAACTTGTCAACAGCACAGGCCCAGAGAGTACGGACTGGAAGCAGCAGTACTGCGATCACAGCATGGCCACTGGGATAGCATTGTGCTTCCGAGAACCTCCACTTCTGTTCATGTGGCCAGTAGGGACAATGGGAACCCCTGCTCAGAGCGGCTGCTGAGGATCAAATGGGAACACTAGGGAAGTGCTGGCCCACCAGGCAGCTGGTTACCCCTCGGCATCAAGAGCTTCCCTGAGCTTCCTGCAGTGTGTGGAAGGAGGCGGCCAGGCCTGGGCTAGAGGCGCGGACTCTGCGCCGCTGGCCGAGACACTGGTGCTGCGCACCACCGGGCAGGGAAGCACCCGCCTCTTTGTTAATTGGTACCTGCTGTACAGGCCTCTCTGTGACTGCCCAGGGCGTGTCTCAGTGGGTGATGATGCCAACTGGTGGCCTCTCTGATCTGCCGCCTGGGACCCTTCACCCCTTTCACCCTAAAATAAAACCCCACCATGCCACACCTGGCCTCTGGCCTCAAGCCAAGCAGAAGAGCTGGCAGCCCGTGACTAGAGAGACAGGGAAGGGGACAAGGACACTGGCCCGGGGGACCAATGGCGGTGTGCAGGAACTGCAGCCTTCCTGGGAGCCCGCCTGGAAGCCCCTCCCACCCCAGAAGTCATCATTTCCACTCTGAATCTCCAGCTCTGTTGCTAGGGAAATGAGCAGGCCTGGAAACCAGCAGCAGGAAAGGGAGGGGATCAGCCTTGGTCCCTAGGGCAGGCGGCCCCAGCTCCTGTCACTCTAGGCCTGTGCAATCCCTGCCCAGGGTGTGTGAGGAGGGCTTCTCTCAAGGCCAGAGCAGCGGCTGCCCGTCTTGGCCAGGCAGGGCCCACAGGCCTGTGAGTGGCAGATGGGCTCGCAAAGCAACAGGGAGCTGGGCATGACATTCGCCCCCCCCCCCCCCCCCCCCCCCCGCACAAGCAGTGGGCCTCCCATGCGTTAGACACATGGGTGTCTGGGGGCTCCACTCGACACTGATCTCACAGCCTGTGCAGTTTCCATGGTTAGCCCTGCAGTCCTGGCCTCTGGGTCTGAACCTGCCCTCACCTGGCCTGACACAGGAACGTCTGGGTCAATCCCTTCTGAGCCAGATTAGCTCTGGCCCTGCTCTTGCTTGGGGAAATGCTCCCCTCATAAACCCCCAACTCACTTCTCCCTAAGCCAAACCTGCCCCAGCAAGGCTCAGGGACCACTCACTCAGTGGAGCTCTGATGCGCATGGACAGAATGCCCCTGTCTGCCCCAGGAGGCCTGGAAGGTGCATGCCCAGCTCCCACACTGCCTCATGATGAGCACTTGCGCTCTGCTGGGACCACAGAGGCCGGAAGAGCCGAGAGCAGGGAGTGGCAGCAGCAGGCCCTGGACTCCGTCCTTCCATAGCCTGAGCACACAGGGGGAAAAAGATGGATGTGTGCCCTTAGTAAGTGTCACCCCATCAGTCCTGAGCATGGACATTTAGTAAAGACAAAGCTCATGTTCTAATATCCCATCATTCCCTGCGATGGTGTGTGTGGTTTCTAGGGGTGAGTCCACCACTGAGGGCTGCAACTCCAGGTCCTCTGCCCAGTACCCTGTCAGAAGATGGGCACACACTGTGGGCCTAGTGCTGTGCCACATGGAGATAATATGGACTTAGTCCCTGTCTGCGCAGCCCAGAGTCTGGGGAAGGCCAGTATGTCAGCTGGGTTCCACCAGGCTCTAAGAAGTGCCCCGCCGCCCCAGGAAGGGGCCTGGCAAGAGGTCTCAATGAGTCTGACTTGATTCTCTTCGGGGCCAAGAGGCCAGCCTCTGGCAGGGCTCCAAGGGTCACCCAGGGCAGTCTCACAGGTGAGGGGGTCCTTGCCAGACCCCTAGTTGGCTCCTTGTTTGCTCCTCTGTGTCCTGAGTGCACAATATGTGTCATCCTACCCAACAGGGAGAGTCCGAGAAGGTGCCTCTGGGCTGCAGCCACAGTGGCATCGAAATGTCAGCCAAGACCCAATGGGCCTCCGGGCAGAACAGCAGCCTTGCCACAGCAAGACAGAAGCCCCCCCCCCCCCAACTTCTCTGGGGGCAGGCCCGGCCTGGAGTGGGCAGGTCCAGGACAGATGGCCTCCCTGCCAGGCCCGTCCACCTTGTGTCTTCTGAGCTAGGCTTGCAGAGAGGCAGAGATGAGCAGGCTCTCCACTTCTGACCTGGACAAGGGGACAAGAACGATGACCTCACGGGGCAGCTGGTGACAGATGCCAGGAAAGGCCAATAAACAGAGCATCCGCTGTCGCCCTAAAGAACAGGTTTGCTGGCCAGCAGGGCAAAGGAACAGATGGCATTCAAACAGCGGGGCTGCTGGGCAGGGGGTCCGCCCAGTGTGTGTCCAGAGAGCGGCATCTCCTAAGCCGGAGTGCAGCACCAGGACAGCATGGAGACAAGCGAGTGGGAAATGGAGACTGTGGTCACCAGGACAAGGCTCTGCCACTAAACCTGAAAGGTGCATCCTCTCAGTCTTCTAATGTGACAAAGTAGACAACCCAAAAAACACCTTAGGGGGCCGTGGCTGGCCCGAGGTCCCCAGCAGAGACACGCTGGCAGAGGATGGATCCAGGACATCATGCAGAACAGCAGGGTCCAGGGCTGGGCTGGACTCAGGAAGCCATCTCGACCACCCGACCCGGGGAGAGCAGGCCTAGGGAAGGGTAACCCGGCTTTCCATGGTGTTCCAGTGCCAACGGCAGCCAAGAGCGCGAGGCCGGATCAGGAGCCGAAGGGCCAGCGAGGAGTGGGACCTGCTGTCCACAGCAGGGTGCTGGAGAGCAGGAAGCCCAGCTGCCAAGCCTCCTTTCCTCAGATGGAGAGGGGGGAACAGCAGCACCTGCCCCCCAGGCTGCACCAGGTACCCGTGTACAGGTGCTGGCCTGCACCATCAGCACTGAATCATGAACAGTACCGGACCCGAGGGAGGATGCCAACAGGTGAGGATGCAGGTGGGACCGGTCTGCGGCTCTGGGAGCACTGCAGCCCCTCAGGGAGGGGACCTCTCCCTCCAGCTTCCTCAGCCATCTTCCCTCCATGTCCCTCCACCTCTGTGCTGAGCAAACACCCACCGGGCCAAAAGCAATTCTCATGTGTTCCCTGGAGGCTCATTCAAAACCCTGGCCATGGCTTTCGTTCCTCTCCATCATGGTGTTCTCCCCCCCCACCCCGGGGGGAGAAGGGCTCAGTCTCTGCAGGGCTGGTCTTGCTTCTGAATCATGACAACAGCCAAATTAAGACCCCCAGACAAAAGCCAGCGCTCTGTGGGCACCTCAGAGTGTCCTTTGAAGGGCTGGCCCGTCTCAGCCCACCAGGTCCCAAGGCGGCTCATGGGGCCCCTTGGGCTGCTGCAGTGAAGAGTCTTCAAGGACCTGTCCAGCTCCCCTGGCCCACCTCACTCAGCACTTGAAGCACAAGCCACACAAGCATGTGACTCACACACCAAGCAAGCCACATCACACACCAAAGCGGTGTGGCAAAGCTGGGGGACAGTGCCCCGGCCCAGGCTCTGATCCTTGCAGCAACACTCCCCCATCCCAGGTTAAGTGGGAAGAGGCACCGTCCAGGGAACAATCTGGCCCTGGACCCAGCTCTGTGTCAACATGCTCTGGAGCCTGAGCAAATCATCTTGTTTCTGTGCCTCAGTCCCCTCCTGTATAAAACGACAGGTTTGAACCAGCTGGTCCTGCAAGCCCTCCCAGCTTCCAGAAACGGCACAGGAACTGGGACACCAGAGATGTGGGTTGTCAGGGACCCCCACACTGAAGAAGCTGGGGCTCCTTCTATCCCCGACTACCTTCCCCTGGAGGCCGCCCCCTCCTTAGCCTACCAGTCTGGCTCATTCTACAGACACAGCTGATGTCCCTCCTACCCCTTCCTCCTCTGAGAAGCCTGTGACTCAGTCCCCCTCACTTCTTTTCCTCCTGGGTGAGAAGCAGTACATGGTGATGGTTAAGGAAAAACATCCAGACTGCCCAGGTTCAAATCCCAGCTCCGCCACTTACTGCCAAGTGACTGTGGGCAAGTGCCTTCACTTCTTCCACTCAGAATCTGAGCTTCACGCAACCCTTGCTGAAACTATGAACCCAGTCACTGTGTCCCCAGAATGTTCTCACAACCCCACCTTTTCTCTGTCCCCTGGGAATGGAGATCAGATGGGGATCCGGTAGAGTAGCTGCCGTGGAGGTCCATGAGACAGGTTGCCCCTAGCCAGCTCAGCAGCAGCCCCAGCCCATTTGAAACACTCCTGAAGTGTGCCAGCCTTCCCCATTCTTGGAGGCAGTATGGCCCAGAGGTTGGGAATGCGGGTTCCAAGACCAGACTACTTCAGATGACACCCTGACTCTTCTGATTAATAACAGTTCGCTTAGTTCCCCTGCCCTTAGCTTTTCTGGCGGGAACAAGGGTCGTGACTCTGAAATGGGCTAACGTGAAATTAGCATAGGAGACCTGAACGCACCACCCAATATCATGCCATCCCAACGTGCTATCCAGGACCAGGGAGCAGGGCTAAGGGGAGCAAAGCAGTCAGAGCGCGGTCCGATCCCTGCCGGGTTCCCCCGCAGGGTATGGGGGCCGTGCTGGGGGAGGGGTGACTGTGGACCCTGCGGCTCGGCCCGCACAGGTCTCCCTGGGGGAGGAAGTTGGTCAACCACGTGCTGGCCGTTCTCGCCCACCCCGCATTCCTGCAGTCCCCGACCCACTCCTCAGCCGCTTCCGCGTGAGGATTCCAAACCCAGTCCTGTTTCAGGGGTGAGGGGCGTGCAGAGCGGGTCTTGGCAGGTGGACACAAAAGCCCACCCCGCCGCAATGCTGCGGCCTCGCCGGGCTCGGGCAGGGAGGCGCCGAGCGGCGCCGGAACCCGCTGCGGGGAGAGGGCCGCGGGCGCACGGCCGCCGGTAGGCGGCAGGGGCGGCGGGGCGGCGGGGCCGAGGCCGCATGGCCGCGCGCACTCACCTCCGCGCGATCCGGTAGAGTAGCACGCCGGCCGCGGCGCACGCCGTGACCCCCAGGCCGCCAGCCAGGCCGGCCGTGGGGCAGCGGGCCAGCAGCGCGCTCACTCCCTCCATGGTTCCCCGCGCGATCGGCGGGTGTCGGACGGCGGGCGGCAGGTAGTTGGCAGCACTGCGAAGGAGGGCCACGGGAGGATCGCGAGGCGGCGGCGGCGCGCACCTCCTCGCGCCGTGACCTTCGTCGCTTTGTAGCCGGCGCGGGCCCGCCCCTTGACTCGGCGCGCTCCCGCCATGCAACCAATCGGGGAATGGGGCGAGCCTGGTGGGCGGGGCGCCGGGAAAGACGCGGCGGCGGCCTGGCAGCGCCCTCTTGCGGCCGGAGGTGGGAGGCGGCAGGCGGCGCAGTCCGGCCTCGAGAACTGCGCTCCCGCGCTCTGCACGCCCGTCCCCGCAAAGTAGGCCAACCTTAGCAACTAGTCCTTGCTCCTGCTGGTCTTGTTTTCCCAACGCTTAGCCAAACAGGGCCTATGTGCGCAATGCTGGTTTGCTGTAAAGTGCAGCTCTTTAAGCCACTCCAATGGTCAAAAATAATTTACATGTTAGGGAGGAGGTTGAAGAAATCATTGGACAAGCCATACATCTGAACACAATGTAACTATTAGAATGTCAGAGCTATAGGTATTGGTATGATACACTGTTCAGAAAAAGCAACATGCACATTAACTTTAATAGTATCAGAAGTTTCAATAAATCTCTATATGTATGCTTGCTTGTAGAAGTAGCAGATGGTTAAATGAAGTACAAGTTACTTCCAGGAGGTGGGATTAGTGGGGAAGATTCATTTTATGTGTTTTAGTATTATGGATTTTGGCTAAATTGCTTTTATAACTAAAAAGAAGTAGGAAATGCTTGTATTTGGTTACACAATGTTTGTTCCCACAATTTTCCCAGTGTTTTGGGGGTCACCATTAGAGTTCTCACTGTTGTGGACAGTGAGAGGTTCTTTGACTAGTTTCCTGTGGCCAGTTCATCTGCCCCTCACCTAGCTGTGTGCATTAACAAAGAGCTGCCTGGGGAGAGGGGAGAGAGCCCACAGGAAACCTGGGGGTGACTGAGTCCAAGTCCAAGCTGGAAGCTCCTCATTCTCAGAGGTGGGTGTGGATGCCAAGGCCTTTGATCTGCAGTCCTGCTGCTTTCCCCCGCCTGGTGCACACAGAGGGATGACAGGCCACATTGTGTTTAAGTCCTTAGGGGAAGGTTCAGCATCTGCATAGTAACCCATTCACAGGAAGGAGTCTACCCTGGGCATCACCGGTTCCAGCACAGCTCCTTGGGGATATTCCCTGTGGATGCACAATCACTAAGTGAACTAAATGGAATGGTTTGCTGGAACTAGGCTTCAGAGTCAGATCATTCCATGGTTCAGGTGCCCCTACTACCTTTCCTTCATCTACTGGACAGGCAGTACAGACCTACCACTGGCCAGCTCTACCTGCCGTCTCCGAGACCCCAAGTCGTGTAAACCTCTGAGCCTCTTATTTGTAAAATGTAGATGATGATAATAACACCTGCCTCCCAAGGTGGTCAGAATCAAAAGAGAAAATATACACCACCTTGACCAGTGCTTGGCACACACTGGGTGAGCAATGAGGGTTTTAAAAGTCTTTTTTATATACAATATTCCTTAAAAGTAATAAAATCCCAATGACTGAGCTTGTGGAGAAGAGAGAAATAAAGCTTGGCATTTCTCCATTAACAGCTCACACAGTGCCACTTACCATTTAAAAATCCTAACAAGCCCCTTGACAGAGGAAGCATCGCTTTTCCTGCCTGTTCCTGTCCTACTTTTGGGGCCCATGTCTCTTGCATTAGTCAGGAGAAGCAAGCAGAGAACTAACTCGTACTAGGTCAACATCAAATTTATTAATTCAAGAACGTATAAGTAAAAATTTTGAAATAATTCTCTTACCCAATTACTGAATATTAAGCAACCTAATTTTTATTTTTTAATTTTTTATTTTTTTCTGAAGCTGGAAACGGGGAGAGACAGACTCCTGCATGCGCCCGACCGGGATCCACCCGGCATGCCCACCAGGGGCGACGCTCTGCCCCTCTGGGGCATCACTCTGCCGCGACCAGAGCCACTCTAGCGCCTGGGGCAGAGGCCAAGGAGCCATCCTCAGCGCCCTGGCCATCTTTGCTCCAATGGAGCCTTGGCTGCGGGAGGGGAAGAGAGGGGGGGGGTGGAGAAGCAAATGGACGCTTCTCCTATGTGCCCTGGCCGGGAATCGAACTCGGGTCCCCTGCACACCAGGCTGACGCTCTACCGCTGAGCCAACCGGCCAGGGCCTAAGCAACCTAATTTTTAATCTTCATATTAGATATAATGTTGAGGAAAAATTCAGGCTTTCATATGAATATGAAAACAGAAAGATGGTGCTAAGTGCCACTATCAGAAGTCATTAAAATGAGGTTCTGGGATAGCAATCTCGTTACAATCAGGCATTTGTATGCACTAAAGCGTGGCTGAAGTAATTTATTTTGACTTCTACATAGTTGTTGACAGTTGAAGCACCATTATACTAGAAAGCTCAACACCACCAACCAACCTCCTTTAGGACAAAAGGGGAACAAAATTAAACTGAATTTAAATACAATTAGAAAATATCCTCCTCTCACCAGAGCATCTGCAACTGAATCGGAACCACCAGGCACTGGTTAGCACAACCTTGGCTTTCTAAATATTCACACAGAAAGAACTCAAGGCAAGTATGTGCAAAGTCCCGGGAGAGAGCATGAACAGAAGACCACGCACCTTACCAGCCTTCTGTCTCAGCTCTTTGTCTCGTTAAATTTCCTTTTAAGATGGGAGGGTGGGTTTATAAGTCTAGTTATTTCTCATTTCTAGGATTAACACAAATTTTTTGAACTAGAGTTATTTCAATAAGCACCACCACTGGTGGTCAGAATAAAAATAGCTCTCCCAGAAGCCGGCTCTAAACCTGTCACTGTCCTCTTCCCCGGCAGGCAGCGCAGGCCCTGGAGTAGGACTGCTGCCCGCACAGGGAGCCCACCACATTCACGGCCGGCGGGGGGCGGGGGAGCTGCGTGCTAACATACCTGCAAAGCACCTGTGCTTGACAAGACTTAACTTCCGTAAACACACCTAGGAGAGAGGCTACTGGTTAACAGTTCTTTAAAGACGCTGGCCTTTGATGCAACCTGGGGATACAGGACAACGTCAGGAAAATGTCTCCAGTTTAAAATATTTATGTCAGAAAGTTGCACTTTTTTTTTTTAAACTCAGCAGCCTGAAAGCTCCAATTATGAATCTGTATAAGACTTGGAAATGTACAAAGAAACACAGCTGGGAAGTCTGTCCCGGTCTGCCCAATGCCGCCAAGACGTGACACTTCCTGCCTGTCCCGTGAAAGAGCTGGTCTTCCTATTAGGAAACAACTGCACTGTGACGTTAGAGTTTTCTCTGTTTCCAGTATTACGTTTCATTAATCCTTTGGTTTACAGTATAGTGAACACGAAAGAGGACACAAACCAATTTATCCTTAAATTAAATAGCATGATTTAATTTAGTTGCTGCTCAATCCTGAATCCTCTTAAATTAAAAAAAAAGTTATAATTAACTATTAACGTTAATGAATTTAAACCTTCCAGAAAACATGAATCCAAAAGGAAATGTCCAACAGGTGACACGAGCCACATATTTTATGGCCTTTTCTGTTTCGGTCTCGAACATTCTAAACATCAATGGAAAAAAAAATTCTCTATTGAGTTTTTCAGTTTTATTCTTCTAGAGCACAGTTTTCTGGCCTGCTACTGAGGACGGTCTTCCAGCAGGTACACAATGAGCTCGTAGGTGGACAGCACGATGGCGGTATTGGGGATCTGTCGGACGAGCTGCGCGAAGAGTCCCCTGTAAAAGGCCAGGTAGCCCTCCTCCCGGAAGATCAGCCGTGCGGTCTGGATGAAAGACTTGTACTTGGTGCCCTCCTCCCGGAGCCGCGTCCTTATGACTTCTGCAGAGAGAAACGCATGCTTTATGTGACAAACAAAGTGCATTTCCAGGCCACATGAGGAGAGAATTCGGAGCACACAGCTTTGGAACTGATGACGCACACCTCTGCCTAGCGGCCACCTCACAGCTCTACTTGGACAGGTAGTTACACAGACAATGAAAGAGTGAGGTCTGTTTAGAACATTTTCTTACTGGGAAACGGTCAATTAGGGACATGTATACAAAAGTACAAAATAGCTTTGAAGGGATTAAAAACAGCTTAGTTTTAATGGGCCTTAATTGTAAGATAGTTTATGGTTTTCTATTCCCAATTAAGCAAACACTGTAGCTTCACGGAAGGTGGATTTTGTGTTAAGTATGACAATACCTTCCATAAAACTTTCCTGCCTGTATCCCCTGCTCTCCCCGCAAGAGCCCTTCTCCACTGTTCAGCTTAAATGCCGCCTCCTCCTCTCTCAAACCTGGGCCCACCTGGCCCTCCCTCTCCCAGGTGCCCGCTGCGCGACACTGCCGTTGCTATCTGCCAAGCGACCTCAGCACCGCTTGTCTCCCCACTGGGGAGTCATCTACCCGGTTCTCCGTGAGCCCTGAGGCCCTCAGTCCCCTCACACACCAGGGACTCAATGACTCATTACCGAGTTCACTGCATCCATTCGTCATAGCTGACAGTACAGGAGGCGTTTGAAAACAAAGCCTGTTTTTCATGGCACAATAAACAAAGCTATTTTTTAAATAGCAGGTCAGGAGGACATTAGGTCTATAAGTCTCTAAAAAGAAAAAAAAACTTAAAAAATAAACTCTAAGGAAGCTTAACTCCTTTCAAAGAAGGAGCAGAGAGATTCTTTTTTAAGTTTGGCTCTTATGTCACTTTTTTTAAACCAAGAGATTTTAAGTAAAATCCAGACTTTTGGCTTCTTAGAAAACATCAGAAGTTCCACAGCAGCGGGCCCATATTCTGCACAGCAAGTCTGGCCACATCAGCTGGGGCTGCGCGACTCTGAGTTCCTGCTACTCACACCACCTGCGCGTGCGCGGGGAGGCCCGGCCCCGACTGGGCTCCTTTGCTACCTGCAGCAGCTGCATTCCAGCTGGCTCCAGGGGTCTGGGCACACTGACAAAGGACACGACCTGCCAGCTGTCTCACTGCTCTGGGAGGAAGAGCAACACGTACCGTGTGGATAGGCGATACAGGAGGCACAGCCCTTAGACACAGCAGCAGCTGCCATGAGTCCAAAAAAATTTGTGGAACCCTTCTTAGTCCCGTTTGCAGAGGGGGCTAGTGGAGCGTCTTTCAGATACTTCTTCAAGCTTTCATAAATAGCAAAGCAGATGATAGTTTCTGAGATCCCCGCATACGAGGCAGTTAATCCCCGATAGAAGCCGCGAATGCCTTCCGTCTGGTAAACATGGCGCGCGCACTGCAGCGTGTTCATTTGCTTGGAGCCGCGCACCCTGGAAAAGGAGACGAAGGCCAGGCAGTCAGATCACAGAGGGCGCAGGCACAGAAGATGACTGCAAATGTGAAGGAAACCAGTGGGTGACACATGTCCTCCCTGCACTGTGGGCAGGTGAGTCCAGCCTCCTGTGAACCTAGGTCCATTAGCTGGGCCACCAGCCGGCTCACAGTGTGTGCGTCTGTACAAGAGTCACAAGAACACGTTCACACCTGACTGGGCGGTGGCACAGTGGATGGAGCATTGAACTGGGATGCAGACCCAGGTTCGAGACCCCGAGGTCACCAGCTTGAGCGCGGGCTCATCTGGTTTGAGCAAAAGCTCACCAGCTTGGACCCAAGCTCGCTGGCTCGAGCAAGGGGTTACTCGGTCAGCTGAAGGCCCACGGTCAAGGCACATATGAGAAAGCAATCAATGAACAACTAAGGTGTCGCAACAAAAAATTGATAAATGATGCTTCTCATCTCTCTCCGTTTCTGTCTGTCTGTCCCTGTCTATCCCTCTCTCTGACTCTCACTCTATCTCTGTTAAAAAAAAAAAAAAAAAAAAAAAAGACGTTCACAGCCTCTGGCACGGTTTTGGAAAGAGCTGTATGGAGGAAGACATTCACTACAGAGAAGATGTAACTAACATAGTCAGAGTGCTTGAGGTGGAAAGCCGGACAAAGTGATATGTAAAAGCATAATTATAGTTATAATAAAAATGTTTTAAAAAATGCTTAAGGGGGAGGGGAGGGGCACAAGAAAACCAGATAGAAGGTGACAGAAGACAATTTAACTTTGGGGGAGGGGTACACAGCACAATCAAATGTCAAAATAATCTAGAGATGTTTTCTTTCAACATATGTACCCTGATTTATCAATGTCACTGCATTAAATTTAATAAATTAAAAAAAAAAGAAAAAGAAAATGCTTAAGAAAAACTCATCAGCCTTCAACAGGGTGGTGAGTGTGAGGGTGCTTTCTTTCTTTTTTTTTTTTTTGTGACAAGGACAGAGAGAGACAGAGAGAGGAACAGACAGGAAGAGAGAGAGATGAGAAGCATCAATTCTTTGTTGTGACACCTTAGTTGTTCACTGATTGCTTTCTCATATATGCCTTGACTGGGAGGCTACAACAGAGTGAGTGACCCCTTGCTCGAGCCAGCGACCTTGGGTCCAAGCTGGTGAGCCTTGCTCAAACCAGATGAGCCCGCGCTCAAACTGGTGACCTCAGGGTCTCGAACCTGGGTCCTCTGCATCCTAGTCTGGCGCTCTATCCACTGCGCCACCGCCTGGTCAGGTTCCATTACTTCTAAATTTATAAAATCATAAACCTCGAGTAGATTATTCAACAGCTAATCAAAAGCCTTAGGCTGGCTGCCCCTCCCTATGACAGAAGTATTCATAAACTGTATGGCTACAATGGACTCCCAAGGCCTGACAGTGTTTATACTGGTCACAGTCAGAGACCCCTCCTGCTCCCATCAGTCTCCGTGGGTCTGTCTCTTCTCTACCGTGTCTCCCCCAGGCTGTTCTTTACGTCCCAGCTGGGGTGACCTTTCCAACATAAATCTAACCATGCCACTCCCTAACACAGGGCTTCTCAGCCTGGGGACTACTGACATTTGGGGCCAGATCATTCTCTACTGTGGGGGCTGTCCTATGCACTGTAGACCCTGGTCTCTCTCCACTACTTGCCAGTAGCACCCCTCCTAAGTTGTGACAGCTAAAAATGCCTCCAGACATTGCCAAATGTCCCCTGGCGAGCAAACAAGAACTGTTCTAATGGCTTCCTCTGCCCTCCAAACAAAGCCCAGGTCCATCCCCACATTCCTTCCCAGCGCTTTTAAGGATGTGGCCCTGTTCCTTTCTCCTGCCTATCTTTCCACAATGCCCTCCTGCTCCAACACATTCGCATGTGGTACATACACTCTGGCAACCCTTCGCTTCCATACGTTCCCCAGAATTTCTGGGCACACAGTCCCTCTGCCTGCAGCCCTCTCCACTGCTGGCTAGTTCCCAGAGGGCAGGGTGGAGGCTGCGGCCACAGGAGGCCCCCAGCTGTCTCTCTCGGTCTATCCTGCCTAGCTTGCATTAGCAACCCTGCAGGGTTCTTGGGGGAAATGGAACTGAAGACCAATTTAGAGGTTACTGTGGTCACTAAGCAGGAAGAACAAACCTTAACAACCCCTACCTGTACTTCTGGGGTCTCTCTTCTTTCCTTTCTAGGTAGCTTAAAGTTAGACTGGATTAGCTGAAGTTTCCAGTGCCCCACACAGGTTACACAGGGTTCTTAGGCAGAATCCTATCACAACGCCTCACTTACCATCACCACTTATCTCAAGTTGCAGTAGTTACTGGGCCATGGCTTGACTTAACTATTAAGTAGGCATATTACTATATTGTAATTTAAGAAAACATTAACTTGTTTCCATTGCTTCTATTATTCTAAATAGGGCTTGCAGGCTTTCCTGGACCACCAAAGAAATCTGCAGCCCGAACACGAGTTTTAGGGCAGAAACCTGTGCATTGAGGGCCTTGGAGATTAAAGTGGCCCTTCCGAGGCCTGAAGGCACTCGCTGTTCTGCCCTCACTGTCATCCTCCCACTTGAAAGAGAAGGCATCGTGGGAGAGCCCACAGCGCTGCAACCAGGGTGGGGTTAGCCGAGAGCAGAGACCCCTGGCTGTCGGAGGTCAGGACTGCAGGTCTTTTTTACAGAGACAGAGAGAGAGAGGGATAGAGGGATAGATAGAGACAGACAGAAACTGAGAGAGATGAGAAGCATCAATCATCAGTCTTCATTGTGACACCTTAGTTGTTCATTGATTGCTTTCTCATGTGCCTTGACCGTGGGCCTTCAGCAGACCAAGTAACCCCTTGCTCGAACCAGCGACCTTGGGAACAAGCTAGTGAGCTTTGCTCAAACCAGATGAGCCTGCACTCAAGCTGGAGACCTCGGGGTCTCAAACCTGGGTCATCCGCATCTGAATTTGATGCTCTATCCACTGCACCACCGCCTGGTCAGGCTCGTGACCATTTCTGTTGGTCTCTGTACCCCACAATGCTTCACAGCATGAATGTCCGACAAAAGAAGCAGCTGTAAAGTTCACATTCAGGAAGAACAAGGACTCTGTGCACTGTCCTCCATAGGTGGGATGGGAAAAAACATCCCGGAGAATTCTTGTATTAAGGAAACAACAATTGATAACTTACTTCCGTTCTAGCTGCATCCGGGTTTTAACCATCCATATTGGATTCATTAAGGAATTTGTGACAAAAGCTGGAAGAAGAAAAAAAGAACAGGAAATGTCATCATTGAACACAGCCAATGCTGATTAAAATTGTCTATTCTGTTTGATAAACATTAATAATGGGCTTTCAATGGTTATAATAAAAATGGATAGTAGGAAACATTACATTTCTGTACTGCAGACAAAAGCTACCGTCCCCTAACATGTAACATCTGTCCGTATGTTGAACCTACAAGAAATCTCTCCAATTTCCAGAACCCAGTCTAGAGTTTCCAGCCTCTAGGGGGTGCTGTTGACATTTCTGTCAATGTGATTCCTATGGTAAGTATGAAACCATTCTAAAACTCAATTTATAAACATTAGGTCCAGAATAATTTGTTTTTAAAAGTTGCTGTCCTAATCCAAAAGTTTGCCTTATATCAAACTTAAAATAGAAGGAACTAAATCTCCATTTAACTAAATTCAAACTTAGGCATTTGAATACCTGACTATTCATTTAGGAAATTGAAATTTTAACACTGATCTTCTTTACAGAAACCCATTTTTCAGTAAGTCTTCCCCATCTTAACATTGCTAATCATCTCAGACCACCCAAAACAAAGCAGCGGCACGCCACCAGTGGCTGTCCTTGAAGCCCGCATCCCCCCACCTCCCAGTCCCAAGCACATTCATCAGATACTAGGAACCTACAGTGTTTCAAAAAACTCCCTCCAGGTCCACTTTATATACCAAGGGTTCTTCTAAGTGAATTTTGCAAAAGTTACAGAATGGATGAACAGTGCTTAACTCACTATTGGCCTCAGAGTGAAATACCTCACTTCCTCCTCAGCTCCGCACTCAGCACAAATGTCTGGCTTGTGTCGAAGCAGCTTTAACATTAGTTACTATCAAGAGTTCAGAAGTTACTATCAACAACTAGTCAGACGGGTTCCTAGTACTTTACTTGACATAGAAAGGTGGATGGAACTGGTGCATGAACTTCACAGGCTGGCAGAAGGTGGAAAGTTTTCACAAAATGCCAATTTAAGTTCTCTAATACCCCTTTCAAGTTAAACAGACATAAACCTTACATATAAAGATATAGTCCTCTTTCAGCAATCTACAAGTACATGTTTTTTGCCTGTATTTCTTGGGCGGGGGGGGGGGGGGGGAATCCTGTTATAAACTTCTTACAGTAAGTGGGTTGACTCCTCAAAAGAGGAGCTCTCTGATCTGTCCCCAGTGCCCACCCTCATCGTAGAATGCATGTGTTGAGGACACAGGGTGTGCTGGATGGACACCATGGGGAGTCATGAGAAAAGCAGCTCAAATGTGAGAAAATAACTGAATGAAACAGATATGAAAAACACAATAAAATCCCTTTTAATGAAGCATTACACCAACGACTAGCATACATGGAACATGTATATTTTGATGAAGAAAAAAAAAGCTTTAGTGGTCAAAGAAACAGGAACCAAGTTACAAACTGATCTTAAACACTCATATTTCATCAGTTCTAACATAAAACTTTTGAAAAATTATTTTAGATGCAAAAGAAGCAGAGAGCTAATTTCTAATTCCTGGAAAAGGCTATTTATTGGGCACAACACATGCTTTAGGAGGGTAAGAAGCTTCTCTTCACCACGTACCTGCGGAGCCAGCTGAGAAAATGTGCACAATGTTGCTATTAGGCACGAAGATGCCATTGAACTGCTCTTTGGCTTTGGAGTAACATGCAAAGTACACAGCCCTGTCAGGACAAAGAGAGAACGCTATGAAGACATCAGTACAACACTATAAATATGTCTGTCCCTCCACAACCTCTGAAAAACTTGGGGAAATAATAAGAGCAGGAAGTTAACATGTAATCAGAAGCTTGATTGATTAAAACTAAAACCTGCTGCAGGCACCCTCGGGAAGGTCCAGCCCGTCCCTCCAGAAAGAATTCAGGGACGGGAATGTCCAAAATAATTGAGGAAAATGAGATTTTGATAATACACAAAGTTCACCTACATTCTTCATTCTGGATAAAAGCCAATCTTTGAGCACCAACATATCCTGTAACTTTTAAAATGTGTAATATTTCTAAAAATATACATTTGTCCTGTCTACTCCAAAATGAGTAGGCAGCAAGTAATGTGAACGTCTTTTGGATGACTCAGGACCATACGGCAACAGCCTGTTTGCACAAAGAGCCCCCCGGAATATGCTCTCTACCCCGAGTGCACATTGTAGGTGCCGGGCAGCCTCCCCCACAGCTCCGGGTCCTGCGTCTTCTCTTCATCTCTGTCTGCCCTCCCCCCTCTGTCTTCTCCCCTGTGGGGCTAGAGGAGCGACCAGCTGGGACTGTCCCTGCCCCTTCACCAGCAACACCAAGGAAAATGCTGCTTTCTTTCAGCTGGTCAATGGATCATAACATATCATTTTATTTCTTTTTCTAAAATTTTTATTTATTGATTTTAGCGAGAGAGGAAGAGAAAGAGTGAGACAGGAATATCAACCTGTTCCTGTATATGCCCTGATCGGGGACCAAACTGGCAATTTCTGTGCTTCAGGACAATGCTCTAACCAACTGAACTATCTGACCAGGGCTTTAGAATTTATTTTCAACTTAAGATCCTGATTACTTATCATTATTGTGTTATAAAACAGCCTTCTGTGTTCTCTAGGTCCAACCGTTGTAAATGGGTGTGGCAGCAGGAATCTACATCAGATTAACAGGTGTTAACAAATTGGTGCTGTATACCGGAAGGTAGGGCTCGAAAACGTGTCTTATGTTTGCCATCTATTAAGAATGCATACTTCATAACTAGTACTTTCTGTTTTGTGTGTGTGTGTGTGTGTGGCAGAGACAAAGAGAGTTAGAGAGAGGGACAGATAGGGATAGACAGGAAGGGAGAGATGAGAAACATCAATTCTTTGTTGCGGCTCCTTAGCTGTTCATTGATTGATTTCTCATATGTGCCTTGTCTGGGGGTCTACAGCAGACCGAGTGACCCCTTGCTCAAGCCAGCGACCTTGGGCTCAAGCTGGTGAGCCCTGCTCAAACCAGATGAGCCTGCACTCAAGCTGGCGACCTTGGGGTCTCGAACCTGGGTCCTACACATCCCAGTCCAATGCTCTATCCACTGCGCCACCACCTGGTCAGGCTAATACTTTCTATTTTTAAAAAGGATTATTCACATATGCTACGAAATTCTAAAGGACCAAAAAGGTTTGATAAAAATCTGCATTAATGGCCTGGGCCAGTTGGCTCAGTAGTAGAGTGTCAGCCCAACATGTGGATGTCCTGGGTTCAATTCCGTCAGGGCACACAGGGAAGAACCCATCTGCTTTTCCACCTCTCCCTTTCACTTTTCTCTCTCTCTTCCCCTTCTGCAGCCAGGGCTCCACTGGAGTGAACTGGCACCTGGAGCTGAGGATGGCTCTATGGCTTCTGCCTTAGGCGCCTAAACAAGAGTTTGGTTGCTAAGCAACAAAGCAAGGCCCCAGATGGGCAGTGTCTCACCCCCTACTGGGCTTAGCAAGTGGATCCCAGTTGGGGTGCATGCGGGAGTCTGTCTCTGCCTTCCCTCTTCTTACCGAATTTAAAAAAAAAATCTGCATTAATGGTTTGCACATAAACAAATCATTCTTGTGTTCTGTGTATAAACTGGAGTCTTGATCTGCAGAATTCTAGAAGCTTTTCGTCTTCACTTTATGAAGCACTCCCTTTTTTTTAACATTCTCATTTTTGATATAAACATTATTTCCCCTTAAAGTCTATTCAAGTATTACATGGACTAAGTGTCCCATCCCTGTCACCCAGCTCCCCTCCCAGGAGGCAATCATTTTAAATTTTATTTACTGGTTTTAGAGAGAGAGAAAGGAAGAGGAGAGAGACAGAGATAGGAAAATCTGTTCCTGCAAGTGCCCTGACCGGGGATGGAACCCGCAACCTCTGCACACAGGACTACGTTCTAATCAATCGCACTATCTGGCCAGGACAGAAGGGAATTTGTAGAAGCAGTTTCTTACCTACTCTTCAGTGACAGACCACACACACACACACACACACACACACACTCACTCACTCACTCACCTATTCACTTTTACGTTCACACGTGTCCATCTGCATATCAGCACTGCCCAACAGAACTTTCTGCACAAATGGAATGTTCTAGATCTATGGCCTCTTCTGACACAGGGGCCACTAGCTCCATGTGAATATTAAGTACGTGAAATGTGGCTAGTGAGACCAAGGAGCTGAACTTTTCATTTTAATTAATTTTTAGAACCCCATGTGGCCACTGGCTATTGTGTCTGGACAGTGTAGATTAAAGAGAATTAGGCCTTGCAATAAAAATGAGGATGTTGTTTCATATAAAGCGTAGAAGCCTTTAAAGTTCCTTCAGATCAGCGCTTCCAGATGCACACGGACCACCGGGGGATCTTTGGTGGAACACAGGCTGTGATGGAGGTCTGGGGCATGGTCCCAGAGTGTCTATTTCTAATAAACTCCCAATAAGATTCTGGTAATTTACATACAAAATCCATTTACATTCTTCATTCTGGATACATGCCAATCCTCTGAGCAACAACATATATTGTAACTTTTAAATTGTGTAGTATTTCTAAAATATGCCACACTGCTCCTGTTTAACACCACAATGAGCATATGTAATTGGGGCGAGGGGCGGGCAGTGCTGCTGACCACGCACCACATTTACCTAGAAAGAAGGGTCCAGGGATGAGGGCAGACTCACTTTCAACTTAATAAAATAACTAGATCTCTTTCTCACACATGTACTCAAGACTCACCAACAGTTATCTCTATTGGCTGTCAGATATTTAGGCAAATCCCCCACAGAAGAAACTGGCTTTCTAGCAGTGTGGCCTTTAGGTAAGAGAAGACTCAGTGTATTACATCCGTATGCAGGGAACCAGCTGCAAGTTGAATGCTTACCTTGATGGTGCAACTCCAACCAGATTTGGACCCAAGCCTCTAAAAAGTGACTTTGGTCCCTCATTCTCCAAGATCGACCTGAGTGGGAAAAAAAAATGTATCTTTGAAATCCTCAGGCAAGACCTATGCAAAACAAGCTGTCTGTCCGCCTTCCCGTTAGCTCCCTGCATAATGAACAGATTGTTTACAAGACGCAGACCTCTTGATTATATTACAATATAGAATCAGAAGGCCTAACATTAACATGGTGAAAAGAGCAGCATCAGTCTGCCACATACACGAGAAGCCTTTCCCCTGTTTACGCAGGAGCATGCTGTCCGGGGCTGGACACTAAAACGCTGGAAGGGACAGCAAGCACCCGCCAGGTCTCACATGGGGAACCATGTCCTCATCATAACCAGGCTCACTGGAAACAGGCTTAGAGACTTCTCTGGATGGCACTTCTGCATTTACTCCTTATTCACACTAATCCTGTTGTCCAGATTCTTACCTACCATAGGAGAGCCCTAAACAGGGACAGAGGGAATAGAAAAAACCAATAATCTTCATAGGCTGGATGGATATTATTCAAAGCCAAAGCCGAGTATCTCAAGTTCAAAGAGGACACTGTGCCAGCTTTTCTTTTGAATTTTTCTTATTGTGGTAACATATAGACGACATAAATGTTTACCACTGTAACTGTTTTTAAGTGGACAGCTCGGTTGTATTAAGTGCATTCACAGTGTTGTGCAGCCGTCGCCACCATCATCTCCAGAACTTTTTCAGCTTCTCAAGCTGAACTTCCACACCCACCAACACTAGCTCTCCATCCCTCCCAGACCCTGGCAGCCACTATTCTTTCTCTCTATGAGCTGGACTATTCTAGGGACCCCATAGGGTTTCCCTGTTTTGTTTTTTCCCGCCTCCCTAATCTATAACCGATGGATTTCTACCTCCTTAGGGCTTCCCCTTTGATTCTGATGTAGGAAATAAGTGATGAAACTGCCATTTTCTGGAGCATTTTCTCAGTCCATTGAGATTTTGCTTCTTGGAAATGGTCAGTTTGATTCAAATAAACCCATAAAAATTCTCTACAGGTTTGAACATTTCTTACATTGAGAGTGTGTTCCAGACAACTAGGAAGGCACGTCCCAGTACCAGGACAGTATAAATGTCTTTTCTCTTTTCTTTTCATGGCATATGAGCAAGGCCAAAGCATGTATTTAAAACAAGACCTAGTCATAATAATGGAATGTTACTCAACGATAAAAAGTATTGTTACACAAACAAGTATAAACCTCAAGAAACACTGGGTTAAGTGAAAGACACAAGAAACCATAAACATATTGTATGACTTCATTTGTATAAAAGTCCAGAGGAGACAAATCTGGGGGAGGTGTTTCTCTTAGCGGAGATGAAATGTTTGAAAATCACATTGTCATGATGGTTGCACAGAACTCTGTGAACATGCTAAAAACAGTCCACTGCTTTAAACGGGTAAGTTGTATGTAAATTACATCTTAATTAGCCATTAAAAGAAAAACAAACCTGCAAGGAGGAAAGAAAAGCTCACTGAGAGAGAAGAAAATCGATAGGAACAAAGTTTAAAACAAAGTTTAGTGTTTGTGTTAAATCAATCACTGACAATAGGTGACTGAGGACACTGGGATATGGACTGTAGATTAGTTAAACACTAGTATATCAATATTAATTTCCTGAATTGAAACTGCTGTGGTTTTTTTTAAATTTTTATTTTTATTTAATTAATTTTTATTTATTTATTCATTTTAGAGAGGAGAGGGAGAGAGAGAGAGGAGAGGGGGAGGAGCTGGAAGCATCAACTCCCATATGTGCCTTGACCAGGCAAGCCCAGGGTTTCGAACCAGCAACCTCAGCATTTCCAGGTCGACGCTTTATCCACTGCGCCACCACAGGTCAGGCCGAAACTGCTGTGGTTTTATGAGCATCCTTGTTCTTAGGAAATAAATGCTGAAGAATTAAGGGCAAAGGGCATGATAAGCGTAACCTTAAGTGGTTCAGAAAAAATATGTAAGTGTATAGGAAAAGACTGAGGAAGCACATGTGGCCAGATGCTAACAATGACTGGCTCCAGGTAAAGAGTACAGGCAAGTTCTTTGTACCATTTCCATAACTGTTCTGCAAGTTTGAAATTACTTCAGACTTAAAAGTTCTTTTTAAAAAATAAGCTACAGGTCATAAGTTGTAAAAATATTAAACTCATGTTTATAGCCCAAAAGTTATGGGAACAGGGCTGTACAAAGACAATTCTTGGGTTTCTGTAAAACGCGCCAAATGAAGTCATAGAGCTCTAGTGAATTTTCACACTAGACAAAACCAAGTCACCTGGCCCTAACAGAGGCAGGAGAATTGAGCATTTTCAACTTTAAGTACTTTACTTCTACTCTCTTACAACGACTGAGCTTTTTTTTTTGGTATTCTTCCGAAGCTAGAAACGGGAAGAGACAGTCAGACAGACTCCCGCATGCGCCCACCAGGGGGCGTCGCTCTGTCAAGACCAGAGCCACTCTAGCGCCTGGGGCAGAGGCCAAGGAGCCATCCCCAGCGCGCAGGCCATCTTTGCTCCAATGGAGCCTCGGCTGCAGGAGGGGAAGAGAGAGACAGAGAGGAAGGAGAGGGGGAAGGGTGGAGAAGCAGATGGGCGCTTCCCCTGTGTGCCCTGGCCGGAAATCGAACCCGGGACCCCTGCACACCAGGCTGATGCTCTACCAATGAGCCAACCGGCCAGGGCCACGACTGAGCTTCTAAGAAGTCAAGTTCTCTGAACAAAAATTTTTCTTACATAACACCTTGGAGTGACTTATACTTTATAGTACATAAAAGATTTTTTCAAATGGTCGGTATACTCAAAATGTTTAAAGTTTAGATTCTATCTGTGGTTCTCACTAACGTCCAGTGTGCTGCCAGCCCAGGAGCCATTTAAACACAATTAGGGACTCTGGCTCCGGGAAGGCCGAAGCCTCTCATCTATAATGCAGCGGGGAACAGGCGTCCTCAAGTGACTCGGCCTCTCCAGAACTGCAGAGAGACTGTCTCCATAGTGACGCGCATTAACAGTGGGCACGAAGTCAAATCTGTTACATAAGTCAAACTTCTAACCTTGCTGGATGTGTACAAAACCTTTCGGGTACAATCAAGCTCCTACTATAAATGGTACACTTCAGCCTCAAAATAAAGCATGTTAAGATCCAGACTAGTTTTCCCATAGTCTTAAAAAGTTTCATTTAGGAATGAAATGCAAAAAGAAACTAGGGTCTTATTTGGAGCATTTCATCTTCACTAGTTTTATTTTTATTTTATTTTATTTTATTTTATTTTTTTAGCAAGAGACAGGAAGGGAGAGAGATGAGAAGCATCACCTAGTAGTTGTGGCTCCTTCATTGGTCACTGATTGCTTCTTACATGAACCTCAATGTGAGAAGCAATCGGGGGTGTGTTAGGGGGCTCCAGCCAAGCCAGTGACCCCTTGCTCAATCCAGTGACCATGGGGTCATGTCTAGGATCCCATGCTCAAGCTGGCAACCCTATGGTCAGGCTGGCAAGCCTGTGCACAAGCCAGCGACCTCAGGGTTTCAAACCTGGGACCTCAGTGTCCCAGGTCGATGCTCTATCCACTGTGACACCACCGGTCTGGCTCACCTTCACTAGTTTCAGATCACAATCCAACACAAAGATCTCATCTGAACACTTCTCTTTTATTTTGATAAGATAGAGACTAGATCACTAGTATATTACTTTTCAGATTTAAAAGGCCCCTGAGTAAAAATTACCTGAGTAATGTAAGTAATAGGAGGAGCTCTGATTTATAAAACAAAAAAGATTAAGTCGTGAGAGTTTTTAAAGCAGATACCTCAAATAAATTGAGATATTATTCCCCTTTGGCAAATTTAACAGAGAGAGCCTTTTCAAGTAACTGTAATCAAAATATAAAGGTTAAGCTCTGGTTGGATAGCTCAGTTAGAGCATCATCCCAAAGCGCAGAGGTTGTGGGTTTGATCCCTCCCTGGTCAGGGCGCATACAGAGCAGATTAATGTTTCTGTCTCTCTCTCCCTTCCTCTCTCTCCAAAATCAATAAAATAAACATAAAAAATATATATAGGCTATTAGTGCTGCCATAGAGAAAATGTTTTCTCTCACAGGTTATCCTGAGACACAAGCAATCGCTGATTTGCATTATGAAAAATAAATTTCCTGAAAACAAAGTCTGTTGTCTTTTGAGTCTTGTAAGGTAGTACTTCCTGAAAGAATGACTAATAATAATCAACCTAACCATTCTCACCACCCTTGCTTAGGAATGGTTACTGGAAGAATCTGACAGCAGGCCAATAACCCAGGAGAGAGAAGAGAGGGTGGCTTCAACCGGGGTTAAAAGCAGTGCCCTCTACTAGATCGCCCTAAAGAACAACGCTCCTTATGGGGGCACACTGTAGGGGGGTAACTGACAGACTACACTTAGCACTTATTAGCAGGAAGACGTGCATTTCCCCTGAAGAGTGAGTGTGCTTTCTTTAGAAGAGAACTATTATGTAGTATGATATTCCGCTTTTTGCCTTGGCTACTAGGAAGTGTGGTTATAAATCTTATATTTAAAAAGTACAGAAGTGCGTGTTATGATTGCAGCTGCTATTTATTATTTACACGGAGGGGTGTGTGCTGAGCTCTTTCTATGCGATACCTTACTGGTGTGCCAAAGTTCATTCGTTCATTCTGTTTGAACTTGAATGCTTGCTATGGGACTGGCAGCATTCTAGGTGGTTGGGGACATCTTGGTGATCAAAGCAAAGCGGAGTCCCTGCCTCCAAGGAATTCCCATTTGGTGGGGACAGGGAGAGAAAACAAATACAATGAAGGGCGGTGGTTCCTGCTGGGGTAAAAATAAGGCAGGAAGGGGGGATGGAGCGTCGCGGAGGAGACTCGGTTTTAAATAGTCACTGCAAGGCAAGGCGTTCCTGCAAAGGTGACAACTGGGAGCCAGCCAGGCTGACAATGTCCAAAGGCCCTTAGGCAAATCTGTCAGTGTTCCTCGCCTTTTAAAGGGACAGCAAGGAGGACAGTGCAGTTGAAGGGGTGTGGGAGGGACTGAGGGGAGAGAAGTGACGGCAGGGGTGACAGCTGTGTGGAAACTGGCGGCTACAGGGACACAGGAGAGAGCAGTCCCTGCAGGGATCTGAGCAAGGATCTCGGCTGAGGACAGATGCCGATGCAGAGGGAAGCAGGTCTCAGGCAGGCCAGTCAGGGGCTCATGCTGTAACACCAGTGAGACCTGGTGGCTTCCCTCAGGAGAGCAGTGGAGGAGGAAGTGACAAGGCCTCAGATAATGCACGTGTTCTGAAGGCAGAATAGACAGAACCTGTCTGCGTGGCTGTGAGAATAAGATCCTGGGAGACTGAGGCTTCAGATCTGTGTGGCGCGAGGACAGAGGTGCTGTGACTGCCAGAGAGAGACTGGGAGTTCAGTTCTGCAGTTATGCTCTGGGTGCCCTACACACACCAGGGGATGTCAAACAGGCAGTGGATGTACAGTGGGTTCAGCGGAGAAGACTGGGCTCTGAGCCCTGGGGCCCTCCAACAACAGGCTGACAGGTTGGACGCTCAGCAGCCAGGACGCAGGTGAATGTGAGTCCAGGAGTCTATGAGCTGGAACCCTGGCCTGCAGCAGAAGCAGAGCCCCCGCTGGGCATTTGCGATTGTTCGCTGCTTTGTGATCTTTCTTTGAAACAGGTAATATACATCAAAAATGGCCTAAGCCTGATCTGTGATGGCGTAGTGGATAAAGCATTGACCAGGAATACTGAAGTCTTCAGGCTTGCCCGGTCAAGGCACATTCAGGAAGCAACTGATGAGTTAATGCTTCCCGCTCCTCCCCACCCTATTTCTCTCTCTGCCTCTCATTCATTCTTGCTCTCCTCTCTCTAAAAATCAATAAAATCTAAAAGGGACCTTGAGCAAGTCGTTTAACTCCAATTTGCATTTTCCTCATCTATAAAGTTCCTCATCTAATAACTCTTCATAGTGATCATCTCATTAGGTTGGTGTTGAAAAATCAATGAAATAATCCTTCATAAAAGTAGCCATTTTAGGCCACTGGCCGGCTGGCTCAGTGGTAGAGTGTTGGCCTGGCATGTGGAAGTCCTGGGTTCGATTCCTGGTCAGAGCACACAGGAGAAGTGCCCATCTGCTTCTCCAGCCCTCTCCCTCTCGCTTCTCTCTCTTCTCCTATAGCCATGGCTCGATTAGAGCGAGTTGGCCCCGGGCGCCGAGGATGGCTCCACAGCCTCCATCTCAGGTGCTAAAAAATGGCTCTGGTTGCAATGGAGCAATGGCCCCAGATGGGCAGAGCACTGCTCCCTAGTGGGCTTGCTAGGTGGATTCCCACTGGACACATGTGGGAGGAGTCTGTCTCCTCTAACTAAAAAAATAGCCATTTTAAAGTTGAAAACTATTATATATCAGCTGAGAATCTTAATAATGTACATATATGAAGCCAAGGATATCAAGTTTTAATAAAATAGCTTGGGTGAAAAAAATGACACTTTTTCTAACAAAATTTCACTACAATAAGAATTTTACTTAAAATTCCATTATTTATATATATATGTGTGTGTGTATATATGTGTATGTGTATATATATACATATTATTATTTTTTTTTTTTAGAGAAAGACAGGAAGAGAGAGATGAGAAGCATCAACTCATGGTTATAGCATGTTAGTTGTTCAATGCTTCTCATACAAGCCTTGCCTAGGGGCTTCAGCTGAGCCAGTGACCACTTGTTCAAGTCAGCAACCTTTGTGCTCATGCCAACAACCTGGGATCATGTTGATAATCCCACACTCAAGCCATCGACCTTGGGATTTTGAACCTGGGTCCTCAGCATCCTAGGTTGATGCTCTATCCACTGCACCACCAGAGGTTAAGGCTGTATTTTGATGTGAATGTAGAATCAGTGGTTTATAAAGTGCTCATGTGTAAGTGCTGTCTCATCCCCACGTGGCCGTGGCTGCTCACCCATGAGTGAAACCAGTGTCCGTGTGCACTGCTGAAGGCACTGCTCTTGGATTTTAAAAGATAGAGAGGCCTTAAACAATGGTCCTAACTGGGGAGGAAAAAAATACATAAATATATATGGAGAGAGAGAGAGAGAGAGAGAGAGAGTGTGTGTGTGTGTGTGTGTGTGTGTGTGTGTGTGTGTGTGTTACTGGAGCCAAAGAGAGACACCGGAGACGCAGGCCACGCAACCTAAAACTCCTGACCTACAGAAGTGGTCGGATTTAGCTTCTGTACCTGACGGACTTGGCCCCGCTGCCACCCACAGCTTTTGGGTGACAGAGTCCCAGTCACAGTGAATCTATATAACTCTGCCAGTCGTGAGTTATTAGGCAAGCACATAAGAGGAAGTTCATTTTGGATATTAGTAAAGTTGGCAAATTACATGTCTCTGTCATTACGTCCAAAGCCCTTGATGTTCCTCAGAAAAATAGTGTCATTTGGGGCACTGACACTGCCCAAACGTATAAAAAGGCAAACCAGTTTGGCGATGTTTCATGGTCAGCTTCCAGGAGGCCGTGAGGCTGTCGCTCTCCTTCCTGAGATGAGAGGGGCCTCCCATCTGTGTCCCATCTCCTGAGTCCATCCCTAACCGGCTGCCTCAGGGCTTTCGCTCCCTTCCTTCAAGTTTAAACTGAAAAAACGGATCCTCCTGGGCTGTCAGGGGCCAGCCTCCTCCCCTGCTGGGCTTCTGATTCCCCCACTGGGGACCTTGCCCTCAGCAGCTGGTCTTGCATCCAGTTTTGCTCAATAAGTTTGGATGCACCCTCATCCACGCATTTGGCATGGATGCCTGGGTGACGTGTAAGAAGGCTTTACAAACAAAACATACCTAAAAATAAATTAAGTGCTTTCCAACTCATTTTTCCTTATCTAAAATGTGACTGAACTCTGTCCAAAGTGCTATGTGTTGTGGTTATTCAGAGCATTTCCACTTACTCTATCTTTTTCTAACATTTCCCAGCTAAGCAATAACACCGATAAATAGCCATGCCTTTAAAAAAAAAAGTTTTTTATTTATTCACTTTTAGAGAGGAGAGATAGAGAGAGAAGGGGGGAAAAGCAGAAAGCATCAACTCCCATATATGCCTTAACCAGGCAAACCCAGGGTTTTGAAACGGCGACCTCAAGTGTTCCTATCAGGTGTAGTTAAATTCAACCATCATTCACTGAACATCTCTTTTAAAGCACAAGGGCCCGAGATATTGTCAAGAGTTCTTCTGAATTTCTGACTTTGCCTTAAGCATAGATACCAAAAGTCAGATTCAATTTGTGAATACTTAACTACTTCATAAGCAAATGAGACATTTTTAATGCAGTAAAAATAATAAATTAGGCAGGTAGTCTAGGAATGAAACAAAAATGTTAAAAATCATTTTACTAAATATATATTGAAACTTTTCTATAAGTGTAGAATTATTTCCAAATAAAAAGTAAAAATTAAAACATTCTGTTTCCAGATTACTTCCTCTCAAAATATTTAAAACCCTTCTTGTGTGAAACTTAAAATTTTTAATTCCATTCTACCATCCTGTAGCTTCCTGCTAGCCCTCAAAAGAGTTTGGGCAGTAACACTCTGATACAACAATTCAAGTAGGAGTTCTTGGTTTGCGTTGTTAGGCTTGCCTAACTGTCCCTGGATGGTGACTACATGCACACTGGGTGCCTGCTGCCAAGGGAGCGAGGTCAGAGTTCAAAGGTATTGGTACAGAAACCTAATTCTTCAGTTTGGACAAAGGCTGTGCAAACAGAACATCCCATCCGATGGGCTTAATAAACGTTCTGTATTGAGAGTGGGGGCGGGGGTGTGGCAGGGGCCCAGAAGGGAGACTGAACTTACTTCAGAACCTGTAAAAGTCCAGGTGTCACTGATGTTGGTCTCACCATGCCAGCTCCACTAATGGTCCCCAGATGAACCTGAGGATAATAGACCGTCCGGAGAGCCAATCTCGAAGACTGCAGCCTCGTCTTAATGACTTCTAGTGGACAAGTGAAAATAGCACCAACCGTGCCCCCACACCTGTGAGAAGAGAAATCATGACAGGATCAGAAAAGCTATGCCATACCCTACACCAATGGTTCTCAAACTTTTTGAAGTCGGGGCACATTTAAAATCCTACAAATAATTGTAGGTGCACTCTATACAAATTTCTGAGAAATGTTATAATAATTAAGTCAAATATTAAAGAAAAAAAAAACTCCAAGTGTGCTTTTATGGTAATTAAATGAAATAAATACGACAAAATTAAATTTATTCTGACATTAGAAAACATTTTTATGTTACATTTTTTGAGTTACGCTTTTTAGAATTTGTAAAAAAAGTTATCTTTTTATATATATATAGATACATTCTTAGTAAGATTTAGTAAATTTGGCAGGTCCCCGTGCAAATATGTTAAGTTTTTAATTCTTGTGTTTATGAGAAACATGAGCCTGATGTGTCCTAGTGATTTCTTCAATGTTTGGGCATATATTTGAAAGGCAAACTCTCATTTCCTCATCAATACATTGAAGAATTCCTCTCTTTTTACTCTTAATTGTGTTGAGTGCAGAAAACCCCCACCATACATACCATCTTAACTTTATACCAAAGGATAGAAGAAACTTGCCTCCAGTCTTTCCGGGGAACATGGGGGGTAGTGTAAACACCACAGCTTAACAGCTTTTTGCAACTTAATCAGGCAAGTGAGGTGGGGGGTTGGGCAGACTGTCAGCTTACAGCCAATTCCCCACACCTTTGTCCCCCAAATATCTAAACTCTAAAAACCCTGTTGGTTTTTTGGTCCCCAACAGGTACATATTTCTCTGGAATACCATAGGGCGCACCTGGAAATCTTCTAGGGCGCACACTTTTGAGAACCACTGCCTTACACAAACAAAACATGAGGTTTAACTTCTCTTTATTGAAAAATAAGAGGACCTATGTTCATTTCACAATCAGAACATATGGGGAAGTAAAAGAAAATTCTAGCTGAAATCCCAGCAGCGAAAGAGATAAATATTACTAACATGTCAGCACGTAGGGCTTTTCCTGCCTGGCTTTAGATCTCACCTCTCACCCCCAGTTCTCTAGACACTGTGAATGTCAACATACACACTTACATCGTCTGTGATGGTTGTATATACTATGTCCTCTCCTGCAGCAATGTGTAATATTTTAACCAACTTCCTACTGTTAGGCATTCATATCATTTCCAACTTCACTACCATGTTGCAATGAATTCTAGAAAAATGCATCATTTCACTCTCAAACAAAACAGTTATTTAGGTCATGCTACTATTTGAAAACCAATGTTTACTACAACAGACTTTATTAAAATTTAATTAACTTGGACTCCACTGAAAGTTTAGCTAAAGCTTACCTTAAATGACAAAGTCCTTGCGTTTCCCTCCTGAGGTCAGAACTAAGCATTTCATCCTGTGTTTTTATAGTTACACTGTTTTTCCAACTCAGGATCCCTTTACACTCTTTTCATATCAAAATGTTAATTAACCTGGTGTTAATTAACAATGTCATGTACTATCTAAAGCAGTGGTCCCCAACCCCCGGGCCATGGACCAGTACCGGTCTGTGGGCCATTTGGTACCAGTCTGCAGAGAAAGAATAAATAACTTACATTATTTCCATTTTATTTATATTTAAGTCTGAACGATGTTTTATTTAAAAAAAAATGACCAGATTCCCTCTGTTACATCCATCTAAGACTCACTCTTGACGCTAGTCTCGGTCACGTGATACATTTATCTGTCCCATCCTAAAGGCCGGTCCGTGAAAATATTTTCTGACATTAAACTGGTGCGTGGCCCAAAAAAGGTTGAGGACCACTGATCTAAAGCCATCCCTCACCATCAGCAATGCAGGTGCAGCTGTTTTTGTTTCGTTTTTATTTTATTTATTTATTTTTTTAAAGACTTTATTTATTTATTCATTTTAGAGAGGAGAGAGAGAGAGAAATAGAGAGAGAGAAGGGAGGAGCAGGAAGCATCAACTCCCATATGTGCCTTGACCAGGCAAGCCCAGGGTTTTGAACCAGCAACCTCAGTGTTCCAGGTTGATGCTTTATCCACTGCGCCACCACAGGTCAGGCTTTATTTTATTTATTCATTTCAGAGGAGAGAGAGAGAGAGAGAGAGAGAGAAGGTAGGGAGGAGCAGGAAGCATCAACTCCCATATGTGCCTTGACCAGGCAAGCCCAGGGTTTCGAACCAGCGACCTCAGCGTTCCAGGTCAAGGCTTTATCCACTGCGCCACCGCAGGTCAGGCAGCAGGTGCAGCTCTTTGGAAAACAACAGAGGCTCAGCACCGGTGGTGCCTTACTCATCTCCGTAACCCCGGCCTCAGGACTCCCAAGTTCATAAACAGTATTTTATAAGCCAAGGAAGTTTCAAGGAGAATGTCTTTTTAAATTTTTTAAAGTTGATTTTAGAGTGAGAAGGAGGGAGGGAGGGAGGAATGGAGGGAGAGAAGGAGGGAAGGAGACAGAAAGAGAGAGAAAGAGAGATCAATTTGTTGTTCCATTTATTTATACCTTCACTGGTAGATTCTCATAGGTGCCCTGACCAGGGATTAAACCAGCAACCTTGGCATGTCGGGACGATGCTCTAACTAACCGAGCTACATGACCAGGGCTTCAAGGACAGTGTCATTTAAGGGATCTAAATGTTTGAAGACAGTACTTACTGTCTGCCTGCTACAGGTGGCTGTTCTAGAAGCACTCAGCTAGGGTACAGTTGTACCGGGCACAGAACAGGTGGCTTACTAAAATGACACAGCACCAGCATCTTTGACTGGGAAAAGCAAGGACAGGAGGCGGGAAAGCCAGCCCTGGCTCACCGAATACTAAGGTCCCTTCCTCCTCCACCAGACGTTGGTGCCAGAGATGCGGAAGCAAGCCCAGCACCTAGCGCAGAGCCTGAGGAAGGAATGGAGTGGAACCCTGTGCAGCATTTTAAAATCAGGAGCCTAGCCTGACCAGGTGGTGGCGCAGTGGATAGAGTGTCGGACTGGGATGTGGAGGACTCAGGTTCGAGACCCCGAGGTCGCCAGCTTGAGCGCAGGCTCATCTGGTTTGAGCAAAAGCTCACCAGCTTGGACCCAAGGTCGCTGGCTCGAGCAAGGGGTTACTTGGTCTGCTGAAGGCCCACGGTCAAGGCACATATGAGAAAGCAATCAATGAACAACTAAGGTGTCGCAATGAAAAAACTGATGATTGATGCTTCTCATCTCTCCGTTCCTGTCTGTCTGTCCCTAGCTATCCTTCTCTCTCTCTCTCTCTGTCCCTGTAAAGAAAAAAAAATCAGGAGTCTGTAGTTCCACACAGCAAGTCAAATCCTGGTAACTGAGAGCTGGAAACATTGGTTCCAATATGAGCATTCCTAACCACTGAATGAAAGGCTATCTCATGACAAGCATCCACTCCTCCAGCAATCCCATTCACCCCAAAGGATCTCAATGGCAGAGGAAGAGAATAAAATGTACAGACTAGGGTAGGGGAGGAAGAAAAAGTCCTTTTGGGGCTATTTAGGTAAACCTGTTTTAAAACCATTACAATAATATACCCTAAATTAAGCTGTTTATCTACACAATGTTTTCTGAACTGGGCGTCAAAGCCCATCGACCACAAAAGCAAGGCAGGGGATTCGTTAGAATGGGGTGGGAGGCCAGGAGGCCGGGAGGCCAGCAGGAAGGTGAATGCAAGGCCCGCTTTTAACCTTCAGGGATTCTAGGGTGATATTACTCTTATGTTAGGGTCTCAAGGAGGTTATAGACTGTACTTTCTCAAAGTCACAAAGCAGTTAAGTGTCTAAACTGAAACCCAAACCCAGACCCCCTGTCTTCAAAGCCCGTGTTTGGCCCATTGGACTCGGGTGTCCTCTTTGGGAGTATTACGGCATTCATGTATGCTGTTTTCACTCACATGAGAAATGGAAAAATGTTGATCAGACAAGCTGGACTTTAAGACTCTAATCTGTCCTTTTGTATCAATAAAAAACTGTGAGCCTAACTGAATGCTGTCCTAACTGAATGGCTCTAAGCATTAGAATGTTTCTAAAGAAAACAGAACCTAAAGAGGGGTGTTTAAAAAAAGAAGAAAAGATAACTTCCTAATTACAGTAGTACCTTGAAATACAAATTTAATTTGTTCTGTAACCGAGCTCGTAAGTCAGTCAACTTGTATATCAAACTGCCAATACTGGACCTGTGCGCCAACACGCCAATTAGCGGTAGCTTTCCGAATCATGACTCGTATCTCGGAATTTCACTCAGATTTCAAGCAAAAATATGGACCGAGTAGCAGCTCATATCTTAAAAAATTAATGTTGGTCTGTTCGTATCTCAAGGTACCACTCTATGTCTATTTATATAAAATAACTACTCATATCTATTACTATAGCTATGTGCTTTAAAAGTATAATATTTTAAAACATTCAAAAACTGACATGTTACAGAGTAAGATAAAGAAATAGCTGAAATCTATTTATGTTCAATAACATGACTCCATATCACTGAAAAAACAAACAAACCCAGAGCTTCTGGGTAAATTCTTTCATCAGAAAGTCAACAAGTTCAAATATGACACAGGTCAACCACTTCTGTCTTGTCTGGTGAGGTTGCACACCACCCCAGAGACGCCAGCACACCATCTATCCTGAAGTCAGAACATTGCCTGTGGCCACCCATACAAAACACAACCAGGGGGCCCACAACCAGACTGTCTTGTCCCCAGTCAGTTGCATCCTTTATCTGGCCAACTGTCATCAAAAATGTGTGCTACTGGCCCTGGCCGGTTGGCTCAGTGGTAGAGCGTCGGCCTGGCGTGCGGAAGTCCCGGGTTCGATTCCCGGCCAGGGCACACAGGAGAGGCGCCCATCTGCTTCTCCACCCCTCCCCCTCTCCTTCCTCTCGTCTCTCTCTTCCCCTCCCGCAGCCGAGGCTCCATTGGAGCAAAAGATGGCCCGGGCGCTGGGGATGGCTCCTTGGCCTCTGCCCCAGGTGCTAGAGTGGCTCTGGTCGAGACAGAGCGACGCCCCAGATGGGCAGAGCATCACCCCCTGGTGGGCGTGCCGGGTGGATCCCGGTCGGGGTCGGGCGCATGCGGGAGTCTGTCTGACTGCCTCCCCGTTTCCAGCTTCAGAAAAATGCAACAACAAAAAAAAATCTGTGCTATTGATCAAAGGATGACCTTCAGGATAGTGTGCTTGCTTAACATGGCAAATGTCCTACTATCAATGAGCTGAACTCTTTGAGGATGGTGAGCCACACTTACTACACAGTCACTCTGTTTACCTGTTGCACACAGCGCCCACGGCAGGAGGGGATGGTGGTGGTGAACAGGCCCTGCTTGGTCTTCGATACTACTTACAGGGGACAAACTAAGGCACCATAAATAATATTACTACTCAGAAGCAAGTCCCAGATGAAAAAGTGTTCAAAGGATATTTGAAATCATTAAGCTGTGGTGGATACACATTCACACTCTTTTTTTTTTACAGAAAGTCAAAGAGGGATAGAGACAGACAGGAATGCAGAGAGAGGAGAAGCATCAATTTTCAGTTTTTCGTTATGGCACTTTAGTTGTTCAGACCGAGTCACCCCTTGCTCAAGCCAGGGACCTTGGGTCCAAGCTGGTGAGCTTTGCTCAAACCAGATGAGCCTGCACTCAAGCTGGCAACCTTGGGGTCTCGAACCTGGGTCCTCTGCATCCCAGTCCGACACTATCCACTGCGCCACTGCCTGGTCAGGCCACACTCACACTTTTAATTAGAAGAAAACAGGTTCTGATATTAAACTGAAATGTCCAAAGAAAAGTCTTCCTGAAACTTAAAACATCTCATAGCAGAATTTTAAAAGTATCTTTCAGCTTAACTTTTTTCTTCTTCATGGGCCAACACATCCAAGACATTCATCAGTCTGAGAAGATAAATGAATCAAAATAATGACTTCTCCAGACTAGCTTTCCCAATTTTTCTAAAAGTATTTCAAGGTCATGTTGGGTCCAGAGTACTTAAGAGTACAACAAATGACATTCTTTGTAGAAGAGTTCCTGTCAATTCTCAACTGAGACAAAGAAGACCTTCAATGTCAGTCTGGCTCCCAACCTTGGTCAACTAGCTCGGACAAAGTCCCATTCACTGCGACTCCGCAGAATTTATCAGCAGAATTTTTCCAGTCTCAATTCAGAAAGGGTGGAGGTATCAGCACTGCCGGCAGGCCCTCTGATCACCGCTTCTCAACCATGCTCCTCTGAACACCCCCCTTTCGTACCAATGACTCACAGGAAGGTTCCACTACTTTCTGGTAACTTTCAGCTTTTTAAATGCAGTGCCATCTAAAACTTTAAAACCACGCCCAGCTAGACACGTGGCTTAAGGAGATGTGGCCTGCCCTTTTCTCTCATCTCTCCTACCTTTTAGGGTCCACTGGGCGTGAGAACAGGGAGCTGCGGTCTTCTGTCAATGGCCTCAGTCTGGCTGTGGGCCCACCGGTTGTGTTTTGTATGGGTGGCCACAGGCAATGTTCTGACTTCAGGGTAGATGGTGTGCAGGTGTCCCTGGGGTGGTGTGCAACCTCACCAAGAGCCCCAACACTGGGAACCCCCATGTTGATCCCACCAGTAGTCCTTCCCCCAATCTCCTTTCAGCCCTACTTGGTCTGGGAAACCTGTGAACAGTGCTAGATGCCCTTCCTTCCTCTGGTCCCCATGCTCCTTGACATCAAGCCAATGGGGTTCACTAGTATTCTTTCCAATGCCCGCCATGATGCGACAAGACTGGCACTGTGCAGGAAGTCACCCCCCCCCCAACGTCCTTACCCTGCTGTCATGGGCTGATGCAGCAGCCTCCCACCTCCAGGAAGCCTCTGGCCACAGATCAAGTGACCATTGCTCAGCCTCAGCAGCTCCCTCCCTGGAAGCACGGAGCCCAGACTGTTAGGTAGGCAGGCAGGTAGGTAGGTAGACAGAGGTGGGCAGGGATAGGCAAAGGGGGGAGGGGAGGAATTGCCCACCCCCCCGCATTCGTGCACATCTGCAGGGTCTAGATCAGGGGTCTCAAACTCGCGGCCCGCCGAACAATTTTGTACTGATTTTATTTTGTTTTCAACTGCAGTGAGAAAAGTGTTGCGTAACAGTTGCCTTTTGTAGACCTAGTGCAGCCCACCGAAGGCTGTGATCTTGCTCTGCGGCCCACATGCTGAGTTGAGTTTGAGACCCCTGGTCTAGATGAATCTTTAAGCTGGAACAGGCCTCAGCACACCCAGACTGGTGGTCGCCAGTTCCCTGATGCAGTATCAGCCACACAGCAGCCTAACAAAGACAGAAAAACAACAGGGAGAAGCGAGGAAAAAATAAAAAGGAAAAAAAAAAAAAAAAAAACGGGACCAGGAAAGTCCAAAAAATAAAAGCCCATAAATATCTAAGTTCTGTAACTGATTGAGGCACGTGTTCTCGGGAGTGAGTGGCCCACCCAGACCTTTCTGAGCGTGTTCCTGCAGGGCCAATAAATCCTTGCTTTACTTGCTGCACTTTGCCTCCTGACTGAATTCTCTCTCAAGAACACAAGAAGCAAGGTCTTGTCGCCCTCCCTGTAACAAGACTACGAGGGGCTGGGGAAAGGGAAGGAGATAGTGACAGGAAAAGCCTCTCTCAACACCTCACTTGCCAGGGTTGACAACGTGTGTGTTTATTTATTTATTATAGCCTCCCTGCCTGAATATTCGGTTTGGGGGGGAGGGCGGAATGGCTGGTGGCAGTCGGGCAGGTCCCGCCCCCTTTTCCACGTCTCAGAGCGTGATTCTCTGGGTTCAGCTCAGGGCCCTGGGAGCCAATGCTCAGTCAACAGGAAAAGTCACATTCAACATTTAGTTACATGATGACACAGTGCTGGCATCAGGAAACAACTGATTCTGATGAGATATCAACATTTTAGACCACTAATACTCAAAGTGGGGGACTTTATGAGGCATGCGCAATGATCTACAGACATACAGGAAGAAAACAGTACATAGAATAAAATTTTATTCTATTAACCATTGTACTCTCTACTATTATTCTGTGTATGTTTTCTAACATGCCTAAATTAATAAAGTAATATAAATATACAGGGGGATATACACAAACAGTTTAATCATAGGGCTGTGTGATCCGAGTTTGAAGACCACTCTTCTAGACTAGTGGTTCTCAGCTGGGACAATTTTGCCCCACTCTGTGACATCTGGCAATGTCTGGAGACATTTTTGGTTGTTGACATGGAGTGGGTATTAGGGAGGTTGCTAAACACCCTATAATTCACAGGACAGCCTGCTCCATCCCAAGCAAATAATCATCTGGCAGAGGTTGAGAAACCCTGTTCTAGAGCAATAGAATGGTCAGTACATTTGAAGGCACTAAACCAAAGTACAGGCCACTGCTGCTTGTCTCCTCAGCATCCAGACCCTCTTCCTGTCTTAGCAAGAGCCCAGATTTCTTAAGCCATACAGTTTGGATAGGACTGAACCCATTTCTAGGTTTGCCCGACTCAGCAATGGGTACACGATTCAGCCCAAACAGCCTACGTCCCTGAGAGCAATGAATGCTTTAGAGATGAGTGCGTGTCCAGGTTGGTCTGAGCAGAGTTAAGCTCCAGACTTGTCCTATGGTGAAGAAATAAGGGGAGGTGCTGTAAGACAACGTGTGTGTTTATTTATTTATTTATTTATTTTTTACAGAGACAGAGTGAGTCAGAGAGAGGGATAGACAGGGACAGACAGATAGGAATGGAGAGACATGAGAAGCATCAATCATTAGTTTTTTGTTGCGCGCTGCAACACCTTAGTTGTTCATTGATTGCTTTCTCATATGTGCCTTGACCACAGGCCTTTAGCAGACCGAGTAACACCTTGCTGGAGCCGGCGACCTTAGGTTCAAGCTGGTGGGCTTTTTGCTCAAACCAGATGAGCCCGTGCTCAAGCTGGAGACCTCAGGGTCTCGAACCTGGGTCCTCTGCATCCCACTCCGACACTGTCCACTGCACCACCGCCTGGTCAGGCAAACCAAGGTGTTTATGCAGCGACCAGCCCTGGAATCAAGCAGGTAGCTCTAGAAAGCAGAGCAGTCACTGAGGTTCCACAGTGACACTGTGGAGCTATTACGTACTGTATTTCCCCATGTATAAGATGCAAATTTTGGAAAAACGGGTCTAAAAACTGGGTGCATCTTATACAGTGGTTATAGATTTTTTTACTTGCATTTCCCGCTTTTTCACATGGATGAGGAGCTGCATGAATTTCATGATGAATAACACTTGAATTCAATAACTTTATGTAATAAATCTTTTTCCAAATTTCTGGCCCCCAAATTAAGGTGTGTCTTATACACGGGGAAATATGGTAAGTCCTCAGGAATGCCTCATTTTCTCTAGAATTCAGGTGTATGTGCCAATAATGAAACCAGTTGGAACTGAATTTTTTATTTACAGCAGGAAGCCTCCTAAATGAACCTAGTCAAAAAAACCCCAAACGCTCACATTCAAGCTTTTCAAGAAAGCTCTTAAAGGGTTTTACTCTTAATCTTCCAAAAAAAACAGGACTTGTGTTTCTCGTAGACTAGCTTTCAAAGAGCTATGAGGCAACTCTATGGATGTTGATTTAATTCGCCCCTAAGGTAATACTGCTCTAGTCACTGATGCCAAAGTACAGAGGAAATTCTCTGGGATATTATTCCATTCAGCAAATCTATTCAGAAGGTTTGAACAGAGTGGCAGAAAGAAAGGAGCAGTTAAATTACTCGTCTTTTACGGACACAGATAAAAGTAAAAAAAAAAATAAAAAAAAGAAATAAAGTTACTTGTCTCAGAGTGGTCACAACAGACAGTTACCCTCTGAAATCTATATGCCTAATTTTCTAAAAAATTACCTGGATTTTTCTGTGCATTTTCTCTCTTTTACTATTTTTTCTTTTTCCATAAAAACATCCTTCTCCCCATTCACTCTGTCTCCCTGCCCAGAACGGAAGTCTTGTGTTTATTTCATAAAGATATATTTAACCATTTATCTATTGACCCACATGGGCCTGGCTTGATTTTTACCCCTGTGGCTTAGGCTCCTCTCCTCCGGTTTCTAGCAGAACAAAGCTAGATAGACAACCACTACTTGTGTGTGTGTACATATACATACATATATACATACGTATCTTTATGTGATAAGAGATATAAAAATTTCTAACTAAGCACACAAAGTTTTACTTTTTAGTATATGCACTGCTGAGGCGAGCACGCATTTCTACCTTCTGAGTTTTCTTTTTTTAGTCTTCAGAGGCTGTTTAATTTTTTAAATTAAATTTATTGGGGTGATACTGGTTAACAAAATTATACCGGTTTCAGGAGGACTATTCCACAACACCTGTACACTGTTGTGTATTCACCACCCCAAGTCAAGTCTCCTTCTATCACCATTTATCCCCCATACCGTCTTCCACGCCTCCCCCACCTCCCTTAACTGACTTTCAAGGAACCAGTACCATTTTAAACTCAATGTTTCCCACAAGAATCTGTTTTCTACACATACACTGACTCCTTTTAGGCACTACAGCCAAGACCAATATGCTCTTTATTATAATCGCCACCCAACTGAGAGTAAACTGGTTTCCAGACTCAGAGCTTTTACACAACCTTAATACAGATTCTACTGATAAGGGACTCTACCGAACACCCTGTGCCCCCTTTTCATCTACTTGCTCTACAGTCCCTCCTTGAAAAACACTCTTCAGATAGAATTTTCTGGCATAAGGCTTTGAAGATTTTGATTATGCAAATTCTATATTCACTCAGTCAAAGCAAAATGCATAATTTTTGATGCAACTAACTATCCTTTAGATGCTATCTCCTGTCCTCTATCTCACTTAGAAAGAAAATTTAAAATAGCACTGGGAATGTATAAAAAAACTATAGTACTTTCTGAATCTGGAGAATGATTATCTTTCACATATACACAAATCCAAAGTAATG
Organism: Saccopteryx leptura; assembly: GCF_036850995.1. NCBI lineage: Eukaryota > Metazoa > Chordata > Mammalia > Chiroptera > Emballonuridae > Saccopteryx > Saccopteryx leptura. The sequence continues at coordinate 89,627,665 of NC_089505.1, read as the reverse complement.
CAGTTTCAGCAAATCTTAATATAGAACCATGTTCATAATTCACAAATTATCAAAGTACTGCTTCTCTCTTTTTTTTTAAATTGAATTATTGTTATTCTTTTTTTTTTTTTGTATTTTTCCGAAGCTGGAAACGGGGAGGCAGTCAGACTCCCGCATGCGCCCAACAGGGATCCACCCGGCATGCCCATCAGTGGGCGATGCTCTGCCCATCTTGGGGCATCACTCTGCCACAATCAGAGCCATTCTAGCACCTGAGGCAGAGGCCACAGAGCCATCCCCAGCGCCCCGGGCAAACTTTGCTCCAGTGGAGCTTTGGCTGCGGGAGGGGAAGAGAGAGGCAGAGAGGAAGGAGAGGGGGAGGGGTGGAGAAGCAGATGGGCGCTTCTCCTGTGTGCCCTGGCTGGGAATCGAACCTGGGACTCCTGTATGCCAGGCCGACTCTCTACCACTGAGCCAACCAGGCAGGGCAGTACTGCTTCTCTTTTTTTTTTTTTTTATTTTTAATTTATTTATTCATTTTTAGAGAGGAGAGAGACAAAGAGGGACAGAGAGAGAAGGGGGGGAGGAGCAGGAAGCATCAACTCCCATATGTGCCTTGACCAGGCAAGCCCAGGGTTTCGAACCGGCGACCTCAGCATTTCCAGGTCAATGCTCTATCCACTGCGCCACCACAGGTCAGGCCAGTACTGCTTCTCTTAACAAGCCACATACATCTAAACTCCCAGGCATGACACATAATACCCTTTTATTCACTTAGTTAATCATTCAACAAGTGCTGATTAAGTATCTATAACATGTATTTGGGTTGTACCAGTAAAGAAAACAGACACGGGAAACGCTCATGAAGCTTAAATTCTAGCAAGAATCTTCCATCTACACCATACAGTTTTTGAAAGTGTTTGTGGTCCTGGCTGGTTGACTCAGCAGTAGAGCGTAGGCCCAGCATGTGGAAGTCCTGGGTTTGATTCCCAGTCAGAGCACACATCTGCTACTCTACCCCTCCCCCTTTACACTCTCTCCCTCTCCTTCAGCCATGGCTTGAATGGTTCAAGCAAAAGTTGGCCCTGGGCACCAAGGATGACTCCATGGCCTCCTCTCAGGTGCTGAAATAGCTCGATTGCCAAGCAATGGAGCAGCAGTCCCAGATAAGCAGAGCGTAACCCCAGTAGAGGGCTTGCCAGGATCCTAGTTGGGGCGCCTGCAGGAGTCTGTCTCTCTGCCTCCCCGCCTCCCACTTAATAAAAAAGAAAGAATTTGCTATATATATGCTACACACACACACACACACACACACACACACACACGAAATACACTGGATAAAGTCAATTTATATTGTCAGTATACTTTTACATAAGCCTTGTGTAAACTATTATGTGCACATTATATTCGTCTGATCAAAATTTCTTTAAGCAGTTGAAATGTCTTGCATCTTCTCTACATTGTCACCCTAGAAATATACTAACATGTACCTAACACTTCAAAAGTAACCATTAGCTGATACAGATTAAACTTATAGGGAAAAGCACAGTACAGGAGTACACCAGGTGACAGCTATCCATGAATGGGGGGGAATACTGAATTTTGAAAATATCTAAGATCACATATTTTAAAAACTTAAAGACATACCATAATCCCTTTAAGATAGATTTTAAAGACTATATAAGTATATTTGATAACAAAAGAAAAAATCATGCCATAAAATTAAAACCCAAAGCATATAATCCAGGCCATTAATCTCTAACTCTAAAGACAGCTTAGTCTATTTCAGGTGCCGAGCACATCCCCTAAATCGCACCTGCTACGTCACTGCCTGCTCAGCACGGGAAGGACATCACTAACACTACATGGGCAACCAGAGCCTCCAAGTCACTGGGCAGGGAAAATTAAAGATATTTTTTCTCCACAGACATAAGGCCTAGCCCAGAAGGGCCACTTCAGAGGGTCTCCATGTTTCTCTTAATGAGATGAGTTAAACGTTGAGTAAGCAAAGGAATAACAGGTTTTGTTAAGTAGAAACAATAAATAAAACCTGTGAGTACATTCTGTGTGCTTTTTAAATTTTTATGTTTATTTAAGCCAAACTCATGACATGCCAGGAAGCAAGATCTCAAACGCTCAGATACATTTTGTGTTTTGACAAATACTACCCAGACTTTGAGACAGGAGGAAAGAAAGCAGAAAACAGCAAGATCCCTCAAGCTACTAAAAGTCACCATCAAGTGAATGAGGTTCACTCACACCAAAGTCACCCACCAGAGGAGATGGCTTATAAATGTGCTAAGCCATCTCCTTTGGTGGGTGACTTAAAAATGTGTTTTGACTCAGCAAATTGTACTTCTGATGGCTTATCCTAAAGTAATAATCAGAGAACTACACATGCACACATATAAGGACGTCCACCTATTTATACTGGCAAAAAAACAGCGAGGAGATTAGAAATTATGTAATCAGAAGATGTCATCCTCACTGTTACTATGACATCCTCACTGAACTCCTTCAGTCCAGCTTGAAAACTGTTTGTCTCCTTCACTGCAACCACTACATGGTGAGGCTCCATACAGGTACATACAAAGATCTCACTACCACGCTGCCATTAGAACATAATACATCACAAGGAAGAAAGCAATTTTAAAAATATGAGCCTATTTTAAAATTAACTACAGAATTACATTTGTTACATATATACATGAACAGGACCTTTTTCTAAAATGCTTATTTCTAGGTGTTGGTCTGTGGGTGGCTTTTATTCCACTTCGTTTCCTTCTTAAAGGCAACACTGTATTAAAAGATGATTTACAGCTTAACATAGGACTATTTTCACCTCTGCAAAGAACCCAAGAAACTGTCTTTTTAAAAAAAATTATTAAATCTAAAGACTATTGAGTTGCTGAGTATTCATTTTTAATTTTTCATAAGTCTGTGATAACTGATACAATATTTATTCAACATCATTAATCAGTGATGGCATTAAACTTGTTAGATATGAGTTTCCAATGACTATTCCATAAACAGGAGACGTGACGTTTAAACAGCAGAGGCTGACCTCTTTTTAAAGGAAGTGAAATTAAATTAGTTCTTTTGAAAAGATGCCAGTTTAACAAGGAAACTAGTTACTTAGAGAAAAGCAGCATGTCACCCACTGGACCAGGCAGGGGCACTGGGTTGACTGATTTTAGCTCTATGATATACCCATTTGACACGGAGCTCCTATAACGTACTTCTTTAAAAGAAATGAAAGTAATATAATTTAGGCTAGTGGAAAAAAATCAAAATCCATTTAGTTACTCTGAAAGCATCCTTTCAGAAGATTTATTTTCTTTCTTGAATATCTGCAAGTAATCCTCAAATGCTGCTAATGAAGGAACTGAAACCTGTTAAATTCAGGGCTTCGGGCACTACCCTAATAAACTCTCTACATTTTAATCAGTCCCAGAGAGCTGGGCCGGCTGTTTTCCCCTGTCACAAGGCTGGTGCTCCCACGGGAGAATGAGCAGCCAGAGGGCACTGTGAAGGGCGTGTAAGGAGATTCATCAAGACAGGGCAATCCATTCCACAGCAAGCCTCACAGAAGCGGTAACAACAGGGCGGGTACCTTGCCCCAGTATGAAATACAAAAGAATTTTTTAAAAGACCACCTCACTGAAAACAATAAATCAAAATCAATAGGAAAAAAAAAAGATCCTTCATGACTTGAAAAGTGGTGTTAATAATATGGCCAACTCATTTAAAATTCCCCAGAATGGTAAATTAATACACTGTCATAATTTAGGAAGTGCCCCCCCCACACAAACTCTCTCTCAAAATTGAAATATCATGGGGAGATGAAATGAAAGCATGAGAAGGAATGACAAGGAAGAGATGAATGAGAACTTCTTTGTATCTACAACCAACCAACATTTTTTGGTTGGAAAAACAAAAACTGCTTGAGCACCTACAGTTAAAAGTACATAGAGCTCAGAACCCTTTCACCATTGTTATTTTCACAGGTAAGTTCTCAATCACCAGTCGTCTGTAACAAGAAACATAACTAGGCAACAGTCTATCTTAGCTGCAACTATATAAAATACTCAAAACAAGATGACAACCCAGAATAAATTCTATTTTATGCAGAATGTCCTACACTTAAAAAACTGCTGTGGCAGGCCTGTGAGGTCCTCCAATGACTCCAAACATCTGGAAGACTCCAAAAGGACCCAAAGCTACTGGCTGTATTAGAAGGGAAAAAAAAATTACTAATACTCAAAAACATTATCTGAAGAAACAAAAACGTCAGCTTCCTTCTTAACCTTATTACCACTCAACCTCCATAAAAACGCGTTGTCTCCATTGTAAAATGTCAGGAGCACAACGATCAAACGAATGCAGCTCTCCAAACAGAAATCATCTTACCTTCCTCGAGTCTCCCATCAGGAAAGAAGCCTTTTTCAACACGCCTTCCTGACCTAACTTTCTCCCGGGGTCCCCCAACAGCTCTCACACAGGTTGCTGGCTGGCATCACGGTTCACCAGTACGTGCCAGGCCCCTGCGGATACTCAACACCTGCAGCCCTCTAGACTGTCTGAACAGGGCCCTGCGCTACCCCGAGGAACTCCTGGGCCAAGCCGAGCATCATTACACCGCCCAGGTCCTGGGGGAGGGGGGGAGGAGGAATCCAGGCAGAGGGACTGTTAGGGCAGCGTGGCCAGGGTGGCTGGCAGGGAGGACGCAGGGCGGCCGAGCCACAGTGGTCAGGCAGGACCGACCCCGAGTGACAGTCGTCACACCAGCCTGTAATTGTCTAAAAGGAATAAAAGCTGGAGACGCCGCGTCGAAGGGGGTGGGCGTGGGGGCGCGGCCGGCTCGGGGTGAAACCACCCCCGGGGGATGCGGACCCGGGAGGGGAAAAGGCTGGAGCCTTCCGGGCCTCATCACCGCCCCAACGCCGGGACATGGAGAGGGCCGGTAGCCGGCCAGGGCACACCAAGGGCGCGGGGCGGACCGAGAGAGCCGCGGAGTCGGGCCGGGACGCTCACCCGCCGGCGAAGAGGTGCAGCAGCGTGTTCTCCTTCTGCTGAGTACCGGTCGCCATGGTCGCGCCGGTTCCGCGGCCCGCCGCCGCCGAAGGTGCCGCCGGCGCGAGGCGGCTGGAAGGATGAACCAGGTGGCCTGCTCCGCTTGCCCGGCGGCTCTCAGAAGTCCGCCGGCGCCGCCTCCATGCACACGCTCCCGAACGACCCACTCACTCGGCCCCGCGCCCTCCGCGGCGTGGCCGCCGGCCCTTCACCGGCCTCTGCGGCGAGAGACTAGCGTCCAGTAGAACCCTACCGCGAGGCCGTCACGTGGCGGAGGCCGGGCCGAGACGTCACGCGGCGGCGCGCGCTAGGATCGGTGAACGACGAGGGGGGTGTGGTCCCGGGTCTGCACGACCATTGGTCGATAAGTGGACGTGGGCGGGGCGACGGGCAGGGTGCAACCCCGAGAGACGCACTGGGCGGGGCCAGCCTGGGCCCAGGCTTGTGCAGTGAGAAGCCGTAGAGGCAGCCTGGTATCTGCTCAGGTTGAGAAACTAGGCTTGGCAAAGTCTGGAGACACCCTGGCCTTTTTACGTTTTTACTGTACTTCCTTTCCCCCATAAGTGGAGCGCTAGTGTAGGTTTTTTAACCTTACTTCGTAATACTTACGACATGCAAAAATGACATCTCACAGCTCTGTACTCACCATCCAGTTTAGGGAAAATACATGATCAAAAGAGCCTAAAATCCCCAATGTACCCCTAATAGCATTTTGCATATTTTTTATTTTTCTAGAAATCGCATGATATGCTGCAAAACGCTTTTTGGTCTATCTTTTCTGATCATCTCCAGCCAAGGCTACTGAGTTCTAAGCTTCTAGATCCAAGCTGCTTCTCTACTCGTATGTCCTTGGGTCCCTATCAAACTCAGCCTGGCATCTTCTTACCTCCAGGTCTCCACAAGCAAGCCTTCCCTGTCTACCGTTGCAGCATACCTATCACATGTCTCCATTTAATTTCCTCTTACACGTTTCTGCAGTTACTTTGTTGATCGATTCGTGTAAGTGCCAGCTTCAGGAGTACAGGGACCTTGTTTCATTTGTTCACAGTTGTTTCTGACAAAGGTATCTGTGGTTAGTAATGCCCAAGAAATTAATTAATACATGTCCCTAACTGACTTCATTATTCCATTCTTCACCTCCCCTGAACCGGTCTGCCTCCTTTATTTCCTGTCCTAGAAATATGATGACACCACCATCTGCACAGCCACCAATGCCAGACACTCCCCTGTTACCTTGAACACCTCCCCCTCTCTCTGCCTCTCTTCCAACAGTCCGCCCCTCACCTGGCACCTCTATCTCCTGACATTCTGCCAAAGCCATCCCCTTCTCTGCAATCCTCCCACTACTACTAAGGTTTCCTGTTCAAGCAATACATTGACCAGACCAAGCTGCTAGATGGCCTGTGTGTAAACACAAAGAGAGCTTAAGGAGAAGGGGAATTGTGTGCAAACACAGAAGCTGGGGATTTGATTGCTGGGACTCTTTGAAAACAACTCTTGGGAGCAGTCATCCAAAATGCAAATACCGTGAGTACTCTACATTAAAACCATTTACTCCCGGTCCTAGAAAGGGGGTAAGCTACACTAGCGCTCCACTTATGGGGGAAAGGAAGGAAAAGAAGAAGGCAGGTAGGAAGAAAAAGTGTTTATTATGCTTCCAGGAGCTCGAAAATCCCTTGCTTTAGTTGCTTGGGAAGTCAGTGTTGGTCTTAGCTGAAGATTTATGAGGCAGCAGGAGCAAGAAGGAGGAAGTAGTGTGACCCTGACTCTGCTAGCCAGGCGGGAGCTGCTCCCATCTGGGCTAAATTCTCTACCAGAGGAGATGCTGCCACCCTTGGAGCACAGCCCCCTGTCAAGGCTGCTCTCTCACAGAGGCTGGGACCCAGGTTCGAGGTTGGGACCCAGGCCTCTAAGGCCAAGGCAGAACCCAGCCTCCTGCTTTTTCCCCCCAAGCTCTGTCAGTCTAGGGCTGGACTAGACAATGAACAGGTCTCCACACCTCCTTGTTAATAGTAATAGCTGCCTTCAGGTTAAAGTTTTCTCAAGGTCTCTCATGTACGTTATCACGTTAGATACCCACAACATATGGCAGCCCTGTTGTTTTCATTCCTGTAAGGCCAGTGGCTGCAGCCGTGGCCATGCACGTTCCCATTGGATTCAGGCAGACAGTGTTGGGTAAACAAATGTTTTTTAATCTTGCTCACTTGCCCTGGGTGTATAGTCTAAGGAAGGCTGTGGGTGCTTGCCCTCAGGGCGGCAGATTACAAATTGCTGATTGCCTTCCAGCTTGAAGGGGCCACTGTTTGCTGGAGAAGGGTTTTTTGCCCTAGCCTGTTTTACTGGAGAGAGCAGAGAGAGATTGATCGGAGGGTGAGTCCAGAGAACGTGTCCGGGTTGTGGAACTAGAGACCGAGTCGGGGCTTGGGAGCCAAGATTTCCGCCGGGACCGTTAGGCTGGGAAGTGCTAAGACCGGTGGGGTCCTGAGACAGGAGAAAGCGACACAGTCTTTCCTGCCTGCTTGCTCATCCGCCCTTAGGATACTTTAATAGACGGAATGGCCCTCCATCTTCTGGCTCCAATGTTCCTTTTCCATCTGCCCGAATCCAATGAGAACCTACCTGCATGGCCACAGCAGTGGACACTAGTCTTACAGACAGTAAAGGAACTGTGAAGCCAGAAGATGGTGGGTCATTCCGTTTACTAAAGTCTTGTAAGGGCAGATGAGCAAACAGGAAGGGCTCCCAAGCCCCTCAGCATTCCGGACTCACCCGGATTTACAGGACCCCTCAAGCAAAAGAGCACTCCCCAGCCAAAGAGGCTGGGCCAAAAATCTCAGATCCCACGCCCCACAACACTCCCTCTTTCACTCTGAATTCTCCAGCAAAACAGGTTGGTGGTGGTGGTGGTGGGGGGACCCTTTTCCAGCAAATAATAGCAAACAACGGCCTCTCCCAAGCAGGAAGGCAATCCACAATTCCCAATCTGCTGCCCAAAGGGCAAGCACCGCAGCCTTCCATAGACTGCACACACATGGTGCTGCCCCAATACAAGCAAGCAAACTTAAAAAAATTTTGTTTACCCAGCAATTCCCTTTTTGTGGGTAAGCAGGAGAGATTTGCTCAAGGTCACACAACCTGTTAGTGGCTGATGCAACAGTCTTTCATGCCTCCATGCCCTGGAATGAGCTGTTGCCTAGGAGGCCCACTTCCTCTGTGGCCCGACATTCATTCAGTATGTATTTATTGAACTTTTACTCTGTTGAAGGCAGTGTTCTAGGATCTGGGGACGGGGACCGGGGGTACAGCAGGGATTAAAATGGATAAAAATCCTTGGTGAAATAGTAGCAATCAAATCCAGCAATAGATAAAATGGATAAAATGAGATATGTCCCGGGAATTTGAGGTTGGTTTAACCTTCCAAAATCAATCATATAACTTGGCATATGTTGTGTATTGGTTTAATATGATTTCAGATCCACTTTGATTGTGACATAGAAAAAAAAATTGCTTTGATATAAGAATGAAGTAAGTCGTGCTAGGAAGTCATCATTTTGAATCTGTTGTCATGATGAAGCAGCCAGCAGCCTAGCTGCTGAGAGGCCCCCTTGGGGGCTTGTCAGTAAGAACAAGTGGAGGAGCAACTACGGCAAGGGGACAGTTAGATTATAAATACAGCACTGAGAGTTTAAGAGGACTATTTGAGAGTTTCAGTTTGGACAGAGGGACTCTTTGCTATATAAAAACTTCCATAATACCCTTGGGGCATCCGTCCAGTCAAGGTGATGCACTCCTAGAAGACAATGGTGATAAACATCTCGGCTCCCCTGTGCATGGCTCTCTCATGGCCACCAACACTGGCTTCTTCATTCCCTAGCAATGTGCCCTAGCAACGGAGGACTTATCTTTGGAGCTGGCAGCGGGAAATCAGCTCTTTGGTTGGTCGCCATCGCTCCCAGTGACTCCTGGCATAGAAAGATACATCTCTGTTGAAATTTGGACTCTATTCACTCACCTGTCTTTGCTTGGAACAATAGTATGATCAATCTGTCATTTCTTTGGAGTATGTCATTTCTTTATTTGGCTTATTAAGAGATAATATTCTGTGCGCTAATGGCTTGTGAAATTATTATAATTCTCACAGCAATCCTGTGCTAAATAAATTGCTGGCAAAGACAAAACTTAGCTTCTAAATCACACTTTTGCAGCTTCCCCAAACAGAAACAAAGCCACATATTAACAAAATAAAAGAGAAAAACCAGAGGATCAGGTCAATAGATGCAGAAAAAGCACAGGACAAAACTAAATATCTGTCTTTTATAAAAGTTCTCCACAAACTGGGAACAAGAAGGAATTCTACTATCTGATAAACTTGGGGTCGGGAACCTATGGCTCGTGAGCCAGATGTGGCTCTTTTGATGGCTGCATCTGGCTCACAGACCAATCTTTAATAAAAAAAAATAATAACGTTAAAAATATAAAACAGCCTGACCTGTGGTGGCGCAGTGGATAAAGCGTCGACCTGGAAATGCTGAGGTTGCCGGTTCGAAACCCTGGGCTTGGCTGGTCAAGGCACATATGGGAGTTGATGCTTCCAGCTCCTCCCCCTTATCTCTCTCTCTCTCTCTCTCTCTCTCTCTCTCTCTCCCTCTCTCTCTCCTCTCTAAAATGAATAAATAAAATAAAATAAAAAATTGTTAAAAAAATGTGGCGAAAAAAAAAATAAAACATTCTCATGTATTACAATCCATTCATTTCCTACCGCTCATATTCATGGTTGCGGGTGGCTGGAGCCAATCACAGCTGTCCTCTGGGACAACTCCAAATTTTTATTGGATAATGCCTAACGTACACGGGTCATTGTATGGCTTTCATGGAATTACATTTTAAAATATGTGGCGTTCATGGCTCTCTCAGCCAAAAAGGTTCCCGACCCCTGTGATAAAGGGTGTCTACAACAAACCCACAGCTAACATCATACTGAATGGTGAGAGACTTCCTGCCTGCTCCCCTATGATAGGCAACAAGAAAAAACACCTGCTCTTATTCAACATGGTACTAGAGGTACCAGTCAGTGCAATGAGGCATGAGAAAAAAATCAAAGTAAAAAAAAAAAAAAACCAGAAAAGAAGAAGTAGCCCTGCCTGGATAGCTCGGTTGTTTAGAGCGTCGTCCTGAAGCACAGAGGTTGCCAGTTCGATGCCCAGTCAGGGCACGTACAGGAACAGCTTGATGTTCCTGTCTCTCTCTCTCTGGCTCTCCCTTCCTCTTTTGCCAAAATCAGTAAAACAGTGTATAAATAAAATAAAATAAATATAATTCCAAAGAGCCTACAGCTCACTGCAGATTTTCAAAGCGTAATATCTCTGCTGAATTCAATAAATCTCTCCTTTAAAAAAATAAAAAAGGAAGAAGTAAAACTGTCTTTAGTCACAGATGACATAGTTGTTAAGGAAGAAATCCTAAGGAACCTATATATAACAACTAGAACTAGTTAGTGAATTTATCAACATCTTAGGAGACAAGGTCAATATACAAAAAAGAAAATTTTTTTCTTAGCTGAAAATAATTTGAATATAAAATGTTTTTAAATTCTATTTATAATGGCATATAAAAACCCCCATCAACAACAACAACACAGAAGCTAGATATAAAGGAGTACATTATTCCATTGATAGGAAATTCTAGGAAAGCCCAAATTAATCCACAGTGACAGAGAATAGTAGATGCCTAGGGTTGAGTTTGATGAGGAAAGGCTGGAAGAACTTCTTAGGGTGATAAACACGTTCTGCATCCTGATCAGAATATACATAGATTTGTCAAAACTCATTAAAAGTTACACTTAGCCCTGGGCAGATAGCTCGGTTGGTTAGAACTTCGTTCTCCAGGGCTGAGTCTGCCGGTTCAATCTCCAGTCAGGGCACATACAGGAACAGATCGATGTTCCTGTCTATCTCTCTCTCTCCCTTCCTCTCTCTCTAAAAATCAGTAAATAAATTTTTAAAAAAATTTAAAAAGTTATGCTTAAAGTGGGTGCATTTTATTGTATGTGAATTATATCTCAATAAAGTTGATTAGAAAGAAAAATAGCAAGGCAGACTCCATGTGTAAATACATGTTCAACATGTCAAGTTTGGAAATGAGTCCGGGCTTGGACCAATAGTTATACACAGAAATCCCCCCAGTGTAGCTGAGTTACAGACCAGGGGACCACTCCCAGGCTTGATGGGGTAGGAGAGGAGAGGCTTCTTTGTTTTTCATTTGTTTGTTTGTTTGTTGTAACCATTCAAATTTTAAAGGTTGCTGCTAACCTGCTGTGGGGTTTCTGCTAGCCTTCTTTCTCTGACTGTTGGCTATCAAACCTCTAATCACTTCTTGAATACTGTTTTTCTGCAAAAGCTGCTGGTTTTTGGAAAAGCATTATCTCCAGGGGCTGGGATTTTCTTTTTTAGTGGGGAGGGTACAGACAGACAGGAAGGGAGAGAGATGAGAAGCATCAACTCATAGCTGCGGCACCTTAGTTGTTCACTGATTGCTTTCTCATATGTGCCTTGTCCGGGGGCCTACAGCTGAGCCAGTGACCCCTTGCTCAAGCCAGCAACCTTGGCCTCAAGCCAGCAACCTTGGGATCATGTCTACGATACCATGCTCAAGTCAGCAACCCCATGCTCAAGCTGGCAACCCCATGCTCAAGCTGGTGAGCTTGCGCTCAAGCCTGTGCTCAAGCTGGTGACCATGGGGTTTTTTTTTTGGTTTTTTTTTTAACAAATTTTTTTAATTTATTCATTTTAGAGAGGAGAGAGAGAGAGAAAGGAGAGAGAGACAGGGGGGAGGAGCTGGAAGCATCAACTCCCACATGTGCCTTGACCAGGCAAGCCCAGGGTTTCAAACCAGCGACCTCAGCATTTCCGGGTCGACGCTTTATCCACTGCGCCACCACAGGTCAGGAGACCATGGGGTTTTTTTTGTTTGTTTGTTTGTTTTTTGCGTTTTTCTGAAGCTGGAAACAGGGAGAGACAGTCAGACAGACTCCCGCATGCGCCCGACCGGGATCCACCCGGCACGCCCACCAGGGGCGACGCTCTGCCCACCAGGGGGCGATGCTCTGCCCATCCTGAGCGTCGCCATGTTGCGACCAGAGCCACTCTAGCGCCTGAGGCAGAGGCCACAGAGCCATCCCCAGCGCCCGGGCCATCCTTGCTCCAATGGAGCCTTGGCTGTGGGAGGGGAAGAGAGAGACAGAGAGGAAAGCGCGGCGGAGGGGTGGAGAAGCAAATGGGCGCTTCTCCTGTGTGCCCTGGCCGGGAATCGAACCCGGGTCCTCCGCATGCTAGGCCGACGCTCTACCGCTGAGCCAACCGGCCAGGGCGACCATGGGGTTTTGAACCTGGGACCTCAGCATCCCAGGCTGACACTCTATCCACTGCGCCACCACCTGGTTAGGCTGGAATTTCATATCTCTGCAGGAAATTGTGAGGAGCAGTTTGGTCTTGCTGAGAGCCTCAGGCTGGAGCAGGGCCAGTTGGGTTTCTCTTCTGAGAGGCTCCAGGCTGAGTGAAAGCACACCAAGGTCTTTCCGTCTGCTCAAAGGCTGGATGGCCTCAGGGCATGTGGTGTGTTTGGGAAGCAAAGGACAAATGCCCAGCTACTCTCTCTCCTTTGCTTTCTCCTTAACACATCCAACCAGAGCCACATTTCTGCTACAGTCTTTCTACAGTTCCTTCCTTCCTTCCTTCCTTCCTTCCTTCCTTCCTTCCTTCCTTCCTTCCTTCCTTCCTTCCTTCCTTCCTTCCTTCCTTCCTTTTATTGGAGAAAAATAGAACCCCCAAGTACACAGGGAAAAGAGCATAAGAATTCCACTGATAGAGATCAACAACTGACAAGCCAAAATGGTCTAATGTTGTTTGTAATTACTTTCTAATTTCTTAAACAGCTCCTCTCAGGAAAAGCAGAAAAATTAGTTAGGGTTTTTATAAATCAGAACAGCCTGACTAGGTGGTGGCGTAGTGAACAGAGCATCAGACTGGGACACTGAGGACTCAGGTTTGTAAACCCTAAGGTTGCTGGCTTGAGGGGTCGCTGGCTTGAGCGTGGGATCATAGACATGACCCTATGGTTGCTGGTTTGAAGCCCAAAGTTACTGGCTTGAGCCTAATATCGCTGGCTTGAGCAAGTGGTCACTTGCTCTGCTGTAGCTCCCCCGTCAAGGCACATATGAGAAAGCAATCAATGAACTAAGGTGCTGCAACAGGCTTGATGCTTCTCATCTCTCTCCCTTCCTGTCTGTCCCTATCTGTCCCTCTCTCTGACTATCTATCTCTCTGTCTCTGTCAGAAAAAAATCAGAGCAGTTTTAATGTTTTTTGCAGCAATACATTTCCTTGGCTGTCTGGAGCCTCTAGGAAGGATACTTAGACCCTAGCTGGAGACTTGTTTCTTGGGTCTGCTACTGATCATTTTCCTGAGTTCTCCGAGACCTGTCAACAGCTATTTAAGCGACGTTGCCTATTGTCTGTCTCTATAATTGCGTGCACGCTGTTGTCTAACAAGATGCTGTATTTTGAATGCCTTCCTAATTTCTTTTTTAAAAATTTTTTATCAATTGAGTTTTAGAAAGAGAGGAAGGGAGAGACAGGAACATTGATTTGTCGTTACACTTATTTATGCACTCATTGGTTGATTCTTGCAAGTATCTTCACCAGGGATTGAATCTGAAACCTTGGCATATAGATCAGTGGCCCCCAATCCCCAGGCCACGGACCGGTACCGGTCCGTGGGCCATTTGGTACTGGTCCTCAGAGAAAGAATAACTAACTTCATATTATTTCCGTTTTATTTATATTTGAGTCTGAACAATGTTTTATTTTTTAAAAAAATGACCAGCCTGACCAGGTGGTGGCGCAGTGGATAAAGCGTCGGACTGGGATGCGGAAGGACCCAGGTTTGAGACCCCGAGGTCGCCAGCTTGAGCGCGGGCTCATCTGGCTTGAGCAAAGAGCTCACCAGCTTGGACCCAAGGTCGCTGGCTCCAGCAGGGGGTTACTCGGTCTGCTGAAGGCCTGCGGTCAAGGCACATGTGAGAAAGCAATCAATGAACAACTAAGAAGTCGCAACGAGAAACTGATGATTGATGCTTCTCATCTCTCTCCATTCCTGTCTGTCCCTGTCTATCTCTGCCTCTGTTAAAAAAAAAAAAAAAAAAAAGACCAGATTCCCTCTGTTACATCCGTCTAAGACTCACTCTTGACGCTTGTCTCATAAGTTCGACAATTATATTTAAAAATACCACAGTTTTTACACCGGTCGCATAATTTTATTTTGTGCATTTATCCGTCCCACCCTAAAGGCCGGTCTGTGAAAATATTTTCTGACATTAAACTGGTCCGTGGCTCAAAAAAGGCTGGGGACCACTGATATAGATAGCTCTGACCAACGGAGCTATCCAGCCAGAGCTCCTAATTTCTTTTTGAACAGCTATTACCTATAATTTCTCAGCTCCTCTTATGAAGAAATGCAACTATTTTGTTTACCCTTTCTTTGTACTTGGCTATCTACTTCTAACTCATCCTACTGGTCTCTGGGGCATGTAGACCTGGTAGTTACTCTTCAGGAATTTTATTTTTAATGTAGAATTGGTCCCGTTTGAAGGAGACTCTTGGTGTCCCCTGTCGCCTTCAACATCTTGAAAGCTGGTCCCCCCCCCCCCCCCGAGGCTCTTTGTTTCTTGAAAACTTGATGCTGTTTCAGCTGAAACACTGGCAAGACCAGCTCCAGTGTTACAAGACTCTTCAAGCTGAGCCCTCCCCTGAACGAAGAAGGGCTGTGTGGTCCCACTCTGACTCTGCGACTTTGCAGTGGCTCTGCGAGGGTAAGCCAACTGCCAGCCAGGCTCTCTTCTCTCTCTGTGTCTTACGACAGGAACCTGTTTTCCCAGTCTTTGTCAGCTCATTGTCTCTGCACCCAGCCTTCCCTGACCATTTCTGAGAATGAAAAGTGCCTTCCATAAAACTTCAGTTCTAAAAGGCCCAGACTTGTGTTTCCAATATATTTTGAATAATGCTTGGAAGTTGAGGAGTGGTCAGTGTTATCCGATGACACTTGTACTATGATTATCTGACACCTCCCCCCGGGGCACCACTGCAAAAGTAGATGAGGCCCTTTTTCCTCTCTCTCTCTCCCCTCTCTCCCTCTTCCCTGTCTCCTCCTTCCCTCCCACTCTCCCTATTGTCCCAACTTCTGAGAGACAGCAGAACACAGGGTTCTGTTGCCAAACTGCCAAGTTACTTAATCTCCCTGTGCCTCAGTTTCCCCACCTGTATAACCAGGCTGGTAATGGTACATACTTCAGAGTGAGGATTGATAATAACAAGTGCTGACACTTAATACCTGCCAGGCACTGTTCTAAGTCCCTCTGGGACTCTTGAGTTGGAACCGTGATTGTCCCCCATTTACTGAGGGGAACAGCTGGCCTGCCTGGCTGGTGGCGGGGCTGGGATTTGAACAGAGGGACGGCCCCTGCAGAGGGCATGCGCTTCACCACCCAGCTGCACAGTCTAAGTAGGACACTTAAGGAGCTTAGAGCCCTGCCCATGTCCAGTGTTGAACACAGTCTTTTTTCTTTCTTTCTTCTTTTTTTTTTTAACCGGGATTCTCAACAGTATCTTTTTGAATCCATCGAAATGCACAAGAACTTCTGTTTCAGACATAGAAAAGCAGAGTGGGCTGGTGAAAAAGGACAAGGACACATGTAATCCTTAAAGAAGGGTGACTGTCATTTATCAAGCACCTGCTGTATGCGGTTTTGTGCGGCAGATGCTATCAACAGACTCATGTATCCAAAGCCCCGGGTGTGTTTCACAGGTCAGAGCTCTTCTGATGGTGTCAGAGACGTCAGATGGTGTGGATACTGTGACATTTTAGATGACACTCCTGGCCCAGGGCAGCACTCCACACTCCGTCAGGAGGGACAGAACAGTTCTGAATAGTCACGCTGCGTGGGATTTAAAAACACCCTGTAAATAGCCTCACGGTCAGGCAAGGTCAGGGTTTGCCACCCAACGAGACGCAGCCAAGTCAGGTTCCCTGCCAATTCTCAGGGCTTTTTTGAATTCAGAATTGTGGATGGCTGAGAGGCGGCTCTTTTCTCGCCTAGGTGGCCAGGCTGGGGACTTTGCCTGAGGTCGCTGCAGAGCCATGATTGGCACGAGAAGAGCCGATATCATACCCAGGTCCAGGGCTATATCATGTAGTCTTCCCCACAAGCCTTGGCCTCTTATTATTCCCATTTTAGAGATGAGCAAACCAAGCTTAGGAGGGGCTAAGCAAGCTTCCCCTGCCTGCAGAATGAGCATGCTTACCACCACGCTGAGCAGAGTTAATCATAGTCACCCCAGAGTCAGGCTATGTGGGTTCAAATTCCAGGACTTTGGGCAACTCACTTAACGTCTTCTGTTTTCCCAACCATAAAAAGGAGATGGGATAATAGTAGCTGCCTCCTAGGGTTGTGGTGAAGATTTTTTTTTTAATTGTAGTGAGAGAGAAAGGGAGAGAGAGAGAGAGAGAGAGAGAGAGAGAGACAGGAGCGTCAATCTGTTCCTGTATGTGCCCCGACTGGGAATCGAACCAGCAACCTCTGCACTTTGGGACGATGCTCCAACAAATGGAGCCAGCTGGCCAGGGTATGATTACATAAACTAATTGTGCCTTGACCAGAGAAACTGCCAGCAAATAATGAACCTTATTGTCACGCTTTTGGCTTCCCCATCCCTCCGTAGGGGCTTAAGCCACATTGATCGGTAGGAGGTGGCTGGCAGTTGGCAAGGCTATTGGGCAAGAGACCTTGAGAAGTGGGATCTGGGTTCTTGCCCGCAGAGTGTGGCCCTGAACTGGGGTGATGCCCATTGTTCTTCTCAGCTTGGTACCCAAGGTTGACACTCTGAAACTGAGGGATGCTGGGTCAGGAGCATCAACATGGATGTGCTCCTCCTAAAGGGAGAGGCAGTGGTATCTGGACACACAGCAGCTCCCAAACGCTGAGGGGGTGGAGCAGAGCAGGAGAGAGAAACAGGGCTGACCCATTCATTCATTCATTCACTCACTCACTCACTCACTCATGCAGCCAATACTGATTTGCCCCTTACTCTGTTGCAAACCTGGGCATGGCACAGGCATCCAGAGCTGGTGGACTTGATAGGGTTCTGCATGCCTGGAGCTTCAGTCGTGTGTAGAAGAAAGTTCAACAAACTCTAAAAGAGAAGGGAGCCAGGATGGGGAGCACAGTGCAGTGGAGGCCCCTGGGCTTGTCTGGGGAGGCTCAGGAGAATGAAGTACACGAGGATGTCACTTTGGACAGGCGGAATGGAGAAGAGTTCATTTTCTCCGGCGGCTTCACCCCAGTTGTCCTTGTTGGGATTTTGAGAAGTGACAGCTCTCTGGCTTGCGGTGAGACAACACAGGGGTTGGTAGACAAACAGAGCTGTTCATGAAACCGAGCGGCTTCGGGCTGGAACAGGTCACTTTTTAGTGGGCGATTTTCTGGGCCTGCTTGCCCAGGGAGGCAGAATCAGGGCCCCCTTCAGAGGGCTTGGTGAAGAATTCATTAGCTCCTGGAAATGAGCCCAGGTTCACCGCCCTCCCAGCGGAGCAGGCTCGGGTTGCAGGCCTGACATCACCACAGTCTAAGTAGGGCAGAGCCTGGGCTGCCACTCCGGGCCTGGATCAAGGGGAGGAGGCAGGTGGGCAGAAGAGACCCAGAATCTGTCCCAATGATCACGGAGCCCATGCTGCTTGTATTAACTCACGCACCCGTCCCAACAACCTTGAGAGGTAGAGACTATGTCAATTGTCCCCATTTTACAGACGAGGAGACTGAGGCACAGAGGCTTTGAGCCTGCGTAGTTTGGCTCCAGCCCCTCCCAGGATTGGATTAGAGGCTCTAAGCAGAAGGCGTCCTCAGACTTTCTCCCTCTGACTTTCAAGTTAAGCTTCCCTGAAAGCCATCTTCCTACTGATCACCCCTCTGTGCTGATTTGTAAATCTGTTACCGGTGAGGGGGAAGGAAGGCAGTGGTAAGGAGGAACGACAGGCCGGGTTCTCAGTATCAAAGGTCTTTGCCTGCCATGGCCAAGTCCCTCACCGTCAAAGCTGGGGACATCACTGTGTGCTCTGTCACTTACAGGTTGTGTGACTGTGAGCGAGTTACCTGCCACCCCTGAACCTGACTTGCCTCTTTTAGAAAAAGGTGCTTAACATGCTCACTTCCCCAGGTCATTCAGCATCTCTCCAGCACACACCTTCTCTCAGAGTTAGATGTGGCTCCTGCGGCTTCCCCGGGACTGGGCCTCCAGGCTTCTCCCACTGCACTGTGGGCTTCCCCGGGACAAAGGCACATCTGTTCCCAACATCAGCACTTGAGGGCACCGGGGGAATGGAGATGAATTGTTGATAAATAAGTTAACTTTACAGACGGGGAAACTAAGACTCTGAGAAGTTGCATTTTGCTGAGCTATGCAGCTAATAAGGGACAGAGATAAGAGGACACCTGAGTTTTATCCTTCTTTTTTTATTTCTTCTTTTTTTTTTTAGTGAGAGAGACAGAGAGAGGAACAGATAGGCACAGACAGGCAGGAAGGGGGAGAGATGAGAAACATCAATTCTTTGTTGCGGCTCCTTAGTTGTTCATTGATTGCTTTCTCATATGTGCCTTGACCGGGGGGCTACAGCAGAGCGAGTAACCCCTTGCTCAAGCCAGTGACCTTGGGCTTCAAGCCAGCCACCTTTGGGCTCAAGTCAGTGACCCTGGGGTCATGTCTATGATCCCACACTCAAGCCAGCAACCTTTGGGCTCAAGCCAGTGACCACGGGGTCATGTCTATAATCCCATGCTCAAGCCAGCGACCCCATGCTCAAGCCAGATGAGCTCGCGCTCAAGCTGGCGACCTCAGGGTTTTGAACCTGGGTCCTCTGTGTCCCAGTATGACGCTCTATCCCCTTCACCACCGCCTGGTCAGGGTCAGGCAGCGTCTTATCCTCCTTGATGCCATGCTCTTTCTGTGGTATCCTGATGCCCACCATGGAAAGACATGAGCTGGGTAGTTGACAAAGTGGTGTCAAATGTAGTCCCTACAGCTCAAAGACTGCCAAGCTTACCAACACTGTGATTGGGGGCCTCTCTCTCTCTCTGTAGGGACCTCCTTTAGTCCCAACCTTTAAAGCCCATCTATACGGCCTCCATACGCCCCGCCCCCCAATCTCTGCCTGCAGCGTTACCCTTCCCCTGAGACGTGTTCTGGAACATCCTCCTATTTGGCACTTCCAGGGGGTATTGAAAGGGCAGGTGGAATTTAATGTTGACAAAGCACGTCTATGGATTCCTCATCCCACCCTCCCCTTACCTGTTGTGCCCCAACCTGCCTCGCCCTCCCCACAGGATAGAGACCATGAAAGGACGTTGCCACTGACAGCCTGATTTCTAGGCCTAGAATCAGTTCAGGGCTTCATGGTGTCCTTGAATCATGAGAAGCCTGATAAATTTTTCTACACACAACTGCTATCTGAATCTCTCCTGGTGTGGGCACTAGGGACTCAGGGAAGGACAAGAAGTGGCCCCTACCCCTCACGGAGCTCAAGTTTCGGTACGGGAGACCATCAATACACAAAGAGACTTGTGTACATGGAATCATCACCTCGTGTCCGATGCCATGAAGGAAAGAAGCGGGCTGCTGTGTGGTGGCTGGTTGCTTTAAGCATCCAACATTCTCTTTGGAGAGTGGGGTCAGGGAAGATGCAAAAGTAGCAGTAGGCTAGATGTGCAGGATGCTAAGGAGCTAGACCAGTAAGGCCCTGGGAGAGTGTCCCAACCAGCGGGTACAGCATGTTCAAAGGCCCTGAGGTAGGATTAGATGAGACACTGGAAGGAGGCCAATGGGGCTAGGGCCTGGTGAGCATGGGCAGGGAAGATACCAGGGGCTGGAGAAGCAGGTTGGCACTAGGCCAGGAAGGCTGTGTGTCAAGGAGGAATTCTGAAATGTCCTAAGTTAAATTAGAACAAGCTAGAGGTGGGAGAATAAGAAAGGAAGCTCAGCCCATTAATAGACTCCAACAAAAGACTGCCCACGTGCCTGAATGTATGTGGAAGACTTGGATCAACTCCCAGCCTGCTGTCCAGATAGAACAACCTGCCACCAGGCACCACCGCTTCTTGCTTCTGCAGGAACTTTCCAGACAGTTGCTCAAAACCAACTCAGAAACAGCAAATACTTCTTCCCTACGGACATCGCACCTGTCCCAGAACTAGCTCTGTTTCACTTTCTTCCGTCCCTTTACCTAACAACCATTGTACATTCTGTCAAAGAGATCTACCTCTTTCTTCCCCTAAACATCATGTATAGAAGAGCCTGGTCAGTCCCAGGTTGGCGGACACGTCTGTTTTCACCTGGCCCCACTGCTGGTGGTTTGGGCCGTGTGACCTGGGACCTGGTCATTCTCTGGCTAGCACACGGCTTAGTAAACCCTTCTTTTATTTACTTATTTTTCTCTTGCTAAAGCGAGAAAGACAGACAGAGAGACAGGAAGGGAGAGAGATGAGAGGTATCAACCCATAGTTGCAGCACCCCAGCCGTTCACTGACTGCTCTCTCACATGGTGCCTTGACTGGGGGCTCCAGCTGAGCCAGTGACTCCCCTGCTCAAGCCAGTAACTTTGGGCTCAAGTCAGCGACCTTGGGCTTCAAGCCAGCGACCTTTGGGCTCAAGCCAGCGACCATGGGGTCATGCCTATGATCCCATGCTCAAGCCAGCGATCTCGTGCTCAAACTGTGTGTGCGCCTGCTCTCAAGCAGAATAAGTTCAAGCTTAAGCCGGTGACCTCAGGATTTCAAACCCGGGTCCTCAGTGTCCCAGGTTGATGCTCCATCCACTGTGCCACCGCCTGGTCAGGCAGTAAACCCTTTCTTTCAGAAAAACCTTCAGTCATGAAGGTTTTGGTTTAACCACGTGACTTCTACCTTTGGGAGTTGGTTTACCTCTTAGTCTGAGTGCAGGCGTCCCCAAACTACGGCCTGCGGGCCGCAATGCGGCCCCCTGAGGCCATTTATCCAGCCCCCACTGCACTTCTGGAAGGGGCACCTCTTTCATTGGTGGTCAGTTAGAGGACCACTGTATTTGGCAGCCCTCCAATGGTCTGAGGGACAGTGAACTGGCCCCCTGTGTAAAAAGTTTGGAGACCCCTGGTGGGGATTCTCTTGCAGCCACCTGTGTTCTGAACACATCCCGGTTCACCTGCTGAAACTTCACGAATTCAAGCCTCGCAAATTTGTAGCCTTGCGGATGCAGCTGAATCACATACCAAAGGAGAAGCAGGCTGGCACCGCGCCAGGCGGTGCTGAGAAAATTGCCGCTGAGATGGTGGCAAGGATGCTGAGGGACCTCAAGGCCCTTGGCTCTTTGCCCCCAGAGCTCCTGCTTCCAGAAACACGGCTGATTTTTTTTTAATTTAGTGAAAGGTGGGGAGACAGAGACAGACTCCCACATGCACCCGACTGGGATCGACGGGGCAAGCCCACTAGGGGGCGATGCTCTGCCCATCTGGGCTGTTGCTCCCTTGCAACTGGAGCCATTCTAGCGTCTGGGGCGGAGGCCATGGAGCCATCCTCAGCACCCAGGCCAATTTGCTCCAATCAAGCCATGGTGGCAGGAGGGGAAGAGAAAAAGAGAGAGAGAGAGAGAGGGAGAGAGAGAGAGAGAGAAGTGAAAGAGGGAGAGGTGGAGAAGCAAATGAGCACCTCCTCTGTGTGCCCTGACTGGTTCCGGGGACATCCACACATCGAGCTGATGCTCTACCAACTGCCAAACATGGCTGATTTGAGATCCCAAATAACCCCACTTACTAAGAAATTCCTACAAATCCCAGATGAGATGTAACCACTTTCTCAACACAAAACTGAGTTGTTCTCTGTCATTTATTTATTTTAATTGTAATAATGTAGACATAAAATTTACTATTCTAACCATTTTTTAAACTTTATTTTTAAGATTTTATTTATTGATATTTTTGAGAGAAAGGAAGGTGTGTGTGTGTGGTGGGATAGAGCAGGAAGCAGCAACTTGTAGTAGTTGTTTCTCATGTGTACCTTGACCAGGCAAGCCTGGGGTTTCAAACTGGTGACCTCAGCATTCCAGGTCAACTCTCTATCCACTGTGCTACCATTGGTCAGGCCTAGTTTAACCCCCCCTTTTTTTTTTTTTTTTTTTTTTTTTTTCATTTTTCTGAAGCTGGAAACAGGGAGAGACAGTCAGACAGACTCCCGCATGCGCCCGACCGGGATCCACCCGGCATGCCCACCAGGGGCGACGCTCTGCCCACCAGGGGGCGATGCTCTGCCCATCCTGGGCGTCGCCATGTTGCGACCAGAGCCACTCTAGCGCCTGAGGCAGAGGCCACAGAGCCATCCCCAGCGCCCGGGCCATCTTTGCTCCAATGGAGCCTTGGCTGCGGGAGGGGAAGAGAGAGACAGAGAGGAAGGCGCGGCGGAGGGGTGGAGAAGCAAATGGGCGCTTCTCCTGTGTGCCCTGGCCGGAATCGAACCCGGGTCCTCCGCACGCTAGGCCGACGCTCTACCGCTGAGCCAACCGGCCAGGGCCCCCACCTCCTTTTTTTTTAAGTAGGAGAGAAGTTTATTTAAAGTAGAGGCAATGGTCTGATTCTTTTTTTTTTTTTTTTTTTTTTACAGAGACAGAGAGTCAGAGAGAGGGACAGATAGGGACAGACAGGAACTGAGAGAGATGAGAAGCATCAATCATTAGTTTTTCATTGCGGCACCTTAGTTGTTCATTGATTGCTTTCTCATATGTGCCTTGACCATAGGGCTACAGCAGAGCAAGTGACCCCTTGCTCAAGCCAGCAACCTTGGGTCCAAGCTGGTGAGCTTTTTTCACTCAAACCAGATGAGCCCGCGCTCAAGCTGGCGACCTCGGGGTCTTGAACCTGGGTCCTCCACATCCCAGTCCGACACTCTATCCACTGCGCCACCGCCTGGTCAGGCTAGTTTAACCCTTAAGAACACACTATCAGGTGGTGGCACAGTGGATAGAGTGTTGGTCTGGGATGCGGAGGACCCAGGTTCGAAACCCCGAGGTCACTGGCTTGAGCACAGGGTTGCTGGCTTGAAGCCCAAAGGTGGCTGGCTTGAGTCCAAGGTTGCTGGCTTGAGCAAGGGGTCACTTGCTCTGCTGTAGCTCCCCCCCCACCCCCCGTCAAGGCACATATGAGAAAGCAATCAATGAACAACTAAGGTGTTGCAATAAAGAATTGATGCTTCCCTCTGGCCAGATAGCTCAGTTGATCAGAACATCATCCTGATACTCAAAGGTTGCTGGTTCGATCTCTGGTCAGGGCAGATACAGGAACAGATTGATGTTTCTGTCTCTCTCTAATCAATCAATAAATGTTTTTTAAAAAAGAATTGATGCTTCTCATCTCTCTCCCTTCCTACATCCATCACCATTGTTCATCTCCAGAACTTTTTCATCCTCCCAAGCAAAAACTCTGGACCCCATTAAACACTAACCCTCTATTCTCCTTCCTCAAGTTTCTGGTAACTACTCTTCTACTTCCTGTCTCTATGACCTTGACTCCTCCAAGTACCTCCTATACGTAGAGTCATACAGTATCTGTCTTTTTGTGACTGGCTTATTTCACTCAGCATAATGTCCTCAAGGTTCATTCATGTTATAGCACGTGTTGGAGTTTCCTTCCTCTTTAAGGCTAAATGATATTCCAGTGTGTGCGCGCGCGTGTGTGCGTGTGTGCGTGCACGTCATATTTTGCTTATCCATTCCTCTGTTGATGGTCACTTGGGTTGCTTCCACCATTTGGCTCTTGTGAATAAGATTGTTATGAACACAACAACAAAAATCTGTTCAAGATGCTGCTTCCTGTTTCTTTGGGTATGTGCACAGAAGAGAAATTGCTGGATCATATGTTTACTCTATTTTTGATTCTTTGAAGAGCTGCCATACAGTTTCCCATAAAAGCACGAGAAATCTCCAGGGGTCGATAGAGAGGGAGTCAGGGCTGCCCTCCAGCTGTTTGCTGAACTCTGTAACCCAGATGTTGGGAGTGAGATGGTTGAGGGAGTAGGGGCCGCAGCCTCTGTGAAGGCTGAACATTCACCCATTTGCCAGCAGAGATTATTGAGGAAAGTTGTCCGACCATCTGGACTCAAGGAGGAAGGGAAAAAAGGTCCTTTGAAAATCTGTGCCCACCATGTGAGGCTTGCCCCACGTGAGTCTGGGGCTTGAATGGATACCACCTTGGTGACCCAGAAAGAAACAAATCCGAAAGTTATGTCTGGCTTTCCTTCTCCCCCAAGCATCTCCCATGGCAAGGCCTGGGTGCGGGGAAGTTTGTTTGGGAAGTGGTCCCAGGCAGCAAGGAGGTGAGGGAAGGGACAAAAGTGTAAAGGGGGAGGTGATATGAGCTGGTACTGTGGGGACAGAGGGCCAGATCCTGCTGAGACCCCAGGGAAACTGTGGGAGCAGCTCAGAACGCCCCCCAAGGGGCACAAGGCTGGGTGTCTGTCATCCTCTGCTCAGGGTTGCTCCTGGGGGTAGGGGCCTAACTCTGCCTCCATCTACGGCACAGCCAGGAATGCCCTCATGGAGGATGCAGAAAGACACAGGGGCCTGCCGGAGATGTGTCCCCCGTGTCTTTTAGGGCTGGCCGAGAGGTGAGTCCCTGGCAATGTTTGCCCCATCAAATTAAACAGTCCTGGTACCGGTTCCGGGGGTGGGGGTGGGGTCTAGGGGAAAGCCCACACCCTCCACAGCAGGCTCGCAGGGTTTCATCGTGAGGTGCCTAGCAGAATGGGAGTTCAGGCCCACCATTTCAAAGCACTGTCTACCCCTGGCTGTATTTCCAGAGTCTTCGGCCACGGCACACTCCTTCATGCTTGCAGGCCTTTGTACATGCCGTGCCCTGTGGATTTACCTCAAATATCACCTCCCTGCAGAGCCCTGGCTGCGGCCCTTCCCAAACCCTGGCTGACCCAGTCTCCTCCCTCTGTACCCTTGGGTGCTGCAGCTGCATGTCCCACGGCACAAGCTTTTGTTTATACGGGTCTTTCCTGCCTTAGTTTTGACTGCTGCCACCTCTGCCCAGCCCAGGAAACCCATGTGACACAAACAGATAACAGAGTCATGCAATGTATCGCCCTCTCGCCCCTTCTTCCAGGGAGAGCCTCGCTGTGGAAGAGTTGGTCAACTTAGTTTTGATATCCTTGTGGCTTTGAACATTATAACATTTAATTCTTTAAAACAGTTTATGAAGTTCAGACCAGGTCTCCTTTTAATGTGTGGGTGTTTTGTTTTGTTTTTTAAATGAAGGTGAGATTGACCTCCCATTTGTTAGTGGAGTTTTAAACACACCCTCAGTTCAGGGCACGCGAAGTGGGGGTGAGGGGTGGCTGGCACTGCCCAACCCAGGCGACGGGCTTGGCCTGGCAGCAGTCCCCTGGGAACCTGCTGTACTGAGGGCTTTCTTCTGCAGGAGGACAGGGAGCCCAGCTGAGGCTCTGGGACAAGCCTGGGGCTGCCAGAACTTCTTGGGCAACCACAGGGACATGCCAGTCTTTCAACTGCTCTGCAACCCCGGTTGTTAAGGACACGGTACAGGGACTTGGCGCCCAGGTGCCTTCACAGGCAGCCTTGACAGTCACGGGTCACGTTTCCATACCTGGAACTTTAGAAGCATATTGTTCCTGAATGGCAGATTTGGTCACAAGTCATGTGTGTTGAGGAGGCAGAAATTGGGAAAGTGACTTTGAGTGGATGTTGTCATCCCAGGATCAAGTCCCCGAGAGGGGGTGGAGGTGCGGGTACCTATACCGTGCAGACAGCCTCTCTTACCTTTTTTTTTTAAAGCTCAGATTTGATACCAGGAATCATACCCATCAACAAAGATTGAAGCAAAGGAAAAATGATCAGTTAGACTCAGAGTCATTTTCTGATTCATCAGGCTTGATGGATTTTTTGCTTCTCATACTGGGGGACTCCCGCTGAGCCAGTGACCCCCTTGCTCAAGCCAGTGACCATGGGATCATGTCTATGATCCCACACTCAAGCCGGCAACCCGGTGCTCAAGCCGGCGACCTTGGGGTTTTGAAACTGGGACCTCAGCATCAGTTTAATACTCTAACCATTGCACCACCACCTGGTCAGGCAGTGTTGTTTTTTTTAGAGTAAGGGTTGTAAAACTACAGTTTGTGGGCCTGTTTTTGTATGGCCTGGGAGCTAAGAGTGTTTTTTACATTTTTCCATGACTGGGGGAAAATCACAAGGATTATAATATTTCATTGACATGTGAAAAGTGCAGGAATTCAGATTTCTGTGTCTTCGGATAAAGTTTTATTGGACAGAGCCAGGCCCTTTTATTTACTTACAGATTGTCTGGAGCGTCTTTCTCTGCAGAGGTCGAGCTGCGTGGCAGGGACAGGGACTGGACGGCCATGAAGCTGAACGGCGTTGCTGTTCTAAAGAATGCTCGTTGAGCCCTGGGTTAGAATATTGGTGACGAGGCCATTAATGATGTCGCTCATCTGTGGCCCCTGGCAACACAGCATTGCCTACCTATCTGGTGAACGACCAAACGAATGAATAAGTGATTGAATGGAGTGAACAACCCAGGTCACTTGGTCACACACAGAGGTTGAAATGCTGCTGTCCCCAATCAGGGCTGCAGGGGCGCCTGGAAGAGCATGTCGCGGGCACGGCCCCTGCAGCCTAATGGACAGGGAGGGCTGTGCCGAGGTGAGGAGTCTCCAGGCTTCAGGAAACTGTCCCGTCAGCCGCTAAGCTAGCTCCGCTCGGAACACACCTGTCCCGGGCGGGCGTCAGTGCCACTCCCTCTTCTCAGAGGCAGGAATGCCGGATTACCTAATGTCTGTCTCAGTCTGCTCGGGCTGCCCTAACCGAGCGCTGCACACTGGACGGCTTGAACAACACACGTTTGTTTTCTTACAGTCGGGGGTGGGGCTGGCAGTTCAGGATCAGGGTGCTGGCCAGTTAGGCTCTCCCCCAGGCCTCACGTGGTCATCCCGCCGAGTGCGCATGCCCGGTGTCCCTCTCCCTTCCTGTGTGTCCTGTTGGTTTAGCGCCCGCCCGTCTGACCGCGTTGAACCTTAATCACATCTTCCAAGGCTCCGTCTCCAAACGTGGTCACCTTCTGGGGTTTGACGAGTTAGGACTTCAACGTGTGAACTTTGGAGGAACACCATTCAGCCCAAAATAATTTCCTTTCGATCAAAGACCGTCTGCACTGGGGCCCTGTCCTTGGTTGCGGGAGGGAAGCTCGCTATCAGGCCTTCCTGCGGCTCCTGCCTCCTGCCTTCCCACCTGCGGAGGTCCTGAGGGTCTGCCAATGCCCAGACATTGGGACAGGACGCTGGGAACTGGCTTCCCTGGTCCCTGCTGATCTGCCTTCTGTCCTAGCTGCCCTCTTCCCGATGAAGCTGGGAACCCCACCGCCACTGGCCCCAGAGTCTGAGTCTGTTCCCCGAGTCCCCCGTGACTGCCTCTCCCCAAGCTCCCAGCCCCAGACCATTCAACTCTTTCTGGTGATGAGAAAAATTTGCAAATTTGTCCCACAGCCCAGAATTCCTGAGTGCCCAGCCTCAATGCCCAGTCGGTATGTGTTCAGGTGGGGAAGAGGAGCGGGTGAACAGGAGTCGCGTTCTTCCCTCCTAGAGCAGGGAAACAAAATCCTCGTTATGCCATAGCTTACTAGGTGACGCTGACACACGCAAGCTCTCCACCCAGCAACGGCCTCTGCAAACCTCTGCTCTGCTCAGACTGCCCCCCCCCCAGCCTCCTGTGTCCCTAAATGATGCCAGCTTGGGCTCAGAAGAAAACAGACCATCGGGGCTGCTGGCCTTAAACTTGTGGCTTTCTGCCAGGACCCATGGAACACCCTCCCCCTCCCCCCCCCCCCCCGCCCCCCATCCCTGCAGTGAAGGGGTCTGGCTGCAAGCCAAGTGCCCTTCCCACACCCCCAGCCCCATCCTCAATCACCTCCTCGACATTTTGGTCTTGTTGAAACAAATCTTTTAACTTTAGAATTAGTTATATTTACAGAAAACTCGCAAAGATCTCACAGAAAGTTCCTATATTCCCTCCCTCCCCTGCCCTGCCATTTCTTTCAATAACGTTCTACATTATTGTGGTACCTTTGCCACAACCAATACATTATTATTAACGACAGTCCGCACTTTATTCAAACTTCCTTAGTTTTTACCTAATGGCCTTTTCTTTTTTCCGAGAGCCCACCCGATGTGGAGCCACCACATGACCCTTATTCGTCCTGTCTCTCCTCAGGCTCCAATCAACTGTGACAGTTTCTTAGACTGTTCCTGTTTATAAGGACCTTGACAGTTTTGAGGGGTGGTGATCAGGTATTTTGCTGTGTCCGTTGAGACCTGCCTGCTGTTTTTCTGGTGGTTAGACTGGGTTTATGTGTTCTAAGGAAGGGAGACCACAGGGGGAGTCAGGCCATTCTCATCATGTAACATCAGGGGTGACTTACCGCTGTTGATGTTGACCTTGATCTCCTGGCTGAGGTGGTGTTTGCCCAGTGTTTCCACTGTCAAGTTCCTCTCTGTCCTCCTTCCATACGGAGACCAGGTAGGTGCAGCCCTCATAGTGGGTGGGGAGTTACGTGTCACTTCCCTGCAGGGTCAGCATCTACGTCAATTATTTATAATTCTCCTGTACACGAGATCTGTCTCCCCCACTTTCTAACCACCCAGTCACCTCTTTGTATCGGTATGGACTCATGGGTGTTTATTTTGTACTTCGAGTTGTCATCCAACACGACACTATTTACTTTGTTGCTCAAATTGTTTCCACCATTAGCCCCTGGGAGCTGATTGTGTCCCTTTGACATGGTCCCTTAGTTTTGGTTTTTGAGCACTTTCTCTCTTTCTGGCTTTCCAAGAGGCTCCGACTCCTCTGATATATCCCTTCCTGCATCCTAGAATCAGCCACGTCTCCCAGGAGTCTCGGGTCCTATTACTGAGGACAGAGGGGTTAGAAACTCGGATCTGGGTGCAGTGTGCGCTCCTTGTTACTTGGGTGCCATTGCTTCCAGCCCTCTTAGGGGACATCATTTGAAATGTGTGTGTAAATACAAGCAGCCTGTGTCTCTATGCCTGTCTACAATTTCTGTAGTTATCCACCTGTATTTCTATAATATTAAGCTAAACGTGAGTCAAGCTGATGCCTCCCCTCATTTCCAGAGCTGCTCAGGCAACGGATAGTGTTTTTTCTCCCCTACCTCCTTCATTGAGGTTGTCACACACGTGTAATGCCGTTAGATTCTTTGTCATGGTCTGTATTCCATCCTGGGCTCCCCCAACCCCCAACTGATTTTTTAAAAGGTGTGTATCCATTGAGTCTTGCTCAGTGCTTGCTAGGAGCTCCAGGGGCTCTGACAATGTAAGGTCACACATCCACAGTGTCACACAGAACAGGTTCACCGCGCCCCCCCCCCCCCAGCACCCTGTGCGTCACTCCACCTGTTCAGCCCTCCTCCCAGCCCTTGGCAACCACTGGTCTGTTTTCAACCTCCCTTTCCTGCATTTTACCCATACTTGACTTTCTCCACAGGCTCCTGCCTACCAGTATTTAGCATCTTTTAAAACCCTGCTCTCAGAGCAACTTGGGTACCTCCCACTACGGTGTCACCTGTCTTTCCCCTTCAGAGCCAAACTCAGTGTTTGCCCTCCGCCTGACTTTTCTCTTTGCCACTGCCACTGCCCCTGCCAAAGTCACCGATGGCTTCCCTGTTGCTAACCGTAGGGGGTCCTCCTTCCCTTGTGACCACCTCCCCGTGCCAGAACCCCAGGGGACCCTTCTCCCTCTGCCCTGCCCCTCCCTGGTGACTCACTCCCTCTCCAGCACTTATGGGCATCTGTGTCCTGGAGGCTCCTGTGTGCTCACCTCCCGGCCAGACTTGTTTTGAACGTCAGCTGCCCTGACTGTCAGGGGACCTCCTGCTAGGATATTCTCACGGGCGCTTACGACGAAGTGGGAGTCACACCAACCTTGGCCTCTTGCTGCCCAGCGCGGGACTGAAGTCACCACAAAGTCAGGAATATTAAAAAAAAATTTTTTTTAATTAAAAAAAAATACAGAGGTAAAATATTTTTAAAAAATCAATTAGCGGCCAGGCTGTGTCCTAGCATTCTTTTTTTTGTACATGTGGCCTCATGCTTTCTGGCCCGCCCCTCCCTGTCACCACATTGGGGGAGCTGCAGTGAGTGATAGAATTGTTTCAGGAAGGCTTTTTTTTGTGTGTGTGTTTTTCCTAAGTTAGAAGTGGGGAGGCAGTCAGATAGACTCCTGCATGCGCCCTACCAGGATCCACCCAGCATGCCCACAAGGGAGCCATCCTTAGTGCCAGGGCCAACTTTGCCCCCATGGAGCCTTGGCTGCGGGAGAGGAAGAGAGAGAGAGAAAGGAGAGGGGGGAAGGGTGGAGAAGTGGATGGGCACCTCTCCTGTGTGCCCTGACTGGGAATTGAACCCAGGAATTGAACTTCCACACGCCGGGCCGATGCTCTACTGCTGAGCCAACCGGCCAGGGCAGCCTTTTTCTACAATAACTTCACATCCCTGCGTTTGATGATGAACTTCATAAATCTACTCCGTGAAACCCAGCTCACCTTCTGTTAACCGGGTCCCAGAGCATGGCCTGCGGCTACCGTGATATCTCCTGGGCAACAATAGATAGAGGGGAGGTGGGAACAGAAAGAAGCCATATTTGATTGCTTGAGGTTCAATATCTCACTTTTGCAAGTTTTGCAAAACCATTTGACCATGAGAGCACCCATAAGGGGTGCTGACCCTTAAACTCGGCTCTCCTCTGTGGCCGGCCCCTGCAGGGGTTCCTAACCCAAGCTGTTTCAACGTTCCAGGACAGGCGCTCATACGGTTCTCTTAAGGACCTGTGTACATTTTCTGCCTGGTGATTCCGAAAGAAAAACAATGATTTAAAAACGTGTTTACACAGGTATTCACAAAAGCGTCATTCATCATAGCCACACGGCATAAAACCCCAAATGTTCATTAACTGACAGACAAAATGTGGTCGATCCACGTGATGGAACGTGCGTCAGCATAAGAAGAAATGGAACACCGATACATGCTACAACATGGATGGACCCTGGAAACAACTACAATCTACTCCGTGAAAGGAGCTAGACACTAAAGGCCACAATGTCATAGGCTCCACTGACACGAAATACCCAGAACAGGCAAATCTACAGAGATGGTAAGTAAATTTCTGGTTGCTAGGGGTTGGGGGGTGGGGAGTGAGAATTAGGAGGTGATGGCTAAGGGGGACGAGGTTTCTTTTTGTAGTAAAAATATTCTATAATTGATTGCCATGATGTTCACACCTACCTGTGAACAGACCAAAAGCAAAGTGTAGGTGAATTGTATGGCGCATGAATTTGAGCTCAAAGCTGTCACCAAGAAACAAAACAAAGCAGACCCTTGCTGATTGCTTTAAGGCAGGGGTCGGGAAACTTTTTGGCTGAGAGAGCCATGAAGGTCACATATTTTAAAATGTAATTCTGTGAGAGCCATACAACGACCCTTATGCCTTACACATTATCCAATAAAAATTTGGTGTTGTCCCAGAGGACAGCTGTGATTGGCTCCAGCCACCCGCAATGTTGAACATGAGCGGTAGGAAATGAATGGATTGTAATACATGAGAATGTTTTCTATTTTTAACGTTATTATTTTTTTATTAAAGATTTGTCTGCGAGCCAGATGCAGCCATCAAAAGAGCCACATCTGGCTCACGAGCCATAGGCTCCTGACCCCTGCTTTAAGGCAATATTTACTTATGTTAGTTAGTAATTCTCGCAATCGGGAGCAGGGAGCATCCCTGTGAATTCTCAGGCTGATTCAGAGTTACAGTTACTTTTACAACCCCAACTTGCAGCAGCAGCACAGGCGGCTTATTCAGAGGTGCCTAAAGCCGCACCTGCAGGGACCTGGGAGGTGTCCTAAGCTGGGAGGGGGGTCTTGGAAATCGAGCTGGAACAAAAAGGAAACAGGTCGTGCACAAAGCAAAAAGGGCCACACTTGTTTCAGCTTCCAGAGATGTCATCTCTCTGCACTCGAAGACGCAAACTTGGTCATTGGAACTTGGGACAGTTTTGCAGGTGACGACATTTTAGTCATGTCTGCAGGACGGTTGCCCCGCCTCGGAGAGAGGCCCCTTTCTGATGCCAGAGCAAACAAAGACAGGATTGTAGCAGCAGAGTTAGGAAACAGCAGCAAAGCAGCCAAAGAAGTTGATCCCAGAAGCTAAACTGAGCGGAAGTGTCACACACACACACACACACACACACACACACACACACACACGGTGCCACTGAAGGTGATCCATCATGGGGAGGGGAGACGAGGGACGGGGGACGGACAGACACACAGACGGAGGCCAGGTGTGTTTTCTGAGCAATGATGGAAACTTTGCTCTTGCTCAGATCCCAGCTGCCCCTGCAGACCTCTGGGCCTCCTTTGCACATTAGTGGTGAACCGGTTTTCCCTCTCTGCAATCAGGGAGTCGTTGAAGCAGCTGGTTTTAATTTCCCTGTCACCATTGGCACCAACAACTCCTCTGGGCCGGAGGCCCACTGCTGAATTAAATGGTAATCCGCTCCCCCCAAAATATGTTGACCTAGAACCTTTCAGGGTCTTGACATGGGATCATCCCAGGTCTTCGAGAGGGGCCCTAAATCTAATGACTGGTGTCCTTATATGAGATAGAAGAGGAGGGAACACACACAGGACAGACCTGGGTTTGGGGTGATGCAGCCACAAGCCAAGGGATACCTAGAGCCACCAGCAGCTGGAGGAAGTGAGGAAGGACCCTCTCTTACAGCGTCCGGAGGGAGGGATGTCCTGCCGTCACCTTTATTTTGAACTTCTGGCCTCTGGAACTGTATGAGCAAACATTTCTGTTGTTTTCAGCCAGTTGGTGGCCATTTATTACGACAGAGCCAGGAAATTATTCAATACTACAGTTCTTCTGAGTAATCTGTATGATATTTTAAAACAAAGCAGCATGTACTGCCTGCCAGGGACTAGGTTTATTGAACATTAACCTATTTACACCATCGAATCCTTGGACTAACCTGCATGGAGGACACTATTTACATTCTCATTTTGCCCAGGTGGGAGGGAGTGCAGTGGGTTGAGCGACTCAGCCCTGTCTGGGTCAGGGTCGGCTGTGTGACAAGCTCCCCCAGTGCTCTTGGCCTTTGCTGCCTAATACTCTGACCACCAAATCAAATGCTCAGCCTCTGCCTGCTCTGCCCTTCGAGCTCTGATTCTGTGTACCAGGTAGGACTGCTGGGACCTTAGGAGCTATCGAGGCAATTCAAGGGTTAAACCCGAGCCTTAAGTGGCCAGGCCTCTAAACAGTCCTGGAGGTCTCCTATCGCCCTGCCCAGGAGGACCCGCTCCTACAGCAGCGTCCTGCCCCTGCCGCCCCAAGTCCCCTTGACAGGACAGGGATGCTCGGCCAGGCAGGGAAGGAGAGGTGAGAGCTAGAAGCCGCCCCAGAGGTCATCTCCCAGTGCAGGCCAAACACACGCTGCCTGCTGCTTCACGTAAGCATTAGTGATGGCCAGATGGTGAGGGCTCGGCGGGGCACAGACGGGGTCCTGTGAGAAGGCACAGTGATCAAGAACAGTGTACAACAGGGGTTCCCAAACTTTTTACATAGGGGGCCAGTTCACTGTCCCTCAAGACTGTTGGAGGGCCAGACTATAAAAAAAAAACTATGAACAAATCCCTATGCACACTGCATATATCTTATTTTAAAGTAAAAAAACAAAACGGGGACAAATACAATATTTAAAATAAAGAACAAGTAAATTTAAATCAACAAACTGACCAGTATTTCAATGGAAACTATGGGCCTGCTTTTGGCTAATGAGATGGTCAATGTCCGGTTCCATATTTGTCACTGCTAGCCGGAACAAGTGATATGACGCGCTTCCGGAGCCGTGACGCGTGCATCTTGCGTCACCGGAAGTAGTACTGTACGTGAGCGACGCTGCTACATACAGTACTCCAGGAGCACAGGATATGGATGCTGACCACCAATGAAAGAGGTGCCCCTTCCAGAAGTGTGGCGGGGGCCGGATAAATGACCTCAGGGGGCCGCATGTGGCCCGCGGGCCGTAGTTTGGGGACCCCTGGTGTACAAGGGCGACTGGGCTCACTGAGACTCTCAGGCGGTGGGGAGCCTTGTCCCTGCACACGGCCATAGCTTCTAAGGACGGATGGCTCTTCTCGCCCAGCCGCCCCTCATGTCTCATTCTTGTGCCCCAGAAGAAAGAAGTATTAGTTGTCACAAAACATTTAATGATGAGTAAACAGCATGGATCCTGGGGTGCAGGGCTCCAAGGGATACCTCTCAAGGCAAGGGACTTGAGTCCTGTGACCTTTCCCTGCAGGGAGCTGGTCCCTCTGTCAGGCCGGAACAAGTGAACTGGGAAGGTCACCGGAGCTGCCTCTGTCAGCCTCTGCCCCTGTCCTGCCCTGAATGACAGCTTCCAGGAGCCCGGGTGGGAAGCGCGGGCCTGGGGGACCGGTGTAGCCTGGCTCCTCCAGGCAGGCCCCGCACGGGGAGGTTATTATAACCCCCAGCTGCTGCCAGGGCTCCTGGGTCAGACTGGGTTGTCTGAGCCTCCTATGCGGAGCTTGTTTCTCTTCCCAGTGAGAGTGAATTTGAACAGAGCCAGGTGAACCCAGGATCAAACCGCAGGATCGATCGTGCTCCCCACCCGCTGTCAAGGCCTCGAGGGTTCAACTGTCCGGTTTGTTTTCCATGCCCCTCCCTTCCCTTTATGGTGGGTGGGTGGGAAACGGTGGGGCTAAGGGGGTGTGGGGGTGTGATTCCCAAGAGCATCTGCCTAGAATCCTTCCTTGTCCTGATTGTGTCCTTCGCAGGGAGGGACACAAAAGAGCTTCACGGTTAGTGACAAAGTAGACAGAAGATCCTGGAGAGAAGGCCTCTGGGAGCATCCACTGCGGGGCTCGGGGTGTGGGGCGCTGGGATGCGGGGGGTGGGGGTGGGGATGCGGGCCTGCGGGGTTTGGGGCACAAGGCTGCGGGGCGCAAGGCTGTGGGAGGTGGGGGTAGGGGGACTCTGGGTAGGGGGACATGGGGCTGCAGGGCACAGGGTGCAGGATGTGGGGCTGCAGGACAATGGGTTGCGCGGCAGAAGCATGCGGGGCAGAGGGCTGGGGTGCTCGGGACTGCGGGGCGGAGGGCTGCGGGGCAGAGGGCTGCGGGGCTCGGGACTGCGGGGGAGGGCTGAGGGCTGTGAGGCAGAGGGCTGCGGGGCTCAGGACTGCAGGGCGGAGGGCTGCGAGTCAGAGGGTTGTGGGGCTCGGGACTGCGGGGCGGAGGGCTGCGAGGCAGAGGGGTGTGGGGGAACGGGGCCCGCGGGGCTCGAGACTGCAGGGAGGAGGGCTGCGAGGCAGAGGGGTGTAGGGGAACGGGGCTGCGGGGCTCGGGACTGCGGGGTGGAGGGCTGCGAGGCAGAGGGGTGTGGGGGAACGGGGCTGCGGGGCTCCGGGCTGCTCTGACCCCCATGGCCCCGGGCACTTGTGCTTTCATGGTTCTCTTCCTCCATAAAAAATATTAAAAGTTGTGTTTTTATAACTGTGTTATAAATACAAACATGATTCAGGCTGGATTCCTTATTATATATTTACTACTAGTATATGTATTTTTTTTCCTTCTGATTTTATAAAGTAACTAAAACATTTTTGTGGGCTCCCAAAGGCATCAGGAAGTCGCCCGGTGCTCCTGGGGCCTCCCTCCCCTGCTGTTTTATTCTTTAACAGTTGGTTGTACAAAGCGATTTACATACAAAGTCATATTTCTCCTCCACAGGCTCATGGGGGGGAAGGGCCTTGCGACCCCCCAACCCACAGATGTGGACACTGAGAAATTAGATCTCGTCCAAGGTCACACACAGCTGGGGCAGACCCACAGCTCGTGGCCCCTCAGCCTTGTTCTTAACCTGGCTGCTGGATGCCTCCTCACTCACATTTGACTTTGGAGCGTTTACAGGCCCACAGTTCACTATAAAAGCTGCACACAGCCGCCCGGAGGCCTTGTTAATCAGTTGCCACTTGCACCTGGCCCAGTGGGTACCACCTGGAACAGAAAGTACAGTACAGACGGCACCGCAGGGCTGAGGCCGGGCCAGGAGCTGGGCCCCACCGGCCGGTTCCCTGCCTTCTGTTCCCTGGGCCCAGAGTCCTCAGTGTTCTCCAGGACACGAGGCAGCCGGAGCCCTGCAGCCTCGCTCTCCCCAGGGCCATTGCCCTGTGAGAATGAGTAAAGTGCGTCTCTTTCTCCAGACCCTTGACTGCAGGAAACTGGTGCAATGAATGTACGAATCTGTGATTTCCAGGATATCTGTGCTGTGAATGGTGCTCCGTTCAATGTGTGATGTGCCCAATCAGGAAGGGCAGCCTTGCCCAGGCCTCCCCGATGCCCCAGCCCCACCGCCTGCTTTCAGTAGATTTCCGATCTAAATGATCACAGGGCTGGTACACTGAATCATTCCCTTGGCACCACGACCAAGTGGGACTTACCCTCTACAAGGCTGGTCCAATATTTAAAAAAATCAATTAATATAACTTATCACATCAATAGATTAAAGCAGAAAAACCACACAATCATATCAGTAGAGGCAGAAAAAGCATTTGATAAAATCTAACACCCAGCCATGATTTAAAAAAACAAAAACAAACTCTCAGCAAACTAGAAATAGAGGGGGATCTTCCTTAACTTGAAGAAGAACATCTACAGGAAACCTACAGCTCACATCACACTTAATGGTAAGAAACTCAAAGCTTTCCCACTAAGATCAGAAACAAGAATGTCCCAACTTTTTTTTTTTTTTTTTTAAGAGAGAGAGAGACAGGAACATCGAGCTGTTCCTGTGTGTGCCCTGACTGAGGATCGAACCAGCAACTTCTGCACCTCAGGAGGACACATCAACCAACTGAGCTATCTGGCCAGGGCTTTTTTTGTTGTTTTTTTTGTTTGTTTGTTTGTTTGTTTTGTATTTTTTTGAAGCTGGAAATGGGAGAGACAGACAGACTCCTGCATGCGCCCGACCGGGATCCACCCGGCACGCCCACCAGGGGGCCACACTCTGCCCACCAGGGGGCGATGCTCTGCCCCTCCGGGGCATTGCTCTTTTGCGACCAGAGCCACTCTAGCGCCTGGGGCAGAGGCCAAGGAGCCATCCCCAGCGCCCGGGCCATCTTTGCTCACTGGAGCCTTGCTGCGGGAGGGGAAGAGAGAAACAGAGAGGAAGGAGAGTGGGAGGGGTGGAGAAGCAGATGGGCACTTCTCCTGTGTGCCCTGGCCGGGAATCGAACCCGGGACTTCTGCACGCCAGGCCGACACTTTACCACTGAGCCAACCGGCCAGGGCTGGCCAGGGCTTTTTTATGTATTGATTCATTTTCAGAGAGACAGAGAGAGGAAGGGAGAGAGAGGGGAAGGGGAAGGGAAGCATTCATTTGTTGTGCCACTCGGGGGTGCATTCATTGGTTGCCTCCTGGGTGTGCCCTGACCCAGGATTGAACCTGCAACTTTGTCATTTTGGAAGGACTCTCTAATTGACTGAGATAACTGGCCAGAGCAAGAACATCCCATGTTATCACTGCTTTTCAAGATCATACTAAAAGTCTCAGCTAGTGCATTAAGAAAGGGAAATAAAAGGTATACATCTTCGGAAGAAAGAAAACTGTCTTTATTCATAGATAACATGATTGTTCATGTAGGAAATCTGAAAGAATTGACTAAAAAACTCTTGGAACTAGTAAGTAATTTTATCAAGGTTGCAGGAAACAAGGTTAATATACAAAACTCAATTGTTTTCCTGTATACCATGAACAAACAAGTGGAATTTGAAGTAAAAAACATATTATCATTTATATTAGCACCTCCCCCCCCAAAATGCTTAGGTAAAAATTAACCCAGATTTATATAAGAAATCATGACATTCTGATGGAAGGAATCAAAGAACTAAATAAATGGATATTTCTATGTTCATAAATATTAGAAAGACTCAATATTTTCAAGATGTCATTTCTTCCCAACTTGATCTATAGAGTCAAAGCAATCCCATCAAAATCCCAGCAAGTGATTTTGTGAATGTTGACAAACTGATTCAAAAAGTTACACTGCCTGACCTGTGGTGGCGCAGTGGATAAAGCGTCAACCTGGAAACGCTGAGGTCACCGGTTCAAAACCCTGGGCTTACCTGGTCAAGGCACATATGGGAGTTGATGCTTCCTGCTCCTCCCCCCCCTTTCTCTCTCTCTCTCTTTCTCTCTCTCCTCTCTATAATGAATAAATAAAATCTTAAAAAAAAAGAAAAGAAAAAAAAAAAAAAAGAAAAAGTTACACTAAGGGGCAAAAGACCCAGAACAGGTAACTCAGTATTGAAAGAGAAGAACAAAATGGGAGGACTGGTGCTATCTGACTTCAAAACTTAATACAGTAGAGTGTGTGGCCGGGTAACTCAGTTGGTTAGTGTTGTCCGAATACACCAAGGTTCTGGGTTCAATCACCGGTCAGTACACATATAAGATTCAACCAATGAATGCATGAATGAGTGGGACAATAAATCGATGTTTCTCTCTTTTCCTCTCTCTTTAAAAATCAATAAATAAAAAATTTTAAAAACTTACTATAAAGCTACAGTAATCAAGACAGTGTGGTATTGTCACAAGAACAGACAAAAGATCAATGATCCACATAATCAACTGGTCTTTAACAAAGGAGGAAAGGCAGTCTCTTCAACAAATGGTGCTTAAACAACGGGACATCCACATGCAGAAAATGAATCTAGACACAGACCCGACACCTTTCACCCAAATTAACTCAAAATAGATCCTACGCCTAAGTATAAAATGCAAAACTACTCACCTCTTAGAAGATAACAGGACAAAATCCAGATGACCTTAGGCATGGTGATAACTTTTTAGACATGACACTTTTAGATCCGACACCAAAGGCATGATCATGAAAGAAAGAATTGGTAAGTTTTTTAAAAAAAACTGCGCTGTGAAAGACAATGTCAAGATAATGAGATGGCAGTTCACAGATGGGGAGAAAATCTTTGCAAAATACATACAGTATCTGATAAAGGACTGTTATTCAAAATATGCAAAAAAAAAAAACCCTCTTAAAACTCGACAATAAGAAAATGAACAACCCAGTTGAAAGATGAGCAGAAAACAGACATCTCAGCAAAGAAGATATACAGATGGCAAATAAGCAAATGAAAAGATGTTCAGCAGGAAATTGCAAATTAAAACAAGGGGATAGCACTGCACACCTACCAGAAGAGCTAAAATCCGGAACACTGACAACCCCAAGTGCTGGTGAGGGTGTGGAGCGGCAGGAATCTCACTCACTGGTGGGACTGCAACATGGTGCAGCCACTTTGAAAGGCAGATTGGCAGTTTCTTACAAAACTAAACATGCTCTTACCATACAATCCAGCAAATCACACTCCTCGGTGCGTACCCAAGGGAGTTGAAAACTTACGTCCACACAAAAACCTGCACATGGGTGTGTATAGCAGCTTTATTCATAATTGTCCAAACAGGGAAGCAATCAAGATGGCCGTGAGTAGGTGAATGGATAAATGAACATTCAGACAATGGAATATTATTATTATTATTATTATTATTCAGCGCTAAAAAGAAATGAGCTATCAAGCCATGACAAAGCTTGGAGAAACCTTAAAGGCATATTACTAAGTGAAAAAAGCCAATCTGGAAAAGGTTACATGCTGTGTGATTCCAACTACATATATATGACATACTGGAGAAAGCAAAACTATAGAGACGGTAAGAAAATGAATGATTCCCAGTGGTTGGAGGGAAGGGCTAGATAAACAGGTAGAGCGTAGGGGATTTTTAGGGCAATGAAACTGCACTGAAGGACACTACAGTGGTGGGTACATGTTGCTACACAGCTGTCCAAACCAACGGAATGGCCAACACCAAGAATGAACTCCAATAAGGTGATGACCCTGCCCCAATGTAGGGTCACCGATCGATCGTATCAACAGAATCAATCTGGCAGGTGATGTTAATCATGGGGGAGGCCGTCCATGCGAGGGGGCAGGGTATATATGGAGAATATCTACCTTTTGCTCAACTTTGCTGTGAACTTAAAACTGCGCTAAAAAAAAAAAAAAAGCCCATGAAAAACCCTGCAGTGGGCCCCCCTGCCTGGCGTGAAAGGGGAGGGGGGGCTGGCAGGAAAAGGACCTCCCGGAGCGGCTGCAGAAAGAGCCAAAGGACCGCAATTGTCCCACAGCTCGCCTGAAGGGTCATCCTTGTTACACCGGGCTTCATCAGCCGGGGAGGGGACAATGATAGGGCTTTTCATCGTGATTGAAAAGCCAGGGCTGGGTGGTCTCCCTCGTCTGGGCAGACTGCGTCTGGGATCCCAACCCGCTCCACCACTTTCCAGCTGGGAAACTCGGCCAAGACCGTGCCGGTCTGTAACACCTACCGCGGGTGCCGGTGAAGATGACGGAGGTGACGCAGGTGGAAGGCTCAGCGTGGACCGCGGGATGTGGTTACGCGGTTCCCGACTCGCGCCGGTGCGCCCCCTGGTGGCCGCATGGGGGAGCTACCGCTCCCCTGGCTGGCTGCTGGGGCTGGGCCGCACTTCTTGCAGCTGTCTCCCTGGCGTTTTGTCTGGGGTGGACACTGCCATTTACTAATCAAGAGTCCGTGGAGGTGGCCATACTGAATTTTCACTCGGTCTTCTCTTTCAAGGGTCCTCAGGACAGGATTGATGGACACTTCAGGGTCCGTATGCAAGACGGAGCTCCAAACCTCTTCACCCATCCACAACCAAACTTACCAGGGATGGAGGTCCCTCCCCATTGTACCCTGTCTCCACTCACCCCCTTCTGCTCCTGGGGCTCTTCCAGGACACACCCCAGCGGTGGAGGGAGCCCCCCCAAAAGCCCATACCAGTCCCCACACCAACGCAGGCAGGGCAGGCTACCCCAGCTGCCAGGGCTGGGCTATACAGAGAGGTTCTCTCTGAGACCCTCCCTCAAGGGACCGGAAGTCCAGGAAGGGGTCTGCCACCTGGTTTTTTAAGGGAGACTCAGTGCCCAGACTCACAGAGCTGATGCCCAGGGGGAACGAGTAGCAGGCTTTACCCAACCTATTCCTTTCCAGCAACCCCGAGTAAGGATGGGAAAAATCGGCAAAGTATGGGTTTCAGGTTCTCAGATGGACGGTATGACCGTCTAACTCACAGAAGGCAGAAATTAAGGGAAAGAGAGAACTGGCTGGTAACATGATTGATTGGCCACTAGGGGAAAATTTTAGATTCCACTTAGAGAACCCTATTAGATCACCCATTTATGAGGAGAAACTATTTTTATTTATTTATTTTTTTTCATTTTTCTGAAGCTGGAAACGGGGAGGCAGTCAGACAGACTCCCGCATGCGCCCGACCGGGATCCACCCGGTATGCCCACCAGGGGGCGATGTTCTGCCCCTCTGGGGCGTTGCTCTGTTGCATCCAGAGCCATTCTAGCGCCTGAGGCAGAGGCCACAGAGCCATCCCCAGCGCCCGGGCCATCTTTGCTCCAATGGAGCCTCGGCTGCGGGAGGGGAAGAGAGAGACAGAGAGGAAGGAGAGGGGTAGGGGTGGAGAAGCAGATGGGCACTTCTCCTGTGTGCCCTGGCCGGGAATCAAACCCGGGACTCCTGCACACCAGGCCGACGCTCTACCGCTGAGCCAACCGGCCAGGGCCGAGGAGAAACTATTGATCAATAACAGCTTTCTGGGTTAGTTTTTGGTGCTGTCCTTGGATGGCCAATGACATCTTTCAGGTGAGAGTGCCTCCAGCCCCAGATGGGCTAAATACGCACCCCAGCCCTCCCGGAGGGAGCCCAGGAGCCCTTGCTCACCCATGCTGATCTTTGCTAATCTGGGGACATGCTGAGTGTGACCGGATTCTGGAGGGCACGGGCGAAGGGCAGAGGTGTGCTGACCCAAAGTTGGGGGGGGGGACCCTGGGGATGTGACCGGAGATGTAAAGGACAAGGTATGTCTGTGTTTGCGGTTTCAGTCTGGACGTGAAGGTGTTGTGAAATCAGGGCATGTGAGCCATGTTTGTCTAAATTTCAAAAGGCCAAGTTGGCCCACAGTGACATCCGAGTCGGTCGCAATATTTATATCACTGGAAGTGGAGGTGCTGTCAGCCAGGCTTTGATGTGGCGACTGTCCCAGAAGCCGCAGCGTAGGGCCTCTGGGCTCAGGCTTCCCTGAGCAGCGAAGGGAGCAGGGTCACAGGCTCCTGGGGCGACCACGGCCAACCTCGGGAGCGCATGGGAGCCTCGCCTGTCACACCCGGACCCTCGGGGTCTCATAGCTCCTTGGACTTCACATCTCCTTCTTCACAGACAGAATCTTTCTTCATTCACAGGCTCAGACATCTCAGGACTTGGGCAAATTTTAGGTTCTGGTCATTTGAAAGAAGTAAATTATTCAGCATTTTCCATTTTATTTTCTCTGATTTTGTCTCAGGAGCATTTCTGTTGAAAGAGGTGTTTTTTTCTATGATAAAAGAAACAACAGAACCAACAGAGAACTGGGGAAACTGGGTCAGAAAAACAAATAAAACCTCTGTATCTCCAACCACACAACGCGGTCGGCCCGTGGCTCGGTGCCCTCTGTTCATGAACATGGCTGTAATCCCAGACCACTTGTAAATTTAAATTGTGTGTTAAAATAGAGAAACACTAAGAGAAGAGATCAGAAGCGTTCTCACCACGCACTCGACAAAGGCAACTAGGTGAAGGGATGGTGTATTAATGAGCTTGACTGTGGGGCATCACTTCAGAATGTATGCTTCTATCGAAACTTCACGTTGTATACCTTAGACCTATACAATTTTCATTCTCCAGTTAAACCTCAATAAAGAAGGGAAAAAATAGAAAAGCAGGTTTCTTCAACAAATAAATTGCAAGATTAACAGGGAACTTAGAAGTAAAAAGAAACTTAGATGGTAGATCAACCAATCTCAATGGATCCTGATTCAAACTATTTTTTTATGTTTAAATTCTCCATAATAAATGCTCATAATAAAAGTTTATTTTATTTTATTGATTGGTTTTAAAGAGACAAAGAGAGGAAGGGAGAGAAAGAGAGAGAGAGAAAGAAGTAGTCATTTGTTCTCCACTTAGTTGTTCATTCATTGGTTGCTTCCCATACATACCAGCAACCTTGGTGTTTCGAGAGGATAGACTGAGCTAACCATCTAGGCCAGAAAGGTTTTTTGTTTTGTTTTGTTTTGTCTTGTTTCTGAAGTTGGAAACTGGGAGGCAGTCAGACTCCCGCATGCGCCCGACCGGGATCCACCGGCACGCGCACCAGGGGGCGATGCTCTGCCCATCTGGGGCGTTGCTCTTTTGCAGTCGGAGCCATTCTAGCGCCTGATGCAGAGGCCATAGAGCCATCCCCAGCGCCCGGGCCATCTTTGCTCCAATGGAGCCTTGGCTGTGGGAGGGGAAGAAAGAGACAGAGAGGAAGGAGAGGGGGAGGGGTGGAGAAGCAGATGGGCACTTCTCCTGTGTGCCCTGGCCGGGAATCGAACCCAGGACTCCTGCATGTCAGGCCGATGCTCTACCACTGAGCAAACCGGCCAGGGCAGGCCAGAAAAGGTTTTAAAAGTCAAAAAGGGGGTCACACTAGGGTTAGGACTGACTGTCTTTGGGTGCAAAGAGACTGAGTCACCAAGAGGTAACCCTGCTGTTTAGGGGAGAGAGCTTCCAGGCTATTCCACTGGTTCCGAGGCTCAGTCCCCAGTGTCCACCAGGGGGCATCCGAGACCACATTAACTGACTCAGGGCGGAGGGGCTGGGGCTCTACGGGTCCTCCCTGCTTTTCTCAACCCCCTCTGAGATCTGCTGAGAGATTTCAAACTTCTCCGTGGGGAAAAGTCTGGGCACAAACCTGAGAGATGTGCAGGAGGCCAAGCCGAGGGCCAAGATTGCAGGAATGTCGCTGAAAACTTGCTGATGAAAATTGGATTTTTCTACTGTTTCCTTCTCCTGGTGTCACTTCAGAGATCTTGATTTCTTTGGTCTCTGTCCCAGAGTTTCTCAAGTCTCCCTTGGTTTTTGTTTTTAATCAGTATTTG
The DNA here is from genome assembly GCF_036850995.1 of Saccopteryx leptura. Classification (NCBI taxonomy): domain Eukaryota; kingdom Metazoa; phylum Chordata; class Mammalia; order Chiroptera; family Emballonuridae; genus Saccopteryx; species Saccopteryx leptura. Next base: position 89,583,319 of record NC_089505.1, on the reverse strand, counting down.
GGGATGTAGTTCACATATCATACAGTTCTCCCATTTAAAGTGCACAATTCAATTGTTTTCAGTATATTCACAGATTTGTGAATCTGTCACCTCCGTAACTGTCAGACATTTTTTATCACCTCAAACGGAAACCATGAACCCTTTAACGATCACTCATCTCTCCTCCTATCCACCACCCCAGCCCTGAGACACCACCAATACAAGTGTTGCCTTTAGATTTCTCCAGTCTGAACAGTCCCCTGGGGTTCTGATGAGTGGGCAGGCTTCTTTCTGTCCCACTCCGGGGAAGAGAGCTGCGTGGGAGATGCCTGGGGCCTCCTGCCACCTTCCCTCTGCAAGCTTGCTCCAGAACACGGAAGTTACAGATGGCCACTGTCATCTCAAGACAGCTCGGTGAGACTGGCTTCTCCAGATTAGAGTCTAAAGAGTCCACTGCAGTGGGGTCACCCTCCTCACCCCCCTTCCCGCCAAGTTCACACACGTGTGCACACACAAGGACTCAGACCAGGGTGATGGGCAGTTATAATTCGCAAAGGCCCCGACCACCCCCATGCACGGTCAGGGGGACGGTTACATGGTGCAGCCACTGTGGGAAACAGTCTGGCAGTTCCTCAGAAAGTGAAACAGACTCACCCTATGAGCCAGGAGTTCCACTCCTAGGTAGAGACTCAAGAGAACTGAAACCATATGTCTGCACGAACACTTGTACACAACTGTTCATAGAAGCATTATTCATAATAGCCCCAAAGTGGAAACAAACCAGGTGCATATTAACAAAGGAACAGACCAATCAAGGGTGGCATGTCCATTCGAATGGAATACTGTGCAGCCATAAAGAGGAACAAAGCACTGATCACGAACAAGCCTTGAAAATATAATGTTAAGTGAAAGAAGCCAAACTCAAAAGACCACCTATTGTACAATTCCATTTCTATGAAAATCCTAAATAGGCAAATCCTCAGAGATAGAAAGCAGATGAGTGTTCAGCAGGGGGCAGGGGAAGTGGGAAGTGGGAGTGACCGTCATGGGTATAGGGTTTCTTTCTGGGGTGATGACAATGTTCTGGAGTTAGATATTGGTGATGGTTGCCCAATGTTGTGAATATGCTAAAACTCAGTGAGCAGCACACTTTAGAATGGTTAAAATGGTTAGAAAGGGGTCATCTTTCAGTCAGGGAAGTGGGCAGAACATTCTAGAGTTGTGGGGAACAGCAGTGTCTGAACCCTTCTCTGTCTGGGCCATGTCTGCCCTCACCACTCCACTTTGTTGAGTGTGTGGTGAGAACTAAAGTCACCAGTCCACTAAAGTCACCGTCATCCAGGTCACTGAGGACTCCGCCTCAGTCCTTGTCTTCCCGAGAGTGTCCTGTCTTCTCCGATGTGTCCTTTCCTGGGATTCCGGGACCTCGTGCTCCCCTGAGCTTCCTCCTGCTTATCTGCTGGCTCTTTCTTGGTCTCCCTTGCTGGTGCATCCTGGTCTCCCAGTTATTAATGCCGAGCTGCCCTAGGGCTCGGTTCTTGGACCCCTTCCCTTCTGGTCGCTTCCAGGTGCCACCTCGCCATCAGTCAGTCCAGCCTAAACTGTTCCCCGACTCCAGCCTCCCACATCCGACTGCCTCTCCATCTAGTGGGGACGCCCAACAGGAAGCTCTAACTTAACTTCTGCAGATTCCACAGGGAGCAAAGCCTTAGGTTCATCCCAGTCCTGCTACTTCCTGACTCGATGACTGTTTCAGTGACTTAATCTGCCCAAACCTGGTGTCCAATCTTTATAATGGAAACACAAAACCTTCTGAGATGGTAGTTTCAGACAAAATGGGTAACATGGTGATGTCCTCTGGCTGTGCCCGGCACTTGGGAGATGCTCCATGCGCACTGCAGGGGCCCTGGAAGGTTGGCGTGACTGGCGGAGTGGTCAGGACAGGCCCCCGGGCTCCAGGGTTACCCGCTGGGCCCCTCAGCTTTGCTCGGGCTGGATGTGCTTTGAGCAGAAACAGAGAGCTCTTAACACAGAGCCGCTTCCTCTGACCACCGGGTGAAGAGGCCTCAGAGGAGGGCGGGAGAGCCCGCAGGAGAGGGGAGGGGACCCAGGCTCAGAGCCGACACCCAGGAGGCCCCCCGATGCCCCATGTGGCTGAAATCGGGTCTGCAGTCAGGCCGAGGAGAAGTACCTGCATCCCTGGAAAGAAAACAGCAGTTCTTAGCCAGGGGATTCTCTTCTGGGTCTTCGTGAAGAGCGCTCGCTGATGACTTTGGAGGGAATTTTGAGGAGAAAAGGCAATAAAAGTGATGAAGAGGCTGGAAGGCCTGATTATTGAGGGGAAAGAAGCAGCAGCTTGGCCGTCGCACAGATTTAGGGGAGACCAGGCCTCCACCTGGCGGCTGTCCAGGGTCCCAGATGGAAGGAGTTGGGAGAGTTTGGGAGGACATAAGGAGGAGTAATGATGTGACATTACGAACAGGAAGTGATAGGCCGAGGATCAAGACGATTTCTGGGCAAAAAGCCTGGGTAGGAGAATAATAGTGTCCCAAGGGCTGTGGACGTGCTCCTTGGCTTGATGCAATTAACGTTGCACAAGATCAAAGGCTTAGGAACTGTTCTGTTTGGAGCGGCCACTCCCTCCCCGACCCAGACGGTTCTGTCTCCAGGCCCCTAGCCTCTTTCACAAGCGTGCTTGGAAATGCTGTTGTGGGTTTGCAGCCCAGGTCAGCGGGGCAGTGGCCAGGTTCTGGCCCATCCACAAAGGGGAGCAGATGGATGTGGCAAGCAGAGAGCATCTGTATGCCCCAGGGAGCCGGGGCTGGACCAGAGGCCAGAGGAAAGGGGATGCTCCCTGAATAATCCATGGGCTCCAGCCTCTAGTCCGAGTTGGGCAAACATCTGTTGGTTCCTTCTGGGCCAGTTCCTTTGGTGTCTGTGGTTCCTCTGCCCACTGGGTCATGATGCCTGAACGTTTCTGGCTGAAAAGGCAATTTTATGCCCCTCGCCTTCCTTATATACTTGTTATTTTTAGTTGAAGCTGAGCTTAAGAGTGAGCAGAAACATGTAGATCATCTTTTCTGGTCCTCTTATTTGCTGACAAGGAAACCGAGTCTCCCTAAATGGTAAGTGACTTCATCAAAGGCACCCAGCACACCCAGACCGCTCAGGTGGAATGCTGGGACCACAGTGCAAAGATTCCACGCTGACGACACCTGCCAGGGCAGCACCTTGGGCGCTCGAACGTGCCAGGAACCACGCAGACTTTAACGAAGCAGAGCCTGAGATGTCAGGTTTCCAATAGGCTTCTAGGTGCTGTCTGCGCTGCTGGTCCAGGTCCCACATTGTCAGTAACATGGGAGAGGGCTCTGTTCTTTCCACTCCTGAGAAAACAGAACTGATGGCACTTTCAAGGCCAAATCACCCCAATGCTCCCTCTGCCACAGGCCCCCTTCCACGGTTGCTACCTGGCACTCTGTAAGGCCAGTAGCCAGGGCCACCATCACAGCCGCCTGGCCAATGCAGGTTCAGGTTTGATTTGGACAGATGGTAATGAAACAATGGAGCCAAGAACTGGTGGGCCATTACCTTTAATCCTAGCTTGCACCCGGTGGGCAAGACATACACACAGTGGGAAAACACTTCCCTTTGCATTCAGGGCTCCCAAAGCCACTAACTCATCCAAGTTTCCTAGAATCAAAGGTTTCTAGCTCACCAGCCTTATTCACCTCTGTTCCCCATCTCCTTCTCTCTGCACAAACTCTGCACAAACTGGCTTCTCCTTCAGCACTCTACCATCTTGGCTGCTTCTCCTCTCCTCCACGTGGCCTTTCTCTGCTCTCCTCGAATGTAATCACTCTTCCCCCGGAACAATGTGATCTCTCCTTTTAAAACCTTTTGGCGCGAAAGCCCTCCCCCAACACACATTAATATAATCATGCCCATCCCAAGCAAGAAGGACAACTAATATTATCACCTGGGCGACAGGCTTCCACGTGGGCAGCGCCATCTTTAACAAAGTGAGTATAATATATTTTATCTGCCCAATGCACTGCCAGGCACCTGTGAGACTGGAGGGTGAAGATGGAGGAGACACCTTCCATCTCTGGATTGGGGGCCTGAGAATGTGTGGTCTTCAGCCAGTGATCTGGGCCCTTTCTGTGCAGTGGAATTACCCGTGTATGCGCGCATGTGCGCGTGTGTGGTGAGGGCTGGCTTTTAGAACCCAGATGCTCAGGCTTCACTCCCTAGAAATTCCGCTCCAATTGGTGTGGAGAGGGGCCGAGCCCCTTGTTTTCAGAAGTTTCCAGGGGATGCTCATGTGCAGCTGGGAGGAGGGGACCACTGCTACTGACAGTCAGATTTATACTTTTCTTTCTTTCTTTCTTTCTTTCTTTCTTTCTTTCTTTCTTTCTTTCTTTCTTTCTTTCTTTCTTTCTTTCTTTCTTTCTTTTCACAGATACAGCGAGAGTCAGCGAGAGTCAGAGAGTCAGAGATAGATAGGGACAGACAGACAGGAACGGAGAGAGATGAGAAGCATCAATTATCAGTTTTTCATTGCGACACCTTAGTTGTTCATTGATTGCCTTCTCATATGTGCCTTGACCAGGGGGTTACAGCAGACTGAGTGACCCCTTTGCTCGAGCCAGTGACCTTGGGTACAAGCTGGTGAGTTTTGCTCAAACCAGATGAGCCCACACTCAAGCTGGTGACCTTGGGGTCTCGAACTTGGGTCCTCCGCATCCCAGTCCAACACTCTATCCACTGCACCACTGCCTGGTCGGGCGTCTTTCTTTCTTTCTTTCTTTCTTTCTTTCTTTCTTTCTTTCTCTCTCTCTCTCTCTCTCTCTCTCTCTCTCTCTCTCTCTCTCCTTTCCTTTTCTTTTATTCTCTTTCTTTCTTTCCTTCTTTCCTTCTCTCTCTCTTTCTTTTTTTTCCTTTCTTTTTCCCTCTCTCCCTCCCTCCCTTCTCTTAAAAAAAAGAAACAACAGGCTCAGCCATGTCACCAACACAAACTTAATGCCTAACCTAATTGCAGTTTCTGACTCGCCCAGGAGTTTCTGCCTTTCCCAATTGTAAACTGATCCATCTAGAATTTTGTCATCTGCCTGATACAATCCCCTGCCTTCCCCTAAGGACAGGTGTCCTTGCCTAAAATAATCCCCTCTTAACTTCTCAGTCCCACCTGCCTTCTGCTCATAAAATCTCCCATTTACAACCCCACAGAGTGCCCCCTGGTTGCTATGGGTAGGGGCGTTCTCTTATACACGGGCAGGGCAATTCTCTAAAACAGGTGACCTGTGAGCACCAGGGGGGTGCTGGGTTTGGGGGATGAAAGGTCCAGGCCGGGTGCTCAGGGAGGTTCCAGGATGGTGACAGAGACCAAAGAGCAAAGTGAGGCCGTCCTACTTGGCACCAAGTGCAGCGAGGTTCCGGGGATCGAGCAGCAGAGAGAGGAGCATGCCTGGCATCGAGAGAGGCTCCCAGAAGAGGCCTCTGAACTGAGTCTTAAAAAAACGATCAAGTGTTAGAAAGAGAGGAAGAATGTTCCAGAAGAACCCACATGAGAGGCACGAACTGAGCACTGCAGACGTCAGATGGGGTCCATATGGGCGTCAGAGGTCCCTGACTGGTGAGTGTGAGGAGCCTCATGATGAGACCTCATGATGAAACCCACCGTGCTTGGGTTTCATCCTGGGGCCTGGGGCCACTATATCGGAGTTTTTGACCAGTCACAGCCCACAGGCCACACCCTACCCGTGACCTGCTTTACTTTTCTGATATTGTTGTTAAAACATCAAAAAAATGTATTTGTTGATTTTAGAGAGAGAGGAAAAGAGAGAGAGAGAGAGAGACAGGGACACTCCTATTGTTGTTCTACTTACTCATGAATTCTTTGGTTGACTCTTTGCTAGGTGCCCTGACTGAGGCTTGAACCCGCAACCTTAGTGTATAGGGACAATGCTCTAACCAACTGAGGTACCTGGCCAGGGCTTTTTCTGGTTATTATTGAATTTATTGAATGGCCAGTTTTTGAACAACTTGAAAGCTAAAGATGATTTTTACTTTTTTAAATGGTTGGGGGAAAAATCAAAAGAAGAATAACATTGCATGACATCTGAACATGGTATGAAATTCAGATGTCAGTGTCTGTGAATAAAGTTTCATTGGGACACAGCCACGCCCCTTCCTTATGATTGGCTAAGACCGTGGCAGAGTGGTATTGTCCTGACTGAGGCCATGTGGCCTGCCAACTCAGACTGCTTGCCACCTGGTCCTTTACCGAAAAATGCCGGGGCTGTGACACAGCGTCTTAGACACAGCAGAGGATGAGGTGGGAATCAGGGCCCTTGCTCCTCAACGTGCCTCTTTCTGAGGACAGAGATCATTCAGTACACCATCCATTTCTGCTTTTAGAATTTCACCTGTTCCTTTTCCCAGAGGCAGAGTCGGCTGTCACAAGGAAGCCTGTGACCTCCGAGGCCAGGCCTTGCCCTGGGAGGCTCCCTCACAAACCCTCTGGGAGAGGTGATTTGGGCCATGTAGCACCGTCAGTGCTCCAGGCCTATCCCTGGAGGGGAGTGCCCTTCCCCCAGCCTGTGCCCTCTCCCCGGTTGAAAGGGAGGTCCCTCAGCTAAAATCAGGTTTCATTGTTTTGTTCTTCCCTTCAGGAACAAGCTGTTCATTCCAGGCAGGTGTAAAACCTCGTTCTCTGGAGTGGGGAGGCCACCTCTTGTTGCTCCACTGTGGGAAAGCAGGTGGCTCCCCGGGTTCACCCTAAAGGCTCACAATGGAGCTGTCCAGCCTGGGAATACCACAGGTCTCCTCAGAGCCCCTGCCCTGACTCCCCGCCCCCTGGCTGGGCTGACCTCTGACTTCAGAGTTGGCTGGATGAGCAGTGTGGGCCAGCGTCCCTCAGCATGTCCTTAGACATGAAGACAGGCCTGTGTCTGTCCACCTGAGCAGAAAGGGCCTTTGCTTCCCGAGGGGCTGGGTAGCTAGTGTGAGCTTGACCAGACAGACCTGCTATCAACAGAGACGTCCTTGACAGTGGCTAAGGGCAGGGACTTGAGCCAGACTGCTGGGGTGTAAGCCCTGCTCTGCCGCTTAGTGGCTGTCTGACCTTGGGCAACTTACTCAACCTCTCTGTGCCCCTGTCCCCAGCTTCTATAGAATGTGGTAGTTATAGTCCCTATCTCATCAAGCTGTTATGATAATTAAATGGCTTAACATTTTTTCTTAGAACAATGCCTGGCACAGAAAGTTCCTTGTCACAAAAACAAAACAAAGGAGGATGGTTCTCAGAGGGACCCCGGCTCTCTCGTCCTCACTTTATCAATGTATTGTCAAAGCACTTAGCTGCTTTGCATATGCACTGTTACTGTTGGGTCCAGGGTGGGCACTGCCTGGTGCCTCACACAGTACCTCGTACAGGGCCTGGCTCGTTGTGGGCTGGGGATGAATGTTTGATAAGTGAAAGAAACACCTCCCTCTCCCCAAATTAATAGACTGATCCTGGACAAATAAACCCCTGGAAAGCAACCCTTGCAAGTAAGTCCCAGACGATTTTTAAAGCTGCTGGGGCCAGTGCCCATGCCCAGGGAGGCTGAGTCTGGTTGGGAACCCTTGGTGCTGTGAGATGACCCCGTGGGAGCAGGTGTCAGGATGGGGAGCATGGGTGGAGGGTGTGCAACCGCCCTAAAGGGTAAGGCTTCTTGCCAGCCAGGCCTGCCTTGTGGACCCCAGGAGAGAAACCAGGACTGGTTGTCACTTGGCCAACATTGGCCTCCTCCAATAAGAGTCTGAAATAGGGGGCGCATTCTTCTTCATGAAGTCTGAGGGTGGACCAGGTTATTCGAATTTTAGGGGCTGGGTGGGCAGTCAACCCAGGGAAGTTCCCAGCAGATCCAGGAGGCATGAAGTGTCCAGAGAGACAATTGCCGTTCCCTGACAAATACACGGAGGGACAGGCCGGGGGGTGGAGGTCGCCCCGGGAACTGTCACTCACCTCAGCTATAATTGGAGGCTTCATCTTCTGGTTCAGGTACTCTCTGGGTCGCCAGTTTCCAAGCACTCCTAGGTCACTCAGCTCAGTCCCACTCCATCTACCCAGACCCCAACTGGCATCCAGAAAGGTGGTCCCTCCCAGGAGCCCCAGGAACAAAGAAGACTATGTATGGGGGGCTCTTTCCCCCCGCCCCTGCCAATGTCGCCTTGCGAGCTCGTCTCTGCTCATGGAGGTCCAGACACTGAATTAAAGGGCGTGGAGCCAGCTGGCAGGAGGCACGGAGGGGCCTGACATCACTGCCCTGGCTGGTCCACAAATCAGAGTCACCCAGGGAGGAAGGGAGGGACGATGGGTGACCCCTCTGACTGCTTCCAGGCTGTCATATATAAAAACACGAGTGTGACTGCTACCAGAAGCATTAGACAGGCTTTGGGTGGCGTCCGAAGGCCTGATCAGGCTCATTCTGGGCTGGGACAGAGACCCTCATACTCCCCGCCATCAACGGTGGGTGTCGGAGGCATCCCCGTGAGCTGATGCTACAGTCGAGCCCCATCTCTCCCTATCCCCTACACAGGCAAGGGTGGGGGGACTCCAGGGAGCGAAGGGCCTCAGAGTCCAATCTCAGCCAAAACAAAGGCCAATCACTGAAACAATAGAAATTGCATCCTTAAATACAAGACACTGCCTGGACAAAAGCTGCTGGTATAAATTTAAACTTTGTATCTTTGGGGAATAAGCTCTCTTTTAAAACAGTGTTCCAAGGCATTTCATTCATTCATTCATTAAACAGATATGTACTAAGGTCTTCCTATGACCTAAGCATTCTGCCGGTCAACAGTGAGCCAGGCGCAGACTTGGCCCTGAAGGATCCCGTTTTGGGTGTGGGGGGCAGAGAGGAGATGCGGGCAGATAATTAGAAACAATGTGTAGACAAGAGCTGTAACTGAACCACACACAGGGAGGGATGTGTGGAGCTGGGGACAGGCTTCCTGCGGGAGGAGAGGTGGGGCACTGAGTCAGGGAAGGCTTTTCGGAGGAGGTAATGCCTGAATTGAGTGATCAAGGATGAGGGTTTGGGTGGTCCAGGTGGGGTGATGAGAGCATTCAGGACAGAGGTGATGCAAGAGCAGAGACTCAAAGGCAGGAAAAAGCATCGTGTGTGTGTGTGTGTGTGTGTGAATTGTTTGGCTGGTGTAGTAAATGAGAGGCAGAGGGTACAAAGGGTGAAGGGGGAGAGAGGCAGGGGCCAGACCTGGAAGGCCCGTGTTCCTTGCTAAGGAGCTGTTTTTCATTCCATCAGGGAGCCGCGAAACCAGAAGAGTGAAGTGGAGTCACCTTTGCCACGTGTATTGTTTGTGTTCCTGTTAGTTATGTATCACAGACATCCAGCTCCAACTAATTTGAGCACAAAAGGTTAACCAGCTTTCAAAAGTGAAATGCCTGAGGATGGATAGCTTCACCTTCAGGCAGAGCTGGGATCCAGGTGCTCAGACAGTGTTGACAAGAATGGGTTGTCTCTGATTTCTTCCATGTGGGTTTTATTCTCAGGTGGGCACTCCTTGCCTGGTGCCAGCAACTCCAGTCTCCTTTTCTGCAGGGTTAGCAGCCAGCCACACAGTCCCGCCCTGCTCTAGCAAAAGTCCTGCGGCTGCTCTCATTGGCTGGGATTGAGTCACAAGCCCATCCCTGCACCAATCACAGTGACTGATTTGCAAGACTTGGGTCATGTGTGGGCACTGCAAGCAGGAGGTGGTGCAATCACATGGATTGAGGAAGGGGGTTTGGGATGGACTTCTTCACCCTAAGAAGCAGGTACTGCGGTCAGGAGAGGGGGAAACGCAGTGTGGAGCAGGGAAAATCAACAGACCTCCAGTCTCATACAGCCGTGGGCAAAAGTAGGCGGTACAGTTGTGACTACGCAACAGAGCTGATTCCCATATTATTATTATTGATTATTGTATGGTTTCTTGGTGTTACCACTGTAAACATACTTTTGCCCAGCCCTGTCTTGTAAGACCCCATTTACATGAAATGTCCTGGACGGGAAAAGCCAAAGGGCGGGCAAGCACATTGGTGGTGGCCAGGGGCTGGGAGGGAGGAAAACTGGTTATGAAGTTTCCTTCTGGGGGTTGATGAAAATATTTTGGAACTAAATAGCCGCTCCGGATGCACGACACTGCGAATGTATGCAACGCCACTGAACTGTCCGCTTTACAATGGTTCATTTTATGTTCTGTGAATCTCACCTCGATAAAAATGAAAGCATAGCACCTGTCCACTGCCAGGCATCCTGGGATGCTCCCTCGCTCCCCGGGGCCTGCTGGACGCTGCCACTCCTTCCTTCCCGCCCCTCCTCCTGCTTTCTCCCTTCTTCAGCCTCAGAGGGTTTGGGACCTGCAGTGGATAGTAAAGCAGAGGTAATTCCGGGCGTGGTCCTTGGCAGGGCCACTCCCCACTGCAGGGGCTGGAAACGTGGATGGCTGGTCCCCAAGCTGAGCTCATGTATTTTGACAAGACCTGGACGAGGGAGCTCCAAGGAGATGCCAAGTGCATCCTGTTTGCCCTGTTTGCCAGCCATAAGTACCTGTTTTCCTCCTGGCTTCGGGCGGTGGAGGGCGCTGCTGGAAGTGCCGGCTGCAGCTTGGAGGATCCTGGAGGACTCCGAGGGAGGGCCGGGTTTTCATTGCTGGGCACCGAGGATGCGCATTTGATGCCATCGTGGGAAAGGCGGGGCTTGGGAGAGAGCTATTCGCACCGGAACTGGGAAGGAGAAAGAGAGTTTTGACTCACTGTCTGATCCTTCCAAAACCCTCCATGATGGGGTTTGGGTAGAGCCCAAGCTTCCTGGGGGCTCTCCCAGAGTGAGCCTGTGTTGGCTCCTTCAGGAACGGAGGTTGAGTCCAAACCCCCCTCCTTGGGTTGCTTGGCACTAGCTGGCTATGGTGGAATGAGGACTTCTGGTCCCTGCAGGCCTGGCACTGGGCTTGTCTGGCGCGGACACAGGACCAGTCCCTCTGGCTCAGCTGTGCTCACTGCTCCTACCTTGAGCTGGGGGGCAGGCTGATCGCCAGCCCGGCATCTGGTCTCAGTGGATGCTTCCAGGGTTCTCAAGACCCGGTCTTGGACCCGCCTGCACGGCCAGTGAGGTTCAGGGCCTGTTTACAACGCAGATCCTGGTTCTCTCTTCCCCCATAAACCACCTGGGTCAGAACCTCTGGGAGTGGTTTTACAAGCTCCTTCCTGGGGTTGGAGCACAACTGAAGTTAGAGAACATCTGGGTTATGAGGAGATGTTTTGCTCCTGAGTGCCGCGGCTTCCCCTTCTTGTCTGGACGGGCAGAGCAACCATTCTTGTGATGTGGGTTCTGGTAGAGACAGTGTGCTGGGTCCTAGGGCCATGTGGCCTGGGTTTGAACCCTGATTCCACACCTTATCAGCTCACTTCATTGGTCATCAGTGTCCTCATCTGTAAAAGGGGGGCACCCCAAATTCATGCTCATCCAGAACCTCAAAATGTGGCCTTATTTTGAAATAGGGTCTTTGCAGGTGTATTCAATTCAAGGCCTTCAGTTGAGATCACCCTGGATTTCAGGTTGACCCTAAATCCAATGAGTGTCCTTACAAGAAAAGGATCCACAGAGACATACACAGAGTGAAAAAGGCCACGTGAGGAAGGAGGCAGAGAGGGGCATGATGTGGCCACAAGCCAAGGGACACCGTGTGCTGGAGACGCTGGGAAGGACTCTGCCCTGGAGCCTTCGGAGGGAGTGTGGACCTGCCCACACTTTCATGTCCCACTTCTGGCCTCTTGAACTGTGACAGAATTGAGTTCTGTTGTTTCCAGCCACCCAGTTTGCAGTGATTTGCTGTGGGCAGCCACAGGAAACGGAAACACCCCTCCGAGGACAGTTATCACCTAAAGCACTTGAGACACAGCTCGCAGCAGGTGCTCTGTGTCATCCACTGTTATCCCTGCGTTGCCTGTGGCCCTGGGGAGGCCGAGGTGGCAGGAGGAGCACCCCCAGGGTCCCCAGGGAGCACCCCACCCCTGCTGGTACACTGTCTCACCCTACCAGCCTGGCTTCCTGAGGCCGGAGCCCTGGAGGACAGCCTGGAGGGAGCGAGAACAAGAAGTCATCTGGGAAGGGAGGCTGCAGGCTGAGGTCTGCAGGAGGACTGCTCACCGCCATGAATCACCAATGGCTGACTGCTGACACATTACACCCCAGGGGGAGCACAGCGGTGATGACCTAATGCTGGTTGTCACATACTCAGGGTCCCTCCCAGCACCGCCCAATGCTTCAACGTTGCCCAGAGGGAGCTGTCCCCACCCTACCCCTGCCCAAGTGTGTCTGTGCTCCCCTCCCCTGCACACACAGCAGGATAAGCAGACCTTCTAAGCCAAGAATTTCATAGAGCCTTATTATTTGGATGCTTTTGGAATGGGCGAGGCGAACAGTTTCCACTTCCCCGAGGGCAGTTGAACCGTGAACCCTGGACTCCACTCTGTGCATTGCCACAGCTGCATGGGGACAGCCTGCTGGATAAGCTTCCAGGGGATTTGTTCCCAGGGCTGGACTCTATAAAAAATAATGGCTTACAGATGGGGAAACCGAGGCCCAGAGGAGATAAGAACTTGCTATAAAAGTCAGAGAGCCTTCTGGTGACAAAGCCAGGACAGGAATTGAGGGTTTATCTTGGACAAAGATCTGTTCTGCCCCCTGGACCAGTGCCCTCTTTTGGCTTCAGGGACGCTCCACTCCCCTGCTCCCGGTTTATGGATGTGCCCCCACGTCCATCGGGCATTGTGGCTCCTGGCCTCTAAAAACAACTCCATTGCCTTTGCCCTCACCTTCTGGAAGTGGGTGTGGCTCCCGTCCCCAGGGAGCTCTGAGCCCCTCCATGTCCACCCTGCCCTCCGAGGTGGAGAAAATTTTCCTCAGGCTCTGGATTTGGGTTCTTGGCCATTATATTGCCAGACCACCGTGAGCAAGAATTTTAGGAGAATTCGTTGAGACAGATGCATGGAGCATGAAGGATAGGTCCCTGAGCGTCCAGAGTCCATGCAGCCCCTGACCTGTCCTGCATCTCCTCACAGAGCGCTACCCAGTCTACTGCTCGGGAGCAAACTCAGTGCACGGGCTTCGCCTGGGACCTGGAACAATGGGCCAGGCCACTTTGAGCTCCTCAAGGCTCCTGCTTATTTATTTTACCATCATGACTTTGAGCCAATATTTAAGCATTACCAAGGCAACAGCCCAAATCTCCCAGCTCTTGGCCCCCATCCAGCCCCACACGACGGGGCTGAGGGCAGGAGAGGGAACGAGAAAAATGAGTCAATCGTCCCCCACCCCCCAACCACCTGGGAAAACAGTGACCCAAAAAATAGATCACGGCCGCTCTTACGGGGTAATTGTTCTTTTTTGAGCTCCTACGACTCAGCGCTTTTCACACAAGCAGAGCAGTCAAGCAAGACCTCTGTCCCAATGTTTTATTTTGTTTTTACCATTCTGGTTGGAGCCAGTAGGTTTTTCAAACTTTTTATTGCAGCTTAATACATGAAGAATGTGGGCAAGCCATCAATGTACAATTTTTCCCCCCACTAACTGAACTCACCCTTTCCCCAGCCCCCAAATCCCTAAGCAGCACAGGAGAAGCCCCAGGGGCCCCCTGTCCCCCCCTTGTGGCCATAGCCCCAGGGTAACCATTATCCCAGCTGCTCATAGCCTAGCTGAGTTTGGCCTGTTTCTGTACTTCATGTAAACAAATCATACACCATGTTCTCTCTTGGGTTGAAGCCAACAGCACTTTGAGGTTCCGAGAGACCTGAGTGGCCCTTCTCACCGCCGGCTCCAGGGAGGAGAGCAGAGCAGACTGGAACTCACCTTCCCTGTGCTGTAGGCCAGGTGGCTGTCAAGACAGGGATCGGGAGCATACAAAGCATGGAGGCTGATCTTCATTTTTACAAAAGGTACAGCATCCTTTCTCCTTGTGTGGCATAACGTGGACTTCCCCGGCTTGCCTCACCTGCTGCAAGGAAGGAGAAGGGTCATCACAAGGCCAACTGGGGAGGTCTCCAGAAGCCCTTGCTTCTCCCAGCAGGAGGGGGGGCTCCCCACGTCCTCTTTGCTGGCCAGGGAGCCTCTCCACCGCAGGGCCGGCTCCCATTCCCCGTGTTTACTCCTGCGCCACCTGCGCTGTGCTCTGTGCGGGCAGGGATCCACAGCTTCACTGTGGTGCGGCAGGCCTGGGACCCTGCTGCCGCCGTCCTGGTGGGGTTTCACACACTCTGTCCCCGGATTGGGGAAGGGGAGCCATTCTTGGCACTTTATACCCCCTTGGCTAGTGAGTTTCAAACTACCTGCAGAGAGGGACCAGCTCTTACCACTGGTCCATCGCTGATGGCGGCCTTTGTGAAACACAATAATCATGACATACCTGGGAAGATGAAATAGAAGAAACAAAAGCATTACAGAATACAGTTGTTCCTCTGTATCTGTGGGAGATTGGTTCCTGATACTCAAATCCGAGGATGCTCAGCCCTGTACATAAAATGACACAGTGTTTTCATACGACCTATGCACATCTTCCTGTATGCTTTAAATCACCTCTAGACTCCTCATAAAACCTAGTACAATGTACATGCTGTGTAAACAGTTGCTCTACTGTATTGTTTAGGGAATAATGACAAGAAAAAAAAAAGTCTGTATATGTTCAGTACAGACACACCACTGTAGGCCTGAGTCCATAGTGTGCGTCAGCAACCACGCAACTGGTTTTTTTTCTGAGAAATTTTGATCTAGAACCTGGGGATATGGAGGGAGGGCCAACCATATAAACCTGCATTTCTTATTAGGTTCAGAGGTCACAAAGTAGCATTTCATAAGCTATAATGAGACAAACCTAACGAGGAAAAAGGCATATGGAAGTTTCTCAGTGCTTATTACTCTTGATTTCTGTACTTATTTTGTTGGAGTCACGACAAGCCGACCAAGCACAGGTCTGTGGGCACCCTTGCAGCAGCAGGACCATAGGCCACCCTCAGCCCCGCCCTGGACTGACCTTAGTTTCTGCAGTTGACACCTGCCTGTGGCCCCTTCCCAACTCCTTGCCTGTCTTTTCTTCTTATTATTTCCACAGATGTTGCGTTAGCTAACGTCTGAGAGACAGCAGCCTCTGCCCGTCCACTTTGGGACCCTTATACAAGATCACAAGCTCATAAGTCTGGCTCTTTCCGGTTCCTTATAGCTTCCGAAGTTACATTTCATTTCTTTTGTCCTCACGTGGCTTTTCTCTCTGAGCTGTGGGACAAGTTCCCTCTGGAGTTGGGTTGGAATATTATACTGCTGACAAGAAGACAGTGCCACACCCCTATGGTCTTCTCTCCCTTTGTCCCCACCGAGTCCTGGCACCCTGGTGTCACCCTTAAGGGGATATGTGTGGGAAGAGGGTTTCCAGAGTGTGTGTGGAAGGCAGCTTTGCACCCTCTTTGCTTGAGTCTTCGTCCTGTGGTTCAATCCCGAGATCACACATCTGGGCCATTTCCTCTCAGTCATAGGAAGGTCTCAGGATCATGTGGGCAGCAGCTTGATTCTGGCTTAGGTCACCACCAGGTACATAACCAAGGCCTCGTTCAACGCCCTCCCTATCCCGCAGGAAGTCCATGGTCTCCGCGCCTCTTACTCTGGGGGGGGGGGGGTGTCTCTGAGATTGCTTGTCCTCCCTCCCCGTTACAGCCAGGTCAGCTCCTCTGTGGCCAGCTACTGTGTGACCTGCCTCCCCAAAGGACAGAGACACCCTCCTCTGTCCCCAGTGCCACCAGACTCATCTGATCAGAATGTCATGGGTAGGGGTGGAAGGAAGCTGGTGAGGAGGGAGTGAGGAGTGCGTTTTCTACAGGAGGCTGGTTTTGTTTGGGTTTCTTTGGGGACAAACAGGCTTGGTGAGAGGGCATGACTCCAATTGGAGACACACGCGGAGCTGGTGGAACTGGCGGCGCGGGGATTTACGAGCTGTCACCGTTCCCGCTGTGGACAAGCCTTCTTGCTTTTCCCTTTCCTCTCCTCATTCTTCTGCGTTCTTTCTTTTCTTTTTTGTATTTTTAATAAGCCTGGCTGCATATTTTCTCTAAATCAAACCATCTGTTTACCAGCTTTATAAGCTGTAGTAAAGACAGTGAGGACCCAGAGCCCTCTGGGTGCAGGCACCTCCCCTGGCAACTCCAGGAAGCCCGGGGGAGAAGTTAAGGGTCCCTGGAGGCAAGTGTCCTGCAGGGTCCTTTGGTGGCTGAAGCTGCCTGTTCATGGCGGAGTCTCCTTGGAGAGACTCCGTAGGGCCACAGCTGCATTTCCACAGCTCCCTCTTCTGCGGTTACATCACAGAGTTTGGGGTCACCTGCCTGCCGGATAAGGAGCTAGCGCCGAGGAGCTGGAATGAGGCGGCGGCGCGAACCAGGCCGGGCTGTGCCAAGATCACTCCGTCCTGAGCTGTGAGTCCGGGTGAGCCCCGGGGAAAACAATCCAACAACAATGCTCAGCGCCTAGGTGACAGAGAAAAAAAAAAAAAAAAGAGGAGTCTGTTTGGGAACAAATTTCGGCCTCCACTTCCAAGGCATTAGTAATTCAAGCAGCAGCGAGTGTAATATTTACTTGGGAAACTATGAAAAGTCGTATAACAATGTTCTTTTCGCAGCTTTCATCATTGGCTCGGGGGGTTCCGAGTGCAGTCAGCCACCTAATCACAAACAGAGGGGGAGTCCGCGTCTGGCAGCCAGGCGGCAGCACGCGCTGGCAGCTGGGGCTGCGGCCCCTTCGCGTGCCAAGTGTCGCCAGGCCCGCTGGGGCTCTGGGTGCCAGGAAACCCGGGCCAGTGAGTCCCATCCTGTCACCACCCTAAGGATGGCACTGCGAACCTCTTGGAGGAAGAGACTAGGGACAGTGGTGGTGACAACTACAATGTCTGACCCAGCAAGCAGGCTGGAGAAAAGATGGAATCTTAGGTCAGCTTAGAAAAACCCAGCTTAGAAAATATTTTTTTAGCCTGACCAGGCGGTGGCACAGTGGATAGAGCGTTGGACTGGGACGCAGAGGACCCAGGTTCGAAACCCCGAGGTCACCAGCTTGAGCACAGGCTCATCTGATTTGAGCACGGGCTCACCAGCTTGAGCCCAAGGTCGCTGGCTTGAGCAAGGGGTCGCTCAGTTTGTTGTTGCACCCCACCCCCGGGTCAAAGCACATATGAGAAAGCAATCGATGAACAACTAAGGTGCCACAACAAAGAATTGATGCTTCTCATCTCTCTCCCTTTCTATCTGTCTGTCCCTATCTGTCCCTCTATCTGTCTCTCTCTCTGTGTCACAAAAAAATAAATTAATAAAAAAATAGTTTTTAAAAATTTAACTTAATTAATTAATTTAATGGTGGGGAAGAAGGGGTAGAAAGCAAGAGTTAGAATGACCAATCACTGTCCTCTTTGCTGGGGACCAAGAGGGTTCCCGGGTCACAGGACTTGGCATTCTAAAATTGGAGAAATCCTAAGCCAACCAGAATGAGTTGGTCACCCTAGTGGGGAGGGGATGTCCACAGAGGAGGAAAAAGTACCTCATTCAGTGTCAGTGTGGGCAACTTGCCCCTAACTTACTGCTTGCCCCCAGGAAATTTGGGGTGCCTCCCTGGACTTACCTATAAAAGGAATAGATCGGACTGTTGGGGAGAGATGCAGACTCATCCTCCTACCGGCCGGGCAGGTAGCCTGACTGAGACAGGGCAGGTGCGGAGGTGCAGGTGGGCTGGGGGTGGTAGGTCCGGGAGGCCTTCACACGCGGCTCCTTCCTCAGGCAACCCACCCCCACCAGCCAGGAGGGCTGTGAGCCCCCAGCCTGCCAGACATCTGATTTTTTAAAAGAAATGTTTGTGAAAACTCCCAAATTCTGAAATGTTGGCTCCCACGTTAAGGACATCCTGTATAGACCACACAAACAC
The DNA here is from genome assembly GCF_036850995.1 of Saccopteryx leptura. NCBI lineage: Eukaryota > Metazoa > Chordata > Mammalia > Chiroptera > Emballonuridae > Saccopteryx > Saccopteryx leptura. The sequence continues at coordinate 89,565,353 of NC_089505.1, read as the reverse complement.
ATCCAACTGCCAAGTTGGCTGCTGGGTGACTGATTTGCAACCTCTTGACTACATGATTTCTAAGTATCCCGTCAATTCTGAACTTCAGTGAATTTATACACTCCAGCCAGCCATCCCCTTGGCTATCTGGAAATTGATCACATGTTTTACTTTGAGGAAGAGTAAGGAAAAAAAAATGCTTCAAAAGCTGATTTCAGGGGCTTACTTCTTTATTTTATTTATTTTTATTTTTTGTATTTTTCTGAAGTTGGAAATGGGGAGGCAGTCAGACTCCCGCATGCGCTGACCGTGATCCACCCGGCATGCCCACCAGGGGGCGATGCTCTGCCCATCTGGGGCGTTGCTCTGTTGCAACCAGAGCCATTCCAGCGCCTGAGGCAGAGGCCATGGAGCCATCCTCAGCGCCTGGGCCAACTTTGCTCCAATGGAGCCTCGGCTGCGGGAGGGGAAGAGAGAGACAGAGAGGAAGGAGGGGGGGAGTGGAGAAGCAGATGGGTGCTTCTCCTGTGTGCCCTGGCTGGGAATTGAACCCAGGACTCCTGCACTCCAGGCCGACGCTCTACCACTGAGCCAACCGGCCAGGGCCTCAGGGGCTTAATTCTAAAAAGCAATTCTGCAGTGTCTCAGGCCTGTATTGTATGTTCATCCGTTTATTTGGGCGTTGTAGACACAATACTTTCAAGATGTCTGCTATAGCCTGGGTGAACCTTGAAGACATTATGCTCCATGAAAGAAACCAGACACAAAAGGTCTTGGGTTGTATGATTCCATTGATATAAAATGTCCAGAGTAGGCAAATTCACAGAGACAGAAAGTAGATTAGCGGTTGCCAGGGACCGGGGGAAGGAGAAGTGGGGAGTTACTGCTGATGGGTATATACAGGCTTTCTTTTTGGGAGTGATGAAAATGTTCTGGAATTTGAGAGTACTCTCGGCCATATAACCTTGTGAATATTCCAGAAACCACTAAACAGTTCACATTAAAATGGTGAGTTTTATGGTATGTGAATTCTATCTCTATTTGAAAATATACTATTAAGGCAGTGGTTCTCAAAGTGTGTGTTAGGGCGCACTGGTGCACCCTAGAAGATTTCCAGGTGCGCTCTATGGTATTCCAGAGAAATATGTGCCTGTTGGGGACCAAAAAACCAACAGGGTTTTTGGAGTTTAGATTTTTGGGGCACAGAGGTGTGGGGAATTGGCTGTAAACTGACAGCCTTCCCAACCCCCACCTCACTTGCCTGATTAGGTTGCAAAAGGCTGTTAAGCTGTGGTGCTGGATTGTTTACACTACCCCCCATGTTCCCCTGAAAGACTGGAGGCAAGTTTCTTCTATCCTTTGTTTGGTGTCAAGTTAAGATGATATGTATGGTGGGGATTTTCTGCACTCAACACAATTAAGAGTAAAAAGAGAGGAATTCTTCAATGTATTGATGAGGAAATGAGAGTTTGCCTTTCAAATATATGCCCAAACATTGAAGAAATCACTAGGACACATCAGACTCATGTTTCTGATAAACTCAAGAATGAAAAAACTTAACACATTTGCACCAGGACCTGCCGAATTTACTAAATCTTCCTAAGAATGTATCTATATATATAAAAAGATAACTTTAAAAAAATTTTTAACCCCTCTTTTTTAAAAATTCTAAAAAACATAACTCAAAAACTATAACATAAAAATGTTTCTTAATGTCAGAATAAATTTAATTTTGTCATATTTATTTCATTTAATTACCATAAAAGCACGCTTGGACTTTATATTTTTTCTTTAATTTTTGACTTAATTATTATAACATATTTCTTAGAATTTGTATATAGTGCACCTACAAATATTTGTAGGATTTTAAATGCGCCTGACTTCAAAAAGTTTGAGAACCTCTGTGTTAAGGTGTCCATTTTCCTAAAATTGATCTGTAGATTTTTTTATAGATCCCAGTGAAAATTTCAGCAGGCTTCTTTTTGGACAGAAATCGACAGATTCTGAAATTAGATGGAGATGCAAAGGACATAGAGTAGCTAAAGAACTCGAGAGTGAAGCGCAAAGGAGGAGGCTCACACGTCCTGATTTCGAGACTTACGAAGCTACGTAATGAAGACAGTGTGGGATTGGCGTAAAGACAGACAAATAGATCAATGGAACAGAATAGAGAGCCCAGAAATAGATACATAAATATGGACAACAGATTTTCAACAAAGGTTCAAAGGCAATTCAGTGGAAAAAGAATAGTCATTTCAACAAATGTTCTGGAACAAGTGAATATCCACATGCAAAAAAAAAAAAGAAAAGAAAACAACGAAAACCAACCCCCCCAAACCTTGCTCCCTATTTTGCATCATATATAAATATATTAACCTCAAACAGACTTAAATGTAAAACTTAATAATATAAAACTTTTATGAGAAAATATAGGAGAAAACCTTGTAACCTTGAGTGAGGCAAAGATTTCCTAGAAATGGCACCAAAAGCACCATCCATAACAGAATACATTGATATAAATTGGATTTAATTCAAATGAAAAACTTCTGGTATTTTTTTGAAACACACTATGAGGAGACTGAAGACAAGTTACAGACTATTTAAAAATATTTACAAATCATATATATGATAAAGGAGTTATACTGAAAAAACTATAAGGAACTCTGAAAAGTTAATAATAAGGAAACCCATTTTAAAAAAATGGGCCAAATATTTGAACAAATAAACATATGCTTATTTTTGTTTAATAAGCTCTATGTTCCTTTCTGGATGGCCAATAAACATATGAGAAAATGCTTCATTAGTCATTAGGGAAATGCAAATGAAAACCACAACGAGATAGTGCTGTACACCTATTAGAATGCTCAAAATGAGAAAGACCGACCATGCCAAGTGTTGGCAACGACGTGAAGCAACTGGAACTCTCTTATGTTGCTGGTGGGAATGTAAAAACAGTACAACCGCTTGGACAACAGTTTGGCAGCTTTTTAAAAAGTTAAACATAGCGCTTGATTTGGCAGCACATGCACTCAAGTTGGAACACTATAGAGGAGACTAGCATGGCCCCCGCGCAAGAATGACACACAAATTCGTGAAGTGTTACATATTTAAAAAAAAAAAAGTTAAACATACAACTGTCATATGACCGAGCCGCTCTACTCCTAAATGTTTACCCCGAAGAAAAAGAAATATATATGCACACAAAGACTTGTATATAACTGACTGTTCATAGGACCATGACTTACAATAAGCAAAACCTGGAAGCAACTTGAAAGCCCATCAGCAGGTGCATGGATGAATAAAACTGTGGTGTATCCATGCGATGGAATATCATGCAACAAGGAAAAAGAAATGGACTACTGATACATGCAATAACATATAGATCTCAAAATAATTATGCTGAATGAAATAAGCCAGACCAAAGAGAAAAGCAGATACTTGTATAGTCTGCTCTGGCTGCCAGAACAGGGCACCCCAGACTTGGCAGCTTGAACAATAGGAATTGGTTGTCTCACAGCTCTGGAGGATGGAGGTCTGAGATCAGGATGCTGGCAGGTTTACATTCTCTTGAGGCCTCTCTCCTCGACTTGCGGACGGACCTTCATCTGGTACCTTCACCTGGTCATCCTTCTGTGTGTGTCTGCACCCTCTTCACTTCTTATGAGGACACAACTCAGACGGGATGAGGGCCCAATCTGGTGACCTCATTTTAACTAATTACCTCTTTAAAAAGCCCTACCTCCACATAGGGTCACATCCTGAGATATTGGGGGCTAGGACTTCACGATATGAATTTTGGGAGGAACATAATTACTCCATCACAGGACTGCACGATTGCATTTATGTAACACTCTAGAAAGCTAAGCTAATCTATACTGCCAGGAAGCAGATGGGTGGCCGCCTGGCGGTGGGGGAGCAGAGGGGTGGGAGGAAGTGGTGGGAGGCCCCAGGAAACTTCGGGGAGCAATGGATATGCTCATTATCTTGATTGTGGAGATGTTTTAATGAATGTATCCATATGTCAAAAGCCATCAAATCGTGTAAGTTAAATATGTGCTGTTTATTGCATGCCAATTATACATTATATCTTGAGCTATTTTTTTTTTTTTTTTTTTTTTTTTTTCATTTTTCTGAAGCTGGAAACAGGGAGAGACAGTCAGACAGACTCCCGCATGCGCCCGGCCGGGATCCACCCGGCACGCCCACCAGGGGCGATGCTCTGCCCACCAGGGGGCGATGCTCTGCCCATCCTGGGCGTCGCCATGTTGCGACCAGAGCCACTCTAGCGCCTGAGGCAGAGGCCACAGAGCCATCCCCAGCGCCCGGGCCATCTTTGCTCCAATGGAGCCTTGGCTGCGGGAGGGGAAGAGAGAGACAGAGAGGAAGGCGCGGCGGAGGGGTGGAGAAGCAAATGGGCGCTTCTCCTGTGTGCCCTGGCCGGGAATCGAACCCGGGTCCTCCGCACGCTAGGCCGATGCTCTACCGCTGAGCCAACCGGCCAGGGCTTGAGCTATTTTTAAAAAGGAATTTCAGGGGTTCAATTCTAGAAAGAAGTCCCCTCCAGGTGTCCCAGGCCTGTTACACTTGCAGCTCCATCCCGTCCACAGATGTGTGTGAGGACTCGGGTGGGTGAATGGCTCCTCCCTGCGCCCTGCCACTTGCTTTCCCGTGTCCCTGTGAACCTGTGACTGGGGAGTCGCTCCTGTGCTTATGTAATGCTGTAGGAGACTGCTGGCCTTCAGGCAGGGGGAGACGAGCCCTTAAACCAGAGAGCTTTCTCCAGCTGGTGGCAGATGAAGAGGTCGAGAGACACAGCCTGAGAAGGAGCAGGCCTACCATTGCTGCTCTGAAGGCGGAGGGGCCATCTGAGCAGGAATGTAGGTGCCCCCGACTTGTTGAGGGGAACCCCTTGCTCATAGCCAGCAAGAAGACAGGGACCTCAGTTACCTCCTTGCACCAAGACTGAATGTTTGACCCCCCCCCCAACAAACTAGTCCTACAACTACGAGAAGCTGGATTTTATGAACAGTGGGAATGAACTTGGAAGTGAATTGTTTCTGAGTGCTTCCAGATTGGACCCCAGGCTGGCCAATACCTTGACTGTGGCCATGTGAGACCCTGAGCCTAGATAGAACCCAGTTGTGCCCACCCAGACTTCTCGGCCATGTGAGACCCCGAGCATAGATAGAACCCAGTTGAGCCCACCCAGACTTCTGACTTACAGAACTGATAACACCTGAGCTAATAAATAGGTGCTGTTTGAAACTGCTGAGTTTTTGCTAACTGGTTATGGCAGTAAAACTAATACAGCTCCTTGGAGAGGGGTTCCCTGACCGTCCTATCTGGAACAACCCTCCCCCAACATCTGTGCTATTTCCTCTCAGGCCCTCTGCGACCTGCAAAGGAACAGTTTTGTCCCTGTTGTCTGACTCTCTCTCATACTAGAACTGGGCCCGTGAAGGCAGAGCCGGTGTTGGTCTAACTCACCTGTGCATCTGGAGTACCTGGGCCCAGCCCAGGCCTGTCCTGTCCCTTGATGACTGTTACTGAATGGGTGAATAGCCCTGAGGACCACCCATGCTGGTGGCCAAGGAAGCCAATGATCGTCCCTGCTCCCCTGAGGGAGGCCACTATAGTGTGCTCATTTGAATTAGAAGAATTCTCAAAGGTTAAAACAAAACTGGACTTCAAAAATTATTTTTATTAATTCCATCTAACCAAAGCAGCTGGTTAGTCCACGTTCTCAGCTAAAACAGAGATTTAACTCTAATCCTTGTTTAAAATTGTTCTGGAAAGATCAGTGATGCTGCTCTTGTTTTGTCAATGAGGACTGACCAATTCCTAGGGCCCCTGAAAATGGAACAGGGGTGGAACACAGTTTGTAGACCCTAGAAAGGTTAAACATGAGGTTTCCATGTCACTCCAGCAATGTCACTCCCTGATATCTGCCCATGAGAAACGAAAAGCTACATGCAAACAAAACTGTGTTTACAGATGTTCACAGCAGCATTATTTATAAGAGCCAGAAAGCAGAAATAATGCAAATGGCCACAAATTGGTGAGTGGATAGATAAAATACGCCACGGCCACACAATGGAAAATCAATCTGACATAGAAAGGAACGAAATGCTGATCTATGCTTCAACATGGATGAACCTTGAAAACACTGTTAAGGGAAGGAAGCCAGACACAAAAGACCATTTGTGTATGATTCCATTTATATGAAATGTCCAGAATAGGCAAATTTGTAGAGAATGTAGGTTAGTAATTTCCCAGGGCTAGAGGGGATGGGAGGATTGGGGACGATGATTAAAGGGTGTAGAGTTTCTTTATGGGGTTCTTTTTAGAATACAAAAATGTTCTAAAATGAATTGTGATGACGGATGCACAACTCTGAGCTCGCTAAAACCCACTGCATTGTATGAACTGTATGGTCTGCGAATTATTTCTCAATAAAAAATATATGCCACAGAAGTAAGAATAAGAACCAAGGGAATGGGCATATATGCACCCTTATGTTCACTGTGGCGTTATTTACAATAGCCAAGGTCTGGAAACAGCCCAAGTGCCCAACAGTAGATGAGTGGAGAAAAAAGCTGTAGTACATTTACATAATGGAATACTACGTGGCCATAAAAAAAAAAAAAAAGGAAATCTTACCTTTTGTGACAGTGTGGCTGGACTTGGGAGAGTGTTATGCTAAGTGAAGTAAGCCAAGCAGAGAAGACAAGTACCATATTGACCTCACTTATATGTGGAATCTAATGAACACAATAACCTAATGAACAAAGTATAAACAGAGGTATGGACACATGGAACAGACTGACAGCTGTCAGAGGGGGGCAGGGTTGGGGGACTGGATGAAAGAAGGTGAAGGGATTAGCCAAAAACATGTATACATAACACCCAGACACAGACAACAGGGTGGTGATAGCCACAGGGAAAGGGAGGAGAGGCTGGGTGGAGGTGGGCAAAGGTAGCGACAGAAAGAGACGTTGCTGGGGCGGAGGGCGCGTGAGGCAGTGGGCAGACAGCAATTTGTGGAGCTGTGCATTTGAAATCTGTGTGGTTCTGTGAACCAATGTCATCCCAATAAATGCAATTAAAAAAAAGAAAAAAGAGAACAGGGTAAGAGCTGTGGGCTTTGCAAGGATGAACACCTGGGAACGGCACTTCGGCCGGGTCCCTTCCTCCAGCGCCCACGTCACTCCTTGGTGGGGTGGGGGGACTCTCTCAACACCACCTCCACGATGCTGACTCTACTTTTTTGTTTTTTTATTTCTTTTTTTTTGGTATTTTTCTGAAGTTGGAAACGGGGAGGCAGTCAGACAGACACCCGCATGCGCCCAACCGGGATCCACCCGGGACGCCCACCAGGGGGTGATGCTCTGCCCCTCCTGGGCGTTGCTCTGTTGCAACCAGAGCCATTCTAGTGCCTGAGGCAAAGGCCATAGAGCCATCCTCAGTGCCTGGGCCAACTTTGCTCCAATGGAGCCTTGGCTGTGGGAAGGGAAGAGAGAGATAGAGAGGAAGGAGAGGGGGAGGGGTGGAGAAGCAGATGGGCGCTTCTCCTGTGTGCCCTGGCCGGGAATCGAACCCGGGACTCCTGCACACCAGGCCGACGCTTTACCAGTGAGCCAACCAGCCAGGGCCTGATGCTGACTCTAAGAAAGCTCTTACTTTCCCGCTCCACTGAAAACACACGGACATTGTCAGGTTTGATCATGGGTGTTCCTGTACTTCCAGAAAAAGAAATATATCTGAAATTTGGCATGTTAAGGCCAGAGACTATTGTATATACAACCTTCAGATCTTCCCTGGTGGAATGAATGATATTGTGAAGGGATATTCGAAGTTTTTCAGGGTCCCTGCTGGGCTGTCTGAGAGCCTAGACTCAGGCCCTTCGAGCCCCTGCAGGAGATGGGCGTGGTGCTGTCCTCCGCCAGGTGTCATGGTGCATCAAAGTCCTGCTTGCCTAATTCCAACGGAGTCCGTGGCCTCCAAGGAATTTCAAAATGCTTGGAAGGAGCTCACCGCATGAATAACACATATGGTGGGGAGAGAAATTCCTCTTGGATCCCCAGTGACCCTGGGTTCGTGCCCAGAGCGCCCCTTTATCAAAGCTATGCAGAGACAGATGTTATTTATGGGAAGTATCAAGTCATCCGGCCCAGAATGGAATCTCGGTTTGGGACCTGGAAACAGACGGCAGGCATGTAAATCTGAGCCTGGAGAGTCTCCTAGCACTGGGGCCACGTACAGAACTCACTCCCTATAGCTTCCTCGGGGCTCTAGTCCGGGCCGGGGAAGGACAGAACCCATCTTTTCTGGCCTTTCACGTACTTCTTCACTTGACTTGTCACTTCAAGGCGAGTCCGGGAGGTGGGTGGCTTCAAGACCATGCCCTTTACAAGCGTGTGGCATTTGTTTTTAACCTTCCTGGGACTTTCTGTAATCATATCTGACAAGTACTTTTATGCCAGATGAACAGAGATGCTTGACTCAACTTGGAGGTTTCCTGACGTCTGCCCCGTCCTGACCCTGGAGGAGAAGGCAGGCCGTAGCTGCCGTGAGTGGCTAGGACAGTATTTTGGCTTGCTTCTCTGGGACCTGTGGGCAGCATCCGGGACCGTAAGGCCTGAGTCTCACAGCTGTCTGGCTTTCTGTGACCCCACCAGCCCTTCACTGGTCTGTACCTCTCCTGCTGGAATCAACATCCACCTCCCGACTTGGCCAAATTTACATTAGATCTTTCAAGATTGAACCACACCCGCCCTACCTTGCCCAAAGGTGCGGACTCCAAAGGGCCTCTTACAAAGCTAAGAATCCTGGGTTTTGCACCAAGGCGGGCAGATATAGGTGACAGGAGACGGAGACTGAGGCCCACTGGATGCTCTGTTCTGACCCGCTCTCGCCAGAGGGCGCCACACTCCTCCTTTCTCACCACCCTGGTCTCCCTTCCAGAGTTCAAAGCCTCAGGGCCAGATTCTCACAATCAAGCCACTTTGCAAACGACTGACTTAAAGGCACTGCAGTTTCCTACTGGGAAATCTGACGATTTTATGAGAAAACACAGAGGACCCAACAACAGCTCTTTGATCAAGTAACCTATTTTCGTATTGAACAACCAAAGTAGCTTCCATTCTAATTTATGACTCAAGAATAATTTCCCCCTTTTCCAAGTATAGCATCCATCGATCCCATTGGGGGTCTTTGGTGGTGAGAGATCCCGAGGAAGTGGCTGTGACGGAACAGGATTTCTCTAGAAAGAGTCTGTCTGAGCAGACTGTTGCTCTTGGGTGCAGCTGTCCTGTCAGGAATTTTTCTTTCTTGTTGGCTGTTGATTACTTTAAGGACAGTGTGATGGAAGCCCTTAGGCACAGAGGGGGAGGTTGGTCCTGGGACAGACTCTCCATTATCACAGCTCTTTCTCCCCCGGGCCCCACAAGGGAAAGCTGCTCAGATATTTGGGGGGGGCACCCTATCTAGGAGTCCCCCAGGGGTGAGAGGTGAAACCGCCCCTTGGAGAGGGACCCCAAACTCACCCATCAGGGGAGCAAGGGGTGGAGGGATCATGCCACACATGGTGTGTGTGTACACTTGTGTGGCTGCGTGTGTGTGTATAAAAGACACGAGGATGCAAATCAGAGGGACCCTCTCCCCCCAATCCCGCCAGCGGGCAAGGCTCACGCCGGTGCCCTAGAGCAGTCTACAGCCTGGGCCTGGGGTCTGTGGTGTTTCCCAGTTTCCTGACGGCCACTTTTGCCATGCCTCTTCCTTCCACCCACGGACTTTTCCACCAGTGACTGGCTCCTGGCCTCACCAGGCTCCACATCACTGAAGGTACCGGCAGCCTTCCCACCGGCCCCTCACCACATGCTCCAGGTAGCCGGGGGCACGGGAGGGCGGCCCAAAGGCCTCGCAGTCTAGATCTTTAATTGCCTGGTCCCCAGGCCCCTCCTGGAAGGGCCAGAGACCTGATCTCAAAACCAGCTCGGATTTCACTGGGGGCCTCTCCGGGTCATCTCGGCCCTTTGTCCCCTGCGGGCCTGTGTTCTCTGGCCACCATTGTCCCCGGTGGGACTGGCCTCTGTGCACTCCTAGTCCCTTCGCCTGGAATAAGCAAGTTCTTGCCTGTCAGCATCTTCACAGTGGAGGTTTCATGTGGTGATAGGGAGGGTGGCAAAGAGAGGGATGCCGGGCGGAGTGGGGTCGGACTCCTGCCCTCCGGCCAGGCCGCCCTCCGAGCCGCCCCGCCCAGCGCCCCGCTCCATGGGCATTGCTGGCGAACGGGTGATGGGGAGGTGCAATCAGCCTGGATGACCCCCAAATTCGTGGCTTCCCAGAGACAGGCATGTTTTTCCTTTCTAATTGGAAGGACTTACTTAATGTTTCCGAACTCTCATTTTGCCAAGTAAGAATTTTAAGGAAAACAGTCACATACTATTCTAATCATTTTAAAGAACAAATTTCCCATTAATTTGAGAGACAGGGGGAGAAAGAAAGAGAGACAGAGAGAGGAAGGGAGAGAGAGGGAGAGAGGGGAAGGGAGAGAGAGGAAGGGAGAAAGAGAGAAGGGGGAGGGAGAGAGAGAGGAAGAGAAGCATCAACTCGTTCCACTTAATTGTTCCATTTAGTTGTGCACTCACTGGTTGCCTCTCGTGTGTGCCCTGACTGGGATCGAACCTGCAACCTCGGCGGGCCAGGATGATGCTTTACCGACTGAGTTACCCAGCCAGGGCCTCTAATCATTTCTTAAAAACAAAGCTCTTCCCATGCAATTACTTAATCTCACAATAAGTAACCAGTGAGGGCCTATCAATGAAATCTATTTAGCTTCATGAAGACTCGCCCCCTTTGTCCTTGTTTCTTCTCGTTCCACTGCTCACCTGTGACGGCGTCCTCGGGCCGAGCGAGCCCCACAGACCTGGGGCCTCTCTGCCTCCCCTGTCCCCTCCCCGCCTGTCCACCTCTGCTGGGACTCGCTGCGCTCTCTCACAGACGCGAGCACTGTGGCCTTCCGCGTGTCTCTGAGTGCTCATCCCAGGGCATCTCTCTATGGGCCACCCACTGCCTCGCTGACCCTCGAGCAGCGGTGGGTGGGGGCTGCTCAGAGTGGCTGAACCCAGCGGCATCTGGTTCACTTGTTCCCCAGCTTCCTCCACTAACCCCCCGGCAAAGCCAAATGGGCCATACAGGACAGACATATACAAGTGAGAAGGAACAGTCTGGATTTACGTTGACAACCTTTGAAGCATCCCAAGAAGCCACCGAAGATTGGAATCATACATCTAAGGGTCAGGGACACAACAGGACTTTTCAGTAAGTTCTCAGTCCCTGGAGAAAGACAAGGTCCACGGAGAATGGGGCACCCACTCGGGGCTGAGGATGGAGATGGCCGCCGTGGAGGGGTTCTCTGCTGTACAGCCCACGCTGGCTGGTCCAGAGCATTCTCCTCGGGTCTGGCCTGGGCGCTGCTGGTTCTTCTTGTTCGGGGCTCAGAAAACAAGCTCAGCCCGGGTGGGTGCCTCTCAGTTTGTCTCCTCCTCCTCCAAACACTGATAACTCACATTCTCTCCTCTCCATCCTCCTCCTTTGATCACTGCCTTCTCCCTCCCCTCCTTGCCCCCAAAGCTTAACCAATGAGCACTTACCTCCAGTAGATCCATCCCTGAAACCTGATTAGTGGTCCAGGAGTGTGACTCCATCCCTTGTGAGGTCATCTGGAAGAGCTTCTTCCCAACCTCTCTGCTCCTGGCCCACACAGTCATGCCTCATCTCCATCTCTCTACATATGGAGTCTCGCCACCCGTTGAGCAAGAGATGAAAACCCCACTTGCAGTCCTCTCAGTTAAGCCTTTCCTCCTGTTAAAGAAAAAAATGACTTAATGACACCTGTTGGAGAGGGTAAGACAGACGTCATTCAAGGGAGCATGGTGGTAGGTGTAAGGACACTCGAACAGAGTCTTGCAGTGAAGGAGGGAAACTGGACTCAACTCCCAGTGCCTTGTGGGGACTGACAGCCACAGTGCAGGGCAGGGCCAGTGGTCGGAAGACACTAAGAGAAACACCAGGGATTAGGGGAGTTCCGGCTAAAGCGACCTAATGAGCGGCAGCCAGGGTGGTCAGACATGCCTTGGGAGATGGTAGAGGATGAGGAACCCCATCAGATAGCGGGGGTGGGGGGTTCTTACTGAGCGATTAGCAGGGGTCCTGCTAAAATCGAATATTATAAGGAAGGGCACAGAGAAACCTGGGAGAAGGGTCAGAAGCCCGAGAGCGTTTGGTCAAGGCAAAGACTCTGTCCTTCTCCAACGTTTGCCCCAAGGACAAAGCATATTTTTCTCATCCCCTGTGGTGCCAGGTATAAACGCTGTCACTCAGCTGTTCCGTAATGCTGTGCTGCGGGACACGGCTCTTTTACCCCTGGACCCAGTGTTCTTCTTCAGGAACAAAAGGTCATTGTTTAGGAAAATACCCAGCGAGGGGGTGAAAGGTGAGGCCCTCAGAGTTAGAGGAAGAGGAGACCAAACCGAAAGCAAGCCCTAAAGTGACTTAGACAGTTCTGCATTCTGGCAGAGTGGGCACGTGGGAAGAGGGGGAGCGGGGAAAGAGCCCGGGGGATGGGGTGGAGAGCGGCGAGAAGTGGGGTGCAGGCCGGCATGCAGCTGGCAGAAATGGCGTTAGGATATTTAAGAAGAAGGAAAAGGCTAACATTGTTTTAAGTTGTTTGCATTGTGAACTTGCTCCATGTCCCCAAACCGTCCCAAGAATACACAGAAATGTCTTTTGTTGTTGTTATTCCTGTGTTTTCAAACCCGAGGACTGAGGCTGCACCCACACCGGGGCCGGCGCTGAGGCGGAGAGAGAGCAACAGCAGACCAGAGCAGGGGCCGGCGGTGGCCAGGAGGAGCTCGATGGGAAGGAGCCTTGGGGAGGGCGTGGGCCTGCCATGCGGCTGGCGTGGGGCTGCGGGGCACTGGAGCCGCAGGAGGAGCCTGCTCACAGACCCACAGTTTCCATCGCTCCCTGGAATAACAATCGCTTCCCTTCTTAGAAAGCTTCTTCTGCTCCTCCTGCCTGGAGGCCAAGTCCGCATGTTCCTGGTACTGGAGGGTGACCCTTTGCCGCCTGGTCCCGGCTCACCTGGTCAGCCTTCTCCGAAATCTCCAGAAAGCCCACGTCTGATTGCTGAGTGTTCCCAGAATGCCTTCAGGCTGGACCTTTCCTGCCTCCGGTCCAAGCCAGCTTAGTGCCCACTGGCCCCGTGGCCCTCTGTGACCACTCCTTTCGTGACCCTGTCACCCCCGGCCGGCACGACTCGCAAGCCCAGTGGCCTCCACTGTCTCCACCATGTGGGGGTGCCCGTGATGCTCTCAGCAGGCAGCGAGGGACATCACAACTCACTGCCACGAGGCCTCCCCTCCTGGACTGTAACAACCAGGAGGGCCCCGTCTTCTTCATCTCAGGCCCCCCAGCCCCCTGACAGCCAGCGTCTGCTGCATGGGCCTGTCCAGGTTTAGAGGGGGGGGGATGTCTTCACCTGCCCGAGGGTCTGGGGGACTTTCCCCAGCACCGGGAGGACGGGAACTTCCACCATGGCTGCAGCCTCCCCTCTGACAAGGCTTCATCCAGCTCCCAGTATAAATAGCTTCCTCTCGCCATATCAGAAAACATCTGCTCCCCCTCGCTGCCCAGTCCTGTACCAGTGCTATAAATATCCTGGCGGGACCTGGCCAGCCTTGGCACGGGGGCCAGAGGACTTGGAATGAGTGAACACAGTGAGATGAGGGCGGTGGGAGGGAAGGGGCAGACATTGCCCAATCTCCCTCTTCCTGCCCCTCCAGGCACAGCCTGGCGGGGTGCCCACACAGGCTGGAAACCCCCGCGGTGTTCCTGGGAATACAGCAGAGGCAGAGCAGTGTCAGCTACCCCTGGTTTGGTGCTTTTCAACACAATGTCTGGTGCAGAGACCCGGCTTGTCCCTCACCGGCCCGAGACAGGGACACAGCTTGGACCTCGCTATGGGGCAGGCCTCCCAGTTGCAGCCGGGTTCCTGCAGCGTGGGAAATGGCAGGGCTTTGAAAGGAGCTGCTTTCCATGCGCACTGGGAAAGGGCAGCACATAATTCTGTGTGTGCTCCTGGAAGCTGCTTCTTGTACTAAGTAAGCTGAAGGCCTGCCTCCCACATCGGGCTGTGCTCTAGAACCTGCAGATTTCCAAGGAGGAAAAAACAAAGGAGTTCAGTGTTTGGGAGAGGGAACCTGGGAAATGTTCAGGTTCCATTGGAAAACCCCAACCGCAGACATCCCGGGCCATGCTTGGGAAACGGGAGGCTGGTGCAGACGGGGTTAATGGGGGCATCGGAGAGAAACGCTTTCATTCTCAGGGGTAGGTCAGTACTACCTAGGGGCTAGTTTCTGCCCAGCCCCCTGGTGAGGCCTCTGACAGCCCTGTGACCTGCCAGCACTGTTGGATAACAAGTCCTCTGTCACTTGGAGTCTACAGAAGGTCTCTGTGCACACTGCTGGGCTGCTCCCAGCCAGACCTGTGGTGGGAAATGGGGGAGGGGCCCTTCTCCGAGCATCCTCTGAGTCTGGGCTCTCCGGGGAAAACGGAACTGATAGGATTATATCTGTATTTACTATAAAGGATTGGCCTCCGAAGATTCTGAAGTTGGAGAAGTCCGAGATTTGAAGTCAGCAAGCAGGAGACTCAGCAGAACCGATGGTGTAAGTTTCCATCTGAGTCTAAGTCCAAAGGCAGGAAAGACCCTGGCGTCCCAGTCTGAAGACACTCGGGCAGAGAGAATTCTTTCTTCCTCAGCCTCTGAGCTAGTCAGGCCGTCCTTGGGCGGGAGGAAGCCCACTCCCCTTGGGGGGTGGGGGGCGCAGCTGCTTGACCCGGCCTGCTGACTCAAATGCTAATCTAGCTCAGAAACACCCCCACAGACACACCAGAATAAGGTTTGGCCCCATATCTAGGCACCCTGTGATCCAGTTAAGTTGACGCATAACATCAACCCTCACTCTCAATTTCCCCATATTTCCTGGCTACCTCCCTTCTTCCCTCTCTGGGCTACCTCAGGCCCTTCAGGGTGAAGTGGGAGGGGCACCCATGTAATCACCCTTTGCTTCCTTTGACCACAGAAAATATTTAAAACTGACTTTTTCTCCTGGGAGGGGCTTAAAGGTTCCTTGGAGACTCCCCAGCAGCTGGGAGATAGCTCACCTGAGGTTCGCTTGAGGGAACGAGATCTTCAGCTGGTGGCTTAGCATTTTTGCTGGGCCCCTCTCTCCTGGAAGCTCCCCATTTGGGCCAGCTCTTTCCCATGGCCTATATCTGGTCACTGAGAAAACACCAGGGGGTGGGACTCCGTACTAACTATGCAGCCACCTCTCCTTGTTCTGACTTTAGGGCTTCTTTTTTGTTTGTTTGTTTGTTTTTTTGTTTACAGAGACAGAGAGAGAGTCAGAGAGAGGGATAGATAGGGACAGACAGACAGGAGCAAAGAGAGATGAGAAGCATCAATCATCAGTTTTTTGATGCGACATCTTAGTTGTTCATTGATTGCTTTCTCATATGTGCCTTGACCGTGGGCCTTCAGCAGACCGAGTAACCCCTTGCTCAAGCCAGTGACCTTGGGTCCAAGCTGGTGAGCTTTGCTCAAACCAGATGAGTCCGCATTCAAGCTGGTGACCTCGGGGTCTCAAACCTGGGTCCTCCGTATCCCCGTCCGACGCTCTATCCACTGCGCCACCGCTTGGTCAGGCATAGGGCTTCTTGCTGTTAAGACTACTTGAGCATGTGACAGATACCAGTTGTGTGGTCCCCACAATCCCAGGTATATACCTCATGTCTCTGAATGGCCTCCTTGAAGTCCTCACAGCCCCTCTTCTCTTCCATGGTGGGGATGGAGGGGTGCCATAGCATCCAACAACTCTCTTTAAAGAAACCATCTGATTTCTACTCTCTCCCTCTGGGCCTGGCTAGCCTTCAACCTGTGGGGGGTTGCAGGTACCCAGGCAGCTCTTTGAAGAGCCAGTCTAGTGCCTCCTTTTGGAACACAGGAGTAGTTGGCACCTACTGGTTTATTCTCTGCCTCAGGACCTTTGCCAGAATTGAAACAGAATTGGTTTTTAACATCTTGTTCCATTTGTGTTAGCTAAGGGTAGCAGGCCAGTGGTTCGTTTTAATAACAGTTTGTCCTCTTTGGTTGAATGATGTCCAAGGCATTTCCAATGTCCTACTGTTGCCATAGTTACACCCGGGGGGGAGAAGCTGGAGTAGCCTTTGTGTACTAGGCTCCTAGCCACTGTAGACTAAAGGGCTGGCTGGTCACCTCACAGTCATCAATGGCTGTGCAGCTCTGGAAATCGTGCCTACCTTCAAGGCAGGGAGAAGAAGAAGGGGCATGGCCAGTCCTGTCTGTCTCTTACAGAAGAAAGCAAAACCTCTCCCCGGGGCCGTGGAAGAGATCCATGCATTTTCCTCTGATAGAACTCGGCCCAGCGCAGCTGGCCCTCCCAGCCTGAGAGCAGAGAGGGTGGAAAGAGGGGCTGGGAGCATCAACCTGTTAGTCGCGGTACCAGACAGTCTGTCTCACTGAGCGGCCCGCCTCAACCAAGATCATGACTGTTATCAGGAGAACCTATCCCGTCCTCCTCCTCTTCCTCCCCCTACTTCTCCTCCTCCTCCTCCTCTTGCTCTTCTTCTTCCTCCTCCTCCTCCTCCTCCTCCTCCTCCTCCTCCTCATGGTGCTGTGTAGATAAGACACTACACTACATAGAGGCAAAGTAGGTTCTGTTCTCAAGGGCTCATCCTGATTCCTGTGCCATCCCTCTGCAGTGAGATACATAGATAGCACACCTTTTAACGATTGCTGCCCATGTTAATAAGTTGTGAGGGCATTTCAACCTTGGCTCAAGAAAATTCAGATGTTACCGAGTGACCTGAATGTACAGGGATGGACTTCAAGGCAGGAAAATGTGTATCAAACCATTAGGAGGGAAGAGGAAGGTTCTTTG
The DNA here is from genome assembly GCF_036850995.1 of Saccopteryx leptura. Classification (NCBI taxonomy): domain Eukaryota; kingdom Metazoa; phylum Chordata; class Mammalia; order Chiroptera; family Emballonuridae; genus Saccopteryx; species Saccopteryx leptura. The sequence goes on along the minus strand of NC_089505.1, from coordinate 89,548,347 downwards.
TAACACCTGACAAAAAATTGGAAAAGCCTTAATATCTGTTTTTCTTTCATGGAATGTTTAGTTTGTAATTGGTTGTATGTAGATCTTTCTAGATAGAATTGCTCTGTAGGCTGTAAGAAATTGATTTTCTGGTCTAAAATTAGTTTTCCCATCAGATTTTTCAAAGGGAATCGAATAATTCCCTGAAAGGAGGCTGGCTACATTTTCAGGCTAGTGCTGCGCTTTGGATGTAAGTTACTGCTTCATTCCGTTCATGAAATCTTGTCCGTCAGGCCCCAAATTCAAAGGTGATGGCAGAGACATTTCGGCACCAGGAAGAATCTGGCTGATATGTGATGAGAGCTCTTTAAAAGCATAGTAATCAAAACAGCCTGGTACTGGCATAAAAACAGACAGATAGATCAATGAAAGAGACTAGAGAGCCCAGAAATAATCCCACGCCTTTATGGTCAATTAACATTTGACAAAGGAGGCGAAAACATAAAATGGAGCAAAGACAGTCTATTCAATAAATGGTGTTGGGAAAATTGGACAGATACATGCAAAAAAAGAAAGAAAGAAAGAAAGAAAGAAAGAAAGAAAGAAAGAAAGAAAGAAAGAAAGAAAGAAAGAAAGAAAGAAAGAAAGAAAGAAACTAGACCCCCTTCTTAACACCATACTCAAGAATAAACTCAAAGTGGATTAAAGATTTAAATGTTAGACTCGGAACCATAAAACTCCTAGGAGAAAACATGAGCAGTAAAGTCGCGGCATTTCTTTTAGTAATATTCTTCCTGATATATCACCTCAGGCAAGGGAAACAAAAGAAAAATTTAAAAATGGGGCTACATCAAGCAAAAAAGTTTTTGTACTGCAAAGGAAGCCATCAACAATATAAAAAGACAACCCATTGAATGGGAGAACATATTTGCCAATGATACATCTGAGGAAGGGTTGATATACAAAATTTATAAAGAACTTATAAAAGCTCAACACACACACACACACAATGCAATTAAAAAATGGGCAAAGGACCTGAATGGACACTTCTCCAAAGAGGACATACAGATGACCAGTAGGCATATGAAGATGCTCAACATCACTAATCACCAGAGAAATGCAAATGAAAACCACAGTAACATCACTTGACATCTGCCAGAATGGCTATCCTCAATAAATCAACACATAACAAGTGCTGGCGAGGGTGTGGAGAAAGGGAACTCTCGGGCACTGTCAGTGGGAATGCAGACTGGTGCAGCCATGGTAGAAAGCAAGTATGGAGTTTCCTCAAAACATTAAAAATGGAAGCTGCTTATGACCCAGCGATTCAACTTCTGGGAATATATCCGAAGAAACCCAAAACACTAATTTGAAAGAATATATGCACCTCTGTGTTCATTGTAGTGCTATTTACCAATAGCCAAGATTTGGAAGCAGCCCAAGTACCCATCAATAGATGAGTGGATAAAAAAGTTGTGGCACATTTACACAATGGAATACTACTCTGTCAAAAAATGAAGGAAATCTTACCTTTTAAAACAGCATGGATAGACCTGGAGATCAATATGTGAAATAAGCCAGGCAGAGAAAGACAAGTACCACATGGTCTCACTTATATGTGGAATCTAACTAACCAAATAAAGTAACAAACAAAATAGAAATAGATTCATAGACACAGAGAACAGACTGACAGCTATCACAGGGAAGGGAGGTTGGGGGCTGGGTGAAAATGATGAAGAGATTAAGCAAAGAAAAATAAACCTCATAGGCACAGACAACAGGATGGCGATGACCAGAGGATAAGGGGGAGGGGGGAGGTAGAAGAGGGTACAGGGGATAAATGGTGATGGAAGGAGACTTGACTTGGGGTGGTGAACACACAGTACAATATACAGATGATGTAGAATTGTACACCCGAAACCTACATAATTTCATTAATCAATAGCAACCCAATAAATTCAATAAAAATTCAAAATAAAAGCTTACGCCCTACAAAAAAGCTATTGATAATGACAGTATTAGGTCCTCCCCACTTAAAGCAGGCTAACCAAGCAGATGCAGGTGTTGGAGAAAATGGAGATTGAGTGTCAGTGTCATTATTATTTTTTTTTTCATTTTTTCCAAGTGAGAGGAGGGGAGATAGAGAGACAGACTCTCGCATGCACCCTGATTGGGATCCACCTGGCAAACCCCTCCCCACTTCTGGGGCTGATGCTCTGCCCATCTGGGGCCATGCTTGCAAACAAGCTATTTTTAGTGCTTGAGGCTGAGGCTCCAGGAGCCATCCTCAGAGCTGGAATCAATTGAGCCATGGCTGCGGGGTGAGGGGAATGAGAGAGAGAGAAAGATAGAGAGAAGGGGAAGGGGGTAAGGTGGAGAAGCTGATGGTTGCTTCTCCTGTGTGCCTTGGCCAGAAATCAAACCCAGGACATCCACACACTGGGCCGACCAGAGGGTAAGGGGGATGGGGGAGGTAGAAGAGGGTACAGGGGATAAACGGTGATGGAAGGAGACTTGACTTGGGGTGGTGAACACACAGTACATGTGTGGCTCTGCCACTGAGCCCACTGGCCAGGGCCAGTGTCATTATTTTTATAAGGCTGTTTGTAGGACACGGCTGGGGCCTGTGGGTGGGTGGACTCACTGATGCTGTGCTGCTGAATCCTCCTGAATTGGATGTGTTGTATGTGGAGTTGAGAGACATCAGGGGACCAGTGTGTTCTAGGCAGCAAGGCCATCCCAGGGAAGAGGCGAAGGATACTCTGAGCATGCCCAGTTCCGACCCTCCGCCCAACTGGGAAAGTGGCTCCTCCTCTCCTGGGAGAGAAGTGGGTGAGAGGAAGAAGTAGTAAGGGGGAGGGGGAGAGGCCAGGAGTGTTACTCCAGGAAATCCCCTTGCTTGGCAACCTGAGGGGCTGGGAATAAGTGTGTGCCTCATCCCCACATGTATGAACTTCAGACATTACAAGCGTAAGCCAATACATTATTCTCTTACCTGCGTTAGAGCAAACAGCTTGGATTCTAGCCTCCTCTGTTTTCTCCACAGATCTCCCCTCACTGGTCAACTGTCAGGTTCTCTTTGTGCCTCAGTTTACTTATTACAACCAGAATGATGACAACAGCCTTCTTCCACAGAGCTTATTCTAGAGGTCATTCTATGTAAGCCAAGTATTGCTAGTTATTTATACATTACAGCATTCTATTAAAAATCGTGGCTTCTCAAATATATGGGATGGAGCAAAAGTAGGTTTACAGCTGTTTGTATGGAAAATAACACAACAATGAATAAATAATACAAGAATAAACTCTGTTTCATGTATTCAAGACTGTAAACCTCCTTTTGCTACGCTCTGGATATAAAAATGGCCACTTCCAGACCACGGAGTATTGCTTAGCACTGAGACGAAATGAGCTATCAAGCCGTGCAAAGACACAAGGAGAGAGGTCAATCTGAAAAGGCTGCACGCTATGATTTCAACTATGTGATATCCTAGAAAAGGCAAAAAACTATGGGGTCAGTAAAAAGATCTATGGTTGCCAGGGCTTAGGGGGAGAGAGGGATGAATCCAGGAGGGGTTTTTTTAGGGAGTGAAAGGATTCCTCTTAATGACTCTACAATGGTGGATGCATATCATTACACATTTGCCAAAATCCATAGAATGGCCAAGACCAAGAGTGAACCCTAATGTGAAGTATAGATTCTGGGTGGTGATGATGTATCAATATTGGTTCACTAATTGCAACAAATGTTCCATCGGCGGGGGATGGATATTCATAGTGGGGGGGGCATTCATAGTGGCAGGGATTGTGGGTGCGTGGCGGGGGGGTAGAGGGTACATGGAGACTCTCAGTATTTTCTTCTTAATTTTGCTACGAACCTAAAACTGCTCTAAAAAAAAGGTCTATTAAAAAATATGTTAAATCGTTAATGAATGGCCCAGGTATATTTATTCTCAGAAGTCCAGCCCATTCATTCCAAAGTCTGCCAACGAATTCTTCCTCCGTATTTGAAGTGGATGTCACGTCAGGCGGAGAGGGATCAGCACTGATATTCTCCCAGTGAAGACATTTATTCAGACCACGTCCCTTTCCCCTGCTTCCATCTCCCTCCGACCACCCGGGCTCCCTGGGCTCGCCCCGCAGGCAGAGAACACTGCCAGGTCAGCAGTATACACCGTCCCTTAGACACAAGGAGTATTATTTAGTCTAGAAACTCTCAGAGGAAATATCCGCTTGCACGTGAAAAATCTCTGGAATTTCTCTATTCCTCTCTGTCCAACGTCCCTGTATCTGTGAAACTGACTTGAAAAGCTTCTACACACAAGCACTGCCTTGTTCCGGGCTGGCTGCTGCCGGCACAGGTCCAGGGTGCTTCTGTCCCTGCCACTGCTATTCTGAGCTGCTCCTGTCCCTCTGACATGGCTGGAGGAGGAGGGGGAGGAGGAGGGGGAGGAGAAAGGGGAGGGGGGTGAGGAGGAGGAGGGAAAGGAGGAGGGAGAGGAGGAGGGGAAGGGGGAGGAAGAAGAGGAGGAGGAGGGGAGGAGGAGGAGGGGAGGAGGAAGAAGAGGAGGAGGGGAAGAGGAGGAGAAGGAGGAGGAGGAGGGGGAGGAGGAAGAGGAGGAAGAGGAGGAAGAGAAGGAGGAAGAGGAGGGGGGAAGAGGAGGACTAGGAGGAGTAGAAGGGGAGGAAGAGGAGGAGGAGGAGAAGAAGGAGGGGGAGGAGGAGGAAGAAGAGCAGGAAGAGGAGGAGGAGGACCCTTTGAGGGTAAGAATGGAGAAGTTTTACACAACTGGGTAAATCCACAGTCTTAAACACCAGTCCCTGAGTATCTGAGTCTCAGCACTTCTCACCCCATAATTAAGGCAAGGGAGATTTTGGACCCAGAGGACAATAGGAACTCAGGGCTTGGTTCCTGACACCATCTTATTCTCCCTCTTCCTTACATCGCTTCTGCTGCATATCCCTCCACTTCCCTGTTTCTAGCTTCTCTGTCCCCCTTCTAAATTCTTTCTTCAAGTAGAGTCATCCCCCTCGCCCCCCCCCAAAACAACCTAATGTGGACAGATCTGGAGCTTATCTAGCTAAGGCACCCTGGGGCCCCAGGGATACCCCAGGCCTTCCTAGAGCAGTTTGTGAAGGCGTAAAATATTGTCTACCTTCACCTTCTCTCTCTCTCTCTCTCTCTCTCGTTTTTTAAGAAATTTTTATTTATTTATTTTAGAGAAAGAGGAAGGGAGAGAGAGAAAGAGACAGAAACATGGATCTGTTCCCTTATGTGCCCCGACTGGGGAATCGAACCAGCAACCTCCTGCATACCAGGATGATGCTCCAACCAACCGAGCCACCTGGCTAGGGCTGCCTTGACCTCTTAAACAGTAAGACTGGGACACACTCTTTCTTTCTCATTTCTGGGCCCTTCTCCACCCCTCACTCCCCAGCACCTCTTCTTGGGCTGTCTTGTCTTCATCTGAGTCTGCTTTCTGCAACGAAGGTCTGACCCTTTTATAAATGTCTTTTTCTCTCCGGCTGGCAGGCTGGGTTGAGCCTGACTGACATGGAAAAGGGGAAGGTGGAAAAGGTCCAAGGGAAAGAGAGTACGCGTCCGAAAACAAGACACATTCAAGCACCAGGTGTGAAAGTTTTAAATATATAGAAGGCTGCTTACATGCACTTGGGATAACAACAGCTGGTGCTTGGAGGACCTGGGTCTTTTCAGAAGACTAACATTTAACTTCCAGACGGTTCCGGGACAGTCTAACATCACGTGAGCTCACTGTAGCAAAAACTGCAGCCCGGCGGCCCGTTCTGTCTGCGCATCTCAAATTCCGAGCTTAGGAGTTTATTTTCTAAGTTACATGCTGAGACCTCTCACATTCCAGCACACACACACACACACACACACACACACACACACACACACACACACAACGACTCTGTTTTTCAAAATGCAGTCATACATGGGAATTTTATGACATCAAACCCTGAAAAATGTGGAAACTTTGGTTTCAAACTACTTCATAGGGGAAAATAATAAACCTTTTGATTCGCAATTTCATTGCTCGGCTCCTGGCTCATTTCTGAAACGGTGACTGGCACAGGCTGAGCAGACAGGGTTTCGGAGGCATAACCAAGTATTCATATATGCCCGGGCTTGGCACCGCGGAGTGCGGTCCCTGATCTGGAAATATTTTCCCTTCAGACAGGAATAGAGAGGTTACTTTTGGGTCACTCCCAGTCTCACAAAAGGCTTTTCAAAGTAGATGAAAGACAAGATGTTCTGATTTGTTAGGAGTGACCAGTGAGCTTTCACATGATAAAGATGGGAGAGGCCTCGGGGGCGGAGTGTGTCTCGGGTGGGAGGTGGGCGAGCACCCCACTGGGCTGAGGGACGCAGGGTGACAGGCGGAGAAGGCCACGGAGGCCCTGCTTCCTCCAGGTGTCCCTTACGCAGACTTTCCAGCCGGGCTGTTGGCTGCAGGCGGCCGCCCCTTTTCCCGTGGCTTTGGCATCAGCTCTCTCTGGAAAGCCTGGGTAATGGCCGCCTGCCTGCATGCAGCTGCCGCGCCCACGGCTCTGCCAGTTAAACGGCTCTGTGCACAACTAGGGGAGAGCGATGATCGTTCAGATGCACGTCCTCCTAGGAGCTCCTAAATGCCAGGCCCCTCTGGTCCTGGTGGAGAGAACTTCTGCATCTCTCTCCTCACCCTGCTGTGTCTTCTGGGAAAGCAGAGTGGACAGGATCAGAGGGGCAGTGAGGTAGAGGGACAGAGGGACAGAGGCACAGCCCTGTCCTCGTCCTCTAACCTCTCCGGGGACTCAATAGAGACGCAGTCCCCTTCAGTTTACAGAACTTACTCAGTGCCTTAATGGAGAGGAAATTGCTTGGTCGCTGCAGAAACTTTTGGAAAAACACCCAGTGCCTAGATTTGTGACTGGCTCGCAGGTCTAGATTAGAGCCAAGCACTCTTCTGGGCATGGGGCTGTGGCAGTGAACGAGAGAGTCAAAATCTCCTGCCCGCACAGAGCTGGTGTTCCAATGGGCGAGGCAGGTAGGGAAGAAACAAGCGGTGTGGGCTGGTTTTGGGGGGCTGTGAGCTCAGGGGAAAATCACAAAAGGGAGGGTCCGGAGACGATAGTAGGACAGAAGGTCTCACTGGTTACCGGGCATGTCAGAAAAACCTCAAGGGAGGGAGAGAAGATGCCAGGTGGATGACCTGGAAAGAGTGCTGCAGGCAGAGGGAACAGCATGTGCCAAGGTCCTGAGGTTGGGTGAGTGTCTGGTGTGTTCAAGCACCAGCAAGGTGGCGCTGTGGCTGTAGCCCAGTGAGCAGAGAACATAGGCAATGAGGCCAGAGAGCGTGAAGGAATGAAATTGTTTAGGGTCCCATCTTCAAAAACTTCCAGATGCACATTCAAGGGGAAAAACCATTTAGATTCTGGGATGATATGACTCTGACAAATGGTGGATAACACTGGCTACCGAACTGATGGCAAGTGACTGGTATTGGGGAAACAGGGACAGGAGACAAGTTAGCATCTCGGGGCTGAGACAGGTTGTGCCCTTGAAGTAAGAGTAGGCTTTCTGGACCCTCAAGTCAGGAGAGATGTTCTGATATCTCCTGTGGCAGCCAGGCCAACCCTGTAGATGAGAGAGAGTGGAGTGTTCACCTTAAACAACCTCTGTTTGGGTCAAAGGAAAAGAGAGCTCTTTACACCAGGGATGGTGTCTCCTCCACATTGTCTTATGCTCGCATTTGTATCAGCAGCTGATATGTTGGTTTCATTGTTGTGTTAGGAGGCTTTGTCAGACAAAACGGCTGGAGCATATGGTGCCCACAAGTATTCTGGGATCCAAACCAAATTGCTACTCTAAGCTTCCTGAGATTTGACGGCACTGAGATGAAGAAGTCGCGGCCAGAGCCACTTCAGACTTCCAGCACACGCTGTGTGGGGCGGACGACCCCTCTGACAGCTCGGGGTGCAGGTGAACAGGTCAAAGGCGGGTGAGCCCCTTGCTGCTTCTAAAGTTGTTTGGAGCTGTGCCCTGTCACTGCTGTGGGGTGTCACCTCTCCTTTCTGCCCTCCGCAGTTTTCCCAGTAACCTCCGTGAACTCAGAGAACATCACTCCACAAAAGTGTGTTCTTTAAAATGAGTCTTTTAAGCCCTTTATGAGCTTTTGTTTTTGTTTTTACCAGTGTGAGGAGCTGGCCCAGAGGACATGTCGGCCTGTGGGACATAGCTACCTTTGGAGGTGGCTTCTAAGGCACTCTGAGTCACTCTCTCACCACACAAGTGGAGCCATCCTGGAATAAATACTTTTTTCTTTTAAACCTACCCTGTTTCCTGGCAATTCTGAAGCTCCGAAGGGGAGAGATGTTATCATACCAAGGGGACAAGTGGAGAGTGAACGCTCTGCTGTGGGAAACTTGGACGTGACCTCATCTTGCCAGGCTGCAGCCCGGGCACCGTCTGCCCCGGCAGGGAAGCGTTAGCAGAGTGGTGGGAAGGGCTCCAGAAATGCCAGAGAGAGTGGCTAACCTGGGTGACCTGTGAGAAGGCGGCCCTGGAAGCCCGGACAGGTCTGGTAGGATCCTAGTGGGAGGAACGCTGTGTGCTGACCAGCAGCTCCATGCCGCTGCTGAAACCCCAGCTGTGCTGGGAACTGACCTCATTCATGAAGTAAACATTGAATCAGATACCAGCAGGCCTAACCCTGGTGGAGTGGAAATAACATGGACGTTTCCATAATTATGAAGCTGCCAATTGGATTTGGCCAGAGAGACTCTAAATATGTCAATCGGAATGAGTTCATTACCTTTTCTTGCCAACTCCATCAGAAGCCAATTGCCTTGTTGCGGTTGAAATTATTTGTATGAAAATTCTTTACTTACATTTTGGTTTTTATACTCCAGATAATGTACTGGAAAGCAGCGTAGTCTAGCAACTGGAAGACAATATTGGGAACCCGTCGATTGGCGCTCCGTCCTGGCCGGGCCTGGAGCGCTCTGCGTGCCAGCAGTTACCGCACTTAGCTTTGGAATCTTGTTATTGGATGACGGGGTTGGAGAGCAGGGTCTGTCCCATGATCCGGGCTTGGTTGTAATCCTGGGTCCTGGTGTTTGTGTTCTACTTCGTAGGCACACTCACCGCTGTTGGCTTACCCGGTCCCCGTGGGTAACCCAGAGGCTGTGCAGCGAGGGTACAGGGCATTCATGTCCTTGGCTTCCCTGTCCCCACCTTGCTCCTCCTCCCCGTCCATTTAGGAGATGGGCGAGCTGCTCTGTCACCCCACAGTCGCTGAGACCGGTTTGCAATGCAGTTGCACAATTTTGGGAGAAGTAGCTCCCGACAGCTGTTTCTGTCTTATCCTCAGTGACTCGTAAGGCAGCAGGGCTGGTGTGTGGGGCCAGGGTCCCGTCTTCCCACTCTGGCTCTCCCCCTGACAGGATGGGTGACCGGGGACAGGTCCCTTCAACTCTCTCCTGTGCCTCCGTCTCATCACCTGTGAAAAACGAGTGGAAACAGCCCCTCCTCCACAGGGGCGCTGGCTGCGAGGTGTCCAGGGTTCGTTGATGAAGCACTTGGACACTTAGAGCAGTGCCTGCCACACGGGAGAGCTAAGCATGAGCCTTTGTGATCATCATTACCACCGTTATGAGTGAGTGAGAGCAGACATGCGGAATGGCCGTAACTGTACATAACTCGGTGATACAATATGAGGCGTAAATCAACAGCTACATTCCAGGCATAGTTACAGAAAGCCAGGTGACTCAGTTATGACTGATTCCTGTGTCACTTAACTCAGTGACCTCATTTCTGTTTCAGTTTCTTTCTATCTACCACACAGGGTTAATGCTTCCTATTCCTTCCTTAGAAGAGTCTCATCTCATTTTTTTTTTAATTTAATTTTTTTTTTTGTATTTTTCTGAAGCTGGAAATGGGGAGAGACAGTCAGACAGACTCCCGCATGCGCCCGACGGGGATCCACCCGGCACGCCCACCAGGGGTGACGCTCTGCCCACCAGGGGGCGATGCTCTGCCCCTCCGGGGCGTCGCTCTGCTGCGACCAGAGCCACTCTAGCGCCTGGGGCAGAGGCCAAGGAGCCATCCCCAGCGCCCGGGCCATCCTTGCTCCAATGGAGCCTTGGCTGCGGGAGGGGAAGAGAGAGACAGAGAGGAAGGAGGGGGTGAGGGTGGAGAAGCAAATGGGCGCTTCTCCTATGTGCCCTGGCCGGGAATCGAACCCAGGTCCCCCGCACGCCAGGTCGACGCTCTACCACTGAGCCAACCTGCCAGGGCCTCATCTCATTTCTGATAGTGAAGTCACTCAAAGAAAGGAGCCATGATGAAATGTGAGATCTGTGTCATCGTTTCACTTGAAAATGACTCTGGTGACAATGATTACTGTTCTTCATTATGTGTGCACCCGAGTAACTGGAGGATCTTGTCATGGGCCCGTGGGGGCAGTTTCAACTGACGATGAGAGCAGGTGGGGTATGTCGGTCTCACAAAGACTACCTTTCCCTTTAAACTATGCCATTTGGCCTGCTTCCTTTAGACGCTGTCACAGCTGCCCATGGACCCTCCTCTCAGAGCCTTGGCCCTCTGTCCATGCTGGGACACGAGGAGGCAAGCCCAGTGACTTGTTCCTTCATGACTGGAAAGTAACTGGGCCCTGGCTGGGTAGCTCAATTGGTTAGAGCATTGTTCTGACCCGCCAAGGCAAATGTCCTAAATTTTAAAAAATTATGAATTGGATAAACTTAAGGCCAATGAGCTTAGTTTTGATGATGGGAAAATTCTGGAGCAGATAATCAAATGAATGGTGGACCAGCATTTAGGAAGGGTGGTTATAACGATCGATATTGATTATCAAACGAATGTCTTTCACTATGTCACAAATCAGGCGAGCACTTCCTCGGCCACAGTGCAGTGACTTCTGACAATACTTTGAGGGTTTCTTATGAAATCCTTATTGACAAAATAGTGAAAAACAGCTGCTAGAGCTGAAGGGGCATTAGAAAATCATGTGACACATGTTCGTTTAAGGTGATACCAATTGCTCGAGGCCACAGAGCTAGTTAGGGTCAAGGCTGCAATCCACACCTGGCTCTGTGTCCTACGTGAAGGCCCCGCCCACTGCATATTGAGGCGGAATGTTAACAGCAGATGGGACAGTGTCGTCCCAAGGCGTTCTCTAATGGCATGCCAAACAGTTCTGTCCTTGGCCCTAAACTCTTTAACATTCTATCAACAACTTGGATAAAGCCAAAGATAACTGCTTATCAACTGTGCAAATAACACGAGACTGGGAGGGAAGGCCAACATGCTGGAATTACAGAATCAGGATCCAAATTATCTCAACAGGAAAGAATGATTTTATCTAACAAGATAAAATTTAACTGGAATACACATAAGATCTTGCATTTAACTCCAAAACTTGATTGCAAAAGTATAGGATGTAGTTGGAAAACATGTCCCACCTCACCCATAATCAAAGACATGAAAATTAAAGCAACCATGAGATAATGATTTTTCTCTATTGGATTGGCAATGATTAAAAGAATGAAAATTCCCCATGTTTGGTGTCTAGGGTGAAAGAAATAGACTCTCTGGTAAACCACCGCAGGCATAGAAACAAAATCTCCCTTTCTAGAGGGTAATCTGGAAATATACAGCAAAAGCTATAAAATGTACCATTTGTTCCAGCAGTTTAATTTATAGAAATGCATCCAAAGACAAGTATGCAAAGGTTTATATACAAGGATAATTACAAAAGCACTGCTCAGACAGAATACTTTTGGAGCTGGGTGTTCAGTTTGGGAACAGAAGGCTTAGAGGCCTCAGGAGGGTACCATACAGCTATTGTCAAATGCTTGATGCTATAAAGAGGAGGGATTCGGGTCTGTGTCACTTCTGAAGGCCAGGCCAGGACTTACAAGGCATAGACGTGGCCCAATATTACAAAGCAGATTCTAACCATCAACTCTGTTCAAAATGAGAATGGGTTGCCTTGCACATTCCCAATCACTGGCAGATGGCCCTCTGTCTAGGGTGTCCAAAAGGACAGTCATTGTTCTTTAGCCATTGGGATGAAACGTTCACCTTGGTTCTTTCTAATGAAAAGAGGCAGTAAGTCTTTGCTGCATTAAATCATCAAAAGGTAGAATCACCACCCAAGTTGAAAGTGGGTGGGAGGTCATACCAAGTTTCACTTCCTGACATTGAATTCTGGGAATGAAATGAGAACCCTTCCTGTTGCCCAACACAGCTTTTACAGATAGCCTGTGAGGGATGGCCGACTCCTTCACCGTAAACCCTTTAGGAGTACCTGCTGTGTGTACCAGTTCCCCAAAGGTAAACCCAAGGGAAGCTTTTAGCTGAACCTGAAGAAAAGAAATGAAGATGGGCGCTCCTTCTCACTAAATCATTTCCACTCTGTTTTGGTTCCCAGTAGACAGACGTAGGTGTAAGTGTTCCACTGCTCTATCTACACCTTTTCTCATTTGCATTAATTTCATCTAAAACTTTCAGTTTTAATCATAAATCATATATCTAAGCTATATCCAGCATCCCCAAATACAAAGATTCAGTACTTTTGAATGCTTATCCTTAGTGTGTTCTTACATTTGCTCACCACGTCAGTTTATGAAGTCCCTTCACTATCTTCCTGTTAACTATATGCCATTGATTGGCATTATTAAAAAAACTCATAATAATGCCTGACCTGTGGTGGTGCAGTGGATAAAGCGTCGACCTGGAAATGCTGAGGTCGCCGGTTTGAAACCCTGGGCTTGCCTGGTCAAGGCACATATGGGAGTTGATGCTTCCAGCTTCTCCCCCCGTCTCTCTCTCCTCTCTCTCTCTCTCTCCTCTCTAAAATGAATAAATAAAAATAAAAAATAAAAAAAAGAATGTCTGTTTCTGAAAAACTTACTATGTTAAAAATACTCATAATAAAATGGCCTGACCTGTGGTGGCGCAGTGGATAAAGCGTCGACCTGGAAATGCTGAGGTTGCTGGTTCGAAACCCTGGGCTTGCCTGGTCAAGGCACATATGGGAGTTGATGCTTCCAGCTCCTCCCCCCTTCTCTCTCTCTGTCTCTCCTCTCTCTGTCTCTCCCTCTCCTCTCTAAAATAAATAAATTTAAAAAAAAATTAAAAAAACAACAACTCATAGTTAACCCCTTTCTGAGCCCTACTGTAAGACACTCACATGCAATCTACCAGGTAGTCCTCACTATCACACAACTCTGGAGTGGGAGTAGCCTTCTCCCAATCCATTTGTGGTTCGAGTAATCTCTTCATGAGACAACTCCTCACACACCAACAGACCTAGGTGGCCTCCAAGGCCTTTCATTCTGAGCTCAGACCACATGGGCCTGTCATTTAGTCCAACTTGTCACAGTCCTTCCAGTCATAGGATTTCTATACATATTCTTCTCTTTGCCGGGAAGGTCCTCCTTGCACCATCTCTCCGTACTGTACATCCTTTGGAGCTTAATTAATGCTATGAGCTGAATTGTGCTTGCCTCTCCTCAATTCATGTGTCGAAGTCCTACACCCCAGCATCTCAGGATGTGACTGTATTTAAAGATAGGGTTTTTGTTGTTGTTGTTTGTTTGTTTTTATTTATTTTAGTGAGAGAAAAAGAGAGAGGAAAGACGGGAACATTGATCTGTTCCTGTATATGCCCTGATCGGGGATCAAATCGGCAACCTCTGCATTTTGGGATGATGTTTTAACCAACTGAGCTATCCAACCAGGGCTCAGGGTTGTTGTTTTTTTGTTTTGTTTTGTTTTTGGTTTGGGGTTTTTTTTTTGTATTTTTCTGAAGCTGGAAACGGGGAGAGACAGTCAGACAGACTCCCGCATGCACCTGACTGGGATCCACCCGGCACGCCCACCAGGGGCCACGCTCTGCCCACCAGGAGGCGATGCTCTGCCCCTCTGGGGCGTCGCTCTGCCTTGACCAGAGCCACTCTAGTGACTGGGGCAGAGGCCAAGGAGCCATCCTCAGCGCCCGGGCCATCTTTGCTCCAATGGAGCCTTGGCTGCGGGAGGAGAAGAGAGAGACAGAGAGAAAGGAGGGGGTAGGAGGTGGAGAAGCAAATGGGCGCTTCTCCTATGTGCCCTGGCCGGGAATCGAACCCAGGTCCCCCACACGCCAGGCCAACGCTCTACCGCTGAGCCAACCGGCCAGGGCTCAGGGTTTTTAATGGGGTACTTCTGTTAAAATGAGGCCATCAGGCCCTGGCCGGTTGGCTCAGCGGTAGAGCGTCGGCCTAGCGTGCGGAGGACCCGGGTTCGATTCCCGGCCAGGGCACATAGGAGAAGCGCCCATTTGCTTCTCCACCCCTCCGCCGCGCTTTCCTCTCTGTCTCTCTCTTCCCCTCCCGCAGCCAAGGCTCCATTGGAGCAAAGATGGCCCGGGCGCTGGGCATGGCTCTGTGGCCTCTGCCTCAGGCGCTAGAGTGGCTCTGGTCGCAATATGGCGACGCCCAGGATGGGCAGAGCATCGCCCCCTGGGGGGCAGAGCACCGCCCCTGGTGGGCGTGCCGGGTGGATCCCGGTCGGGCGCATGCGGGAGTCTGTCTGACTGTCTCTCCCTGTTTCCAGCTTCAGAAAAATGAAAAAAAAAAAAAAAAAAAAAAAAAAAAAAAAAAAAAAATGAGGCCATCAGGGTGGGCTCTAATCCAATCTGACTGGTGTCCTTATAAGAAGAGATTAGGACACCTGCACTGGGGTGCAAGTGCACAGAGGAGTGACCATAGGAGAACTCGGTGAGAAGGAAGACATACCTATGCAAGCCAAGGAGAGAGGCCTCAGGAGAAACCAAACTAGCCGACACTTTGATCTTGAACTTCTTCCCTCCAGGAGTGTCAGAAAATAAATATCTGTTGTTTAAGCCACCTAGCCTGTGGTATTTTGTACAGCAGCCCAAAGTGACTAACACAATCGAGAAGTCTTCACCTAAGGAGAAGAGCTCTTTCCCACCTTTACCCCCTTCAGCACTAATTACTTGTCCTCCATTACACTTATCACGATTTGTGAATAATCGTTTATTTGGATGACCATAGGGCTATTGTCTGTAATCCTTCCTCAGGATACAGACTCCAGGGAAGTGAGGAAATGTTTATTTAGATTCTCCATTATGTCTCCAGCAACTAGCAGTGTCTGCTGGTCACAGATGGAGGTGTTTCATGTTGCAGAATATTTCACTGATACTAAATATGAGAAAATTGAGGCTCAGAAAGATTAAACTTCCTAAAGGCCACAAAGCAGCTAAGTGACAAAGAGAGACTGGAACCCAGGCCCCTAAAGCTCTGGCACTTAACCACTACTTAACTCTCCAGTTTTGAAATATATCCATTCACTCAACAGATGCTGAGCTCATATCACTTGGCAGCTTCAATCTAGGAACTGGGGATTGCAGCAATGACAAAAGAGACAAAATTCCTGCCTTCATATGGAGAGAGAACATCAAATAAGATAAAGAAATTATCTTGTGTTTTAGAAGGTCACAAATGCAACAGACCCCAATGGGAACGTGGGATCAGGGAGTCAGATTTGTAATTGAAAGAGGTTAGAGAAGGCCTTTTTGAGTAAGGAATGTTCACGCCAAGCCTCAAGGAGGTGGCCAGGGGGAGCCCTGGGGCTATTTGTGGACAGGTTTCTTGCAGGGGTGAAAGCAACTTCAGTGTCCCAGAGGCAGAAGCCTGGCAAATGACCTATGTGGCTGAAGAAAAGTGAGAGTCAAAATTAGGAGAGGAGCTCAGCGAGTTTCAGAAGCCTGGCAGTGCAGGACATTTCCGGCCATGATAAAAATTTGGCTTTTATTCCGAGAGAGGAGTCTTTGGAAGGTTCTGCACAGGAGAACAATAAATTTAAGCCTCCCTGGGAACTCCTGTCCTACGGAGAATCCCATCTACAGCACCTTGGCTTTTCACTTTCCTTGGACCAGTGGCACTTATGACATTTAACATCTTATGTCAAGAAACCACTCAAATGGAATTTTCAGCTCTGATTCTACCTTTGGCGGCTTCTGGTAGTCGCCATCAGGGACAGCGCGAGGGCGTCTGAGTTGCCTGGGAAACCCACGTGGAGAGGGTTCCACAGGGCAGTTCGCGCGCTTCCGGAACCTTACCAACTTCAGCTTACCAGTTCTCCTCCAATTCCGTCTCGGGGGGCGGGGATCGACGCATCGTCTCCACAGCAACGTCTTTGCCTGTCCCAGCTAAGGGCTTCTGCACCGCGGGAGGCGCGCTAGGATGGCGTCACACACCCAGCGGCGCTTGATGACGCCATCGTTGGCTCCGACGGGAGGGGTCTGCAGAGAGGGCTCCGCAGACTGGCTGGTGTGAAAACGAGCACGTTCTTGGATAGTGCGCATGTGTCACTTCAGATTGGTGCCTGTGTTGCTTTTAAACACCAAGTCGTGAGTGAGCGTACATAATTATCTGCCAGCCGTCGCTGTCGTGCCTTAAATCTTAGAGAAATCATCGGAGATGTTACAGGGCGGGTGTCCGAGAATCAAGCAGGTCACTCTCTTGGTCTTGTTTGTCTCTCACCTCTCTGGTGCATTCCTCGTTGCATCCATAATGCAACCTACCAGTCTGAAAATGCCAGCCGAATCCCCAAGTGGCTGTTGCCAGCAAGCTTCCTCTTCCAGGCTATCTCCTTTCTGAACCGAGGCTTGTAAGAACAGCAAGCAAACTTTTTTGGCACTAGTTGTAAAGGGAAGGTAACCAGATTCCTACTGAGGTCCTGATTTCTCTGAAGGCAAATACTTGAACTTTTAAGGACTTGTGACTTACGTGGACTGCTTGTGGTTCTTTCTATCTGCTTTCCATGTGTTTAACCAGGATCCATACAGTCCACCTGGCTAAGTAAATGACCTGCAGGTAAATGAATTGTCACTGTTCTGAAACTTAACAGAGTACCCGCTAGTGCTGGGCGTTATATCACTGATTAATTCAAGAAACATGTATCAAACAACTGCTAGGTACGGTTTAGATTATTACTGTTCATTGAAAAATGAAGTGTGATCTTTTAGGATTTAGCATTCATCTACGAGTCAGATTTGATTTTGAACCTTGGCTCTGCTCCTTGCTTGCTAAGTGATCTTGGGTGGATTATGAACCCTCTTTGCATTTTAGTTTTATAATTCATAAAAATGGGCATAATAAGGCTTACCTCCTACAGGTGGCTGAATGAGAGTTAGACCTCATGCCACGGCTGGAGGAGCCTTTTCCTGCCACTTCGTACATTTCTTTTTTCCTCAGTCCCTGTCTGTCTCAGGCCTTACACAGAGGACAACACCACTAGTGGGAAACAGCCCCCCACCAGCGCACAGCCTCAGAGGTCATCCACAGAGTGTCCTCAAATTGTTTTAAAAACAGCTTTCATCCAGACGTTGCTTTTTGTGGGTCTGTATGCTGAGGCCAAGTTATATTTAAGCAGAACCCTCCCACCTCGTCCCCAAACAAGCTCCTCTAAAACCACCCAAATCCAAAAGGAGAGAGAAAAAAAAACACCAAATCCTTTCTTCAAGGGCATGGTGACTTGAGGCTAAGCCTGTGCCGGTGTCAGAAGGTGGCCCCTGAGGTCGGGTCAGGTCCTGGGTCACTGTCTGAGGAGGACAAGGTGCTGTGAGGGCTGGGGAGTGGGTGTCTGGCTGCTCTGTCACCACAAGGCCTGTGGTTTCCAACCCTGTCTGCATCCTCGTCCCACTGAACAGCAGCAGGAGAGAAAACAGACGTGCACACTGGCAGACACACACACACTCACACACCCAGACTCGCACAGCTTTCAGAGGAAGTGGAGCACCAGATGTTCTGGGTTTCCTGTTCGGTGCTTCCACAGCGGGTCGAGTCTGTGGTTGTGGTTTGTCTGTCTCGGGCTCATGTGAGAGACAAAAGCTGGGCTGACGGGAAGCCTCCCCTCTGGGCCCCCCTTCCTCAGCTCTAACTGATCAGCCACATGGAAGCCTGGCAGGTCAGACATTTCCTGAAACACCGAGAGCTTGGATTCTCCCAGGAGGAGACTGTTACCCCCCAAACCCCCAGAAGCAGCCCCTGGGCTGATGGTCCACCCTCAAAGGGCCTGGGATGATAGAAATCCCTCCAAAGATACTATTAATATAGACCTGCATCCCTGATGAGTAGAACAAAACTGAGGCCAGGTTGCCACAGTTATTAACCTGGCGTAGGGCAGCCACTCAGAAGCACTCCATGCATGAAGGAATGAATGAGGAACAGGGAACTTCAGCTTTGGGGGTTGGAGCTCAAAACCCTAGCTGGCCATCACTTTTCATAATTGCCTTTGGATTCAAACAGACAAGGGTTTGGAGTGGCACCATGTTACTAATTTGCTGCAGGTAATTTAACCTCCCTGGGCCCGGTTTTCTCATCTACAAAATGGAGACAACACCTAATCCACAAAGTTGTCAGGACCTGATGGCACACATGGATTTGCTTGCTGCAGAGTCTTGCCCACAATAACTGCTCAGTAAATGCCTGTTTCCTTTTCTTCTTGCAACACTGCTTTTTTTTTTTTTTAAGGAGATGCACTAAAAAAGTAGAAGAGATAAAACAACCAAAGCATTGATTCCAGAACAACTGTCTGGTGGGCCAGGGGAGCAAGAGAGGCTGGCGTTTGTGTCAGCAGCCATCACGGGGGTGCTGCTGGGGCCTTGTCAGGGTCTCTGAGAGGCAGCACTCAGTGTCTTTCTCTGGGTGTGGAGTAGGGTTCACCTCTTGAGGCTGCAGGGGAGAACAGGTAGAATGCTCCTTCAACCCTTTACTCAGTAGCGATATTGACTTCAGTCCAGTCTGCATTTGGACCTGGGCTACAGCGCCCTTTGCCCTGAGCCCCGGTCTTCAACAGTTTCCACCGCAGCGCTCCTCCAGCTGCATGCCTCCGTGGGAGATGGGGCATCCACAGCGAAGTGTCGCCAGTAGGGTCATCGCCTCTGAAGTCTGACCAACTAGTTCCAATGTTGGCTGAGTCACTTAGGAGCTCTGCAGCCTTAGGCAAGTTACTTCACCTCTCTGTGCCTCTGTTTCCTTGTTTGTAAAATGGGTAAAACAATAACCACATCATAGGGTAGTTGTAATGATTAAATGAGTAAGATACCTACGTATAGCACTTAGCTGCTGGGTGTGGTAAGGGATCGATAAATGTTAACTGTTATATGCACAGATGTGTTTGAGTCTTACAACAACCTAACTCCAGGTAGGTTCTGTTATTAGTTCCATCTCACAGGTGAGAAAACAGGTTCAGAGGGATGAAGTAACTTTCGCAAGTTCACACAGGTAGTAAATGAAGTTGAGAGTTTTCTCCAGGTCTTTCTCCTTCTAGTATATGAGGTTTGAACTGCCGCCCCCAGCTGCATTTTTTTCTTCTTCTCAGAGCACCCCCCTACCCCCACCCCCAGCTCAGTCCTACACTAGGATGCTCAGCCTCTTCCTGCTGTCTAGGACCTTACCCCCTGCAGCTTCCAGCTGGATTTGCACTTTCAGATCAATGTCTTGACTCACTGTTTCCTTGCAGAAACTTACTTTGCTGAGTAGCTTCTTACAAATTATTGTTAGCTGAGAATAACCTGAGTCACTTCATGAGAAGGTCTCAGGTGTTTCTGGGACTATTGTATTTTAACACAAAGAAATGGCTCTTTGGGCCCTGGCCGGTTGGCTCAGCGGTAGAGCGTCGGCCTAGCGTGCGGAGGACCCAGGTTCGATTCCTGGTCAGGGCACACAGGAGAGGCGCCCATTTGCTTCTCCACCCCTCCGCCGCGCTTTCCTCTCTGTCTCTCTCTTCCCCTCCCGCAGCCGAGGCTCCATTGGAGCAAAGATGGCCCGGGCGCTGGGGATGGCTCTGTGGCCTCTGCCTCAGGCGCTAGAGTGGCTCTGGTCGCGATATGGCGACGCCCAGGATGGGCAGAGCATCGCCCCCTGGTGGGCAGAGCGTCGCCCCTGGTGGGCGTGCCGGGTGGATCCCGGTCGGGCGCATGCGGGAGTCTGTCTGACTGTCTCTCCCCGTTTCCAGCTTGAGAAAAATGAAGAAAAAAAAAAAAAGAAATGGCTCTTTGGGGAGAGTTTGACAAAGAGCAGTCTGGCCGGGGAGACACATGCTGGTGTTGTTTTAGTTGGGGAGGTGGTCCTTGACTGAACCTCTCCAATCCCACTGTTCCGGTGGTGAGTTTGTCTAGTGGAAGAGGCAGCATGGTGCGGTACAAGGGTCTTCCAGCTTAGTGAGCGTAGCTATTGCCCGAGGACCTTTGAGGACCCTATCTCAGGGTCTGAGAACTATAATTTGAGAAATACTGGGATTGTGCCAAGAGACATGAGACCTCAGTTCAAGTTCTATAGTTCGCTGTGCAACCTTGGCAGGACATTGAATCCGTCTGAGCTTCAGAGCTCTCGTCTTTGAAACAGGGATGAAGCCTCTCTTACTTGCTTCATTCCCTGGGCAATGCCTTGGAATGTGAGAGAGGACCACATTGATGGTAGTGTTCAACCAAGTGCTGTAGAGAAGTTCAAAGGAAGGCATAGACCCAAGACCAAACCTTGGAGAAATTCCTTAAGTCTTTGGTGAGATGGGGAACCACGGGGCGCCTGAATGTTAGCTCGTAAGCATTCCTTTGGGTGAAGGCTGTTGGCCGGGGGGGGGGGGGGTGCTGTTTGCCACCTTCTGCATGCTGAACTCTCCCTGAACAACACAGTAAAGTATACCAGAGTGTTCCAGGAGCTTGAATCAGTCAGGCCAGGTTAGGGAATGCTGCAATAACAATCAACTCTGGGTCCTGATGGCTGAACACAACCAAATTTATTTCTCGATCGTGTGGTATGACTCAGCCAGTTGGCAGGCAGTTCTGCTCCACAGACTCACTCAGGGACCCAGGTGGACAGAAGGTCCACCTTCTAGTTGCACCATCTGGAATCCCTCATCAGCTGAGAGAGACTCCAGAATGGGCTTTCTATTGCCTCTGCCTGAGATACATCACTTCCACTCAAGCTCATTGGGCAAAACAGGTCATGTGGCACATCGGGGACATATAGGGGAGCAAATGGCATAGTTGGTGAGCTTATTGTTTCTGTCCTGGGATACTTCTAAGATCAGGGAGATCTGACCACTCCTGGTCCAGATTTCAGCTTGGGCACCAAGACCGATGTCCCTTAGAGAGAAAAGGAAGGAACACTTCCCTGTCGAGCGCCTCTTGCACCCTACAATCTGAGGAGCTCAGCTCCCCTGTCTGGTGGAGTGGAGTTTTATGTGTTTGAGAATGTGGGGTTCTGCCTTCCTTTTCCTCATTCTTGCCTACCCTCAAAAATATGGGAAGATAAGCAGTCTGCCTCAAGCAGCCAGCAGTCTGGCCCAGACCCCCATAGGATGGAGAGGGGCCATTTCGCAGCAGGCAGAGAAATGTCCTAGTAACTCCCAGGGTCCTGTGGGCGTGGGCCGGGAAGGCTGACACAACCAGGAGGCGGTGTGCCCGGCCTCCACCATAGTCCTAGCGCTCTGTGCAGAGCCCCGCCGAAAGCGGCCCAGATACCTTCAGAAATGGAGAACACCAGCCCGGAACCCAGCAATTTGGGGCAGCAGTATTTCTGTAGCATGCAACTTGGGATTGGCCTGAAGAAATCTTTCATTCCTAGAGTGTTGGTGGATAAATGGCACTTATTTGTTTAACCTCAAATCAAGCCACAGCCCCCGTTTCTAAGCTGCTTTGAAAGAGCTGTTTTAAAACAGCTGAACAAGCTGAAAACCATGGGTCTGGGTTGCTGGAATGGCTTTGCAGACAGTGGCGGGCTCAGGAAGTGCCTTCATTTTCCACTGACTGTGACTGGCAGTGGGGGTGGGGGGCTGTAGGAGGGGCAGAGGCTGGGCCCCCTTCTCCCCAAAGACTGCATATCGGCTCTGGACTGCCTCTGCGGGTTCAGCCTTGACCTGGTCAGTGAACTTGGGAGTTCAGGGTGGGAGGAAACCCAGGAAGAGTTCTTTCTTAGCTCTCACCTAGATCCCAGCTTTGGATTCAACAGAGTGGAGTTCCTGTGTTATTGCGGCCCGACCAGCCTCTACTTCCTCTCTTTTGGTAACAGAATGAGACTTTCTCCAGGAGAACTTGTTTAATTGGTTCCTGCTTTGACCTGTCCCCTGGTGTTTACCCACCCATTTACCACCTGGGACTTCTTCTAAAAGAAGCGAGGAAAGAAGGGGAAAAAGGAAACACCTCCTTTGGAAGTGGAATGGAACCCGCCCGAGCTGAAGCTGGCTCTCTGTCCCCGGCACCCTGGAAGGCAGCTGCAGTCACATTACCCTTCCTCCCGGGAAACCAGCTCCTCACAGCAGCGATGCCGACAGCAGTGAACCAAACCAGCAGCCCAGCGGAGCTTTTCCTGGTGCTCGTTGGTGAAGGCAGGGAGACAAACGCTCTGTGAACCCATCCTCCCTTTCTGTCTCCGGGGTGTGGGGGCGGGTGGGCTCTAGATTGCAAAGAAGGGGAAAGCCTATGTCCAGCCTGGTGCTCAAGTCTCACCCTTCAGTCCTGGCTGAGGGCCCTGAGGCAAGGGGCCCACGCTGCCCATGCCGCTGCACTGCCCCCACCGCCCCGCCCCCACATGATGCAGGGCACACCTGGTACAACACCTCCTTTCCTCCACCACCAGCTTGTTCTCAGTGGAGTTGAGAAATAGTATGAGCAACAACAGCTCCTGCTGCCGCTTTCCTCTGAGACCCTTTGCATGCCCACCGTGGGCCTGGCTTTACAAGCCTGAGCTCATTTCATTTTCACATCCCTAGAGGTAAGTTCTCTGATCACCATGACCCTTATACGGAGGAGGGAGCTGATGCTCTGGGATGTTAGGTGACTTACTTAGGTCACTCAGCTAAGAAGGGCCATTGCTGGGCCTCAGACTCAGGTTGGTCTGGGGCCAAAGCCTGGTTTCACGTCCGCACAGAATGCAAAGCAGAGAGAGCCGTGTTTGTCTTGCTCACCTGGGAGCACCAAGTTCATAACATGCAGCAGAAGTGCTCTTCCAGGACAAGCAGGGAACCTCAGCCCAGTCTGCCCCCACCTGCACGCCTCAGATGGCCAGCTGGCCCCGGGGCAGGCGGAGTGCAGTGCCAACCAAAGATCCACAGCCTTTCGGGGCTCCCGGCAGGATGGACACAGATGTGATTCCTTGTGCCCAGTCCAACCTGGGCATGCCCAGATGTGGTCCCCTGAAGCTCCCATTGGAATCACGCTCCTCCCCATCAGAGCCCTTGTCTGTGGAGACTGCTTCAGGTAAAGGGCCCTCTTTGGCTGAAATTTTTAGCTGGGTTCCAGGAACACTGGCTTGGTCTGATAGAGTGGTAGGGACGGAGGTGCCCGCGGACTGGCAGGGGGAGGGTTGGGAGGGGGCGGGGCCACAGGAACATTGACTCACACACTGTGTGCTCCCACTCAGCCTCCCTCTCTGCCTGGTGGTGGCTCAGAACACTGTGCCCTTGCTGACCCGTACAGAGGAGCCACAGGGGCAGGAGAGGGGAAACAGAGGAGGGGGTGGGGTGAGGTGGAGAAGCGGTCTGGAAAGGGGGGAGGGGAAGCATGAGCCCCAGGGCAGGAGAGAGGATGAGCACCAGTAATGGAGCAAAGAAAAAGAGAGCAGAGGAGAGTCATAAACCAGTTTCGAAGGTTAGTGAGCAGGGCTGTTAGATGCCCCCGCCCCAGGAGTCCCCGTAGGGGAGGGCTGAGCTGCCCCAGTTTGGAGATGAGTGTCTGCTTTTCGGTGGCCATGATGCCACTGTCTGGGTGTATCTGTGACTGGCAGGAAGCTGGGCAGGGCCTCAGCTCACTGTCTTTGGGCTTCGGTGTCTGTGGATCACAGAGCAACTGCAGGTCGCTCAGCCCCCCGGGGCCCCAGAAGCTGTCCTGGTGTCCAGGCGTCTGAGGTGTTCTAATAACAATGATACTTAAGCTCATCCGTTTACCAAGCCTTTGCAGTGTGTGTGACCTGCATCACACTGAGCATGCATGATGTCACTGCACTGCCCGACCTTCCTGTCTGGGAGGTGCTACCCCTACAGAGAGGGAAACTGAGGTGAAGAGTCTAGACTCATGTGAAGTTACAAGTTGTGGAATCAGGACTGGGACCAGGATCATTCCTTTAGCTTAAGCACTGTATCTCTCCGTCTCCATGGAGGGGGGCAGGAGCAGAGGCGAGGACTGCAGCTGCTGGGGCACTGGACGCCGGTGGCCGTTACATCCAACCATGGCGCAGCCACCCCTCCTGTGAGACCCGTGGTCCTCTGCCAGCCAGCTTCTCCTGAGTGGGCAGGAGTTTCTCCTCCTGCAGCTCCTCTGTGTGGGTCAGCACGGGCACAGTGTTGTGAGCCACCAGGGGGTGGGTGGGGGGTGGGAGCATGCGGTGTGTGAGTCAGTGTGGGAAGGACTGAGCATGCCAGTGTGAACGCGTGTGAGGGCAGGAGTGTGAGATGGGCTTGTCGGCGGGCCGCGTGTGGGTGAGTGTGTTGGTGTGAGAGTGCGTGCGTGTGGGGTGCTGCCTATCTGTTCTGGGGCCGGGCCCCCTGTGACGTGACAGCCCTGCAGAATCTAGCTGTAATGGGAGGTCAGTCGCCCTCTGTACCGGGCAGCCTTCCCTGGTCGGGGCAGGATGCTGTGCTCTCCGTAGGAAAACAGGAACCTGGGAAGGCATGGGGCAGGGGGAGGCAGTGCTTAGGAGAGGCTGGGAAGGGTGGGGTGGGAGGCAGGCCTGGTGACTTGAGGGAGGAGGGGACGAGTTAAGCACCTGCCACCTGGACCAAACTCTATCCATCATCAGCTGGGCATCTCCTTGCTTTTTCACCTCCTGGGTTCCTCACTGCTACCTCCGGGCCTTGGTGCCCCAGCCCCGGGACATGCGTTCCTCAGCTTTACCAGCAGGAACTCTGCCCATCTTTGAAGACAGAGGTTACATTTCACCTCGGAGAAGCTGTCCCAACCACGGTACAGAGTTTTCTCCCTGTGTCGAAGCTGCTCCTTCACACAGAGCTTCGCTCCCTAACCACACCGGGAGTCTCAATTCACATCTTTCTCTACAGCATCCTATCCAATGTGGCCAGGGCTGGGCTCACAGATGGGCCTACTGCTGACACTAAAATCCATGTGCGTTGGCTGAGTTGGGGTGGGGAAGGAGATGTGGGAGGCAGGAGAGATCCCGCCCTTGTCCCGTCCCCACAAAGCCTCGTTTCCATTTTTTCTTTTAATACCATTTGTTAGGATTAAAGATGAGGACTTGGGAGTGAGACTAACAGGTTCAAGTTCACCTTGTTGCTTTGTGTGTGGCAACCTCTCACACCGTAATCCCACACCTAGAAATTTGAGGATTTGAGTAAAGATGGTAATCTCAACAACAGGAAGACATCTGAAGATGTTCACAACAGTGTTATTTATAACAGTGAAGAATTGGAAGCGACCTACCTGTGCTAAAATGGGAGAATGGCTAGGTGAAGAACGGTGTTACCTACTGCATAAATATTAGACATTTTATAAGATGTAACCCTATGATGGCTCTGCGGTCACAGAAAAGTTTTGCAATAATGTAAAATAATCACAGCTATGTTAAACCCTACCTCCAAAATGTCTGCATAAGAAAAACAGCAAAAGAAAACACCGTGAAATGTACTATGTATGGGTGATTTCAAATTTCTCCTTTTCACTTTTTTGTAACAAACACAAATACTTATATCAAGATGAATTATACTTTAAAAATATCCTTTTTCTTATCTTGAGCATTGGATTTATTTTCCTGTAAGACAATACCAATAAGGAAAATAAGAAAAACATGTTACTGTTTCATGTGCTTCCTTCCAGTCCTTTCTCCAAGCATATTTCCACATCTATAAATAGATAGTTGGTTGACTAGGGAAGAAAAAGCCCAAGGAATTTTGGAGGCGTCCTCTCTGGGCTCAGAGGTCTCAGTTCCCTGGAAGTTTCCTGTGGCTGTGGGAAGACAGGCTGCTGGCTCAAGGTCCCAGGGTGAGAGCTGTTCCCTGCTCGGACCCCGGCCAGGGAAGTCCACCATTCTCAACCTGGGAGCTGCCACATGGAGCATCTTGCTGACCGGCTCTCCTCAGGGCCATCCCAGCCTCCAGGACCTGCCCTGTGCCTTCCCAGGGACCTCTAAGCAACCAGTTTGCAAATTAATCCTCACCTTTCTGAAGTCTACAGTCTCCAACCAATGGGAGACTTTCCCTTTTGGAGAGGTTCTGGCAGGTGTTGGCCACGGGCAGGGGGTTTCCATCTCGGAGCCATGAGTTGCCCAATCAACAACAGGTTTGGTGGGGCCAGGCCTGCTGGGTCCTGTTCTGCCTCGCCCTGCTCAGGTGGGGACATTTGCCCCACGGCTCTGCCAAGGCCACCACCCTGGCCCCCTGGGAATCTGTTAGCAAGATTCAGGTGGCTCCACAGGCTGTTGACTCATTGACACCCAGAGAGTAGGCCAGCTCACCCCTCCCAGGCCTGGGATCACCACCACACACCCTTAATCTAAGAGATAGCACTGCCTTCCTCTTCCCAGGAAATGTCATGCACTCTGGGCCGGGGTGGGGGTGGAAAATGGTGGAAGTGGGAGGGTGTGAGGAAAGCCTATTTCTGCACAGCCTTACCCTCACCAGAGGACTGCCTCTCCCTGCTCCTGCCGCATCCCATCCTGCGGCCACCTCTGCCCCCACGAATAAGATCCTGTGATTCAGAACTTCTCCATTCTGCCCTCATCTCTCCTCCTCCCCTCTCCCTCCTCCATCTCGGAGAAAGGGGGGCAGGAAGGGGGGCTCACCCCACACCCACAACCTCCAGACTCTCAGCAGCTTTCTAATCATCTCAGCTGTTTCTGTCTTGGTCAGAGGTGAACATGAATCCAGAGTCACCGGGTTCTGCCCTGAGCCAACTTTCTTTTGCAGCAGCCTGTTTCCACTTAGACGGCAGAACAGGTCAGGCTGGGCCCTGCTCGCTGGGTCAGGGCGAGGCCAGGGTGGGGAGGCTGGGCTGGGACCAGGGCAGGAGTGGGAGGGTGGGATGAGGCGCCCAGGAACTGCCATCTGCACTGCCCTCCAGTGCCCGGCACGGTCCCGGCTGCACGGGAGCCACTTGAGACTATTTCTGTAAAGTAGATCTGCTTCCTCAAGCCCCAAAGGGATGTGGCACAGGATATGGTCACGTATTTATTTTTCAATGATGAGAGTTATTTTGGTGCCATTCTCTAACGGCTTAAACCCATCAAAAAGCATCTGCTAAGCACCCGCTGGATGCAGAAGATGTGCTTTGTTTTCAAAGGCCATGTCTGTCATCCGGTCGCTGACACCCCCCCCCCCCCCAGCCCAGACTTGGAGCATTGCTGTCTCTCACGGCTCAGGCTCTTGTCCCTGCCGTCCCTGCCGGGGAGGAGAGTGATGCTCTGTGAACCGATCTTGTGTCTAGGCCTAGTGTGTTGGGATTTAAGTGAACCCTCGTAGCAACACGTCCTTTAATCCATTAGAAACGTATTTTAGGTTGAGATTGTACTTTTAACATCATTTTTAGACAACATTAAATTCTGGTAGGCAGTTGGACAGACAAAAGCAGAGCAAGGACTATAGGGCCAGACACAGAAGGCCCAGGCGCCTAGCAATGGGCAAGACTGGGAAAACAAGCCCTCACTCCCAGAGTGACCTTTCCTTGCTCAGCTGGTTGTGTGGTTTAGATCCCTGATTTCATATCTGCTGGTCATGGGATTCAGACCCTCCTCTGACATTTCCTCCCCTGGCATATCACTGGTCATGTGGCTTTAGACCCCCTTAGGGAAGGAACAAGAAAGCTGGAGAATAGCGTTTAAGCACTAATCCCTAGAGATGACATCTAGGCCTCAGTTGTGTCTCTGCTCCAGGCCCAGAAAAGCAGGAAAACCACAGGGAAGCCACAGCTGACCTCAGGACCAGCTGCACTGACTAATGACCCCCCCCCCCCCCTGCTCTAGCACCTACCAATCCAATCATGGAGACCCTAAAAGGACACACCTGGAAAGCTAATAAATTAATGAATATGCTATTGAGAGCCTCCCCTGGGACCTCTTCTAAAATCCCCACCCTTAATATCCCTTAGGACTGAGGTCCCAGGGCACTCTCCTTTCCAGGAGTGTGCCTGCACCTCCCCCCCCCCCCACCCCCCCACCCCCCGTGTATTTTCCTTACTCCTCTCTTTCTCCTAAGCGCTCAGGGACCTGCAACCAGGGGAGCAGTGGGCAGCAGCAGCTCGTCCCGGGCTCACCCCCTGAACCTGTCTCCCAGGCCCCCTTTCCTCTGACTTTCTTCCTGCATGGCCAGTGAATTCTTCCTTTACTTGCTGCACTGTGTCTCCTGATGTAACTCTTTCTCTTAAGAAGACCAGAGCCAGGGTCTCGTACTCCCTCTGTAACAAAGTGATAAATGGTATGAGGGGGCAGACACCAAGGTATGTCAGAATTGATGGCCAAACCCACAAGATGGCCACTTGTCCAGGAGAAGGAGGTGGCCTGGAGGGGCGAGAGAGGAGGCCCAAACCATGCTCCCTTTGTGCTTTGGTCGGACTCTTCTGATCCCAGGGAAAGAAAAGTCCACTCAAGGCTTCTTCAGAGACTGGGGGTCCCCTGGAAGGATCACTGTGGTAGTAAAGCTAGGAGGGGCCTCAACCAGGCCACCCCCACCAGGGAACACTGCTATTTCTGTAGGCCCAGTGACAGCATTTCTAATTTTTAGCCGTTCTCTCTTGGGGTGGCACCCACCCATACCTCTGACTGCGGGGATTGGCTTAGGGATAAGCACATGACCCCAGCTGGCCAATTATTACCCTCCTAGGTGAGAGAGAGAGAGAGAGAGAGAGAGAGAGAGAGAGGGAGAGATATCTTTGGCAATTGCTTTGTTTTTTGTTTTCTGGGGGCTGTCGAATGCTGAGCTGGGAGGTCAGGAGGCTTTGAGCTTCCGACCACCCTCATTCTCCGCTCACAGAGAAGACCTTGTCTTAGAGATACAATAAAGATGGTGGCCTGGGACGGAAGTCAGGGGGCGCACCCTGGAGGCGCCAGTGAGGGGTAGCTTGGGAGTTGGTCGCCCTTGGAGGTAAGGCATCCTCCCCTGGGCGCGCTGATGCCCGAGCTGTGCTGGGGCTGTCCGTCTCTCTGTCTGACCGCCCTTTCCACTTGTGTATGTGGGGGGCCACAGCCCACTTCCACCCTGCCCAGCACCCGGACACTCACAATGTTCCCTTCGAGCCTTCTGCACCCTGCCCCCCATCCTAGTTCCGGCCCCTGGGGAAAGCTCCTACAGCGGGGTCCACCTGCCGGGACCCTAGGATAGACAGTAGCTTTGGGGAGACCCTTCTGTCGGGTCCCCATGCATGGGCACCTCAGGGAGAGGTATCTAAGGCTCCCAGCTTATTTCTTGCCAGTTAGCTTTTCTCAAAAACAAACAAAACAAAAACAAACAAACAAAAAAGATGGTGGCCTGATGATGTCATCGGATCTCTTGGATCTCAATGTTCCTGAAGCTGAAGTTGGCCCGTGTATGAAGTTTTCAGAGAAGGACGAAGAGGTCCCCCCCACCCCACACTGTCCCCCTTATGCTAGAACGTGTTGTGTTTCTGGCACTGTTAAGTGAGGGACA
This sequence comes from Saccopteryx leptura, assembly GCF_036850995.1. Lineage (NCBI taxonomy): Eukaryota > Metazoa > Chordata > Mammalia > Chiroptera > Emballonuridae > Saccopteryx > Saccopteryx leptura. The sequence continues at coordinate 89,518,709 of NC_089505.1, read as the reverse complement.
AGCCTACAGGGGTTATTGCTGTTGCTCCGCCCTGCTGGAAGTGGCTCTGGTGTCCTCAGGAGGAACCAGTTTAAGTAGATTTTTTAAAAAACGAGGCCTGGGACACGAGGTCTTGCCCCCAGATTCCTTCTGCATCCTCGTGGCCCCCTAAGCCCCAGCACACTCCCACACTCACACACACGAGCTCCTCTTCGGCTGAACTCAGTGCGGTAGACGGAATAATGGCCCCCTGAAAATGTCCACATTTTCAGAACCTGCTACTATGTGACCTTATGTGGCAAAAAGGATTTTGCAGATGTGATGAGAGTTGAAGACCTCATGGGGAGGGGTAGATTATGTCAGATTTTCCAGGTGGGCCCCAGGTAACGTCATGGATCCTTATAAGAGGAGAGCAGGAAGGTCCAAATCAGAGATGAGGCTGTGACAGTGAGAACGGGGGCTGGAGTGAATTGAGCAAGGGCCAGCTCCAAGGAACACAGGGGGGCCCCAGGAACTGCAGAAGGCAAGGCCACGGGTCCCCTCCTTGCCCAGAGCCTCCAAATACAACGCAGCCCTCCTGACACCGTGATGTTAGCCCAGAGTAGCAGTCCTCTTGGCCTGACATAACCGAATCCCATAGACATGGAGACTTCGACAGCAGGAATGTATTTCTCACAATTCTGGAGGCTGGAAGTTCAAGATAAAAGTGCCAGAAAACTCAGTTTTTGATGAGGTCTCTCTTCCTAGCTGGCAGATGGCTGCCTTCTCACTGTGTCCTCTCATGACATTTTCTCTGTGTGTGTGCATGTGCGTGTGTCCCTCGGTGCCTGTGTGTGTGTGTGTGTGTGTGTGTGTGTGTGTCCCTCTGGTGTATCTTCCTCTCCTCGTAAGGACAGCAATGCTATGGACTTAGGAGCTCAATTAACCTTAATTACCCCCTCAAAAGCCCTTTCTTTAACTATAGTCACAATGGACGTTAGGGCTTTAATATATGAATTTGTTGGGGGACACACGTCAGTCCAAAAACCCCTAGTGAGACTGATTTTAGACCTCTGACCTCCAGAAGTAGAAGAGCATAAAGTTATGTTGTTCGAGGCCACTGAACTTGCGGTTGTTTGTTACAGCAGCTGTAAGAAACGAATACACTCAGCCAGCAATGCCCTCTCTCGCCTCCACGTCCTCCCCAGGCTGTGCCTTCTACCTGGCGCCTTAGCTGTCCAGCTTCTGTCAATCCTTTGATGTCCAGCTCAGGTGTCCATGAAGTTATCCTTGGCCCCATATAACTATTCGTTTATACGCCTGTCCCCCTGCCCTAAGCCAGGTTGGAAATTCTTGTCTCCCATTCCTCCATCGACAGGCATGTATTGGTTACCCCCACTGTGGGCTGTGCAAGAACTAACATTCTCGTCCTCTTGGAGCTTTTGTTCCAGCTGGGGAGACAGACATGCGAACAGAGGGGAGGCTCTCCACCTCTCTCACCTGTGTACCCCTGGCAGCCAGCAGCGTCAGGCACATGGCGGGCTCCATAGCTGTTACGTTAGTGAGACACATGATGAGAGAAGGTATGGGAGCCAGTCTGAGGGTGGCCATCAGTTCCAGGTCTTGCCCTTGCACAGTCCCCTACGGCATACGTTCTGGGAGACGCCCAGACTCCAAGTCTCAGGGCTGGCGAATCACTCAGAGTGTGTTTTGCTGGGTGTTTTGTCTTCCGAGAGTTCCCTGGGTCCTCCTACACTTGCTGAGGCATCTCGTTGCTCAGCCAGCGTCCAAGGACAACTCGGGCTGAGGGCTCACGTAGCGCACTCCCCGGTCTACGTGCCCTCAAGGTGTCTGTTCTGAGCTGGCCTTCTCCCTGCCCCTCCTTTCCCAAACCCGAAGACTCTCTGCATGGGGCGGTTTCACCCTAGGACACTTGGCAATGTCTGGAGACACTTTCGGTTGTCCCAACTAGGGATGGGAAGTGTTGCTACAGGCCAGGGATGCTGTTAAACAGCCTCCAATGCCCAGGACAGCTTCCCTTCCAATACGACACAAGATTATCCTGCCCCAAATGTTGGCCATCCTGAGGTTGAGGAACTCTGAGGCCTGGCCCACATTTTTGAACTATTGATATTTCTGGCTGGAGAGCTTTAGCATTTGGGTGATAGAGATCTGGCCCCTCCTTCAGAAAGAGGTGGCTAGCTGGTTCTTCCCTGTGTTGTGTTATTACGGTGGTGTCCTAGCCAAGGGCCGCCTGCCCCCACCTTATTTTCTTTGGAAGGCTTCCTGTTATAACTTTGTTCTGGCGGCATCTACATGCTGGGGCTTGATGTCTGGAGGTGACACCAGACTGACAGAAGTGTGTTCACTGATTCCTGACACAACCACCAACCTCCCTTCCCCCACAACACACTTGTGGTTCAGTCCTTGCTCGCCTTGGCCCAGCTCAAGCAACTGGTACAGTTCTAAAATCATCATCTTGGCAACAAGACCCTTCTGAGCTCAAGGCCTTGCCCTGTGGCCTCTGAGTCTCAGCTTCCTGGGTAGTAAGAGAGGGACTGTAAAACCTATCCTCCAAACGGGTAGGGGAAGGAGACGTGAGTTCCCTAGGATGTTGGAGCCAGCTCGTGAGAGTTGAAGATTCAGTTTTCAATTCTGTGAACCAATTGTTAAACTTAGCCATCATTAATAATAAAATTCTATAAACTTACAATGAAATAAATTATATTAAAAGCAAAGCTAAGAAATCCTCAGGACCCATCATGTACTAATTATTTTACTATTATCTATGTTCTTCAGGTTATTTATGTCTCTTGTGTCTGCATGGTGGAAATGCTATCTAACGATAAGGTCACACTGGTAGCTTGAAATCAGCTGTGGAAGTATTTATTCCAAGGAAATTGGCAAATGCTGTTAGGGCTTGCTTTATTGTTTTGTTGACTTTCTAGTTTAAGAAAGTGATGAAGGCCTGACCAGGTGGTGGCACAGTGGATGGAGCATTGGACTGGGACCCAGAGGACCCAGGTTCAAAACCCTGAGGTTGCTGGCTTGAGCACAGGCTTATCCGCTTGAGCGTGGGCTCACCAGCTTGAGAGCAGGGTTGCTGGCTTGAGCGTGGGATCATAGTCATGACCCCCTGGTCACTGGCTTTAGCCCAAAGGTCGCTGGCTTGAAGCCCAAGGTTGCTGGCTTGAGCAAGGGGGGTCACTTGTTCTGCTGTAGCACCCCAGTCAAGGCACATAGGAGAAAGCAATCAATGAACAACTAAGGAGACACAATGAAGAATTGATGCTTCTTATCTCTCTCCCTTCCTGTCTGTCTATCCCTCTCTCTGTCTCTCTCACTATCTCTGTCACCAAAAATAAAAAAGTGAAGAAGGAAATGTTAATGCAGATTAAACTTGAAAGTGAGTTATGTTTCTAGTTATTACATTGTGACTCACACACAAAAAAGTAAGAATATATTCTTCCACTATTCAAACACTGTTATCCAATTCAGAAAAAAAAAAAAATCTAATAAGCATTATGTCAGAACTATGCTCATTCTTCAATGAAATGAGCTAATATTTTTTGCTGAGTTGGGTAGTACTCAAGCATTTATTTGTGGTAAACATATGTACATAGATTTATGTGTACGCTCCCCCCCCCCCCCCGAGAGCCTATTGTTAAACATTTACCAGCACAGCACAGAATATGAGCCTGGATGTGAAACCTACGCAGAGGCTGTCACCGTGTGGGCTCAGCAGGTGGCCCTGCAGCCAGAGCCCTGCGGGAAGGTGGTGTGTATGTCAGAGAGGAGGTGAGGACTGGTTCTGTTTGTAATCATGGTCTGGAGGGTCCACTCTTCCTGCCCTGATGATAACTGGGGTGGGTATCCTTGGGCTACGTGGCACACATAGGCCGCCTGTTGGGTACGGGCGAGGCTTCTGAGAGCCCAAGGTGGGAGCCTCCTGGTTTGGGCAGAGTCCAGCCTAGAGGGCAACATTTTAGGCATCAGGTCATCTGTGCTGAATCATTCATTCACTCAACAGCATTGGAAAAGCATCTTCACACAGCTCATGTATCTTTTTGGTAAATATTTGTTGGTTATTTTTATCTTTACCGATAGCCTATTGATAAATACTATGTTCCAAGCACTGCTCTGTGGGGAACAGGCCCTCATGGAGCTTATATTCAGTCTAGTGGGGGAGAGTGGAATGACCAGGAGGACCCGAGATCAACTGGAGGTCTGCCAATGGCTTGGGGTGGGTGGGTGTGTATGTTCTCTGAAATGGGGATCGTGTGTGTGTATCTACGTGTTTCAGGAGACGGTTCCCAGGCCAGGACCCATCAAAGCCCAAGCACACTGCAATCTGAGGACAAGCATTAAAATAGAGTAATTATAAGGTGCCACGGGACGGGCATGGGAGGGAGGAGGGCTCCCAGGAGAAGAGCAATGGTGGACAGAAAGGCAGCGTGGTTGGAATCGGTGGAGGGTGGGGTGGGGTGGGAACGGCATGGGCAGGGCTCGATTGGGAGGAAGTGTCACAGTGAACACTGAGGTAGTGAGCGCTAAGCCTTGCTCGCATGTCACTCACTGTCTTACTAGTAAAACTCAGAAGCAAATGCTGGTTGGGTAAAAACTCTCGGAGACAGGAAGCTCACACCTGAACTTCTAGAGGAAGGAAGAAGGAAAGGTTCTCAAACGTCTGAGAATCTGCACAAGCATCATTTTTGGGAGATACTCCAGGAGAAAGGTGCAAAGCTTGCAAGGTGCCTCACCCCACCGGTCCTCCTGCTAGAAACCCCCAGACAGCTCTGCACTCCCACCCTTAAAGGAGCCAGATTTAGCAAGTAAAAATAGGACGCCCAGCTAAATTTGAGTTCCAGACAAACAACAAATGACTTTTTAGTCCAAGAATGTCCCTTGTAACACTTGCAACTCTGTGCCACCTGCTCCTAACGCACTGGTTGGTCCCCGGGCCAGCGCCCTTTCTCTCGGCTGTCCCTCTGGGTGGGCTAGCTCCTGAGCAAGGTGGGCTGAGCCGGCACCGATGTAGGGGCCGGGTGGGATCTGGGCTCAAGGAGCAGCCTGGAATCAGGGGACACAGAAAAGCAGTGGTGTCAGGCCAGATCTCTGAGGGCAGGGTTGGACCAGAACCAAGACCGGGCTTCAAACCCCTTATGTCTCACCTGCCACGGGGTGAGCTGGTGCCCCAGCAGGCCACCGGCTTAGAGGTTGGAGACAGGCTCTGACTCTGACATCTGAAAGCTCTGTGACCTTGGGCCGGCACCTAACTTCTCTGAGCCCTGTCCAATGGGGTAATAATACTACACGGAGGTGGCTGCGAAGATTACAGCGGACAGAAAGCACTTGATGCAGTGCCTGGCATACACCCAGTGCTCAGTAAATGGTAGGCATGACCATACACTTATCCATTTTATGTATATTACGTTATACCATGTTCCATCATTATATAACAATGACTTTAACACAATAAGAAGTTATTACTATAGATTGGACTTTTCTTTTGCTTACTGTTGTACTGCCAGCATCTTGAATGTGCCTGGAACATGGTAGGTGCTCCATAGTTATGTGCTGAGCGGCTACCTGGTGGGGGAAGGGGCTTTGCCTCCAGGTAGCTGGGAAGGGACCAGGCATCCAGCATCCCTGAGACTGGCCCAGCCCACTCCCACCTGACTAAGCCACTTGGCATTGCCCTAATGAGACAAAAACATGACATGCGGGAACCTAGAGAGCCCAGGCTGAAATCTGTGTCTTTGTTTCCATCGAGTTCTGGGAAATCAGACCCTTTCCGACCAGTGACAGGAGCGGGTGGCATCTCAGAATCCTGGCTCAGGTTGAGGGTGGGAAAGGGGGGTAAGGATGCTGGGATTCCAGCCCTGCCCATCCCTCCAGGTAGATGGAGAGGAACCGGAAAAAAAATGGAGGATGGGCAGCCACACAGTTTCGGTTCCAGACGTCCCTGTCTGACGTGCCTTGGACCCCCCTCTGTGGTGTCCAGCATGCCTGGCTGGCCTTCCTGAGGTCACAGTTCTGGTTTCATGGTTATTTGGGCAAAGACACGTTCGCAGTCTTGGAACTCTCACTGTGATGCCCCGTAAGCCCCAATGTCGGATGTTCGCAATCGAGCCCCTGACCTTCTTCGCCTGGGAGCCTGCTTCTCGCCAGGTCTCTGCCTCCGACAGGGGCACCTCCTTGTGCCTGGATGTCGTATCACAAACCAGGAGTTCTCTCAACCCTTTTATAGGCTCTCTTCCCATGTACAAGTCAGCACCAAGCCTGGTGAATTCTACCTCCCAAGTGTCTCCTGAGTCTGTCCACCGACCACCTTCCTAGTCCAGCTTTCAGCCTCCCACTACCGCCTACCCAGTATGAATGCCGCAGCCTCCTGGGGCGTCCCAGCCCCCACCCTGCTCTCCCTGCCGCCACCCGCAGGTGCAGGCCTTCCCCGCAGGTGCAGGCCTTCCCCGGGCTGCACGCCGTCCTGCCCTGCGTGCCCTCTCCCTGCTCCCTCCCGCGCACCTGCAGGTGCCCGCCTCCTCCATGGATACCTGGACATTCATGTCACTCACAGACACAATGACATTTCACTCCTGAATATGTAAACAAGTGTCTTCTGAGATCAGGGACGACAATCTCCTGCACAACCAAAATTCCATTTTTATACCCAGGAATTTAGCTCTGATGCAGAGGTATGATATACATAACAGGCAAGGCATAACTTAGTGCTCCAGCTGTCCCTATGGTTAGCTACTGTCCTCACTTTGCTTTCACTCAGGATCCCACCAGGAATCACACGTGTGTCTGTCTGGCTGTGCCTCCCTTCCATCTTCACAGTCTCTTCGGAGACACTTGAGCTTGCCCGAGTCCTGCTTTCTGGCCTCCTTTCCTTTCACAATAAAATCTGTCACCCCTGGCCTGACCAGGCGGTGGCACAGTGGGTAGAGCGTCAGACTGGGATGCGGAGGATCCAGGTTTGAGGCCCCGAGGTCTCCAGCTTGAGGGCAGGTTCATCTGGTTTGAGCAAAGCTCATCAGCTTGGACCCAAGGTCGCTGGCTCAAGCAAGGGGTTACTCAGTTTGCTGAAGGCCCGCGGTCAAGGCACATATGAGAAAGCAATCAATGAACAATTAAGCTATCGCAATGAAAAACTGATGATTGATGCTTCTCATCTCTCTCTGTTCCTGTCTGTCTGTCCCTATCCCTTTCTCTGACTCTCTCTTTGTCTCTTAAAAAAAAAAAATCTGTCACCCCTGCAGAGGGGACACATTGGAGGAAACACCTTGAACTCTCACTCAGTCTAAACCTAGAAAGTGACAGTCACAAAAGAGCAAGGGCAGCTGGTCTCCACCTGTCCTGTCCTGTCGGAGCCATGAGACTATTCTTTTATAATAACCCAGAGCGAGGCAAAGGGACCCCCAGGCAAGGGTGTGGGAGAAGGGCAGGGTCCCTGCTGATCATCCTTCCAGTTCTCTCTGAGCTTCAACACCCCCCCCATGTTGCCCATCCCTTGGCACCCAGGCCTATGCATTTCCAGGAGGAGGTCTGGGGAGCTCCAGGCAAGAATGCCAAAGCTAGGATGCAGCAAGTGCTTCCCGGATTATCGACTCACTGGGGTCATTTCTCCTCAGAGACCCTGGCACTGGCCAGGATTTACACGCTAGCTAGAATAACAATGGCCCTGACTGGGTCTTCGGAGGGGCAGGAAGACCCAAATGGCCCTGCGGGAGGGAGAGGTCATTCAGAGTCACCAACATTTATTGACACAGCCATGACTGTTCCTGGGACAGCTGTGAATCAGAGGAACTGCCGGGAATAGCACTCAAAGGCCAGACTCACACTGTCTGACCAGCCACGGCTGGTGTCCCTCCGTCACCTTCCACCCCCAGCAAGCCCGGGCTCTGTGGCCACCAGGCGCACACAGCAGGGCACCTGCTTCTATGGCGTACTGCGCCCTGCGGAAGATGAAATTCTTTCCTTCATTTGTCCAAAACCTATAGCTAGTGCCTACTGCATGCTGGGCAGGGTTCTAAGCACTGAATTTGGCAATTCAGGCTACTTTTTTTTTTGAGCACCTACGGTGTGCCAGGCTCCGTTTAGATATTGGGTTCCAGTTATTTGTCCTTCATTTTTTTTAGTACCTACTGTGTGTGTGTTCTAGGCATGGTGGAAGAATGCTCACCCAAGGTAACCCAAGGCAGTAAGGTGCAACCCAGAACCAGGCCTTGCCCTCACTCCCTTGGGGTCCTGGAAGCCTCTGAGGGGACAAGAGTGGGCGACCCAGCTCCAACCCAGGATGGGTGTCCAGGCCTGGCCACTCGCCGGCCATTTAGCCAGGCTGGCGGTGGCTCTCACCCCCTCTGGGGTGCCCCCCCATCAGAGTGGCCCTGTTGCTGGGAGACGCCATGCAAAACAGTGCTGGTCGTTCAGCAAATCTGGCATCGCCCCCGGCCCCACGGGCCACTGCAAGGAGCCCAATCCCCTAATTAGAACCGGCCGGCTTGGCCCGCACCCTCCTCAGGCCTGAGCTGACTTCAGTGGCCATAAAACTTGCAAAGTCTTTCCTGTGTGCTCTCCAGGGATGCAGCCTGCAGGAGCCTCGGCGACGAGTCACTTCCCCTGGCTGCGGGGCTGGCACACTCGCTCATGCCTCCTGGGGCCTGGCACACTGTGGATGCTGGGAAGGGACTGCTGAACAAAAGGACCCCCCCAAAGCCTCTCTCCTGCATCCTCATCCCTTCCTGCGGGCCCAGTCTGTCCCAGCACACTCCCCATCCTGCAAAGCTCGGCCGAGGAGCACGTCCCAGGTGGCTCACGGGCTGCTTCTCTGGGCTTCCGGGCATCTGAGCAATAGACAGACTGGGTTGCTGTTATTTGAATGACCTGCCCCGGAATTCCTCTAGGGCAGGGGCTGAGATCAGTCTGTCTCCGCATCCCAGCATGCACCCCTGGGCTCAGCAGAGTTGGCTCGTTGGAGTCTCAGCTGTTGGTGTCAAAACTCTTCTTGGGTCACCTGGGCCCTGCAGAAAAGCACTCAGCCCTCTCCTCCAGGGGCCAGAGACATCAAAGCCAAACTCCTCTTCCTGCAGATCCCTGAGGCTGGCGTGGCCTGGCCACTGATGTTTCTAGCCAGGTGGACCAGGCCGATTCCAGTTCCTAAGCCAATCTCTGTTCAAGCCTGGGCCGAGGTTTCCACTTGGAGAAGGTCCCCATGGTTAGGCTGGCCAAGGACCCAACTTGGAATCTCTGACTAATCCCAGCTGTCCGACCTCTGGTCCCTGGTGCGAGGAAGCTGTTGGCACTAAGCTCTCTCTGCCAGGTCCTCCTCAGTCCCACCTGAGCGAGAGGAGGCAGGTGGCTGAGACCAGGTCTGTCTTGGTATCCTGAGCTCTCCTGGTTCCCTTTCTGCACCCCAAAGCCCATGTCAGTTTGCAGAGAGCCATGGTCCCAGTCTCTGACAACAGTGTGCAGTGGCTTCCAGCAGAGCCAAGCCTGGCTGCATGATTTTTGGGAAGATGGCCGCTCTTTTCCAAGCTCTGGGGGTGTTTGTCCACACAAGGGGCTGTGGGATTCCCTGGTGGGAGGCCAGAGGGAGGGCTGTCAGCTGAGACCAGACTTCAAAGGGCTCCTCTGGGCTCCCTGCTTAGGCCTCCAGCTGCAGGATGGGCTGAGCTGCCAGCCCAGCAGCTGGCAGAACATAGGTCTGCCCATTTTGCTCAGAGCACGGAGCAGCAAACAACAATGGTGCCCACAGGCAGCTTGCAAGTCGCGGGATGTCCCAGGGACTGGGGTCCGAGGGTGGCCGCAGGTTGCTGGCAGGTCTACGTCAGCCCCTTCCTGGGGCAGGGTTTCTGGCCCTCGCTGGTTCTCAGCCACCTTCTCCAGGGGCACGCAACCCAGCTCTTGCTGATTATTTATTTACTAATTTGTGAGTGACTTTTGGGGAGCAAAGCAGGGGCTAGATGGCCTCTGTGTCCTGATACTAAGGCGGAGAGGAAGTTGGCCCCTTATCAAGCACCCACTGTATGCCTGGCTTGCTGCTGGGTGTCGGGACGGAATGCAAGAGAACAGCTCCTGGGGGCGGGAGGGAGAGGAAGGGATGTGAGTCCAGGGGTGGGCTGCTCCAGGGCCAGCTGGAAATGTGAAGGCTGGGACCCCCATCCCGCATCGGTGTGAGTGGGGCCCACCAGCAGGTCTGGAGAATGAGATCTTCAGTGGGCCAGGGCTGTGTCCCTGAACAGGCGGGGCTGGGAAGGAAGTGCTGTCTGGGCTGGCCTGCAGCTGTACCCTCCTCCCAGCCTTGTTCAAGCTTCCTCGCACCGGCTCCAGGCCCCTCTCCGCCTGTCCCCACTGTGATCCTAGCAGAGGCTGTGGAAAGGCCCCAGCCCTCCCCCCGGCCACCTGCCCAGTTCCCGTGTGACTCAGGAGGGTGGAGAAGCAGCCTGGAAGCGTCTCAGCCTCCTCTCCCATAACCTCCCCGGCTGCCGGCCAGAATTCCCCACCTTTCCTATGGGACCCGGATGGCCTGCCGGGTTCCTCAGTGCTGCAGAGCACATGGGATTTGAACCCTGCTTCCACTCAGGAAAAACCTGGTACATTCCACTCAGGAAAAACCTGGTTTGTCCAAGGGTGTGGCCGGCTGGCCTTGGCCAGGGGCCCCGTGCCAACTGAGCAGCCACTGTAGTGCCCGAGCTTGCACACCCCAAGCGGGGGCCACCGCTCAGCCTCACTGACTTTGCTACCGAGTCATTTTTAAGTCTCTCTGATTGCTGGGTCCCTGAGGCTTGGACAGAAGATTTCATGCCCTTGAATCCATCCCGGGGGACCAGTCTGCCGGGACCAGGAGACAGCCTCCAGCCCCTGCCCCACGGGACCTGTTTCTCTTGGATGAAATAAAAGGCAGGGGTCCTCTCCACATCCAGTGACTAAGCCTGCAGGAGGCCTCAGGCCCCTGGAGGCCAGTTCAGCAGGACTTGGGGAGGCTCTGGGCTTTTATGAAGTGGCCCTGAGGATGGCAGAAGGTAACGCGACTGTGGACCCCCGGCACCCACAACTGCCGGACCCTCTCTTGGGCAGCACTGCCCTTTCTTTCCCCCTGGGGACTGCTGAGACCAGCCCAGCGCATGTTCCGCAGGCCCAGTCAACAAAGAGCACTAGGGCCCCAGTGGAGGCTGCCAGGCTTCTGCTGAATGTGCGATCAATCCCGTAGGTGCCAACTCAGGGAAGGGTGACTGAAGGAATCCACCCCTCCTCTCCTCTCATAAATCATTTCCCCTTTAAAAAAAAAAAATCTTAAAGCTCTTTATTGTGTCTGGAATGCTTCCCCAAGAGTCCGCACTGGTGGGTCTGAGAAAGCACAGGGATGGCCGGGTCCTTCCCCCTGGGGCTGCCTTCCTGCGACTTCCTGGAGAGCGGGGACAGTGCCACACCAGGGCACAGAGTCCCCTTGGCTATCACTAGCCATGGGGCTGCTGTTCCTCTTCCCCTGGGTGCTTTTTGGAGAAGATTCTCTGTCTGCCACTGAACCGTGTGCGGGTCCCCGCTTGCATAGGTCAAACGTCAGGGTAGCATTTTTCCACTGCAGGCTCTAACAGGCTGGATGGTTCTTTGAAGCAGGTTCGAATACTTTGCTACTAGTAAGAGTTGGGTCTTGAACGGAAGTGCATTAGGATGGATACCAGGCAAATCCTTGTAGGGAATGTGCTAGACAGAATACGAGCTGCCCCAGAGATGTCTCTGTCCGAATTCCCAGAACCTGTGATGATGTAACCTTGCATGGCAGGCAAAAGGGACTTTATAGGTGGGACTAAGTCAAGCACCTTGAGATGGGGAGATGATTCTGGATGAAATAAAAGATGATCTCACCAGATGATCTCAAGGTGGGCCCAATGTCATCACAGGGTCGTTACAAGAGAGAGTCAGGAGGGTCAGAAAGAGGGAGAGAGAATGCTTTGAATGGAAGGTTTTGGTCCCCTCAGATCCACATGTTGAAGTCCATGTAAAACCCCACCCCCCACCAAGTTTGGCTAAATTTGGAGATGGAACTTCTAAGGAAGTAAGGTTAAATGAGGTGCGATACTGTGATTTATAAAAAAAATATATAGATTTGGTCATTCGGATGACTGAAATATATTTCTCATATAGTATATTTGGTTTTCCTTCACAATTCCTGGCTCACAGCTTTGGGAATTCTTGGAATTTCCTAAGTGATGAGAGTAGTGGAAAAAGGTGTCTTTTGTTATGTTTAACGAGGTGACTTTTGGAAAGTGCTTGAGGGTGGGACTAGTTGCCAGATGAACCAACCATGTGATGAGAGGGTTAGAAGCTTCAGTCCCCAGCCCTGATTTCCAGGGATGGAGGAGGGGCTGGAGGTCAATCAATGGCCAATGGCCAGTGATTGAATCAACCATGCCTATAGAACGAAGCCTCCATAAAAACCTCAGAGGAAGGGGTTTGGAGAGCTTCCCAGTTGGTGAACACGTAGAGAGGCAGGGAGAAACATGGCCGGAGAGGCACGGAAGCTCGTGCCCCTTCCCACACACCTGGCCCTACGCATCGCTTCTTCCTGGTTTGTTCCTGAGTTCCATCCTTTTCCAACAAACCGGTGATCCAGTAGGTAACATGTTTCTCCAAGTTCTGGGAGCCACTCTAGCAAAGTAATCGAACCCAAGGCGGGGTTCGTGGGAACCTCTGATTTATAGCCAGTGGGTCAGAAGTTGAGGTGACAACCTGGACTTGTGAATGGCACTCTGAGTTGGAGATTGGTCGCTGAACCTCCAAATTTTAGTCAGTCGGTCAGAGGCACAGGTAACCTGGGCTTGTGTCTGGCATGTGAAGTGTGCGTGTGTGTGCGCATGCTGGGGGAAGCAGTCTTGTAGGGCTGAGCCCTAGCCTGAGGCATCTGATGCTATCTCTGGGCAGATAGTGTCAAAATTGAGTTGAATTCTCATACACCCTGCTGTGGTCTGAGCATTGTTTGTTTGGGGTGGGAGAACCTCTCCCCTACTCCTCCACCCCGAGGGTGGAATTGGCTACACAGGAACCCAATTTAGAGGTTATAAGGGTGGGGCCCTGATCTGATAGGACAAATGTTGTTGTAAGAAGAGATATTAGAGAGTTTACATGTATACACAAGAGCTTCCCTAGCCCCCTACCCACCCCGTGACACGGGCGAGGGAAAGGCCATAGGAGGACGTTGTGAGAAGGTGGGAGGCAGGCGCCCTCAAGACACTGGAAGAGGCCAGAAAAAGGACTCTTCCTTAGATACCCCGGAAGGGACCAGCCCTGACACCTTGATTCTAGGACTCTGGGCTCCACCACTGTAAGATAATCAATCCGTGACATTTTAAGCCGAGTCGTGGCAGCTTGTTAGGACAGTCACAGCTCGCCAACACATGCCCTCCGAGGTGGGTCTGCCCCGTCTTGCCTTTTTCCTGGTGGCGGCTCCTGGACCTTCCCTTGGGAACTGGCCCTCCCTGCTCCCGTTCCCTCCACATGTCTGACCGGGATGGAACAGGTGACCAGAAAATAAAAACATCAGAACGGGGCATCTCCCTGGCCGCAGGGCGGGGGCCTGGAGTCAACAGGCCTCCTTCTGGGACTTCTGCTGACACGTGGGGAGGAAAGAATCACTCTTTCCACTGAGGTGGCCGAGGACTAACGTAAGCCGGAGCGCTGGCCGCCACACAGCCCCTGCGGGGTGGGGACCTGCCTGGAGAGGGAGCCTGGGCAGGGGAAACCAGGAACCCAGAACCGAGAGGGGTCCCAGGTGCCCCCTGACCACCTGGTCAAGCCCCATGCAACCCCATCCCGAACTTCCTGTCACACGAACCTCTAGATCCTCCATTAACCCAAGTTTGAGATTCTTTCACTTGCAACTCCGAGTCCTATAATAATGTCCCCAGATGCCATTTGTATGGAGGTGAGTGCTCTCAGGTGGGGAAGAGAGGGCCGAAGTTCCAGCCCGCGGCAAGAACTTGCCTGTTAGCCTCGGCCTGCCCTATCTCGACTGCGGCCACTTTGGCGTTTGTTGGGGATAATTATGAAGTATTGCACTCCTCCTCGAACAATTTTATTTGGGACCTTCCATGGAAACCCGAGAGAGCTTCCTGCTTAAACATGTTCCACCCTTCATCATACTGCCTGGAAGGAAACGGAGACCATACCTCCTAGGTAGCCCCTGCTTCAATCCTCCCGGGCACTCTCCTGAAAATGGAGACCCCCTGCGCTGAAGTGTTATTCCACTTCCACGATGGTCTGAAACAGAAGGCCTGGGGACGTGGGTCATGGGAAAGGAAGCACATGATGGCTCATTGGAAAATCACATGGCTGCCCATGTGATCACAGGCAAAGAATATATATGCACAGATGCCCACGTTGTCATTGTTGCCATCAGCACAGAAACTGGATACAGGCTGGGGTCCGGCAAGGTCTCCAAGGTTATACCTTCCTGGGGACAGAAGAGCCACAGCTCTAACCTCTGGGACCTGGGTGGGATTGTCACCATAATACTAACTATGAGTTTGTGTCTGGCTCCATCTTCCTCTGTCCCCTGCCTGGGAGGCTGCTCTGTGTGGACCACAAGGAAGCCCTTTGCCTTCTGGTGGGGGAGCTCCACAGTGGGCTAGGGAGGGAGGAGACCGAGGACAGGGTATTCACTCACCTGGCTCCCTTCCTTCAAGGCCTTTGTTTCCTGGAGCTGCCGTAACAAAGTACCATAGACTGGGTGGCTTAAGACAATGGAGCTGTATTCTCTCACTGTTCAGTAGGCCGTTAAGTCTGAGATCAAGGTCTTGGCAGGGCCACGGTCTCTTGGAGGCTCTAGGGCAGGGGTCCCCAAACTACGGCCCACGGGCCGCATGCGGCCCCCTGAGGCCATTTATCCGGCCCCCCGCCGCACTTCCGGAAGGGGCACCTCTTTCATTGGTGGTCAGTGAGAGGGGCATAGTTCCCATTGAAATACTGGTCAGTTTGTTGATTTAAATTTACTTGTTCTTTATTTTAAATATTGTATTTGTTCCCGTTTTGGTTTTTTACTTTAAAATAAGATATGTGCAGTGTGCATAGGGATTTGTTCATAGTTTTTTTTTTATAGTCCGGCCCTCCAACGGTCTGAGGGACAGTGAACTGGCCCTCTGTGTAAAAAGTTTAGGGACCCTTGCTCTAGGGGAGGATCTGACCTGGCCTCTTCCAGCCTCGGGTCGCTGCAGGTGTTTCTGGGCTGGTGGCTGCATCACTCCAGCCTTCTCTGTACATCTATCTCTCCGCGTGTCCTCTCCTCTTCTGATAGGGGCACCGGTTACAGGTTAGGACCCACCCTAAATCCAGGAGGATCTCGTCTCAAGATCTTTAAATACAGGTATTGATCGACTTACAACCTATGCAACTTACGACCATTCGACTTTATGACCACAATCACTAGCCACGACTGCTCCGCGTCTGCAGCGCAAGCGTTGCCCAGCTGGGCGTACGACAGTGCAGACCAGCTTCTGGCAGCACTACCATCTCCGCGTGCACCATTTCAACTGTTATCCCAGACTCGGTACAGCAATTTGTGTTTTGTGTCTTGGGTATTTTTCATCAAACCCCTAAAGACCTTTCTTTGGAGTGTGAAATGGAAGATGTTGAAGAGTTGCTAGACAAAGAATCCGGAGAACTTACAAATGAAGAGCTAATCAAACTGGAAGAAGAAAGAGTGGTGGAAGAAGAAAGAAGAGAATCAGAGAAAGAAGAGGAGAAGCCAGAAAGAAAGTTCACCGCTAAGGGATTATCAGAAGGTTTATCTTTACCGAATAAACTTCTTATACATTTCGAAGCAGTGGACCCAAACGGATGATTTGCAAGGATTGAACGAATGGCGCACGATGTGTTTCGTTCGTATCATGAAACTTATGAAGAAAAAAAGAAACATACAATTCAGACAAAGCTCACCATGTTTATGAAAAAACCAACTCCGGTAACCCCAACTGCTGCCTCAGATGACAACATCAACGATCCGCAGCCAAGCACCAGCGGCCAATAAAATGTTTCATACATGTTTATATATTTTGATATGTTTTGCAATTGGGAAAATGTTTCCTATGGTATTTTTTACACCTGTATTTTGTATTTTTGTATACACCTGTATTTTGTAATTTTGTATGTTTTGCAAATATTAAACCAGTTGTACTGGTAATGCAGTGTCTTACTTAAACCTGATGAATGTAAAAATAAGAAACAAAATGGTGTAGAGATGATACAAATGGCATAAAATGAACAAAGAAAATTATGATATATAACAATAATGAAAGAAAATTATGATAAAATATGACTTAAAGATTTTTATAACATCATTTCACAGTACTGTACATATAGCCTACTCAACTTACGACCAAATCGTATTATGACAGGTCTATCAGAACCAATCGTGGTCGTAAGTCAAGCACTAGCTGTAATTACATTAGGTCGCTTCCGGGTGGACATGAGTTTTTGGGGATAGTGTTCAACACACTACAAAGCCCTCTGGGAATGGTTATGTCCCACGCCCAAAGGTCACTGTTCCCCTCAAGGTGTCCTGCTCTGTCCGACTAGCTTTCATTCTGGGCTTGAGATTTTGCCCTACCATTGTCCTTTCATGCTTCGGGGTGCCAGCTCTGGGCTTCTACACCCTCCTTTTCTCACTTGAGGTTCCCCTACATCCTACTTGTCAATAAACCCTCCCTGAATGATCCTGAAGGTGCCGACTGTGTCCTGTTGGGAGGCAGGTGGACACAGTGACCAGTGCCGAGCCCTCCCTCCACCTCCTCCCGTCTGCAGTTAGGAACACTCTCATCTAAAGGAAGAAACAGGCTCAACGGGGCTGAGTTATTTGTCCAAACCCCTGTAGTTGGCGCGCGGCACTGAAGGCTGCCTCCAGACCCCTGCTCTTAACCATTGGAACTCCTTACCATGGTCAATGCCCCTCTCTCAGGATCCCAGGAAAAGGCTGTTTGCCTCTGAGAGGAGTCTTTCAGGGTGTGGGGACCCAGGGAGAGTGAGACCTGGCCGTGTGGACAGCTCCAGACTCTTGCCACTGCAGGTGATGGAAACCCAGCTCCAATGGGCTTCAGCAAAAAATAGAATTGGCCCTGGCCGGTTGGCTCAGTGGTAGAGCGTCGGCCTGGTGTGCAGGAGTCCTGGGTTCGATTCCCAGCCAGGGCACATAGGAGAAGCGCCCATCTGCTTCTCCACCCCTCCCCCTCTCCTTCCTCTCTGTCTCTCTCTTCCCCTCCCACAGCCAAGGCTCCATTGGAGCAAAGTTGGCCCGGGCGCTGAGGATAGCTCCATGGCCTCTGCCTCAGGCGCTAGAATGGCCCTGGTTGCAACAGAGCAACGCCCCAGATGGGCAGAGCATTGCCCCCTGGTGGGCATGCCGGGTGGATCCCGATTGGGCGCATGCGGGAGTCTGTCTGACTGAGTCCCCATTTCCAACTTCAGAAAAATACAAAAAAAAAAAAAAAAAAAAATAGAATTGATTGGCTCATGTGCCTTTAAAAGCTCTGGGGGCACCTGGCCTGTGGTGTCTCTGGACTCAGGTGTGCAAATGACGGCCCAAAGTCGGCACGTGCCCCTGTCTCTCATCTCTGTAGTGGCCCATGCTGGCTTGTTCTCCGGCGGCTGCCAGGACAGCTCCCGTCCTCAGCGTCACGGTCCCAGCAGAGACTTCCCGACAGTGGCTGCAGAGTCTGGGGGAGGACGCTAGATGGGGGTCTCATGCCAGGCAGGTGGCCCCCCAAAGGGAATCTGGGTACAGCTGAGACTTCCAGAAAGGGCAGATGCAGGTGGCCCCAGCTTGGTGGGGGACAATGGGCAGAGGATTTATCAGTCACCTGCAGCCATGGGGGAGGGATGGGGCAGGCCGATGTGGAACTGAGGCTTCTTTCTCCTCAACACAGAGGCCCCCGTGCAGAGGTCTGGGAAGAAGGCAGCAGGCAGTCTGTCCGGGAGGGGATCGAGCCCTTGGGTCCTATGTCCAGGTGGACGCCTCACCTGATCCCAGGACTTCGGCACCATAAGCCTCGGTCTGCCCGGCTGTTCCCCACAAAGGCTCTGACGTAGCAAATGAGCGGGCCAGAGCCCCATCTGTCACGTCCTAGCCTTGTGACCAGCCCTGTCACCCTTTGGACTGCAGTCTCCTTTGCTGGAAAAAGAGGGCCTGCTCCCTTTGTAGAGAGGACTAAATAGGACTTCAGGTGTGAGAAGTTGCCGAGGCCCCAACAGACACTGGACGAGCACCCTATCCTAATCTAAGACCCCAGCCTCCGAGTCTTGTCCCCAGGCCTGGTGGTCCGACTGCACTCTGCAGAGGGTCCTCTATCTCCCTGTCCCCTTTGTGTCTTCCCTGGTCCTCTTGTGTCCAACCAGGCAGGAAGTCCATAAAGTCTGGGCCCCTGGTCCCGCGCTGTCTTTGTCTTCCTTTGCATCCTCAATAAATGCAAAAGACTGTGGAGCGAGGCAGGGAGGGCTCTGTTTTCTCTGGGTCACACATTGAATAAACAGGTTTTGTGCCAGCTCGGTGCCAGGCGGCCCAGGACCGGAGAGGCGGCGAGGCCAGGCTGGCTTGGAGTCTGCGCTGTTTCCATCTGCACCAGGCCCCGCCTCCTCACAGCTGTGAGTTGCGCTTTGGGCAAACCTGTCCCGTCTGTGTCTCAGTTTCTTCCTCTCTAAAACGAAGATAGACAGCTGACCTTGTGGGAGTGCTATCACTCTAGGGAGCTGGGGGAGGGCCCAGGCGCATGTATCCCGTGGCACTGACCCCTTCTGTCCTACTTGTAGCCTCTGCTTTCCTGTCTCGGCTCCCAGGAGCCCTGCCCTGCATGGATGAAGAAGCAGGGTTTGGAGAAGAGAGCAAGTGCGTCCTCCTGGGAAGCCCTTCCCTTCTCAGATGAGCTGGAGCACTGGATTGGGAGTCTGAAGGGCAAGCCTAATCCCCAGGTCCCCAGTAATGAAAACAGAAGCTCCACCCCATCCACAGCACGAGAACTATGTGCCAGGCACTTACATGCATGGTGAACCCAGCCCGTAAGCCACCCTCGTCCTCCCACTGTGGCCAGGGTCCATCTCAAAGCATCAGCCTCTTAGTTCTGTGCAAATCTCCATCTTCTGCTCACCCACTGACCCTCAGGGCTCCCCCAGTCCACAGCAGTGGCCAAAATGAAGACCCCACTGGCCAAGGAGGAGCCGGGGTCCTGTCCCAGAGACTGAGTGTGGCAGGGCCTGGGGAAGGGAGAGGAGGTGCAGACGGCTGGCTGCCTCACGCAGGTGCTCAGCTTGTGTGCCGCACAAGGGGCTACTTTGCAGGCGCTGTTGTCAGCATAGACACACTGCCCCGCATGAGAGTGTGCAGGCAAACGTGGGAACTCAGGCCTGTGCTCATGGGGAGCTGGGGTGAGCCCATTTTACAAGGCCTGGACACATCCTGGGAGGCGCCTGCTCACTCTTGGCACCCATGTGCACACACGTGTGCAGTTGTGCTCATAGACACCCCTCGACTACTCGGTCAGTCTGCCACTCTCAGACCCAGTCCCCACCGTTGCCAGGCAGGGCTTTAGGAACAATGGAGGCCAAATAAGTGGACGAATGGATGACGGGAGGAGTGGGTGAGTGGCGGAGAAGTCTGCCCTGACTTCCGGGCTGAGCAGAGCTCACGGCTCTGGCTGACTTTGGGGTCCGTGCTGGGTGGAGGGAGCGCCCTTTCCTTCTCACTTTAACACAAGTGGTTCTGGTCTTGGGTGTGCAGCCTTCCCAGCCCAGGGGCCAGTGGGTGGAGCACTAACTTTGGCATTCAAAATTAAAGCCCCACTGGCCACCTGGGTGTCCGCTGCCACAGCGTGGTCACAGGCCACGTGGAGGGCGAGGTGCCAAGGAGGGAGCAGGTGCTTTGCCGGGATCCCAGTGAGCTCCTCCAGGAGCGCCTCACCTCCTTGCCCCCCGCAGGCAGTATGGGCTCGTTGGCCTCCCATGTGCGGGGGGCTGGGGCCCGAGGGGCAGGGGTAGAGGCCGCAGGGAGACGGGCAGCCCTGTCCCAGCCTGCCCAGTAGGAGTCTGTTCACCCCTCCCCGGGCTCTGGCGAGAGACTGGAACACAAAGCTATTTTTATTTATGATAGTGTCAGTGGGCTGGCCTCTGTCTAGACAGCTGGTGTTATCATTCGAGGCCATCCTGGAATGCGCGGCCCCATTTATTGAGAACAGAAGACAGTGTGCAGATTAAACAGCTCATAAAAATAAGCTGGGAACAACACTGGGCCGGGAAGACCAAGGTAACCCGGCTAGGTCAGCTATCTTGGACGTGGGGATGTTTTCAGAGAAAACAAGGAGTGATGTGGCCCAGGGGAAGCCAGCACGTCCTGCTGGTATTCCTCAGCGCAGGTGCATGCTGGGAACTACAGGGACTCTCCCTAACGAGTGGGGTGGCAGGAAGAGATGAAGGGGACGCCACCTCCCCTGGGACAGGCCTTATGGAGCAGCTGGGACTCTGTCTGCAGACATCAACACAGGCTATTGCTGCTCACCCCAGTTATCCAGGCTTCAAGGGAGAGTCAGGCTCTGGGAGATGAATCAAGGAGATGTGTTCTGGGTGCATATTTACTCATTCATTAATTCATTCATTCATTCCCTCAATCAATCCATAAATATATACTGAGCATTTACAACATTCAAGCAGGAACTCAGGTCTTATTTTCAAGACACTTGGGGGGAGGGACACGGGGAGAGACTGACATGAAAACACAGACTCGGGTCCTGCAGTGACATGCCGGAGACTCCCACATGGTCTGATCTTATCGCTCTCTTAGTTAAAGGGCCAGACTTCCTTGCCACCAGCCTCATCTCTTGCCAGCCTCAGCCCCTGGACTGCCTGTCTGCAACCTCGATTTACCTAGGGGTGCCGGGGACCTGTCCCTCCCCCTCCCCAGTGTCCCATGGCATGGCAGCAGCTTCTCCAGGCTGACCCACCAACACCCTCGGCATGCCCGGGGAACTGGTCACCATGCACAGAGGAGATCTAGGAGCACAGAACGCCCTTCCCAGGACACTGCACTGGGCTGAGTGAGCTCCAAGCAGCCACCGTGACTGCTCCTCCAAAAAGAAGACACCAAAGTGGGAGCTCAAGGAACCACACAGAGTCCCAGGCTCTTCTCAGGAGCGAAGACTGTAGCTGGGTTTTGAGACTGGGGCACCCAAGGGGAATTCAGAGTGGGGGCCTGGGCCAGGAGCTGCCCGCAGATGGAAGAACTTCTGTATGTAAGCAGAGTAAATAACCCTGAAGTCCTGAGTTTAAGGTTCCTTCAAGAGGCTGCCGTGGGAGGCAGAGAGGCTGTAAGCTTAGATAGCATTATTATTATTACTTTATAAGTAGTATTACTGTATGCACCCACCATCGAATGTCAGTGCTCCTAGCCCCTTACAAAAAGCCACTCAACAAGGCAGGTCTATAACCATCCCCATTTTACAGAGGAACCTACATAAAAAGGGCTCAGCTTCCTCTCCCTGGAAAACTCCTATTCACCCTTTAAAACCCTGCAAGGGCATTCTTGTCCTGATCACCTGGTAGAGTCCAACACTATCCCCTGCATTACCTAAACTCCTACCTCCCATCTCTGTTGGTCTCTGCCCACATACTGATCCCTTTGCTCAAAAGCTTGGTTTTCTGAGTTTGAATCCCTGCTGTCCCCATGTGTCTGGCAGAACAAGGTGTCCGATGTGTTTGCTAAATGGGACAATGGAGGGCGTGGCACCTCTTCTCCTTACTCCCACAGAGCCTCCTGCAGGAAAGACGTTCTTGCTGCCCTCAAAAGTGGCCAGGATAACTTCAAGGGCCCAGGTCCTCCAAGGGGAGTCTGGGCTGGGCTGCTGCCTCAGCTCAGTCCCCAGCTCAGCCTTCCAGGAAGCGAGGGGTGGGGGATACTCAGAGGAGTCCCCAGCTTCCAGGGACGTTTGCAGGGTGCATAAGGAGAAGCCACAGGATCCAAGGGAAGTGGGGAGTGCTCTCTGGGAGGGGCGGGCCTATCTAAGGAGCTTATCTTCTCACTTCCCCATAAATAGAGATTATAATAATAAAACCTTAGGCTTGTGTGGGCTTTGTAGCTTTTCAAGACATTGCTCCATACCCAGGCCTCATCTGATCTTTGCAACACTGCGAGCTTGGCCAGAAGGTATCATTATTCCCATTTCATAGACGAGCAAAATGAGGCTCCCAAAGGCAGTGTCCTGAGTCACGAGATCAGCCACTGACGTTCTGAATCCAAACCCAGCACCCCCTGCGCCCTTGCCTGGGTCCTTTTGTATTTCCACCGGTTGCTGCGTGCGTCGCCCTGCAGTGGGCTGGCCTGGGAACTTCCTAAATTCTGCCACCATTTCTGGGAACCCTAGCTCCTGGGCGGGGGGGGGGCGGGGTGCCCTGCTGTGCTCTTTCTCTTTCTGGTTCTCTCTGGAGGATTCACAAGTGAAAAGGGGGGGTGGGAGCTGGGCAGGGAGAAGTCGGGTTCTTTGGGACTGCCAGAAAGGCAGGCTCTGGGTCTTCCCAGGACCCCGCATTGCTTCCCCAGCTCCGCAGCCTCCAGGCCTGGCTCCTCCCAGTGCGGCCCTGGAGGCGTCCCATTCCAGGGAGAGCCAAACGCTAGCACGTTAGCAGAGGATGTTTTCCTGCCCAGCGGACAAAACATTTCTGGCGTTTTCAGGAGGGGACTGAACACTGTGTCCACTTTGGCGGCGTTCGGGATTCCTGGACGGATACAAGTGTGCTTTCACATGCAACAAGATGAATTACACAGGCTCCCCACCCGCCCCACCCCTTTTCCCTTGTCACCCACTCGCTCCAGAGCAAACATCTGAGAAGCCATTCCAAGTGGCCTCAGGAAGTGAACACTTGAGTCATATGCCTCTCGTCACAGGCCTCCTCGGTGGTGGTGGGGGGGGCTGGAAAACACCCCCCAACAACCCCGAGTCCTGTGAACCCCAACATTTAGGGTTTGCTTGATAGGCTTGGCCTCTGGCCTGACACAGCGGCCTCCATACCAAGGTTGGACCTGCTGGTGTGTCCCTGGCAATTCCCTGGTTCACCAGGAATCCCGGAGGTTTGGGACCCTTCCAGGATGCCCTGAATGAACTGGTCTCAGCCCCGGTTCCCTGTGGACTTCCATGCTGCATTTAAAGAGGTGTCAGGTGGCTGAAGTGAGATAAGTGGGTGGGGCTACCTCCCATGGGACAATCCTGGCCAATAGGGCCCACTCCAACAGGTGCCTCACTGCAAACTGCCTGTGGGGTCTCTAGGCTTGTTTTAGGCCCTGCCTGTCCCGGAAGGTCCAGCAGTCAGAACATTCCACAAACTCGGAGTGCCCACCAGACGCTCTGAAGTCAGGGCCACGCTGCCACCCCAGGAAGGTTAGATGCTTGGGGAGTTGGGCTCCCACGCTGCCTCCACTCAGGCAGAACAGGCATGGGCAGTGGGGGAGGCGGCAGCAAGGATGCTGAGCAAAGGCCCGTGGGTCAGTGCCAGGGCCTTGAACCCGCTGGGGCAAGCTGAACTCCAGCGGGAAGCAGGCTGCTAACCAGTAAGCAAGTTGTAAAAACCCAACTCAGACACAACATCTGGCAGCTGCTTCAAATAGTTCTCTGTCTGAAGTTGGAGTTGCTCGCGGCCGTCCAGTAAATCAAACCATGTGCAAAGAGGAGCCCTGGGCCGACCCGAGGCACCCTGCTTGGCCGGGTCCCAGCCGCGCCTCCAGTCTCTCTTGCTCTTTAAATAGCCCGGGGTTCACATTCCATTTCCTTGTACGATCAGTTCTGTGTGGGCCTGGCCGGGGAGGCTGCAGGGATGCGGGCTAACTCCCTCTGTCCCGAAGAAAGATGGAGGAAAGATGAACACTGAGCCTCCCCGGGGGGACTTGGCATGCGGGACTCATGTCCCCGGCTCTCTCTGCCTCTGTTTCTGATGACTCCTGAGCAATGCCCGTGTCTTCCCAGACTGCTGGACCCACTCATTGTAGCTGGCCAGAGGGACATCCAGGGGGAGAGAGAGAGAGAGAGAGAGAGGGAGGCAGAGGCCAAGTCCTCTGTCCACTGACAAATTTCAAGTTCTCTCCAAGTCCTGGCCTGAGCCTGAGCCTCTGAGTCCATGCACAGCCTGGGCGCTCACCCTGTGGAAGAACGTCCACCCGTTCTGCAGCGGGTCTGCTCTCGTGGGCCTGGCCCTCCTGGCCTGGGGCAGGAGGGAGCTGATAATGATGGAAAACACCCCTGACAGGCCCGGCGATGGGCTGTTTCTCGCCCTCATTGTATCATAGATCCTCATGGTCATCATATGCGTGGGTACTGTTTTGATCCTGGCTCTAAAGGTGTATAGAGGATTGAATGGTGCCCCTCAGAGCGATATGTCGATGTGCTGACCCTGGAATCTGTGAATGTGACCTTATTTGGACAAGGGTCTTAGCGGATGTCACCGAGTTCAGGATCTCAAGATGGCTTCATTCTGGATAACCTAGGCGGGCCCTAATCCAATGACAATGGTCCTTCTAAGATAGACAGGGAGACACAAAGGGGAGAGGGCCATGAGGCAGAGGTTGGAGTGATGTGGCCACAAGCTGAGGGGCCACTAGAAGCTGGAAGAGGCAGGAAGTATTCTTCCTTAGAACCCCCAGGGGGAGCACAGCTCTGTCCACACCTTGAGTCTGGACTTTTGGCCTCAGAACTGTAAGAATCTAAATGTGTGTTGTATTAAGCCACCCAGTGTGTGGTAATTTATCATGGCAGACACAGGAAACTAATACAATATGGAAATCGGGGGTCAGAGAGACTGGGCAGGGCCACACGGCTCTTCAGTCTCCGTGCAGAGGGCACTGAGGAGGGGTCATGGCACCGAGCATGAAGCCCTGGCTGTCCTGGCTCCAGAGCCCAGGTGGTCCTCTCCCCATCCTGCCGCCCCAGTGCAGGGCCCGGCGGGGAGGTGCAGATCTTTGTTTTTTGGCTGAACTTCGTTCTACCTGTGGTCATCAGCAACCTGGACAACAGCTTTGCTTAACGGAGATCCTTGGGAAGGAACTTCACAAACGTGCTTTGGTTAAAAAAGATCTTCCAAAAGTTGGGAGTCAAGGGTCCTGTTGGGAGGGAGAGTGGAACATCTGTGAGGAGACAGGGGAGACACAACTGGGGAGAGACACAGTCCTGGGGGGGGGGGTGCTGAGGTCATGGGAACCACCCATGAGCAGCAGCGTCTGAGAGGATGGCCCAGCGGGACGGCACCTGGGCCGTGGCTCTGAGACCCGGATGGTGTCTCTGAGCTCCTGGTTCAGCTCTCTGGGACTCATTCCCCTGGGAAAACCGAGGGCCAGGGGAAGATCCCAAGGCCAAGGCTTCCCTCCTTCCACTCCAGTCTCCCCCTGAAATTTGCCCTGTTCATTCCTCAGAGACAAGCGCTTTGGTGCCTGGAAAGACACTGGCGTCGCAGCCCCAGCTCTCTGGGCCTTTGCATGTGCTCCGAAACCCAGCGCGGATGGTGCTGCATACCAGTGGGCTCCAAGCTTCTACGGGCCACAGCCCCCTGAAGGCTTCTGAAGGAAATGGGGACCCACAGGGGCTCTGCATGAGCATAGCTCTATGTAATTTCGGGGCCCCATGGACCCCTGGGGCAAAGTGTCAGAACCAGCTATGGGTATTTACCACAATGCAGATTCCCAGGCACCACTACTGCATCAAAGTTTCTGGGATTCTGCTTTTGTAAAATCCCAAGGTCCCCTGGTGGTTCCAATGCAGCAGAGGTACTTGTGAAGTTAAGGTCCCTAAACTTGGTCATGTTACATGTGTGCAGACACCTCCCTAGGGAGGGCAGAAGGTCCACCCTCAGAATAGTCAGAAAAGGGACAAATGAGGCCTTTGCTCTTCACGCCTATGGAGTAGACCAGGACGAGGGGGCAGGTGGGTTGGGTGGGAGGACTGACCCAGGGCCGGGGTAGTGCCACTTTCTATCTAGCCAGCTGCCTCCAGTTTGGGCTTTTCCACCGGGGACACTCCTGCCCAGGATAATCATTATCAGACCAGCGGCAGTAGCCGCTGCTTCTTTGGCCCAGGAAGAAAGCTTCAGAGAAGTGTTAGTTCTCTTTAAAAAAAAAAAAAGAAACAAACAAAAGAAGAAACAAAAAACAAAAAAAGAAACAGAAGAAAGAAAGAAAGAAAGAAAGAAAAGAAAGAAAGAAAGAAAGAAAGAAAGAAAGAAAGAAAGAAAGAAAGAAAGAAAGAAAGAAAGAAAGAAAGAAAGAAAGAAAGAAAGAAAGAAAGACAAAAAAAAGAAAGACAAAAAAAAGAAAGAAAATGAGAAGAAAGAACCAGAGCCCTGCCGAGGACACAGGTCTGAGGCTGGAGCGGGACTCTGCTGAGGACACCGGGCGAATGGTCAGGCCGGTGCTGCCCGCCAGCAGCTGAGCCCCGAGAAGCCCCGGGGGGGCCGTGAGCAGCTTCCTCTGGGCTCGCTCGGCCAGGACATCATTTGTTGATTCTAGAGCCCAGTCCCTAGCTCATGATTTCCTCCCTGGTTGCCATGGCCCCGTACAGAAAACACAGCAAACGCCTGGCCCCGGGCAGCTCATTTATTTCAAATATTCCTTGCAGCTGGACTCCAACCATGCTTGGGTGTCTGGACTGGAGCGGGAACTAATTGCTCTGTCTTCGGCCCCCTCCCCGGCTCCCCCGGCATACTTTATGGTTCAGTAAAGTCCACATTCCTCATCTCACCGAGGAGGAGGAGCGGGAGGAAGGGCGGGAGGGGAGCCATGTACAGGAGATGGTCGGCGGCGGGAGGGCTCTTCCCATCTACCGCCAAGCCTGAGAAGCTGCTACCTGCTCGAAGGCAGGGTATTAATTACATCCACATGGGCCAGTCTGCAAGATGGTTTTATGAAGACCGCTCCCTTCTACATGAAACCCTGCTCCCCCAGAAGTCTCCAGGCTGCACAAAGGCGCTTATTTTTCCTCTGCTTCCTACACCCTCCCCGCCCCCACTGCCTGCCCCTGCCCCTCCCCCTGGCCGCCCCCTTCAAAGCAAGCCAGAGTTCCAACTGCAACCCAGACATGAACTCCAACCTAAAAATAACTTCAGACCACCCTTTGCTTCCAAACATGTCAGGGGAAGGCATCCTAGGGGTCCCTTTCCCCATACCCACCTTGATCTTGGGAGACTGTCCCCAGGAAGAAAGAACATTTATTGGGAAGTTCGTTTAGAAATGTTTGGTCCATTCTCAAAGACCGAGTCCATCCCAGGAACTGCCATTTTCCAAAACAGAAAGCAGCACATGAGCTTTCAAAGCACTTGTTTGCACACTTGCTAGTATGCCTGGCGGTTCTAAAACCTCATTTCACCCTTGCTACCCTCCCAGGAGATGGGCCCATGATGACAGCCATTCACGGAGGCTCACCCAAGATCACACAGCTAGTCAGGGTCAGAGCCAACGTTTGAACCCAGGTCTGACTCAGGAGGCCATGTGCTTGTCGCTGGGCCAATCCACCAACTCACCGAAAGAATTTCCCTTTACCCAGCAACTTTTTGAGAGAAAGAGCTGACACAGTCCCAGTGGTCTTCAGACTCTCTGAGGCAAGCTCACTTGGGGAGTCTGAGAAAACAGCAAATTCCTGGGCTTGGCCCCAAAAATGTTGATTCAGTCTGTCTCGGGCAGGGCCCAGAAACATGCATTTTAACCAACACCTCCCAGGTGGTGCTGATGCAGGTGGTCTGAAGAAAGCTGACCAGGAGGCTCTTAGAGAAATGGACATGGGACTTTGGTCCCAGGGGTCTTGGGCTCTCTGACCAGGACACTCTTCCCAGCACCACCAGATCCTGACATGCCTTTAGAATAAAAAATGCCCACAGGGAGCTGGATGTACTCTTGTTAATTCTTTGGAAACTAGTCATGACATGTGATCATATCTAGTGCATTTCTTGATTACTCTATCACTCACCGATCCTCTAAATAAGCCAGGATTTCCTGTTTTCTCTGCTGGGGTAGGGGATGTGAGGACCCTACCCATGATGGTTGGCAAAGTCTCACCAGCGTCACTGGGCTTGGCACTGGGGACAGACACAAAGATGAACAACCAGCTCCTAGCACCGAATGCCCGGAGCCGGGACTCCACCGACACCCATACAGTGGGCCTAAAGCCCGCTGGCAGCTTGAGCGTTCCAACACACGGCCCAGCCCCAGTCTCTCACAGATGTGTGGATCCTTTCCATTAGGTCAGCAAGCCCCTCAGTCTGGGGTGCAGGCTCACAGACTGCTGAGAAGGGATGGGGACATTCTAGGATCACCCCTCCAGTATCCGCCTGCTTTTCTGGGGACTCTGGCTGGGGTCCCACCCTCTGCCAGGTGCAGGGGTGGGGAGGAAGGGGGCAGTCACCTCATTTGTTGAAAACTGTGGGCCATGCAACTGGCTGGACCCAGAGGGGTCGGCCATGCCTCCTGCCCTTCCCCTAAGGCACAAAGAGGGACTCAAAAGTGGCTCTGTATTTTAATAAACTTTCCTTTATTAGGTTACGGACTATTATCAACCATCATAAAATAGAATGGGAGTTTTAAAACTGTACAGGCCACAGGGCTCTGGGCTGAGAGGGGAAAAGGGTGGGCTTGCAGGTGGGGGAACTGGGGGTGGTGGGCGGGAGGTGCAGCAGTGACAAAGAGCCCTGTGATGTCTCCAAGGCGCTGGGTCAAGGCGATAAGGCTGGGTCTGTGTAAGTGAAACTCTCTCATGTGCAACATTCATCAGGACAAAACCCGCCCTGAAACAGGGGTGAGGAAAATAAAAGTCTTACAGGTAAGGTCCCCCACCCCGTGGAAAAAAAACCCCACCTCACAATAATAAGGGGATAATTTACATTCCTCACCCAGTCTTGGCACCAATTTTGTGCTTCAAAAAATATATTCCACTGGAAGACTTTTTTTTTTTAAGGTACCCTACAGCAGCTGTTTAAAACATAATTCTTACGGACAAATATATATGCATATATATTAAACATTTTAAACAAATAAAGTCATCTATTGTACCTGTACAGAAATGAACTGAAGTGAGACTCGAAGGGAGTCGATAAGGAAATGGCAAACGTGGTGGGAGGGGCTGGGTCTGCTACGTGGGGGGGCTGTGGCAGGGAGGGGGCGTCCCTCTCCTGCTGGCTGCCCCGCCCCACCCCACCCCTCTGGCTCTGCAGGGAAGTGATGAGCCCGGAACTAAGTAGAGACCTGCCTGGGCTTCCGCCGTGAGGCACAACTCCGCTCTGGCCTCCCCCACCCTGCCCTGCTCTTGGCTTCTCAGGGGACAGAGACCCACTCATCCCCCCTTCTTGGTTCGGTGGTCCTGTGGGAAGCTGGAGCTTCTTAGGATGCACTGGGAAATCTCAGCTAGGGAGGCAAAAGCAAAACCAAACCCACACCTAAGAGCCCACGGAAGACAACAGAAATAAAACCGCGCACAAAGATGTATGAGCCCAAGTGCAAGGAACTACGGGAAGACACAGGAGTTGCCACAGCTGTGGAGCTGTGACCCCCTAAGACACTCACACTGCACTTGAGGCTAATGCTCCCTGAGGGGCCAGCTCAGGAACTCAGAGCAGAGCCCCCTGGAAACGGTAGGTCAAGGGACACAAAGACACCTGTGCCCACGTGGGGACACACTGTAGGCACAGCCCAGCAAGAAGGACAGGTGAGGCACACACGTGCCAGGGAGTGGAGTGTGAAAGAAAAGCAAAAGAACACTCCAGAGAGGTGATTGAACAAGATCCCTTTCTAAATGGAATAAATAAATGGCTTTTGTTATTGTTCAAAGAATAAATACAGGGTCCGTAGCCCCGGCAGCCGGGACTGACGCCGAGCGCTCATGCGCCTGCAGGAGGTCCACTTCTGGTTGCTGCCTCAGTGTCCCGGTGCGTTTCTGACATCCTGAGCTGGTCTCCGCGGCATGACCTCTCGTCTAAGCACCTCTTAGCACCCCTGGGATCTGCTTGCGGTGCCGGGGCCCTCCCTGGCACCCGGCAGGTGGAGGCTACCCATGCCACTCCAAGAGCGGAAGGGAGCTCAGAGCCGGGCTTCCTAGGAGTCCATGCTGGGTCTTTTTCCAAGTAGGGGCTGTGATGCGGCATGCAGGCACCTTCCGCCAATGCGGGGAAGGGGGACAGCCGAGCTTGTGTCCAGAGCTGTCCGTGTCCTGAAGAGCTGCTGGGAGGAGGAAGAGGAAGAGGGCCTTCCTCCCACGGCTGCGGACACCCGTCCAAGGCGCAGGGCGCGGTGGTGGTGGCGGCGGCTTGGTGAGTTGGCACCAGGTGGCTGTCGTGCTGGTGTCCTGGGCGGAGCATCACTGGTAGAGGAGGTAGGCCTTGAGGGAGGCGGGCAGCGGCAGCGCGTGGATCTCGCCCAGACGCTCCTTCCCCAGGGCCAGGCGCACAGAGCGGCGGCACAGGTCCATGAGCGGCAGAGGCTCAGCTGGGGAAACCGGGAGAGAGCGCATCGGGTTAGCATGGCCCTGCGTGGATCCACAACAAACATTAACGACAGTAGCATCCTCGAGATGAGTTTTAATACACAATGGATCCTTAAGTACTTTTAATTTAAAATTAATTATGAATAATGACACACAGAACCCATGCCCGGCCAGGCACCCCTGGTAAGCTCCGCAAGTGTGAGCTCATTGAATCCTCACGATGCTTTATGGTGATCTTGTAATCACAGGCAGATGGGGAAGCTGAGGGATAGAGAGAGGTCAAGTCACGCCCAGGGTCACACTGCGAGGAAGACATGACACAACAGGCCGTCCCTGCTCTGACACAGGACAAACAGCAGCCTCCCAGGGCGGCCGGCAGTCAGCTTTCCCCAACACACACCGCATGAGACCCCACACGAGCTTTCAGGAAGGGTGTCCTGAAGGTCACCAGTACCGTTCTCATCTGTATTTCACCACCGAGGGCCCTTAGGCACAATTGGGACCTAACATGCCAGGGCCACAGGCTTCTAGCTACAGCCTGCAAGGGAGGCTATGTGCAGCCTGCACCTCAGATAAACTATCACCTTCAGAAAAAAATCTGGAAGTCATTCCCTCCAAGGCCTGGAGGGGCTGCTCACCCTTCCTCTCAGGGATGATGACTGTTCCTCGCCCTCTCTCTCCTGAGACCAGGTGCAGGTCAGCACACCTGGAGCTGCTCGGGGCCACCCCTAGGGCTCTGGACACAGAAACGCAGACACGAACAGATCTGTGGTCTCACCCTGTCTCCCCTTGTCTCTGAGATGCCTTGGAGAGCAAAACAAAACTGAAAAAAACTAGAGAAAAACCCCAGTGTTTCCCTTGAGAGCCCATTCCACCAACAAATTTATAGATTAAGTTTCTTTCATAGTCACCACTCTGTCTCAGAATATTAAAAGTAACATGTAAAGAAAATCTTCAATTATTGAAAAACAAACCCTATGGCTGGAGGTGTTGGAATGGGGAGTGACCGCTCATGAGTACGGGTTTCTTTTGGGGTGATGTACGAGTGCTAACACTGATTGCAGCGATGGTGCACAAGTGGGGGTACACCAGAGACCACGGAGTCACACACTTCGAATAGGTGGATGTATGGCGTGTGAATTATATCTCAACAAACTTGTTATTAAAAAACAGAATAAATCTTAAGACTGATCATGCATTTACTAAATTCCAGGCTTTATAAGACCAACAACTGCTTTTCATCTCTCCTCCATCGTCACAGAAGAAGGAATTGAAGTAGTGTTTTTCATGGAGAGCTTTGACCCGGGGCCTTTCCTAGAGGCAGGAGGAGGAGCAAAATGATCTTGCCTCCTTTCAAGTCAAGGGTTCCAGACTACGGGTGAACAGGGCTGGGCTTCTCGCCTTGCCTGCTGGCAGAGCCTTGGGTCTCTGTCCTCATAAAGCACCCTTGCCTGGGGAACCCCACATCTGGCTCCTCCCTTCCCACCCTGTACAGCAAATCACTCCTCTGCCCAGGCCTCAGTTTCCCCATCTGTTAAGATGCGGAATTGGACCAGATGGTCTCCAGAGTCCCATCCAGCTGAAATCCTGAAGGCCAGAAGCAGCAGCTCTTGGCCTGGACCTGCTGTTGAGGAGCAGCCCTTCTGCGGGACCAAGCGGGGGAGTTTGGAGCTGCTTCCTCTTCGCCATCAGGGGCTCCCTTCTATCTTCCCTCAGCACCCCCAGCTCAAGGATGTGGCTCAGCCCCACTGGGAGGTAGAGGGGCTGCCCCTGGTGGTTGAAGGCACTTGGCAAAGCACTGAGAGCCACTGAATGTGGCCCAAGAGCCCGGCCAGGCCATGGAGTGAGGGCTGACAGCGAGTTCCCATCACACCCTCTTGGCTTAATGGGTTTCAGGTCCACTTAAGCTGTGGCTTGTGGAGCACCCATCATGTGCCCAGTAGGGACTATGGTTGTCAACCTACAGATGGAGAAACAGGCTTGGGGAGGTGAGAGTTGGGTCCAACGTCTGAGAGCCAAGGGCTAGAAAACGGATACCCACCAGTCCATGGAATTCTCAAGTGTGGCTTTCTGCACCAGCACGAAGAGGAGGCTCCCAGTAGCTCTTTGCTGTTCACCCAGAGGGACAAGGACCAACAGCTACCTCTTCCCCCCCATGAAGCTGTGTGGTGTGGGGGCAGAGCTTCCTCTGCCAGACCACCTTTGGACCACACTGCATAGCCCAGTTAGGAAGGGTCTGTGCAGCCAAAGGGGACATGTCCTTCAGCCATGCCAGATCTTCCAAGATGGGCTACTGGAGTGGCAGCTGACGGCGGCAGTGATGTGTTATGAGCTGAAAGTGTGACCAGTTACCCAGGCATTCCATGTATGGGCCTATTCTTGGGAACCTTAAGTATACAAAGAGGCCTCCCCCCACCCCCGCTGACCTTGCAGGAGCCGAATGACGAGGCACAGGCCATGGTCAGATTGCTTTTCAAAGGCCAGGCAGACCAAGAGGGCGCCGGCCACAGAAACACATGTGGGCACTGCGTGGGAAATGTCTGTCCCACGGGTTTTGGTTGGTTGCTAATAGGACCCAAGAAACTCCTCCCTCCACCTCAATACTTCCTACTGGGGGCTGTGAGCTCTGTAGCCACCTCTATTCACAAAGCTGGGTGCCCACTTTGATGCCCCTGAGGAAGTTCCCCAACAGAGAAGGCAGAGTTTATCCGATGACTCCTGGCCGCTCTGCCATCTCTGGGGAAACCCAGATGGCTCGCTCATTTACATAGTTTATATGAATGAGAGGGGGAGGCGCCCAGAGCACAGCACAGAAATCAGGAAGTGAATCAGGCGCTATTTATAGGAGCAGAAGGTTGAGGAACTGGAGAGTTCACAGGCCAAGTTCCGCATTTCTGGGAGAACCGAGTACCTGGTGGCCTCTTTGGACACGTGTGGCCCCAGCACCGCAGCCTGTGGCTCTCGGAGTCCTCTGAGAAACTGCAGCCCAACTTGAACACCAGAGACAGAGGCAGTATCTAGTTCGTGGGCTAAGTGAATGAGCTTCGGGTGCGTGGGGTCAAAGGCCAATGTCTCATGTCAGGAAGTGCCCTGGATTCAGCCATGTCCTCACCCTCACCTTCTCCACCCATCACTGGACTCGTGCTTACGCCAGCAAGCAGTGCTGATAATGGTGCTCCACGAGATGGATTCTAGAAAGTTGTGGTGGGACTGCCATCCCTGCATCGGTGTGCATTTCCCTTTATATTAAGCAGTTCTTACAAAAAAAAAAAAGCAAAAAAGCAGAACACTAACCCCTTGTCTTTGCCAACTGGGGAAGAATGCCTGACATCCAGCCAGGTGGTATGGCACCCTTAGTCACCTGCCTCTCAACTGAGAGCCCACTGTCCCTGTGTGACCAGCCTTTTGCTGGGCAGGGGGTCTAGAACAACCCCTTCTTCCCACATGGCCTTTTTCCCCAGAAAGAAGCCCCTGCAGGGTGGGGTGGTCAATCTCCCCAGAGAGGGTCATCCTGTGACCCAGCCGGAATGAAGGTCCTGGAAGGGGCCACCATCAGTGAGGCACCCCAGGAGGACACCAGGAGGTCACTGAGTTGAAAGGCTCCCAAGGAAAGGAGCTGCGCCCTGGCTGAACCCGCAACCGCGGCAAACCGCAGAGGACTTATCTGGGCGCCGGAAAAGGGAGAACTCGAAAATGTCTAACTCAGGGAAAATGCTTCCTCAGCGGACATGCCTGCTCCCAGTGGGGGCAGAGGGCACTCACGGGTCAGGGACTCTCTCCTGGGTGACCGTGGTCTGCTGCTTGCAAATAGGCCTTTTCTGTCTGCACCTACAGGGAGGGTGGCAGGCAGTCCTGGGGCCCAAGCCGGGCTCTCTCAGCACAATGGCCCTCTCCACCCCTCCTCCTCAGGAAACGGGGAGACGACAGAGCAACCCCTCTGGTTGCAGCCTTGGCCCCAGAGGTCTCAGGCCCCGAGGAGGAATCAGAACAAGTGGCCTGTGGTCGGAGCTGCCTGGATGATGGGGGAGGTCACACAGGGATACCCACCCCTTTGGCCCAGCACGGGACAGGGACTCTGTCAGGGAGGGTCTGCCCGGTCTGCAAGGGAAGGTGGGCTAGGAGAACAAAACACCTGTGGCAGTGCCCAGGGAGCGTGCACACGTGGGCGACTCTGGCTGACCTGCTCTGCAAACAGCTGTTACCTACTGATGTGAGGACCTGGCGGCTGGGGTGGGGTGGGGTGGTGCGGCCAATCCCCAGACGCCTCGGAGCAGTAAGGGATCAGAACTACCTCCACACCTTTGAGTGTAAAGCCTGACACCTAGAAAACCCGGCCAGAGCTTCCACCTGTTACAACCTGCTCCCTGGGCAGACCCCAGACCCAGTCTGGCTGTGACAGTCCAACTTCCTCAGCTGCCTTGGGAGGTAAAGCAAAGCCTTCTGGGCAGAGGACTTGGGCACCCTCTGACCTCATCTGATGGGCACCCTACCATCTGAGTGCTGGGCTGTTCCCCCCACCCCCAGGCAGTGGCATGAGGAGGGCCTGTCTTGGTCTATATTCACTGTCTCTACATGTGTAGAGGGTGGACTAGTGTCCTGCCCCCCCCCCCGCCCCCCAGTTCAAGACTGACTGGAACCTCAGAATGTGACTCTATTGGAAACAGAATATTTGCAGGTGTAATTAGTTAAGATGAGGTCACACTGGAGAGTAGGGTGGCCCTGAATCCAATAGCTGATGCCCTTATAAGAAGAGGAGAGGCACAGAGGAGAAGGCCACGTGTCTAAAGAGGCAAAGAATGAATGATGCGCCTATAAGCCAAGGACTGCTGGCAACCAGCAGGAGCCAGGAGGAAGCATGGGACGGAGTCTCCTTGGAGCCCTCAGAAGGAACTGACCCTGCCGACACCTTGATCTCAGACCTCTGGCCTGCAGAACTGTGGGAGATACATTTCTGTTGTTTTCAGCCGCCCAGCTGGTGTTCAGATGCTCCTGCCTTCCAGGAAACGCACACACCGCCCTTCTTGCTCCTCTCTGAACCAGCACTCAATCAGGCTTTTGACCCCACCCCACCCCACCCAGATGCCTCTCATCAAGGTCTCCAGTGATCACCCCGTGGCCAGAGTTGAGGGGAAGTTCTCAGCCATCAACCTATTTGATCTAGCATTACTTTGTCCTTCTTGAAGTCCTTCCTTTGTTTGGTGTTCAGGACACCGCTCTCCCCTCCGGCCCCATGGCCACTCCCCTCCGCTCCCCCTCGTCCACCACCTGACCTCACAGCACTGATGTGCCCTAGGGCTTGGCCTTAGCCCTCGCGCCCCCCACCCCAGGCCATCTCACCCAGTGGCCACAGCTCTAGACATCATCCAGCCCTAGACGACTCCCCCACTGACCATTGACCTGGACTCTGTCTCCAGACTTATAGAACCACCTGGACATGTCGAGTGAGCCCTGGCCCCCATCACCGCTCCCCTGGACAGCTGTCATAGCTCCTCCCTGGCCTCCCAGTGGCCATTCTTCCTCCACTAACGTCCACTTCTACACAGCAGCCAGAGTGACCCTTCGAGGACACAGGGACGCTCTCTCAATATGGAGCTGAGGCGTCAGTAGGTAGGCCGGGGCTGGCAGTTCTGACGCACGGCGCCCCATCCTACTCCCCACACATGCCGCGGGCTGAGGACGCTGCAGCACACTCAGGGTTCCCCACTGGGTTCCCTCCAAGTCAACCCCATGCAGAGCGGGGCCACCCGTGTCTGCCCAGAACTGGGGGAGGCAGGAAGCAATGCCTGGCGTTATGACTCTGGGATGGAGGGCAGGGGAGTCCTCACCGATAAACAAGGCAGTTGGAGGTGGGTTCAGGCCACAGGCACACGTCCAGTCTCCACCAGGGTCCAGCTCACCGGGTGTTCTCAACAACCCACTCCCAAGCGCATTACCCCATCCCCTCAAACCTGAAGGGCTGGACACTGCAAGGCCCAAGTAAGCATCTGTGCCCCTGACACCTGGCAGGGCCTCCTGCCCTCGCTGCCCTGTGGCGGGGGTTAGATCTCAGTGTGCCGGGCCAAACAATTCCTCAACGATGGCCAGCGCCTGGGTGGACGAAGCTTTCTGGCCCACCCCCCTTTACAAGGGGAGATTTGCAGGTGGCAGGAGGGACTCAGGAAAGAGTGAGAGTCAAGCCTGGGGGTGGACGGCTCCCAAGTTCCAGGACCTGCCACCGTGGGGGCCCAGCCGGGCAGCCACAAAGTCCTCCGCTTCCCAAACTGGGACAGCGCCATCACAGGAGAGTAATTTTCACACAAGGTCTGAGAAAGGCCACTCTTTTTCCCAAAGGGACAGGTGGAAATTTTTGCTGACTCGGTCTGTTTCTAACCCATGTTCTCCTTTCTAGAGGCCTCTTGACCTCAAGGGTGAACACGCCTCTCTCAGGGAACTATGTCTCAAAGGAGCCTACTTGGAGCATCCAGCACCAGGAGAGAAAGACCCTAAACCTGTCTAATGAGCGAGAGAGGCCACCAGCTTACAGTTCTGTGACGGGACCTACTACCGCCAAGGCTGCAGACCCACCTCAACAATACGCTGGCTACGGTGCTAGAACTTGGTCAATTGCAGATCAAACCTGAAGGCAGGTCAATGAGAAACGAACCGTATCTGTCAAAGACCATCACTCCAGTTATTTATTCATTTACTCACCATCCATCCATCCACCTACCCATCTACTCATTCATCTACTCATTCATTCATCCACTCACCCATCTCTTCATTCATCTACTCATCCATCTATCATCCATCTATTCATCCACCATCCATCCATCATCCATCTATCCATCCATCCATCCATCCATCCACCCAACCATCCACCCGTCTATCTATCCAACCACCAGTTCATTCGTCTACGAGGTGCTGTTATATTATCTGGCAGACTTCAGGTAGAATTTTTCATATAACCAGAGGCAGGCAAGAGTCGCCTCTGAGGATCTGAACGTGCTGGGGTGTCTATTCAAAGACATTTTAATTCCAATGACTACACAAACTTCTGGCCAGGCCTGCCCAGGACCCCAGGGACATGGAATCTGGGGAGAGTGCCACCTTGGACAGTGTAGAGGACACTTACGGTCAAGTCCATTCAAGTAGCGCATGCGGATCTCACAGTGGCCCCAGACGGCACTCACAACGGGATACAGTTTTTTGCCCTTGAGTCCCCGAAAAGCCACGCCCATGTACTGTCCGTCCACAATGAAGCTCAGGGTCCCGTCGTCCATGTCCAGGGCCACCAGGAATGAGTCAGGAACAATGAACGTCTCATCCGGCTCCAGAAAGGCCGGGTAGGTTTTGCTGGGCTGGTTTTTGCCATCATGGTAGAGCCTGTTGCGCCCCAAGTCCCAGCCCCAGGACTCATGGTTGTTCCCCACGAGGGTCGTATACCCGACGGAGTGCAGGGGGGCGTCGGCTGTCGCCACCCCCACCACAGCGTGCGTGCCCCGCTGCCTCATGGCCCACGTGATCTGCCACACGTGCAGCCCCCGCGTGTACCCGACTTTGCCCCTGATGGCGTCCGTGCTCTGGGCCACCGGATGCCGGTGAAAGATGAGCTTGTCGTCCTCCTTCACAAAGACGTTGAGCGAGCGGTCATTATTGTTCCACGAGTGGAGCAGCTGCACATCGTAGGACACGGGGGGCATGTCCAGCAGCAGGTCCAGGCGGGTGGGCTTGCAGTAGTCCAGGCCCTGGAGCTCCTGCTTCAAGGGCCGGTACGTGGGGTCCCGCATGTCCACAGTCTTGATCCCTCCCGTGACCTTCTGACCCATGTTCACCTCCGGTGTCAGCTCGTCACTGACTCCCCAGGCAAACTCAGCAATGGCGGGGCCTCTTCTCCTGAGGGCTGCTGGGCGGCCTCGACCAGGCGTAGAGCGGTCAGTGCTGCCTAATGGACGGAAAGAAAAATAGGAGGCTGGGTCAGCGGGGGTGTGGGGGCAAGGGCAGAAAGTTAACTAGGAGCGCGAGGTTCATAGAAACAGGCCGACCACAGACACGTCTCAGCAGCCTGGCTTCTGGGCTCCCATCACAGCCGATACGAGGGAGGCCGCGGCCTTGGCACGGAAGAAAACCCTGCTCTGTCCCCACAGCTGTGTCATCATATGGGAGAGAGGTCACCCGCCCAGCAGTCGGTGTGGAGAGAGGTAGGCTGGGGGGCTGGCATTATGCTCCCCCGTGGCAGAGCACCACATGCCTACTCGTGGTTTCTCAGGGCAGAAGGCCAAGTTGGCACAGGGCCCGCAATCAGCCTGTGCGGTGGGCATCTTCCCTGGTCCAAGCAAGGGGGAGCACCTCCTATGCCTGCTGCCCCGAGAGAGAAGGCAGAGCCCGGAGAGGCGGCAGCAACGCTTGCAGATGCCCCCTCCCAGCCGTTCCTCTCCTTTCCAGCATAGCCACCTCAGACAGGCCACCTCGGGCTCACAGCAGGGACAGGAACCCTGGGGGAGGCAGCAAGCTGACCGCTAACTCTAGGTCAGCGAGTGTACTCAGCTGGAAGGCCCCAGGGGCCGCTGGCTTGGTGGGCCCCGAGGCTGCAGCTACCTCCCTGGAGTGCCCCGCGTCCCACACCGTGCCTAGACTGGGGTGCCTGAGCCAGTCCCTAAGTCAGGTGGGCATGGAGACAGTCACCCTCTCACCCCCAGGAAGTTCTGGATCAACACTGGGATGACCACCACTTTTTCCTTCGACCAGAAGCCAATGTTTGGTTCCTTGGGGTCCCATCTGTGGAGGAAGTCTGACTCCAAGACACCTCACTCCCGCTCCGGCTTCACCACCTGTTGGCCCGTTTAAGGGAGGACGGGGCCGCGGGGTAGGAGGAGAAGCCTCATTGCATCTGTGCTGTCCTCTCCATCACAGGGGGTTACATCAGGAGGAGGGGCTACAATGTGGGGCTGAGAGGACCCTCACCACGCCGGTCGTTCCTGTCACCAGTGCCCACCTTGAATAAGGAAAAGCAACAAGCCACTTTGGTGTCCTGTAATCACTCCGGGCCTGCGAAGGGACTCGTGGCTGCCCGGTGTGGGAGACGGGCTCACAGGACCGACCAGACAAGGGAGAAAGAAGACAGGCTCCTGGCTATACAGATGTAACCAGACAAGTCTGCAGAGGAGCCTGGGCCAGAGGCCACGGGTGCCTGGCGGCTGGGAAAAGTGTCACACGGGTCGCTCTAAGCAGCACTAAGGTCCTGGAGACAAAGAGAAAACAAAGGAGCCAGGGGCGGGGCGCTGCGGGGCTCCCCTCTGCAGCTGGCATAGAGCTTTTCCCCCGTGGAAGCAAGGACAGAGTACCAGCTGGGACGCAAGGACAGAGACCTGGGACCACCGTCCTCCCTGGGTGCACGTGGAGCCAGCAGGGACAGAGGAGGGCAGGGACATGTGGAGGGGCTGGGTGTTCCCTTAGGTCTTCCAGCTGGCCCGGGGCTGGCCCTCTTCTGGGAAGAGACCCTATGAGACAATGTCTTCAGGCCTCCTGGAGAGCGGCTGTGGACAGAACATACGTCCCCCTGTGGGAACGCTTGGCCCCAGAACGCCTTATCTCAGTGGGCAGGTCATGCTTCTCATCCTCCCCTTCTGGTGGGAACAGAGGGCTTCCTCGCTCCCTGAGGTTGAGCTGTTTCTTCACAGACAGGCTGGG
Source organism: Saccopteryx leptura (assembly GCF_036850995.1). Classification (NCBI taxonomy): domain Eukaryota; kingdom Metazoa; phylum Chordata; class Mammalia; order Chiroptera; family Emballonuridae; genus Saccopteryx; species Saccopteryx leptura. The sequence goes on along the minus strand of NC_089505.1, from coordinate 89,478,615 downwards.
GGACCCTTTGTGTCAAATGGCTGCAAAGCTAGGACAGAGCTGAGCTGTCCGTCTGCAGGTAGGGGATCACCCTGGTTCTAGAAGGTTCTGTGGGTATTGGGACCTCATGTCCTGGATATCCCAGGACAATCCCCGTTCAAGCTTTCAGTCCCATTGACCCCTGAGAGCCACGGACATCTCCAGGGCTCCCCTTACAGCCGTGCTGTGGGGGCATCCGTGACTTTAGGGGCTGTTTGCCGGGCCCTGCGAGGGTGGGAGAGCCCGAGGTTGGGCGTGGAAAGGTGGTCCTCGCCTGCCGGACGCCTCCCTGACCTCCCTCCGAGCATCCTTCTGAGTTGGGGGAGGTGGGTTCAAGGCAGTTCTCAGAAGTACCCACAACCACCTCTGTCTGGATACCCCCCTCTGGCAGGTGCCCAGTGACCTCTCTGTGCAGGACCTGGTCGGGACACAGGTCTGCTCTCTGGGAGGACAAGGAGAAAGTTGACTTCCTAGGACAGTTCATCTGACTGCTTCTTGGAGCAGAGCAGCCACTGCCCTTTCCTTAGCCCTGTCATCACTGCAGGAAGGACCCCCAGAATCTCAGTGCACAGAAGACCCCGCCCCCACCCATGGGGACAGGCAGGAAAAGTGAGGAGGAGGCTGGGTGGGGGTGGAGACGTGGGGAAGGCGGGGCTGTGAGAGAGGAAGCCAGTGGGGAGAAGTCCTTCTAACACGTTCATCTAAAATGCTTGTAGAGAAATGGGTGGGAATGGAGAAGGGTCATAACTGGGAGGATGACAGGTGGGAAGGGGGGCGAGAAGATGGGGTGGAGGTGAGAAAGGGAGAGATGAAGGGAAGAGGGAAACAAGGGGGAGAGAGGGAGGGAGGGAGAGGGAGGGAGGAAGGAAGGGAAGGGAGAGAGAGAGAGGGAAGGAGGGAGGGAGAGGAAGAGAGAGGGAAAAGGAGGGAGGGAAACAAGGAGATAAGGAGGGAAACAAGGAGATAAGGAGGGAGGAAAGGAGAGAGGGAGGGAGGGAGGGAGGGAGGGAGGGAGGGAGGGAGGGAGGGAGGGAGGGAAGGAGAGAACTCAGGCCAGTGGGCCTATTCACACTTATAACTCCTACTTGAGCCAGAGCAGGGATCAGCTTTCTCTGTGACGTTGTTCTAGACAGTAAATGCTGTAGGTGTTGTGGGCCAGTCTCCATGCAACTACTCACCGCTGCCCTGTGGCATGAGGGCAGCCACAGGCGGGCATACAAAAATGAGCAAGGCCGAGTGCTAACGAAACTTCACTCACAAGAACAGGTGGTGCACTGCTGGCCACCCGAGCCAGTCTGAGGGTCTCTGCTGCCACGGCTGCCATGGGAGAGAGTAAGACAGATGCGAGAAGGCACCTGGTGGCAGCAAGGTCAGAATGAGCGGCTAGAAAAGACAGCGTGACTTCACAGGGGCGGTCATCTGTCCATCCAGGTCAGCTCCACAAGCTCTTCCCGCTCTGAGATTCTGCTGCCTTTGAGGCCAGATGCCAAGCAAGTCCACTGAACCCGCTCTTGTGCTCAGCTCCTACCCTCCTGGGCCCCCATGTTAGGAACCAACCTGTAGGAAGGGCCCCTTCCTGCCCCTGGACCACACAACCTTGAGTGGAGGGACTCTGGGAGGAAGAGCCGACAAAGGTGCTTGCAGCATCACGGGTCAACTCCCATACAGGGCACCCCAGGGCCTAGGCAGGACGTGTGGGCCACCTACTCTGCTGCGGCTGGGCCATCCTGCCTTCTTCTGAGTCACCTCCTAGGTGGTCAATCACTGTGGCAACCCTAGGTCTACCCTTGACTTGCCTGTCACCCGCCGGTCCCCACCCTGTGTCCCGGCCGTGGTTAAAGCCATTTCCTTCTCAGCTCCCCCCTGTTGTCCACACCTAGCCACATCCTCACAAGGCCACGGAAGCTACCCAGCCACCCTCCTCTTTCCATCGGTTTTAAAATGTGATCTGCCCTCTGCGTGTCCCCCAGGAGCTCCACTGACCCCCTCCTCAGGAACTGCCGCCTGGCAGGATGCTTCCTTCCCCCATGCTCCCCCCCCCACACACTCTGCTGCCCTCCACCAGCCCAGCTCCTGGGGCTTCCAGTCCTGGGGGAGACTCACGCATAGAAACAGTGGTGCGGGCCACTGCCTAGGACTAGCCCTTAGCTTTTCTGCGCTTCTGTTTGCTGCTCTGTAAGATGGGTGTCCCATGCTCACACCACACTCAAGTGAGACAGTGTTCCAGAGGGGACTGCTACAACTGGCAATGTCACCCCTCCCCCAGACTGCGCTCCATATACTGAACAAAGACTACTGTTATCCATCTTCTTGGTCACTGCACCTGCTTCTGCAGATGGACGCTGTCTTTGGGCTAAGACCCAAGTGCTTACAATGCTGAGCTAGAAAAGATCAAGTTTAAGGTCCTTTCTAAGCCAGGGGTTGGCAAACTTGCTCGACAGTAAGTATTCTAGGCTTCCCAGACAATATATAAATGAACGGATGTGGCTAGGTTCCAATAAAACTTTATTTACAAAAAACAGACAGTTAGATGTGATCCAGGAGCCATAGTTGGCTGATGCCTGTTCTAAACCCACGCAAAACTGCTAATGGTCTTGTCAGAATCAACATGGAGCTGGAGGTGGGTGCAGCGTGGGGGTCACATCACCCACAAGGGCCGAGTGATAGACTCTGGTTTGGTCTGTAAAGCTCCTGTTAACACTGACCCAAGGAAGGAGTCCCCAGTGGGCACCAAATTTCAGGTAGGGAACGGGAGAAGCAGAGCCTCCTTCCCTGCCAGTCCAAGAAACAACTGCAGATGCCCAGGCCTTGCAGGGCCTAGGGTTACCACAGGAGTGTCAGGACCTGGGATAGCTTGCCACATCCTTATAGTCTCCCACCAGGTGGGAGGACCCAGCCCTTGTCCCCATGCAGGAGAAGCAAAGCCACAGAGGGTGGGCAGGGTATGTCCAAATATTGCCTTGCAGGGCTGGAATGGGAGGGGTGGGAACAGAGCTGGCCCTGCTGCTGCCGCCACCACCCACCTGTCAGGCACGCACAGCTTCGGCCACACACACACACACACACACACACACACACACACACACACACACACACCCTTGCGCCAGCTGCTGCAGCATCCGGACTGATGAAGAAAGCACGTCACATGTTAACCACAGTGTCCCCAAGACTGTACCGGCCTGTTCCTCCTCAGGCTATCTCAAGCCAACCCTCAAGGCAAACAAATTCCTACCTCACCAACCTCTCTGATCACCCAAATAACATACTGTTCCCATTGCCCACAGTCCCCAGGGCTGCAGGGCAGGTTGTCATAAACAGGGTTCCAGCACCTGGTGCTTCTGAAGACCAACGTCAGGCCCAGGGAAGGGGTGAGAGGGAACAGGCCAGCAGGAGTCACACACTTGGGGAGTTAGCCACTGACCCCAGTATGCCATGGGGGGTAGGCTGTCACCCTCGTCTGCATGCTCAAATGTGGTAGGATGAGTACTTCAACCAGGAGGAAGAACATGTGTGTACACATAAATGTATACATATAAATTAGCAGTATTTTTTTACAGGTAAAATCAGGTTAAAGATCAAAAAGGGACAAAGAAAAAAGTAGCCATAAAAGGACCGGTTGAGAAGTGTACAAGAGAAAGGACACTCTCTACATAACCATCGGAGAGTGTGCATCATAACACACAACTGCATCTTAGTTGGGGTCTAACTTCTAGAACCTGTGTGTGCAGAGGCAGCTGCCCGATATTGCCCGGGAAGTGCCATGTGCACGGCTTCCTCCCCCCATTCCTCCGAGTGGCAGGCAGACCGCTCACCCACCCCATCACTGTATGCCTTCTCCCTGTCCCCACGCGGATGAGCAGTGGCTGTGGGGACACCGAGGCTGAGCGTGCTTGTGAGGTCAGCCTCTTCACTTCCCCCTGCTCCTCTGGTCACAGCTCAGACGTGTCCCTCCGCCCAATCCCAGCCTGGCCAAGCACTGACTCCAGTATGCCATGGGGACAAAGAGAGGAGGACCTGTCACCAAGGTCAAAGCCAAGCACATGGCTGTGAATGTCCCCTCTCATGCACTGGAGAGCTGGGCTGGGGAAGTGAGGGGTTAGGGGTGGGGGTGGGGGTGGGGGTGGAAAGGACCACACAAGGCACAAGGGAAGCAGGAGTCATAGCCATAGCACAGGGACAACTGTGCTGCACACTGGCCTTGACTCATCTCACCCTGAGGAGGGACACAGAGGGCATGAGTGTGCATGCGTGCATGTACACACACACACACACACACACACACACACACGAGAAGCTTGGCAGGCTTCAAGATTTTGCATTTACAATAGAGTAAATGAGATCAAAAGCTCTGGGAAAGGGGGGAACGGGAGATCTGTTATCAGGCCAGATTCCACTAAGTCCTAGGGTTTGACCTGGTGGAACGCCCTCCTCCCCCCACTAAGAACCGCTGACCCCACCCCCACTCCCCGCAATGCCACACACACACACATCATCTGTACTGGGTCAAAAGCCAGTTCATGGCTCACTGCGGACCCTCTGCAGTTCATGTGCCTCTTGGACACTCCATGGGGCAGAAGCCTCCCACTCGGTGTCCCTGCACCCACCAGAGCCACCTGTCCATCATGGAGCTCTAGGTGGACCTCGGGGGTAGGGGGGTGGGGGTGCTATGCGGATGCACACCCCAAAGCCACTGCCTCCCACTGCTGACTCGGACAATGTGCTCCCATCCCAAAAGCCCACTTCAAGAGGATTTGTTGGGAGCCACGGCTCTCCACGGAAGGGACGAGCGGAACCCCACAAACCATTTTCCCTCTGGTCTCTCAGGCTCCTCCACTGGGATCCTCCATGCCCTTAGGTGGAAGGCAGCCTGAGATAGAACTGATGGAGGCGTAGGGAGGGGCGCCCAGAACCAGATTCGGACCCCTTGACGGTGAGGCGGAGCCAGAGGCACCCCCAGCTCACTGTGTAGGAGGCCGAGACCTGGGGCACACCTTTAATGATCTAAGGCCGAGATTCTCTCTGAAGGGGCGAGGGAATGGGCACACCCACGGCCATGTCTCCTGGGCATGTGAGTGGAGACACCTATTGGAGACACCCACTGTTTTCACTACATGAGTCAGGAGTCACGGAGGAAAGTGATGCTGGTTGAGTACTGCCGGTGAGAGGGGACAAGCGACGCGGGGTACATGGAGTTAAAAAAGGTCGGGGGGGTTGGGGGAACGAGAGGATGTGGGGATGCCACTCAGGTACAGGAGTCGGTGTGTGTCCGAGACACACTGACAGACCCCCAACCTGGGACATGCTTCTTGGCTTGCAGGTGCCACCCCAGTGTAAAACACCCAGCAATTACCCGCCAACCACTTGTCCAGGGTCCACGAAACCCCACCGTCCTGCACAGGGACACACGGACAAAGACACTGGACCATGCCCTCCAGCAGCCTGGGGGAGGCCGCCCCTCGGATGTGGATGTGCCGACTGAACACACAATGTAACGTGATGCTGTTACATTTTCAAAAGCAGATCGGAGAACAATATGCGGAGCATGACCCCATTTCTGCAAGAATGAAATTTTAAAAAGATTCTCTCTGTGCGCCTTTATCTGTTTGGGGGCAAAGGGACAGGTCAGGAAGAATGCGGACAAAGGGAGGGGTCTGGAAGAATAGACACCAAAACTTTCCCAGTGGTTAATCATGGAGGGCGGGGCTGGGGGGGGGGGACAGTTCACTTTTAACAGCTTCTGAGCCGAAACTTTTTAAGACGCATATATTACTTGCATTGTCTTGAAAATGATTTTTAAGCACACACAAAAGAATAAATGGCTGAAAAATACCGATTCCACACACTACATTCACAAGAACAAGTTGTTCCCAAAGTATAGTAGTTCCTAAAGGCTCTCCATGTGTGCCATTTCTTTTAATCAGGCACAGGGTATACGTTTAATTTACCCACCGAGATCCACATTGAATCCAGAGTTGACAAGGGCATTTAAACCAAAGGTGACAATTCCCAGCTGGAGCTCTGGGACCATCCCAAAGAGGGACATTATTCCTACCATGATTTCTCCTAAGATGTCCCCTTACACTGTTTCTAAGTCACAAATTTTAATTTGCCCTGTAGATATGGGATAGCGGTCCGTCTCCGCCGGCCCTGAGCAAGAAAAGAACAAGTTGGGAAATCTGCAAGGCCAGGTGAGGAAGGAAGATGGAGGAGGCCGGTGACCGGGGAAGGGCAAGGATTTCAACCATGGGCTCAGATAAGACAGCAGCCTCAGCACCTCCCTGGTACATCACACTGTCCCTTCGACTGAAGCCACAACTCTGCAGTTCGCCTTTCAAAAAGAGACCCTTGCAGACCAATTCCCCCCCTCCCCAAGTCCCACCCCTACTAAAAATTATCCTTTTGTTCTGCTAAGAGAAAGTTCACTGAACCAGCAGCAAGCACTCTCGGTTGGTATGGGCAACCACATCCAAGGTGACGGGTGACAAATGGATAGAGTAAGGATGGGGGTAGGAGACACGCCGAGGAGGCAGACACTCACCTCCTTTCAGCTCGGTTCCCCCTCAGTGCGTCTGTCCGACTGACCCCAGAACAGTAAAACCATTGTTTTGACCCAAGACGGGGAAAGAATGAAATTCAGGATGTGGAACAAGGTGACCTATTTATAAAGCCTCCTTTCACCTGAAGATCAAACGTGCTGCCTCCCTCCGCTGCCCCGCCTCTCTCTCTCTCTCTCTCACACACACATACACACACGCACACGGGATTTTGCAAGAGAAGCTGCCCCAGGCGGGCGATCTGTGATTATAGCAGAACGCAACCTCTGCAGCCTGGTCTGCCTGCTCGTTAGGGTTCTAGGCTCCCGGGAGCCACGGCTCGCCAACATGCTGAGGCGTGGGAGCGCTCAGGGCGTGTCTGTGCAAGCCTGGTCACAGAACCCGCTGGCGAAGGTGCTGCCCACGGCGGGACCAGTGCCATATGGTTACAATCCCCTGACCCATCCCACTTGTCCACTGAGCTGTGTTCTTGCTCCAGCAAGGGTACAAAAGTAAGTCCCGACCCCTAAAATCAACAATAAGTATTGGACCTCTCTGGAAAGTTCTGACGAGTGATTCTGGAGAGAAAAATCCCACACGGTCGGTCCAGAACTCTAGCCTCTGACCTCAAAAGACCAATGCACCTGCCGTAAACACCTACAGAAGGAACCAGATTACTCACGGCACTTTCAGAAAGGACTCAAATCAGTTGAGCCGTGCCCCTGGGAAAGTGGCGTGACATTCATACAGAGACTAAAAATTAAAACAAAGAGTCATGGCTGCGGCCTGGCCAAGGCTGTGATGGGAACAGCCCGTGCTTTAGTCAGACGAGCAGCCCTGTTCTTGGAGGGACGTCAGTGACACACAATGACACACAGTGACCTTCCAGAAAGTCCACCAACACAGTGGCAGACATACTTTCAAGTGGCAGTGGGAATGAAATCTAGATTGTGGGCCTCTGACCTTGCCCAGCCTGGGGATGGGAGTCCATTTCACTGGACCTGCCTGCTCCACGGAGGAGCTGGGGGTCCCCACAGAAAGGGGGGCAGCAAGGCAGGCCACGGCCACCTCCATGGGGAGAGCCCATGGGAGCCCAAGGGGAAAGGCTCGGGGACAAGCTGGTTAGGGGCAGACGCCTGCAGTCACCCAGGAAACTGGGCAGTCTCCCCTGCTCACTCCAGGTGTTAATTAATGCACGATACTCCCTGCCCCCTCCTGCCTCCTTTTAACACTAGTGGACACCTGCAAGGATGAGCCAGGGAATGCTCAGGCAGGCACAGGGTCAGGTCTCCCAAGGTGGCCCGAGGAGCCCAGCCCCACCTTGCAGGGATGTCTCAGGAAGGGAGAGTCCTGCAGGCATCCTTCCACCGGGGTGGAGGGGGGACAGGAAGCCCCATGGGAGGCCACAGCTCCAGTAAAGCTGCCTGTGGACGCACAACTTGAGAACTCCCCGGTTAAATAACCCTTTTAGGTCCATAGCAGGGGCAGAAGTCTCATAAACTTTCTACAGGGGGAAGAGGCTACAGGGATGTTCTCCTGAAATTAGGTTTGCAGGAGCGGTTCTCATGCGAGGCCCCAGGGACCAGCAGATCAGCTGTCAGAGTTGCACGTGCTCCCGCCCCACCCTGACCTACTGAATCAGAAACTCTGGGTGGGGCCCAGCAGTCCGCAGCCTAATGAGCCCTCCAGGGAAATAGGATTCTAGCACAACATTTGAAATCTCAAAGCCATATTAAATGAGAACTGAGAACGTCAGGCTTGGATTGATAACCATCTTGATTTGAAATATTTCTTTTCTTTTTCTTTTTTTCTGAGAAAGACAGAGACAGGAACATTATCAAGTTGTTCCTGTACGTTCCCTGACCAGGAATCGAACTGGCAACCTCTGTGCTTCTGGATGACGCTCCAACCAACTGAGCTATCTGGTTAGAGCTTAATTTTTTATTTACTGATTGATGTTGAAAGAGCCAAAGAGAGGAAAAGAGAAAAAGGGGAGGGGGAAGGGAAGCATTCATTTGTTGTTCCACTTAGTTGTGCATTCATTGGTTGCTTCCTCTATGTGCCCTGACCAGGGATCGAACCTGCAACCTTGTCGCTTCAGGATGATGCTCTAAAGCAAGTCAGTAACCTTTCTGGCTGAAAGAGCCATGAACGCCACATATTTTAAAATGTAATTCCGTGAGAGCCATACAACGACCCACGTACTTTACGCATTATCCAATAAAAATTTGGTGTTGTCCCGGAGGACAGCTGTGATTGGCTCCAGCCACCCGCAACCATGAACATGAGCAATAGGAAATGAATGGATTGTAATATATGAGAATGTTTTATATTTTTAACATTATTATTTCTTTAATTAAAGATTTGTCTGTGAGCCAGATGTAGCCATCAAAGAGCCACATCTGGCTCGCGAGCCATAGGTTCCTGACCCCTGCTCTAAAGGACTAGCTAACCGGCCAGGGCCAAAATATTTCAAATGTTATCTATGCTCATATGAAAGCTCAATCCACAATGTATAAAGTCCCCACCTCCGTGCCCCGACTCTGGTGTATACACAAGTGCAGATGCAAAGATCTCCCACACAAAACGCTTCCCAGTTTGCGTTTCCTAAGTCATAATATACTGCTCGCAAAAATTAGGGGATATTTCAAAATGAATATGAAGTGATAAAAAAAGAAGCATTTGATTTTTTCTATTAAACAAGAACATCAGGAAAGCAAATGACAAGTCAAAGAAAGTTGTTTGATTATCCAAATGAGATGCAAAACCAACTTTTATTTCATTGGTAAAAATGCACCATACAAAAGGCTGAAAGTACTGGAGCATCTGCACATTCCCTGATCCCTAATTTCTGTGAGCAATGTATATTAGCACTCAGGTCAATTTCACGTGTCAGTTGTTGTACAATATTCCGTTGCCATAATTCCTAGAACTTTCTCTTACAGATGGACCTCTAGATTGTTTGTGACTACGGCCGTGTGTGCGAGTTTCTCTGTAACAGGACGGCCCCAGGGCAGTTTCTTCTCATGTAGTTCACGGGCACCAATCCTTGTATCACCCTTAAAATCTTGGACCTCAGCACCCCCATCTCACTCTCCATTTTTAGCAGAAGGAAATCAAAGGTCACAGTAACCCACCACCAGGTTTCCTGGTCTTCAAACTGACCCTTGGCGGGCTGATGGCTCACATTGCCTTGGACTGAAGGTTTGTCAACTGGGCCCGAGTGGACCGCAGCCAAAGAACTTGGAAAGGATTCTAAGAGGAATTGGGCAGCGTGTTTCCTAGTGCAACCTAATCACCACTCCCTGGGGGTATTCTCGGAACTCAAGGGGAGGCCAAGGGAGAGGCAAATCCCGGCCTCACAGGCCAGTTGCAAAAGGGACTTAAACATCCTGTTGAAGCCATGTGGCTCCACAGGAACATCCTCATCTACGCTGCTGGCCTTTCCTCCTCCAATCCAGTCAACCAGGAAAGTCCTGAACACTTGGGCTGACAAGTGGAGAAGGGACGACCTTGGTGAGTTCAAGAAAATCATCCCGAACTTCCAGGCGAGTGGAAGGGTCTGGGTGCCATGTTCCCATGGCACCAGCTGGTCATGCGGGGGGCAAGGCAAGGAGGCAGGGAGAGACGTCCCCAGCTGGCATATGTGTGGAGCTGAGGACAGCCCTCAAAGGCGCTGGCTGGAAGAATCGCTGTACCAGGGGCAAAGGAAAAGGTTTGCTACGTACAGGGAACTGAAGGACGCCACTGTTATCTGTCCTGAGAGTAAAATCTAGAGAACACTTATACAGGCCTAAGTGAGAAAAGAGATGAAAAGAAACCCAGAAAAATGGAAATGTCTCTGTCTTTAGTGTGATGAGCTTATGACTTTCCCTTTCTCCCTTTCTTTCAAATTTCCTTACCATCATTTTATTATTATTACAAAAAAAAAACCCCAACATAAATGAATGAACTTAGACATCCATCATTGGATGAAATGGGTACCCAAACTGTAGACCACACACACAATGGAATACGGTTCCACCACACAAAAACATGAATTACAGATACACACTACAACGTAGGTCGACCTCAAAAACTGGATGCTGAGTGAAAAAGGCCAGATGTAAAAGGTCACATATTATTTATATATATATATATAAATATATTTTTTTTTTTTGGTAAGAGTGAGAGAGAGAGACAGACAGGAAGGGAGAGAGCTGAGAAGCATTAATTTGTAGTTGCAACTTTAGTTCATTGACTGCTTCCTCATATGTGCCTTGACTGGGGGCAGGGAGGGGGGGCGGCTGCAGCCAAGACAGTGACCCCTTGCTTAAGCCAGCAACCAGCCTATGACCCCTTGCTCAAACCGATGAGGCCACTCTCACGCCAGCGACCTCAGGGTTTCAAACCTGGGTCCTCAGCATCCCAGGCCAACTCTCTATCCACTGTGCCACCATCTGGTCAGGCATGTCTTGTATGATTATGTGAAATAACCAGACTAGGTAAATCCACAGAGATAGGAAGCGGATGAGTGTTGGCTAGAAGCCAAGGGCCAGGAGAGGAAGGAGTGGCAAGTGATGCTAACGGGCCAGCGTGTGTCTGGGGCGTTGGGGGAGGGGGACGCACAGGTTCCAGAGCTCCACTGAGGTAGCAGTTGCGCAATACCGTGAAATGTACTAAATGCCGCTGAATTGTCCTCTTTAAATAAAACGTTCATGTGATATTATGTGAATTTCACCTCGACAAATAAAAACGATCGCAAATAGGTGAAAGATGTCCTCTTTCCTTCTCAAAGCCCACCTGGCAGGAGGCGGGGGTGGGAAGAGGAGGAAGAGCTGAGAGAGGCGCTGAGGCTGCCGGGAGCGGGCGGGCGGAGCCAGGCCTGTTCGCCAGGGAGACACGCGGGGACAGGGCTAACGATATTCATATGTGGGGTTACAGCAAGCCTTCCAGGGCTGAGTCGCTGCGCCCCGCTGCCTGCCCCCTTTCCCTCCCTCCTGAGGAAAAAGCGCAGGGCTGTGGTTTGGCAACCGCACAGCCTGGAGACGGCACCTGTAGAGAGCGTTTCCCTGGAGGAATCAGGAATGCGTGCCTGCTGCTCCACGCCCGCACCCAGAATGTGGTGTCGGAGAGGATGGCCAGCACGCACAAGGGCGGCGGGCCTGAGGATGAGGACATGGAAGAACCGATGTCACAGTGGATCACGCGTGAGGACACTCTCCCCACCCTGGGAACAAGCGAGGCGGGACGAGGAGAGAGACGTGCTAGGGTTCCCAGGTCCTGCTTTTCCACAGAGCAGGCCAACAGCCCGAGGCCGCTCCAAATGGCCAAGGCCCCACTTGGTGCTATCAGGAAGTCATTGCAGCCCTCAGACCCCACCCACTCCCCCGTGTCTAAGAAGCTGGTGCCTGACTGTCACCTATGACGCCACAGCATGGGGCTTTGGCTAGGTTAATGCACCGTTTGACTGGATGTGTTGCCACATGGAAGAAACCTGTCTAATGGGTTGAGTTCTGCGTTCTCACCGAGACTGTCACTCACAGACCTGGAGTGACCCATGCTTCTCACGCCAGGTGCCACCAACTCCCACAGACACTTTCTGGCAATGCTCACTCATGTAAAACACGAAAAGTTGGTGCAAAATGACCATGCTCAAGGCCTATGTGTGTATGTATATATATATTAGGTACCCAAATAAGTTTCTGTTGCCTACTCACCCATCCCACAAGCACCTGCTAAGCCCCAGAGGGCTAGCATGGGCTTCCCAAGACTCCTTCTTTGTTCCTTTGTCCCCGGGAAACTGAATAAAATGGATGACTGCAAACTGAGGGCTCCATGTGGCGGGTGTTTAGGAAAGTAAGGGTAGTGTCCCGCCTACCCTGCTAGAAAGCATCTCCCCCTGGCTGGAAACTGGTGGGAACCGACAAAATCAATAGGGTCGTGAGCACCTGCAGGAACGATCCAACCTGAGAGGTGGTCTGTCCGTGTTCACCTGGCAAGCACTTGGAAAACACCCAAGTCCAAATGAGGTGACTTAGGGCTGGAATTCATTCTACAAATATTCGCTGGGCACCTGTTATAGACACACAGGTAGACCCTGCTACCCTCATGGAGTATGAAGTCCGGTGTGGGAGAAAGGTAACACTCATTTGAACAATGAATGCAAGCTTCAAGGGCAGAGATGTTTATCTGTTGGGTTCACTGTGGAAGCCCCAAAGCCTAGAGCAGTGCCTGGAACATAGTAGGTGCTCAATAAATAAGCAAAGAATGAATATCTAAAATAGAGTCACGTAGTGTCAAAGAAAAATGAAGCCAAGAAGTGAGGATAAAACAAGTGATGGGAGGGACAGGGAGGGCGGGCTTTGCAAGGAAAGGCTTCTTTGATCCACTGATACACAAACAGAGACCTGGATGAAGGGAGGGAGAAAAGCGTGGGACTATTCAAAGGGAACAGGATGTGCGCCTCTTTTCTGCTGAGGTGGGAGTGCGCTTGGCATGCTGGGAGAACAGAGGACGGGGAGGCTGGGGGGAGGAGACAGGAAGAGAGCATGCAGAGGGCAGGCACACCAGGCCTGTGGGCCAGAGAGGGCTGGATTTTGTCTTCAGTGTGACGAGAATCCAGCAGAGGGCTTTGAGTAGGCAGAGGACGCGGTCTGACTTCTGTTCCAACATACTCCCTCGGGGCTTTGGCAGCCAGAGTGGACGTAGGGTGAACAGCTAGGGATTAGTGCTGCAATGCACCTTGGGCTGGGGGTGGCAAGAAAGCCAGGACTTGGGACTGTCACCAAAACTAGCTATGATGCAGTCAGGGACGGCACACCTGCCTAAGGAAAGGGCTGCTTAAGAAAGGTGACAATGAGTGAGGACACAGACACAGAGTCCAGGAAGATGACGGCCTAATCCATGGGCCCAAGAACTCTAGCTCCTGTTAGGTCTACCCCTGCGGAGACAGCAGAAATTGGGCTACATAGCGAGAGGTGCAAGTCATGAGGGCCACTGGCCGATTCCGAGCTCTGGCTCTGTACCTCCCATTTGCTGCGGTCAGAGGTGAACACAACCTTTAGCACACCTGACTGTCCTACCCCCTTAGGGTCCTCATCTGAGCAGCCCTGCTACCGCTATCCAAGACTTGAAGCTAGAACAGGGCGATCAAGGGCCACTCGTTTACTAAGTGCCTATCCTACCAAGGTAGAGGAGACACATGCAGTCTGGAGTTGGGCCTCCTGGGCTTAAATGTCAGCTCCACAAGCTGAACCACCCTGGGCAAGTACTCCGGGGTCTCTGAGCCTCAGATTCTGTGTCCATTGAAATGAGGGTGGATGTCGCTGGTTGGCTTTAAGGATTAAATGAGAAGCCTGTGGAAAGCTTAGCACTTACCGTATTTTTCATTCCATAAGATGCACCTTTTTCCCCCAAAGTGGAGGGGAATATGCCCGTGCGTCTTATGAAGCAAATGTTTTGTTTTGTTTTTTGTTTTTTAGCTGCTGTGGGTTCCCGGACAAGTAGAAGAGTATTTGAACTTTAAAGTCTCTTCTCATTTGTTCATAACAGTGCTAATGGTTCTTAATACTGCTGTTGAGTTTACATTGTTGAAATACATATTATTGTGGTATATTTTATTGAGTATTTTAACACACCATTTGGTTTGGAATATTTTTTTCTTATTTTCCTCCTTAAAACCCTAGGTGTGTCTTATGGTCAGGTGCTTCTTATGGAACAAAAAATACGGTAACAAAGAGCCAACACTGGTGATGTATTTGTCATTCAGTGGTCTGAGGAGAAGGAAAGGAGGGAGGGGCGGTTGGTTCCATGAGAAGGGGGTCTCCGGTAGCTTCTCAGTGGCGGAACGCGGTCATGCAAACCCTGACACCCACTCCTCAGCCCAGATTCAGCAGTCTCCACAAAGAAGGGGGTGTCCCCGCTCATTAATGGTGACAGAGAGGCCTCCATGGGAAGCTCTCCACAGCAGTGGTTTGGCCTCCCCCATGACCCCCGCCCCACCCCCACCCCCAACCCCATGTCTAGAAAAGTCTCTCAGGGAAGCAACTTTGATCTTGGGTGAGTCTGTCCCACTGTCACATTGGAGAACACAAAAGGAAGAAAGGGGAAGTGTTAAAAAGGGGAAATAGGACCAAGATCCATTGAACGGCCCTGTCCAGGATGGCAGTCAGGGCCGAGGGCAGGGGCAAGAACGAAGGCACCTGCTTGTCCCACAAACCTGTCAGCCCAGCTTTGGAAACGTAAGCCAGTCCAGACTCCCCCCCCCCCCCCGGACCCCGGTACACGTGGGGGCTACAAATAAATGCACATTTCACATGCTCGCTTCAGCAGGGCGGCCCCGCAACGTCAGGCAGACTGTGTTACACAGGTATTTCCTTTGCAAGCTGGACTTTTCCTGAAATAAAACCAGGCGACCTTCACAGGCGAAATGCGGAGCAGGGGCCACGTCCCACACTCTTCACCGTCAAATAAGGCCTGCCTCGTCACAGCCCCGGGCAGCCCAGACCACAGAGCCAGGTGTGGGGACCCCTCCCGGCCCCGCATGCTGCAGCCAGCCCCGGGCAGTGAGTTTCCGTAGCTGGAGGGAGACCACAGGTCCCCTGCACCGAGCACGCTGAGTGTTTCTAACGCTGTCCCAAGTTTCCGTTCCCATATCAAAAGCGCCTCTTTTCTGCTGAGGCAGCAAGACCTGCCAACAAAACAAGCCGCTGGGACCCACGTTTTCGTAACACAACGCCTTCCCTTGAAATGCACTACAATGAATCACTGAGGTTTAATAGTTTCGGCAGCTGGGCCGATGGAAGGAATCCGTGTGAAAGTCGACAGCGGAGCTCAGGCGGTACCCCCCCCCCCCCCCCGCGCGCCATGTCCCAGCCCCCCACCCAGATATCCCGTCTCTCTTGATTGACAGCACCCCCTCTCCAGGCCCCCAAATGGAAAACCAGACAGGACTAAGATCCCGCATTGCAGAATGGTCCAACTCCTTCCTTGAGAAGCAGTCACTTCAGGGGTGAGCGAGCCAGTCACCCTGCATGCCCTGCATCTGGCCCCCGGGCCCAGCTCAGGCATCGCCTGGGAGCTTGCTGGGAAGGCAGAGTCCCAGACCCTTTCCCAGCTGACTGACGCAGAACGGCACTGTGGCCAGGCACCCAGGTGACGTGTGTGCCCAGGCGGGTGGGGGCCATGGTGCGTGCCCCCCCCCCCCCCCGCGAAGTGGAGGCCTGGAGGAAACACACACCAGAGAGAGAGAAACAGAGGAGTGTTCATCCCTCTCCAGGAAAACCAGCCCTGAAACATAACTGACTCATAACAAACCGAACCTAGAAGCCGACAAGCTTAACAGGCAGAGCCCTGCTGGGGCCCCGTCCTCCTGTCCAGACCTACAAGAGTGGGGGCACCGTGGATTCCTTGCCTTTCTAGAAGGCCTCGGTTGCTCAGAGTCAAGAACGCCTAAGGTTATGTATGGCAAACACACATCCAGGGCCCTCCCCTGCTCACAGGTCGGGACGGGTTCCCTCTGCTCACTTCCGAGCCCCTGACAAGCCCCCTCAGTTCCATCTGCGCCTCCAATATTTCCGACTGACCACCTAGCCCTCTAACCTTGCCATTCCCAGGAGTCTCACGCTTTCTCATGCCCACACCTGTCGTAACGCCGTTCCTTTCACTTCAACATCCCCCACCCCCCATCCATCCATCCAGGACCTGTCTGGCCCTCTAGGCCACAGCGCCTTCCCTGGTCCATGACTGAGGTGTTCCTCAGCACATCTCCTCCCCACAACTCTCCCCAGAATTACCAGGACCCTGGTCTTGCCAGACTATAGAATGAAGGTCACTCATGGTCCTGAGTCCCATCCTGGCTGAGGTCCACAGCCCTGCCTGAGACCCACCCCCCACGGCCTGCTGGCGAGTGGCCCCACGGTCTCCCAGACACCTACCCGGGGATCTGGAGCTCTGGAAGGTTTAGGGGGGGCCAGTGCCTGGGGTAAGTGCCGAGAGAGAAGCCCTCAGTCCTCAGATGGGGGGCACTGAAGGCAGCACCGGCACCCTCTCTGCCGGCTGCCGGGCCCTGCCGGGTCCCCCGACCTCCCTCGCTGGGGCTGGATCAGCCCTGGCCTGAGTGAGCTCCTCCGTCACCAAGGGGAAGCGGCCCTTGGTTACCACTGGCCCGGAGAACACAGAAGGCAAAACAAACCCTGGAGCCGCTCCTGCTCCTCATGGACTGGCTCCTCGCTGCTGGGAACAATTACAAGGTAATAGCTGGCCAGTTTTTAAAGCCCTCCAGAAGGGAGGCTGTAGGCTGATGGGAGGCCATTTGTAACCAGTCCTTTCCTCTGCTGCTGCATGTCCCTGGGACCCAGCCCCCCCCCCCCAAACCACTCAGGACGCCCGGAGAAGTAAGGCTGGAAGTCACAAATGGGCCAGGCCCAGGCAGATGCGAGGTGGAACCCTGCACCCATAATAGCCACTAAGTCGTTTCTCAAAATGACAGGTGGACGGGCGTGGAGGCACCACCCTCGCAGACTCCATCCCGGTCCGCAGGACAGATGCAGAAGAGGCTGGCTCCCTTAGCCTCCCTTGAGCACCTCTTCCAGCAACGGACAACTTTCCTGCCCCCAAGCACTTGTCATGAACTGAACAGAAACTCACCAGCAAATGATGAGACGCCCTGTTCACCAGGCTCCTTCCGGCCGGAGCTGGCAGGTGATGGCCAGGATGGCACTCGGGCCGTGTCCCCCCACCCCCGGGCCACAGCCTGCTCACTGACCCCACTGACCCTGGCAAAGCACACCTGCAACCCCCAACCAGTCACACAGCGGCTCCCAGAGAGCAGGGTCTCCTGCACTCAGGGGCACCCCACAGCCTGGGCCTTGGCTGTGTCCCGGGTCCCCGTGAGCAGAAACCAGAGGGGTGCCTGAGTGGAATGGGGCAGGGGAGGAGCAGAGTGGGGCTCCCCCTCCCCCATGGTGGGTTTACACCTAAACCCTTCATGGAGTCAGCCATGCTTTCTTCCCTGCTCCCTCACCGGGAAGGGAGGGCATCCCCATCTCCCCCCGCCCCAGGCTTTTCTGGGGACAGACTGCTGACCTCAGATGGGGAATGTGGCAGCAGATGCAAACCCCCGACAAACTGGGTCCCCAGAACACCTGTCTCACCCTCATGCCACAGGGCACACTGGTCAGCCCTCCCCAGTCATTCCGAAGTCATGCTGGTCTCAGGCCAGCTTCGTGCTCTCCCAGGGGAGACACAGACAGACAGACAGATAAGACACAAAGAGAGAGACAGAGACAGAAAAAACAGAAAGACACAGAGTTAGAAATAGAGAAACAGAGACAAATAGACACAAAGAGAGAGAGAGAGAGAGAGAGAGAGAGAGAGAGAAACAGACACACAGAGACAGAGAAGGAGACAGAGATAGAGGCTGGGAAAAAAGAAGAAATAAGAGACTGAAGGGAGGAGGCCTCACAGCCTCAACAAATGTCAGCTGGGGCCTCAGGTGGCCAGAGCACCCCCATCAGGAGGCCAAGGCTAAAGGGCAAAGCAGGAGGGTCAGCAGTCACAGCCAGAGCTGGGGCGTGGGGTAGGAGACTGGGGCACGCCCCTGACTGCCTCACCCTGCTCTCCTACCCCTCCAAAGAGGCTTTCCCATCCCCACACTGCGGAGGTCATGGACTTCAAACAAGTCAACAACCTCAGTGACCAGGGAAGCCCCTGGCTCCAGGGCTGGCGAGTGGCCACCAGGAGGGTGCAAGCACCAGGGGAGGGGCGCCGTGGGCAGCCCCAGCAGCTGTGGCAGCTCCACTGGATGGGGGAGGCACCTGGAGGAGACTCCTGTTTTAAAAAATAAATCAGCTCCTCTGAAGGCAAAGGTCTGGCTCACCTGAGAATCAGGAGACAACCCCCCAGCCCCCTGCTCAGTGCCTGCGTGTCTCAGAGGGACCTGGGGCTAACTCCTGCCCCCACCCTGCTCTTCGGGGTGGGGGAGGCTGAGCTGCGGGAATGGCACCCAGAGTTAGTCTCAGACCCCAACTCTGACATGCTGGGAATTAAAATGGACTAATCGTAAGACCACTAGACAGAAACTACCAGAAGGCCCCCCTCCCCCCTCAAATTGGACTCCGTGGATATTTCTTCCAGACTTTAGGCGTGGACCTTGATCTTGGAGCTCCCTTCCTCCCCCTCCCTTTGAGGACCCCCCACCTGGGCAAGGTACCCAGGAGAGGCCCCACCAGGGAAGACTCCATGCAGTGGTGGTTTCTGCTTAAAAATTCCACACGCGGGCTTTCTCCTTGTAGTCTCTCTCCTCACACGGTTAAAGGAAAACATTTAAGCCATCAGGAAAGAGAAAAATGCCTCTAGACCCAGTCTTGTCCTTTTTTAGCTACTAGTGATCCTTTCAGCCAATGTGACGGCCTGTCCTGCAGAGCAGAGCCTGGGTGGGTGGGAGACAGAGGGGCCCCAGCCCCACAGGAGAGGTGAGGGGCAGACCCCGCAGCGTGTGGGTGGAGAACATGCCCTCAGAGGGGTCCTCACCAGGGCTGAGATGTCAATAGCAGAGATGAGCGACGGGAGCAAACAGGCAGGGGAGACACCACCCCCACACCCCGCCATGGGAGCTGGGGAGGGGTATTTGAGAAGCAGAAGGTGGTCAAGTGATGAGAATGCCAGGAGCATTCAGGGCAATAAACAGGGAGAGGGGGCAGGGAGCAGGATCTGGAGCCAGATGGCAAGGACCCTGAATGCCATGAGAGGGAGCAGGACTCAGGCACAGGGACCAGCTGCGGGGGTGTGTCTGTGTGTGTGACAGACAAGAAAGCCTCCTCCCCAAGTTCATCCAGCACCCTGGCTTTCCACACAGAACCAGAAAGTACTCTAAATGGACAGCTCATGACCTCTTTCCACTTCCCCCTGGTTGTGGGGTGGGGGGAGTGGAGCATTTCTTAATGACAAGGGTCACAAGGGGGGTGGCCTACCAACACAGCAACAGATGCTATCTTATTGTCTCCCGGTCAACTATGGCAGAAGGGTGGCCCCCTGTCCCCACTCCCCAAACACTTCCTTAAATGCTGTCAGAACAAACACTCTTCCTCCCTCCCTCCCTCCTCCCTCCCTTCCTCCCTCTGTTCTTTCACTTTGAGGTGGTAGGTTAAGAACCAGTAGGGAAGCATTAGAACATTCCTTTTAGATAAACAGAAAATGTGAAGTGTGTTAACAAAGCAAGAGACACCACTTGGAACCAACAGCCTGAGAACGCATCGCTAACTTACCCTGTGAAAGCCAGAGAAGTGTAAATACCAACGGCAGGCATGCTGAGGGAATCCCAGGTGATCATGAACACGCACGAGGAGGCCAACAGGTCCCAGCACACAGTAGGTCCTCAAATAACACTGGGTGCTTGCACGGTCCCTCAGTGCTCTGGGGCACCATGGGCACACTGCCCTTCACGTGCCTGAATGCGTTAGGTGGCGGCTATACTTATCACTGTTACATGATGCACAGGTGGTCAACTCTTAGCTCCAAAGGTCATCTTCCAGCCACTGACCACAGAACCAGAGAACCACCACTTCCTTTTAAAGTATAAAGACACCTTAAAGATCACCTAATAAAAATGCTTTGTTTGTAAAATGGTGCAGTTGCTGTGGTGGACAGTATGGTGAATCTTCAAAACAATAATTAAGGCTAGTATTATTACCATTATGTCCCCACAATGCCTCTTCTTGGGTATATACCCAAAAGAACTGGAAGCAGAGTCTTGAAGAGATCTGTGTCCACAGCTGCATTATTCACAGTAACCAAAATGTGGACACAACCCAAGTGTCCACTGATAGAGGAACAGACAGCAATATGTAGTAGGTCCACATAATGGAATTATTCAGTCTTTAAAAAGAAGGGAATTCTGCCAGAACAGTGGTGGCACAGTGGGTAGGGCATCGACCTCGGATGATGAGGTGCCAGGTTTGAAACCCAGAGGTCACCACTTGAGCGTGGGCTCATCTGGCTTGAGTGCAGGCTCATTAGCTTGGGCATGGGATCATAGACATGACCCCATGGTCACTGGCTGGAACCCAAAGATCGCTGGCTTGAGCAAGGGGTCACTGGCTCAGCTGAAGCCCCCCGGTCAAGGCACCTATGAAAAAGCAATCAATGAACAACTAAAGTGCCACAACAATGAGTTGATACTTCTCATCTCTTTCTCTTTCTGCCTGCCTATCTATCTATCTCTCTCTCTCTAGCTAAAAAAAAGAAAAAGAAAAAAAAAGGAAATTCTGACTCATGCTATAATACGGATGAACCTTGAGTGAGTACATCATGTGAAGTGAAATGTGTCAGTCACAAAACGACAAACCCTGCCTGAGTCCACTTCGATGAGGCACCTACAGGAATCAAGATCATAGACAGAAAGGAGAATGGTGGGCATCCAGAGCTGGGGTGTGCCCCATGGCACAGAGCTTCCGTTCGGGAAGACAAAACCATTCTGGAGATGGGTGGTAGGGATGGCCGCACAGCCATGTGACGGTGCTTAATGCCACTGAACTATATACTGAAAAATGGTTAAAATAGTGAATTTAAGTTACACATATTTTACCACAATTAAAAGAGATTTTGTTTCATATGAAAATTAAAAAAAAGAAAAAGAAAAATATGAGGCATAGAAAAATCGTGATGAAAGGGGGTCCCTCTATCCTGATGCCACCGGATACTAAGATACCCGGCCAGCGATCCCTGGCCACGACCTATCTTTGAGCCAACCAACGGCCGAGGCTGTCCACGCAGGAGCTGTGCCGAGAGAGGAACGAGCCTAAGCAGAGGCAGAAAGTCGCCGTTGACTTGGCTAACGGGCTCCTTAGACCTCTCTGCCAACCTCCCTTCCTTCCAGCGGAAATAAGAAGGAGAAGACTTGAATAGTCGCAGGCTGCTTCCCGGTCAAGTCTACTGGGCTGCTCACCTGCTGTTTCCCACGGCAGGTGCTTCACAGACCTGACAAGGAGACAGAACTGGCAGGAAACAGAAGCGGACGCAAAAAAGAAGCTGCATGTATGAAAGGCTGAGCCCAAAATGGCTAAGAAGCCAGGACAGGTCGCTGTCCAGGAAATGACTCATGTCTCCACGGGTCCCTTGGGGCTGCACCGGGAACAGACGACAAGCAGGGTAGACCAAGGTTCTCGAGGTTCTCAAGAAGCTTCAGGCGGTTCCCCAGTGGACCATGAACCTGCCAGGCCTGTTTCTGACACCGGGGGTGGCCGGTGTCTAGCACGGGGGGCCACGAGGGCAACTCAATCCACACTGGCTGGTGAAGCGCACTGAAACCAAGGTGGGGTGCCACCGCACCCTGGGTGCCAAGACCGCCTGGCGTAACCGACACCCTCTCCTGCAGCCACCCACACTTCCTGTGGCCTCCGTCACCCTCCACGCACTCAGGCTGCAGAAACCAGCAAGTTGACTTCATGCCCCAACCACCGTAGGGAAAGTACTCTTCCAAGGTCACAACCTCCTCAACAAGAAATTGAACGGCCTAAAAAAGCATCTTCTCTACCTCCCAACTGCATCTGAAAACTCCCAACCTCGTCGTCCCTGACCTTGAAACACTGGGTTCCGGGATGGCAGACACCCTGCTCTGCAAGGGCTCCCGTCCCCGGCTCCTTGGCCGGCTCTTCCTGCTGCCCCTTAAACACAGCCGTTCTTGAGGGGCCCTCCCTCCACGGGCTCCTCTGCTCTTAAAGCTCCAGGGAGCATCTCTTTTTGAACTTGATACATCTACCCCACACCATCACTTTTTTTTTTCAATGATAGCCTATAGTTAGTATTAGTCTGCTTCAGTTTCAGATGTACAGGTCGTGGTTAGACAATCGTGAACTTTACAGAGTGTTCCAACGGCATCCCTCTCAGGCAGCTCTGCCCCACTCACACCCAGCCCTCCCCCACGGACTCAGACGAGGCCCCCTCCCAGCTTCTCCATCTCTGCGATTGTTCTCCTCCTCCTCCCGGGGGGGGGGGGGAGGGTGTCACCTGCATTCAAACCTCCTCATCTCCCTGGGTTCCTCCTCCTCTGGGCTTCCCACATATATCATCAAATGGTAGATTCCCACATAACTGCCCAAATCTGCTCCCATTCTCCCTGTTAAGTCATTACCACATACAGCGAGTGCTGCAAGAGTCTCCAAATCGGCCTCCCCGCCCACAGCGTCTCTCTGACCTCTACCAGTCTTCCAAAAACACTCTCATGTAGACTTTTTTTTTTTCATTTCGAAAATCTGTAATTCAAAAAAATGCACAAAAGAGACTCATATTTTCAACACCTCAAATGAACAGCTGTCGACAGTTTGTCACATTTGCTGCTGGTCCTTTTATTACACAATAGTCAAGTGGCCAGAGGGCTCGAATAGGCAATTTAGAAGACAAGTCAACAAATGAAAAGATGCCCAGTCTCCCTAGTAAAATAGAGAAACACAAAATTCAGTAATAATAAGCGATCACTTGCACCCCTCCCTTCCCCGGGGTTCCTACAGAGTCAACTCAGAGGTGGCGCCTGCTGCTGGTGGGATGGGGAGGTAGTGTCTGCCCCCACATGACTCCAAATTGGTGCAGGTTTTGGGAATTAAACTGGTAATCAACCAAGCAATTCCGCTCTTGGAGCTTGGGCCCACAGGAATGAAGGTATTAAAAAAAATCTGTATAGGGTGTTTATCATAGAGTCGCTGCCATTTTCTGCTACTCCAAATTAAGCGTAGAGCCATCGGTGGAAACTGATCAGATGATCAACTCTGGTATGTCTGCTCCACGAACCATTCCGCAACAAGTAAAAAACAAGGCAGAACCACACAGGAGCCCGGGCATCCAGCGAGAAGAACAGGTGTGAATATAAACAGCGAAGCCTTTTTAATAAAATAATGACGTTCCCCAAAGTACATATATCTATATGCCTAGGCAGGCAGAAAGGTATGGAACTATTTGGGTGCATTACCCTTCAATAAAAGATTGATGTTAAAAAAAAACAAAAAAAAACTAACCTAGAAACTAACTGATGTTGGCAAGCATGCAGAGAAACTGAAACCCTTGTGTATACTGGGGGAGATGTAAAATGGTGCAGCCGCTGTGGCCCTCAAAAAACTAAAAATGGAATTAGCATATGATCTAACAATTCTACTTCTGGTTATAAGCCAAAAGAATTGTAAGCAGGGTATCAAACAGGTATTTGTTCATAAGAGCCAAAAGGTAGAAGCAACCCAAGCGTCCATTGATGGATGAAAGGATTAAACAAAATTCCCATACAATGGAATATTATTCAGCTTTGAAAAAGCAAGGGCATTCTGCCTGACCAGGCGGTGGCACAGTGGATAGAGTATCGGACTGGGATGTGGAGGACCCAGGTTCGAGACCCTGAGGTCGCCAGCTTGAGTACAGGCTTATCTGGTTTGAACAAGGTTCACCAGCTTGAGCCCAAGGTCGCTGGCTCGAGCAAGGGGTTACTCGGTCTGCTGTAGCCCCCGGTCAAGGCACATATGAGAAAGCAATCAAGGAACAACTAAGGTTCTGCAACGAAGAACTGATACTTCTCATCTCTCTCCCTGTCTGTCCCTTTCTCTCACTCTCTGTTACAAAATAAATAAATAAAATTTAAAAGCTTAAAAAAAAAAAGAAAAAGAAAGGGCATTCTGACACATGCTAATAATATGGATGAACTTTGAGGACATCATGCTAAGTGAAATACGCTAGTCACAAAAAGACAAATGCTATATGATTCCACTTACATGAGGTACCAAATTTACAGAGACAGAAAGTAGAATGGTGGTTACCAAGGGCTGAGTAGGAAGTAGGCATGGAGAGTAGTATTTAATGGGGACAGAATTTCAGTTTTACAAGATGAAAAGAGTCAGGGAGACAGATGGTGGTGATGGTTACACAGCACCATGACTATACCTGACATTACTGAACTGTACGCTTAAAAACTGTTAAGACTGTGTTATGGGCTGAATGTTTGTGTCACTGCCAAGTTCATATATTGAAATCCTCATCCCTAATGTGATGGTATTAGAAAGTGGGACCTTTAGGGGGATGATTAGGTTATGAGGGTGGAGCCCTCAAGAATGGGATTAGTGCCCTTATAAGAAGAAAACAGCAGAGATGATCCCTCCCCCTACATGTGATTTACAATGAGACGGCCATCTGCAAACCAGAGAGGGCTCTCCCCACACACCAGGTCTGCTGGCACCTTGACCTTGGACTTTCCGGCCTCCAGGACTGAGAGACACAAGTCTGCTGTTTAAGCCAACTTGTCTATGGTATTCTGTGAGAGTAGTTCAAGATGATTAAGACAGATGGTAAATTTTGTTACGTGTATTATCACACACAAAAAGGGACAGAAAAACATGCTCCAGGTTAACATCAGTTGGGGACAGGAGGGAGAAAGACAAAAAGGGAAGGAAAGAGGAGGGGTGGTTGGCAAACATGACGTAGTTCCCCAAAAGTGTGCGCAGGTGAAGCCATGAATGTGCGCGGACCACCAACATCACAAGGTCAGCGTCGGAATGTTCACGTAGGTACCGCAGGATCTCAGGTGACCTGTCCTTATTTATATTCACAAACTACGCCCCATTCAGTCTCTTCACACTTGAGCATGCAACATCATCCGGAACAACAATCAAGCTATTTTCGTTGTGGAAAAAATTACCTACAGAAAAGCACAAAGGTTGAAATCAACCAACCCCATCTTTTTCCCATGCAGAACTGGCAACTGCCAACATTGCTGACTCAGACCGAGCGTCTCCTGGGAGCATCTTGTGAACCAAGAGCCCATAGCGTGCATGCTTTCTTTAAACGTGTGTGGTTTCTTCCTTTGTGACGCCCTTGCTCTGACGCCATCAGGGGCTTCCTCCTGCTTATCAGGTAAGTCCAGATTTCTGTTCCCACACCAGCCGCGGCCCACTCTGTCACAGAGAGGCTTTCTCAACCCTTCTGTTTGCTCTAATAGCTATTCCTGTCCCCCAGGGCAGCTCCCGCACGTGCCCTCACCGGTCCACCCCATCCTGGAAGGCCCCAGAGGGCTGTCACCACAGAACCAAGCAGACCCTCTGAAACCCCCCTGTGAGGTCCACCTCACCTTACAACTAACTAAGCAGACACAAGGGTGCAATGCCATTGCAACATGACCTCACGTTGGACTTTGAAACAAAACCTCAGTATACATTGCCTACCCTCAGATCCCAGCACTTTCTAACGAACTGTGTAGCCAGGACGGTGGTACGAGGCCCGGGCAGACCATACCACGGTCAGCATGCACGTGTGGTCATCTGTTCCAGGGCCACTCTGAACCAGGGGGATTTTCTTTCCTGGACTCTAGGAATGAGTCCCAGAAAACACTCCAAAAGCTTCCTAAGCATCAACGTTTGGAGAATAAAATGTCTGTCTAGTGACACTGCCCACAGAATGTTCCCGACACCCCCATGGCGCTGCACATGTCCCCACCCAAGCCCCCCATGCTCCCGGCCACTCGTCCAAGGCTGAGACTTGGGATGTCTCCAGCACTCCAGCCCTGACCTCTGGCTGAGTGCTTGGCTTACTGCCTGAAACACTCTCCACCCTCACTGCTTTCTACACCTGTCCCACCCACCATCCCGTACCGCCTTTCCAGAACATTCTATCACTTCGCCCTCGCAAGGTCGCCCCCCTCCTGCCCTGGCATGAAGTCCTCTGACTGGGATACACACAACCCCTCTATCTAGTTGGGGTCTTGCCTCCGCCTCCCTCTCTACTGTGTTCCTTACTCCCGAACCCCTTGACTGAGGGCACCTGAGGCTAATGCAGACCTGTACCACCGGTGTCCCGTGTGGTTCCATACCTTCAGGACTCTTCCAGCAACCACCGCCCGTGCGCCCTGGAGAACACTCCTGACACTGTCAGAGCTCAGGGAAATCTTTCCACCGCTTACCAGAGAATTCCAGCAAATGCAGGCTCCACACCTGTTGGCTGAGGATAGACCAGTGGCTCTCACCGGGGTGATTTTACTACCCTCAGAGAACATCCGGCCAAGTCTGGAGACATATTGGATGGTCATAAAGGAGGGCTGCGGGGACTACTGGCATCTAGTGGGTAGAGGCCCAGGATGCCACTAAATATCCTAAGGGGAGGGTACAAGGACAGCCCCCACATTGAAAACTGATCCTGCCCACAATGTCAGCTGTGCCTCTAATGAGAAACCCTGAGACAGTGGCTTCTGATGAAGGACTCATGCATCCCTGGGACAACACGGCCTTGATGTGGCTAGAAGCACAGTCCAGGACACCCATGACTGTGACTCCACCCCAGGGCAAGATTGGGCAGGGGCACCTCAACTCCACCGGTCTGCCAAGCCAGGGGGGAGGAATTCAGCGATTACCCCATTACTGTCATCAGCCTCTGTGTCCCCTGAGCAAGACATTCAGCCTCTCTGGGCATTAGGTTTCTAGGTCTATGGACTAAAGGGTCCAAGAAGATCAGCTCTTCCCCAAAGTGGTCTGAACAAATTCTTTTTCTTTTTTATTTTTAAAGTTATTAGGGTGACACAGGTTAACTTAATTATACAGGTTCTGGGTGACCAATTCTACAACACAGCTCTGTACACCGTATTGTGTGCTCACCCCCCCCCCCGCCCCCAAGTCAAGTCTCCGTCTGCCATCATTTATGCTCCCTATACTCTCCTCCACGCCCCCTTCCCCGCAACCACCACACTGTTGTCCATGTCCATGAGTTTCCCCCCTTTGCTCTAACCCTCCACCTCCCTCACCCAGTGTGCCCCCTCTGCCCCCCAGCTGTCTGTCTGCTCTCTGTGTATGAGTCTGCACAGGTTCCTAAGCCCCTGAAAGTACCCAAGTTTGGGGAAATATATCCTCTCCTAGAGAGTCACAAAACCCACCAGCATCTCAAAGGCTCTGAGGAGTCCTGCAGGACAGAAGCATGGCAGGTTTTAACTCTAGAGGCTCCCACACTGGAGGACAAGGGGACATTCTCCCCGCCGCACATCTTCCCACCACGTCCCAAGGGGCACGGGTTTGGAGGTCCTCTGAATCTCTCTCAGCTCTGCGGCTTCTCAATTCTATGCTGAGCAGGGCCCCCACCTATTCCTGCTTACCGGGCTTTTAAAAAGGTATAAAAGTGAGTGTGCTACCCTGTGACAGAAGGGGCTGCTTACCTGCTCCAGCTGTGCAAACTCTCTGTGAGGTCCACCCCTGCCCCCAAGCCCCCAAGCGTAGGTCTGACTGGCACACTCATTCATGTGCCCAAGGTCAGGGGCTTGCTTTTGGGTGGGTAGTCCTGGCTGGTTCTGAGCCACGCTGGGCCCGTCCTCTGAATCTAGACCATGGGTTGGCAACTGATGATGATCCATGAGTCAACCGGGCCCACTGCCTGTTTTTGTCAATAAAGTTTTATTGACACACAGCCCTGGCCTCGTGTTCACATACTGTCTCTGGTATTCTCTCACTCACGTACCACACCAGCAGTCAAGTCATTGCAACAGAGGTCAAATGGCCCATGAAGCCTAAACATTTCTTCTCTGGCACTTAAGAGTTAGCTGACCTTTGGTCTAAACTTTAGAAAATTTTGGTGACCACTAGAGAAACGGGGGCCAAACCTCTCTCTCAAACTCCTCCCAGAGTCTGTTCCCCTAGGCTCAGGCCCCCGTGTCCACAAGCACTTGATGACACACTGTGCCCAAAGCACAGGGGCGTGCCAGACCCTGCTGTCACTCCACCACACCCATGCCCCCCTTCCCCACAGCTGCACCCTGCCGGCACCAGGATTTCCCTGGACCCCCGTGACGCCCCGCCCTTCACAAACCACAGCCTCATTTACAGCAGCTACCAGCCTTTTTCAGTTACGCACCCAATTAGCAAACTTTGAAACACGTACGCCCAAAAGACCCATATTGTGCGGTGGACCGTCGGTCTGAGGAACAAGCAGCAAACATGGTCACTGTGCCCGTCTCTCCCCCAATGACTGGCAGCAGATTTATTAACAGCCAGGAATCATCCTAATGCCCTGCCCTGAGGGATGCCCCAGAAAACCCCAGGGTGAGGGGAGGCCAGGGTCTTGGAACCAGGAGCCACACCCACCTGGTGGCAGTCAGGAAGGGGAGAATTAGGGACCCCCCCAGAATAGGCGCCAGCTGCTCCCCAGCAGCAAACACCACTGCCGCGCAGGGGGGGATTTCTGTGTTTTGACTCAGAGCAATACGTCTTACAAATTAAATGAAAGCAGCCTAAAACGCAGCAATAAGGAAAGCCCCTTGGAAACAGTCAGCGGGGTGACAGGTTCTGCCAGGAGAGTGGGAGGAAGGGTGGCGGACAACGGGCTGGTGAGGGGGGATGGGAGAGCCTCTGCCAGGTGGCTGCCTTCCAGGGGTCCTCAGACCTCCCCCCAGTCCCTGCACTGGGCCCTCCCACCAGGGGGAACACTGGGCCACAGGCAGTCAGTGACCCCCAGGAGATCAAGGTCCCAGCTCACCTTCTCAGCCATCCAGTGGCCTTTAGCCACCGTTAAAGGGGTGTTTTGGGACAGTCACTCAGACTCCATCCACTGACTTTCTGTGGGCACTTTAGGTGGTTTGAGTGCTACCACAGGTGAAGCCTGGTGACCCCCCATGGAATGGAGTAGAGAGACAGGCTCAGAAAAGTGACATGAGCCGTGCTTCCCCAGCAGCCCCAGTGGGTGATGCTTCATTCCACCCAAGACATCTCACGAGCACCCAAGGCCCAGCCGATCAAAGGACGGAAGAGCAAATTCAGCCCATTGGAGAACATTCCACCAGACCCCTCCAATGCCAGTGGCCTGACCAGCCACAAACCTGGTGAAAGACGAAATACAGGAGCTGCAGGTGACTGACCTCACGGACCCCAGACTCCTTGTAGCATCTTCTCTGCTTCTGGGATGAGTCGGAGCAGAGAAGGGGACCCAAATACATCTCCCCTCGAGTTTTTATGGAGAAAAAACCAAATTCCACCACGGGAAGCTTTGTGCCAGCCCAGGAAGCAGGGCCACCCAAGTGAAAAGGCAGCCTCCCCGGGCAATTGACTGCTTTTAGAAACACACCCTGCTCGTCTGCCACAAACCTGAGCCAGCAGCCAAAAGAGGGAAGTGAACAAAACAGCTCTCCGGATAAGACAGAGGATGCCGGGGGCAAAGCTAATGATAGGCTTCAACTCCGCCACCCAAATTTGTCCAGACAGCCCTATCCAGAGGGTGGCACGGCAGAGCAGAGCAGGTGGGAGCCTGCACAGGGGGAAGGGGGAGGGAGGGCCCCTGTGCCAGGTCCTGTACTGAGCCCTCCTGAGGTCCTTACTGTCCCCACCGCCCTGTGCTGGCCTCCAGCCTCCACACAGAGCTCTCTCAAATGCTCATCCAACTATGCCTGCTTAAAACCATTTGGTGGTCATTCGTGAAACACAAGAGTCACCCCGGCAAGCTTACTGAGTGCTTACTGTATGCCAGTGTCACAGGGCTACCTCAGGGACAACGATCAAACCCTCGTCTACAAAGGTGTTTTATGGCCTTGGCCGGTTGGCTCAGCGGTAGAGCGTCTGCCTGATGTGTGGAAGTCACCAGTTTGATTCCCAGTCAGGGCACATAAAAGATGTGACCATCTGCTTCTCCATGTCCCTCCTTCCCATCCTGCAGCCATAGCTTGAATGGTTCGAGCAAGTTGGCCTTGGGCGCGGAGGATGGCACCATGGCTTTGCCTCAGGAACTAAAATAGCTCAGTTGCCAAGCAATAGAGAAGCAGCCCCAGATGGCAAAGCATTGACCGGTAGGGGGCTTGCTGGCTGGATTCCAGTTGGGGCGCATGATGGAGGTCTGTGTCTGCCTCCCGCCTCTCACTTAATCAAAAACAAAACAAACAGTGTTTTAAAATCTGGTTCTGATGACCTTTCTGGCCTCATTCCCCACCACCCTCCCTGCCACAACACATAAAACCAGGGTGGCAACACAGTGTCCCCAACAAGCTGGGGTAGGCACCCGACTCCTCTGCCCAGCACCTGGCTTCTCGTGTTCTGCTGACGCACCTCGATTCTGACTTGGAGGACTTCCTCTTTCCACTCTGGTCCTGGGCTGTGGTCCTACTCTGTCCTGGCTCTGGGGCAGGTACACACATCAGTCCACGCATTGGGGCACCACCCATCCCTGTGACAGTGTGCATGCAGGCCAGTCAGAGCCAACCTTGGGACTTCTGCTTTAAAGGCCTTCTGAGAAGGAGGCCAAAACCAAGGAAAGCAGACGCTTAACCAGCAAGGCAATTGCCGATGCCAGAGTTTGAGCCTCTGGACCCAGCTGTGCCTGAAACCCCTCAACTTAGTTAGCTGCTACCAGTTCAGCAAACCGTTCACTTGTTTAAAGCTGTTGGGATTGGGTTTTCTATCCCTTACAACTGGAGAAGGCCTACCTAACTCAAAGCCGAGCTTTGTGAAGACTTCACATTTTTGCTCCTGTTTTGTCCTCCACTTGGAACTCTGGGCTTTCTTATCAGGCTTTGCCCCAGGGAGACTCTGACCCCAGACTCAGAGTCCATCTGGAAAGCCTCCCTGACCTCTCCCCAGTGTCATTTAGATGCCTCTACTCTGTGTCCTCTCAAAACCTGTCTGGGCTTTCCATTCAATTACCTGATCCTCAGATATGTGCCGAGTGGCCACGCCCTGCCCCTCCATCAGCCCGGGAGACACGCTGTGACTACTGATTTTCTTACCTGACTCTGCTCCTGAAAGGCAGGAACCAGGTTGCTCCAGCACCAGGCCCAGAGGCTGGCACACAGAAAGTACCAGATAAACAACTGCTGAAGGAGGAGGGAGCGACCGTGCCTCGTGGTGGCATGCCGCCTCTGTGGTTGCACCCTGTGTGAACGATGGGGTGGAAATCTAAGCCTATCCAGCAGCAAACTCTGTTGGTCCTATCCTCAATCTATCCAGAATCCAGTCCTGAGCTGTGGGTAGCTCTTGCTCACTCTCATCCCCTTGCTGTCCCATCCTGGTCCCTAGCACCAGCCTCCTCTGCCCAGACTCCCCAGTAGTTCTCCTCGCTGAAAAGCAGTGGCTCACAGTGGCCCACTGGCCCTTACAACCGACCTCCTGTGCCTCCTCCCTCTTCCCACACTCTGCTCTGTCCCACTGGCCTTCTGGCTACTTCTGGCACATGCCACACTCCTACCCCAGGGCCTTTGCTCTTCTCGAGCCCTCTCTGCCCAGTACCAGGTATACCGGGCCTGGATACCAAGTGGCTAATCCCTCATTTCCATCAGGCATCTGCCCAAAGGTTGCGTCATCACTGAGACCTTTCCCAGCTCTTACTTTAAATGACAACTGTTCTGACCCTGTGCTCTACTCAGCTCACTTGGTTATCTTCTTAAAACCTAAACCCTACAAGAATACATGTTCCACGAAGGGCCTGGAACAGCACCTGGAACATAGTAGGTGCTCAATGAGTATCTGCTGAAGCAGTGAGCGACTGCTTCCACCCCATGAAGCCACTGGGCACACCACCACACTCCACAGAAACACCGCCCCCATGCAAGCAGGGCCTTGGGTTTCCCCTCCTGCACCACCTTCCTGAAGGGTGATCAGGTGTCCAACCATTTGTCCCTGACCTGACCTGGACCCTTCTCCTGGCTCTGGAACCTTGTACAGCTCCTTCGCCCCAGGTCCCCTCATTCCTTGACAACTCAGTCCTCAAGTGTGGCGAGAGCTCACTCCTACACACCCCAAATCGTCCCTAGTGCACCAGGCCAGCCCGTGTCCAGGGTGCACAGGGCAGCCAGCCTCTTCCCTCCATTGGCACTGGCCACTCTTGTCTGGAAACCCCCGCGTCAGTAGTGGGAACAAAGGTGGCTCCATCAGCTGCTGCAGGCTGAGCTCTGGGGGTTCCACCATCCCCCACTGCCCGCCTGGGGCACACACCCACTCCCGAGGACCCTCCCACCACAGCCGTCCCTATCACCCCTTCCCACCCGGTTTCCCAAAAAACAATGTGTCTGGTCTGGATCAGACAATGCTGGCCCTGTGACAAACAGGACCGTCTGGCCTACTGTCGGCTCTATCTAAGAGGTCAAGGGTCACAGGAGTTATCATCGCGTCATCATCACAGGGAACTGAGGCTCCCCGGAGGCCAGGTCCCTTCCCAGGGAGACTCTGGGCGCCTCCTCCTCCTGCCGGGAGCCACACAAAGTTCTCTTTATGAAAGCGAGGCAGCAGGGCACCGGCAGTTTCAGCCTCAGGGAAACCCAGGTTTGGGTTTTCTCCGAGGGCACAACCAGGCCTTTGTCCTGACGTTGCCCCATCCCCACTGGCTGGCCTCCCTGTCAAGTACACGGTGTCCAGGACCCAAGCCCCTGCAGCCAACCATTCTGAGGCTGGGCACAAAGAGACACCACAGAGGACAGCAAGGCACGTGCACCCCACACTGAACACAACCCACCCACATTCCCCACCAGAGCCTCACAGAGGACCTACTATGTGCTGGGCAATGGTATCAAAGTGGGATCTGCCCTAGAGGTGGGCGATCGATGTGACATGTGACAACAGCTAATTAGGATGCATCTCACTGATGCCATCAATCGTTGTGAGTCCTGCGCACTGGCCGGCATGGGCTGGGAGGACCGAGTGCGGCTGCGTGAGGCCCGTTCCCGCAGCAGCAGACGCGCCACATTGTTGAGAAACATGGGAACCTGTGGTATCTCACTGGGGATTTGGTCCCCTTATTTTGGCACACAGAGATATGGCCTAAAAAAAAACTGAGAAGAAGACATGGAAAAAAAGTAACAGAACAGGAATTGGAACCCAATGGAACTACCAGGATGCCACAGGAGGGATTCGGAGCTCAGTTCCTGGTGGACAAGGGGAGAGAGTGACCCCCTTTGGGGTTGGCATCCTGGTTCTTCTTCCTGTCGGAAAAGTCCCCCGCCACACCCGATTTCCCACTGGCCACTAGGAGAAAGGGTCTGGGGAGGGGGGAGGCCCACAGTCACATGGCTCCACGGTCCCATGCACACGGCCCGACATCTGTGGGCCTCTCAGCACCCTGGAAGCCCAGCTGTGGGATGTCGATAGTGTGGACGTGGCCCAGGAGGCCTTAAGGATTTGTAAGGGTCACCCAGAATCTGCCCAGCTCTCGACACCCAAAAAAGACAGTGGGGGCAGCCAGAAACCACCTCCGTGAAGGAAGACGGGTCTGGTGTTCTCCCTGCTCTACTTTGGGCACATGTGGATTCCATGAAGCCTAAAGATGAAGGCTGAATTAAGCCCTCCATTGTGGGCAGGGGTCCAGGCCTGGGGGAGGGGCAGTGTGACCCAGCACTGAATTCCGGGCACCGGTGACGTCACAGTGTAGCCCTTCAGGGTCAGCCTTGGCGCCCGGGCTCTACGGCATCTTCTGAGATCCACCATGATTCCAGACAACAGGCCCTGAGGGACAGTTCCCGAGCCAACCATGGGGAGAAATGGAAAAGCCCCAGTGATTCTGTGGAAGAAACATCTGCCAATGAGCGTCAAACAGGAGTTGGGGGACCGGAGACAGGCCAAGTCCAGCCGCTGGCCCCCCTCGGCTCTGGGCCAGCAGGAATTAGTCTGTCCCATCTAGACAGTCAAAGCCACCAGCCCAGACAAAGCACTCACTCCACGGAGCAGAAAAGGTCGGGTGCTCAGACAGAGGGTCAGGAATGTGGGTTTCCCCTTTCCAAGATGGCGGAGGGGGAGGAGGGGGGCTGGCAGGACCACCAGTGGGCACTGCTAAGGTGGCCCTGCTGTCCAAATGCAGAGCAGGGGAGGGGCGCCAGCCTGCTCCCAGACACTCACTGCTCCTTCACAGCCAGCATCAAAGAGGGAAGGCCAGACACTGTCACCACGAGGAAGGTCACATGTGGGTCAGTGCCAGCGGCACGGGAAGGGAGTGACCTCTTTCTAAGGCCCATTCAGGAACCTCCCTGCAAGCCCAGACGTCTGACACAGCCAGACAACAAAGGAAAGGGGGGCCGGGGGGGGGGGCAGAGGTGTCTGATAGTCCAGTGTGGTGCTCTCCCTGATGACAGGGGCCCCACCGCTGCACCTCGGCCTCCTGCTGATCATCAGGGAGGACAGAGCAGGCCCAAACGCACTCCACCATTTGCCACCTTACACTGGCTCTCCTGACTCTCCAGAATGTTCTGAAATTTTCAGCCCAGTGGAACCAGAGGTGGTTTCGGCCTCCCCAGACTTTAGCACAGGACCCTGTGACCCATCTCTCCCCAGCACGTGTGCCGTTTCTCACAGGGCTTTGAGGAGCCCTTGTCAGGCTGGGCATTATTCAGACACCCGCCCTCTCAGTCAACCGTCAAGGCAGGACTTTTAAATCCTGCTTGCCAACAGGTCAAGTCACAATACAAACCAGGGAGGACCAGCAAGCAAGACTGTTGAAAACCTGTGGGGGCGAGAGGCAGGCACAGGCTTTGGAGCTCACCACCCTGGGTTTGAATCCTAGCTCTCACCCTTCCCCGGATATGACCTGAGACGTTTTGGGGACCTCCGTTTCCCCATGTGCAAAACAAGGACAATGACTTTAGCTGTCTCACAGGAATGGCTTTAGGTGAGAGGATGCCAGTGCACACGCATCCCGGTGCCTGGTACATGTTTAGTGCTCATTAAAGAGATGGATCTGAGACAGAGAAGGAGGAGCTCGAGCCCCAGGAACTAGAGCCCAGAAGAGGGCCGCACATGGCAGGCACTTGGTCAATGGTGCCCACTGGAAATGATCTTGTTGCTGCTGCTGCTGCACACCCCAGCCCCACTCTGCCCAAAGACTGTCCCCCCGCAAGTACCTGCGGAAGCTGAAGGAACCCCCCCCCCCCGTGAATCTGGTGATGCCCGAGCCTGCCCAGTGCCCCCATCCTGTCTCTCCTGACTCAGCACGAGTCACACCTTAACTTTGCTGCAGTCAGGCTGGTTCTGGAGTCAACGGCTCATTACGGTGACAATCGGGGCAGCTTATCATAAAATGGTGACCCTCCTTTTTTTTTTTTTTTTTTCTGAAGCTGGAAACGGGGAGAGAGACAGTCAGACAGACTCCCGCATGCGCCCGACTGGGATCCGCCTGGCATGCCCACCAGGGGGCAACGCTCTGCCCCTCCGGGGCGTCGCTCTGTTGCAACCAGAGCCACTCTAGCGCCTGGGGCAGAGGCCAAGGAGCCATCCCCAGCGCCCGGGCCATCTTTGCTCCAATGGAGCCTTGGCTGCGGGAGGGGAAGAGAGACAGAGAGGAAGGAGAGGGGGAGGGGTGGAGAAGCAGATGGGCGCTTCTCCTGTGTGCCCTGGCCAGGAATCGAACCCGGGACTTCTGCACGCCAGGCCGACGCTCTACCACTGAGCCAACTGGCCAGGGCCAAGTGACCCTCCTTCTTAATGGATCTTGGATGTGATGACATACAGCCCTCACCTGCCGCCTGTGCCTGCCTCCCTCGCTAGGTCACACGCATGTCCAGTGACTCTTTGTACTCATTTTTTGGCTGAATAGTAAGTGCTCACTAACGGTCGTCGGAGCTGAACGGCTGGAACACCTCTCTCGCAGTACCAAGGTGATGACGGAGTGGTCAGGGCAAGTTCAGATAAAGTGGCCCAGAGAGGGTCTGTCCTCTCCCAAGAACAGGCCCCGGGGCTCGGAGGCCATTGCTGCCATCCAGGATATGTGAGACTTCACCTGACAGACATGCTTCCATTGTAAGGAATTCTGGCTCCACCCTCCTTGCACCACCAGCTCAGAAACAGAAGGCTCCAAAGAATCCAAAAGTGTCAGCTAAGCCCAAGGAATGTAAACGTTTAAGGCCCCTGCCTGCGATGCTCCGCAGACTAAACTAAGGTTTAAGAGCATTTGTCAGCTGAGTGACTGTGTCTGTGTATGGGGATCTGATGGAAATAGGGCCATTTCCAGTACCTATAATTACCCTGCCACCTTTTCCAGCCACAGTCCCATTGCCTTGGCCTGGCGAGCGGGCCAGACACTCAGGAATTCAGGGATGGGATCAGGGCAGAGGAGAAGCAAGACACCTATTTTCAAAGGGGAGAAGGTCTTCCACTAGAGTCTGGGAGAAACCCCTCCTAGTCACAGCCACCTTTCCCATAATCCTGTCCTGTGGAAACCGGCCTCAAAAACACTGGTGATGACAATGAAAAGTCCCCAACAAGGAAACAAGAGACACAGAGCCCAGGTTCCAGGGGTACCACCTTCAAAAGGGAGGTCCTGGTCAGCCTGAGTGGGGGATAGCCACCAGGGGCTGTGGTCAGACCCTAAAGCCAGGATCAAGTGGTGGCTGAAAAGCAGTTGCCTGTTTCAGTCCCACGGTGTGCCAGGCACTGCCTTAGGCTCAGGGGCTGCTGGAGGACGTAGATGGAGCCCCAGCCTTCATGGAGACAGTCAACAGACAGCCACTGAATATGAGCTGATTAGATCAAAGATGCTTTTTATTTTATTTTACTATTTTATCTATTTTTTAATATGTGAGAGGCATGGAGGCAGAGAGACAGACTCCCACATACTCCCTGACTGAGATCCACCCAGCAAGCCTTCTACCTGGCGATGCTTTGCCCTTTTGGGGCCACTGCTCTGTTGCTTGGCAACCAAGTTATTTTAGCACCTGAGGTGAGGTCATGGAGCCATCCTCAGCACCACGGGGCCACCTTACTCAAACCAGTTGAGCCATGGCTGTGGGAGAGGAAGAAAGAGATAGACTGAGAAAGAAGGTGAGGGGGAGGGGTGGAGAAGTAGATGGTCGCTTCTCCTGTGTGCCCTGACCAGGAATTGAACCTGAGACATCCACACGCTGGGCCAACACTCTACCATGGAGCAAACCAGCCAGGGATGCCACACGCTGGGCCAACACTCTACCATGGAGCAAACCAGCCAGGGATGCCAACATTTTCCCCTGTTATGAAGAAGTTGGCTAACTCATTCATTCATTCAACAAATTCCCAATGAGCTCCCACATGTCCCAGCCACTATATTAGGTGGGCACCAGGACCTGATAGTAATAACCAAGGTCCCTGCCGTGGAAGATGTTTCAGCAACTCCCAGCACATCCCCCAGGACCTCCGCGGCACCCCCTGAATCCTTCCAAGTCCCCCGGCTAAGCACAGAGCATGGGGGCCAGCTCCAGCTCCACCTCACTGTCTCCCTCAGTGATGAGGGGTGACTGTTTCTTCTGCTCCGCTGTCTGAAATACTTGCTGCACAGAATGGGTGGGTGTGTGTTTCCCCCAAGTGCCAAGGGACAAATCCGAAACATGGAGCAAACCCGCTGTGTATAAAACACCCCAGCAACAGCACACTCCAGAACACCGTGACGAACTGGCTCTTCAGGACTTCCCAATAAATGGGGGACAGGGACATGTCACATCTGCATACAACTAAGGTAGGATGTGGGAGGAAGGGCAAGAGGAGGTTAAAGCCATCCGGCTGGGGTAGGGAGGGAGGAGGTATTGCCGGTGGAAGAAAGACAGAGACACTTCCGCCACGCAGAGGGCAGTCCTGCCCAGGGACAGTGGTTAATTCTCACCCCCAGTCTGCCTTACTCTTGCTGCAACCCCCCACCCCAGAACAGTGCTGGCACACAGTGGGCACTCAGGGAGTATTTGCAGAAGGAATTCTGCTATGAAAATTTAAGAGGGAGGGCCCTGGCCGATTGGCTCAGTGGCAGAGCGTCGGCCTGGCGTGCAGAAGTCCCAGGTTCGATTCCCAGCCAGGGCACACAGGAGAAGCGCCCATCTGCTTCTCCATCCCTCCCCCTCTCCTTCCTCTCTGTCTCTCTCTTCCCCTCCCCCAGCGAGGCTCCATTGGAGCAAAGATGGCCCGGGCGCTGGGGATGGCTCCTTGGCCTGTGCCCCAGGCGCTGGAGTGGCTCTGGTTGCAACAGAGCGACGCCCCGGAGGGGCAGAGCATCACCCCCTGGTGGGCAGAGCGTCGCCCCCTGTTGGGCGTGCCGGGTGGATCCCGGTCGGGCGCCTGCGGGAGTCTGTCTGACTGTCTCTCCCCATTTCCAGCTTCAGAAAAATACAAAAAAAAAAGAAAAAAAAAGAAAAAAAAATTTAAGAGGGAGGCAAAGAGAAACCTAAGATGAGGGCGGCGTCCAGAAATCACAGGAAAGACACCAACCTGGACATTTGGAGTCCCTGGCCGGTAAGTCTAGCGGCCACAGCCTAAGTCACTGCATTCAGGGGGCTTCGAAGTATGAAGCCCCTTCCTCCCTTTTGAGAAGGGTGTCCAGCCTCTCATCCCCGGATCAGGAAGGCAGGTGGCTGCTGGCCCAGGGCCAGGCCCAGCCACAGTCCTCCCAGGAGGTTTGGGGCCTGCAGACAGGAAAGGCAGGAAGCAGCTTCCCACCCAAGGACCAGTGGGTGTGGGCTCAAGCGCTCACTCAAACTGGGCTGTCCTGTCTCTAACCAGCAGGCAGGGCAGTGCTTTGAAGCTCTGCCCTTCAGGAGGTGGCCCTATCAACATCCCCCCCACCCCACCCAAACCACACCAGCCACAGCTGGGCCCCGGCGGAGCCCGCTCCGTCATCCCCGCTGGACCAGTCCAGTCTCCCCTGTGTCCCTTCCTGGCCCCTGTGGTCCTCGCTCCGAGTGGACACCTGAGATTGCTCCGTAGTAAAGCCCCCTCCGCACTTGGTATCAGCCACGCTTCACTGAACCCCTGACCCAATACGTCCCCACTGCCTCCTCAACTTGACTTCAGAAGGGAACAGCAGCTGTACGGGGTCCTGAGGAGGGGACCCCCAGGACTGTCCTCATCCCTGCAGCTGGCTTCTTCTCCTGCCCTGCAAATTGAGTCTCATGCCCATTTTGATAGGTGTGGAAACTGAGGCTCAAAGAGGCCAAGTGATTGTCTGGGATCCAGGTCGGAAGCCAGAATCAAACTCCTGGTTCTCCCAGGATGCTAGGAGTCTGAGGATGGAGGAGGGATAGCCTTGGGGACAAAGAAGAACACGGCAGCAAGGCCTCGTGAGCCGCAGGTAAAGGAGGCTGCCCTGGTGCCCTGCCTTCTGTTCCCCCCACAGCCTGAGGATGCTGGACCTCAGGCAGGCCGACACCGCCAGGGAGAAAGAGCGAAGAGGCAGAGGCCGGAGGGCACAGCAGAGACAGCACAGTCCGGGGAGGGACCAGCGTGGAGGTGGCAGCTGAGGCAGGAGGCCATCCCTGGTCAAGGAGCCAGGGGTGCATCACAGGTCTCTGGGTGCCCAGGTCTACCTTCACCCCTCGACCGCCATCAGCCCAGACCCTGCGACCCTTCCCTCACCAGGCCACGGGAAATGCCATCCCTCCCAGGTTGGAGCTTCCCAGAACTAACGCCGCACTTCCCCAATCTGCCCGGAAAGGGAGAGAGTACAGCTGTTTCCTGTGGTCCCCACCTGCCTTGTCAAGGAGCCCAGACTGTCCATCAGCTTCCCCCGGCTCCCAGGGGGACGCCAGTCAGTGCTTCGCACCCAGCCTGGGCACTCCAGGGCAGACCCCGGGTACCGGGAAGTTCCAGAAAAGTCTTAAGAACCCACTAAGGCAATGACAGGGCCGGAACTCCCCTTAGGTCTTCGCTTGGGTCCTTGTTTCCTGTCTGTGTGCCCCATAAGCCCCAGAGTGAGACGGAGCCCGGCCAACACAGGCTCTTGCAAACATGTAAAATGAATGGAAGATCAGACAATAAAAAGTGCCACCCAAGGAGCCCAAGGAACTGCAGTGCTCAAAAACAAAACAAAACAAAAACACACAAAAAATAACACCCAGTTCCCTCACCACAGGAAATCAGTTGCACACAACTT
Organism: Saccopteryx leptura; assembly: GCF_036850995.1. Lineage (NCBI taxonomy): Eukaryota > Metazoa > Chordata > Mammalia > Chiroptera > Emballonuridae > Saccopteryx > Saccopteryx leptura. The sequence continues at coordinate 89,438,296 of NC_089505.1, read as the reverse complement.
TGAAAGTGTCTTTTCCCACCTGGTGACCTGAAAAATCTCTAATACATGCACACATCCTTCTCTCTCTCTCTCTCTCTCTCTCTCTCTCGTCATATAACTAAACTGAAAATCCTAGCATCATATTGATTTTTACAATAATCTTTTTTAAGTGCTTGCTACACACCACCAGGTACCAGCTAGGCTCCCGGCGGTTTTGCATATGCACATTCCCTTCCGCCAGTGACAGACCTCTTCCCTTCCTCCTCACCCTCTAGTTCTTACACATCCCAAGGTTTAGCCTCAATGTCACCTCTTCCAGGGAGCCTTCCTGGATTCACCTGCTGAGCATAAACCTTTACTCTCCTTAACATCCTCCATAACACCAATTAGTCTCTCATTGCTTATATTGCCCTCTGCCTCAAATGGTCTTGCTTGAGAGTTAACTATATTTGCCTTCTTCCCTTCCAGAAAGCACAGGAAGCAAGCTCTCAAAGGCCAGGATTAAGGATGACAAATTACAAGGCATGTTCCCTCCTCACAGCAGGAAGGAAAACAAGGTGAGGACCCACGCCACCTCAGGCCCCACTGGATCCCAGTTACAGGAAAGACCACCCCGGCCAGCTCGCCCCATACCCTCCTCCCATCTGTGCGTTACTCTGACCCACCCCTATTTCACTGAGGGGAAACTGAGTCCTAGTTCACAGAGGAAGGAAGGACCAAAGCAACAAACACTCCAGCCCCCTCCATCTGCCTCTCCAGCCAGGCTTGTAACTGCTCCTGCCACCATACCCACACACACACACACACACACACACAGTTTCCGGGGTGCCCCCCCCCCCCAGAGAAGAGACCTGTAAACCAGAGACAGCACCCAGCAGGCCACCTGCTGTGCTCTGAAGGGGTGCATGGGCTCTGAGATACCCTCAGATGTGGTGATAGAGAGTGACTGCCCAAGACCCCCAGGTGTCCGCCCCTGCATCCAGCTGTCCCCTCTGCGGACAGTGTCAAGAGGCCCCAGGCCCCTGCCCACTGCCAATACCAAAGTCGGCTAGCTGGGCCAGTCCCCACCCAGACCAGCCTGCTAATGCTACCAGGCGGAACCACACCTATGTGCACCCCCTACACACACACACACACACACACACAGCCCTCCATTGTCCCCTGGAGGTTGCCTCTCACCCCCTGCCCCAGCGGAATCTAACGAGCCTGGGTGCACCATCATCTCCAACTCACCTGAAGCAGGCGGCCCAGCCAGCTGGGAAGTGTCTCCTTCCCAGCTCAGGTCCCTTGGGAGGTAAGCGAGCCCAGAGGAGGCGGACTGTCTCGCCTAGCACCTTCCTCTTTCCCTAAGCTCCCCCTCCCCTGCCCTGCTGGGCAAGGCTGAATAGGGAAGAGCACAGGGCCACTGTTTCCTCTGCAGGGCCCAGTGGCCGCTGCACCTCCCCGAACTCCTGCACCAGGTCTCCCCTTGTAGATGACTAAGCGATTTCCACCTCGGAGCCTGCCTGCCGAGAGGCCCCGCTGGCGGCAGAGCCATCCCAGGATGCCCGGAGCCGCACGCACTAAAACCCATAATTGGCGAGTCCTCTTCTTGGGAAAGAAAACCCCCTCCATGTTTTGTTTTGTTTTGTTTTATTTTCCCCTTAAATGAAACAAATCCACCCACGTAGTTACTGGAAACTCCAGCATGTGAAACTGAACCGCTTGCAAAGAGAATTAGTCAGCAACAATGTGAGCAGAGGAGTAGCCCCTCCGTAGGTGGAGCCCCCCCCCCATGATCTCGAGGTTCCCATCCAGGAGGGGAGAGGGGTGGCCCCGACCTCCATGCCAAACTACAGGGGATGCCCTGGGCCTGGAGCAAAAGAAGGCATCGCCCGTTCCTGAGGGCAAGTTTGCTTGCACCAGGTGGAGGACGAAATGTACATCTGAGTAAGTGCCCCGCTCACAACATGCGATGCTTTAAAAACCCTGGCTCAGGAATCTGACCTTCGTTCAAATAAATCGACGCCATCCAGCTGGTTGAACCTCTCTGGGTCTCAGTTTCCTCTCTGGTAGGATGAAGATACCAGAACCTCGCAGGTGCCCTGTCAGGATCACCAGACCCCCACACGAAGCACTTTGTGCCCAGCACCCAACGCGCAGCCGTGAAGGCTGACTTAGCGTAGGGGAGCTAAGGTGGGTGGGTGGGCGGGGCTGTCGTAGTAGGGCTCTGTCCCTCCGATCTCTGTCCCCCTCGGTGCAGTGGGGTTTGCTGAGTTGGTTCCCAACCCCTCTTGCTTTCCCCAAGACGCAGCAGGCTGAGGTGGGAAGTAGCTCAGGCCAGGTGCCAGCAGGTACAGGTCTCCTTGTCCCAGTGCCCTGAGCCTCAAGCTATGTGACACCACTGGGCTCCTTGACCTTGTCCTTCTCGTCTGTACAGACACTCTGAGGGCACAGACATTTTATTTTGCGCTGTTTCTTTTAAAACAAACAAACAAAAAACCCACTAAGTCACTTGCCAACTTAAAAAAAAAAAATCTGGATTCCTGGCTTCTCTTAGGGGGAAAAAGAAATGGACACGATTCCTGCACTGGAGGTCATTCCTCCAGATAAGAGAGGCCGCCCCTCACACGGGACACCCGAATGCCAGTTTGTCCCATTCTTCCCCCTTCCCCCCCATACCCTAGGCTCTATAGTCTCCACCCATTGCTCATTTGCATTTCCCCTCAGGGCATCTACATTCGCAACCCAGTTTAAAACCTTAATTTTATTTAGGAGCACAGACTTTAGCCACTCTTGACTGGAAATATACACAGGAAGCGTCCCTTGGGAAGGTAATTAAAGTCTGACACTTAAGGCTGATTTTTCTTGCCGAAAATCAAGACGATATAAGAAGACCCACTCCCTGGGCTGGCCGAGGGAAACCCCGCCATGAAACTAATTTTCCGAAATTCTTTAAGTGATTTGCTGGACAAAGTGCAAAAGAAGGTGTCAGGGGTCCTGCCCTTCATTTCTCGAACTCCTCTCCCTCTCCTTTCGCTTATGAATCAAAAGAGGGCCTCCTTCTGTGGCTCTCCTCCTCTGGACCACGGAAGGCGGGCACCGGGAACCAGGATGTCCCCTGAGGAGCGTCTGGGACAGCTGCTTGTAGAATGGGGAGCCCCCAGCTTTCCCAGCTGTTTTGTTTATTGGGGGGGGCCAGGGGATACAGGTCTGGGGGAACTCGGCCAGACCTACTTACAGCCCAGCAGAGATATTAAAAAGGTCAAGGGGACATCTAAGGGCATTTCCAAGTTGTCTTGGTCTCTCCTGAAGGGAAAAACACAAGATGCAGAACCTCCAGCCCTCCTGCAGGGACACTTTGCTCACTCAGCCTCCGCTGAGCGCCTGCCATGGGCCAGCCACCAAGACACGGCGCCCCTGAACACCCAGACACACTCGTACCACAGAACTCACCTGTGCAGAAGCCTAGTGACTGCTGCCTTGTGACCTATCCCTGTCCCCACCACATCACGAGCTCGTCAGGCTCAGAAGCCGTGTGGGGCAGTGACTCAGAGCACAGACTGACTCTGGGTCCAGCTCGGCTTCTTGGCTGTGTGATTCCAGACCTGCTATTTGACTTGTGGGCTTCAGGCTTCCTATCTGTAAAGTGGGCATAATACACCCCACTCAACAGAGATCGTGGCAGCAATAAATGTGTGAATGCACGGAAAGTGCCAGGAACAATGCTCGGCACATAGCAAGTGCTCAATAAATTGCCAGGGAACTAACTGGTCTAAACCCAGGAGGAAAAGGTAGCCCGTGTACATAGGTCTGCCGGGGACACAATGGCCTCGGGCCCAACTTTGGACGATCAGCACGCACTGTCACTGGTCACCTTAACTTTACACCCTCCACCTTCACTGCCTTCAGTAGGTGCTTTCGCAGGCTGTCCTGATTCAAGGCGATGACAAGGTGTGAGATGGTGCAATCCTCACAAGATACAGCTCGTGAGCCGCTCACCGTGGAACACCCACGACAGCACCTGCCTGCATCGCCACCCACCTGCACTGGACTGGGAAAAGCTGTGCGCCCCTGACCCTGGCCCCCCACCTGCACAGCATGCATCAGTACTGAGAAGGAATAAATTCCAGGATGGTGTTGATAGCTGCCCGGCTGTACACAGTCCCTAAACATCACCCAAGCGGACATTTACAATGGGTGGTGTGTGAATTTTACTTCTAGAAATAAATCCTACGTTAGCTGCTGCTGTATAGGCTCTGGGCCTCCAAGAGAGAGCATCCCACGGCTATGCCATCCAGAAAGATCGAGTGCTACCTGCTCTGTCTTCTAAAAAGTTCGGGGGGGGGGGGGAGTTACGCCAAGACAAACACTCGGTCATCGCGAGGGCTCCCCGTCTCAGTGCTTGCCGGCTCTCTGGCCTCCGCAGGGAAAGCCAGCCCGCCCCCCCCCCTTTCCTACTTTGTCTAAACACGGCTATTTTATCTGGCTGGGATGCATGGTGGCACAGCTCCCACAGAAAATTCCCCGTGGAGATTCCAAACCCACCTTCCCGGGAAGAAAACACAGATCACATCCCGAACCCCAAAACCTGGTGGGGAAAGCCACGTGGCGCCTGACACCCAGCTGCTCTGGCAGAACCATCCCGGATACTGTCAGCTTAGCCTGCGTTTTCTCCTTTATCTACTCCTGCCAGTCATAGAAGCGTGTTTGTTGGGGGAGAGGCAGAGGCAGGAGAGGGTGGGAGAAAACCACCCCCAGTCTGCCTCTAGGAAAGTGGCCCCAAAACTTATTTTTAGCAGTTCAAATGATATTCCCCCCAAATGAAGCCTTGTGCAGAACTCTACCCCCTGTCAATAATAATAATAATAATGTCACAGTGAGACTGTTCTGGCTGGAACGGCCTGTCTTCCTGGTCTGATGGGCCAGGGATGAGGCACCCACATAGCTGCTCATCCCAGAGCCTGGGCCGGCTTTGCACGCCGGCATTCCTGGGGCGCTGTGGGCGCCCTTGTTAGAGCTGCCCAGGAAACCAGAACATGGTTTCAAACCCCCAAAGCACAAAGACCCCAACTGACCCTTTCTGGAACTTCGATGTCATCCCGAAGCCCTATCTTTCCCAAAAGGAGGCTGCCCGTGTGCACCGATGGGACGGCTGAGGAGGCGTGTCACCCGCTGCGTGGGGCGATGGAGGCGTGAGGCTTACCATACAGTCTCTGCTCTCGCTCGAAATTTTCCATTAAAAATACATGTAAACACTACAGCAAAGCAAAACCTCAGCGGTGTCGAGACACCCCCCAGGGTGGGGGAGGAACCCCAGCCACGGTTCAGGACTCGGCTCAGACACGGCCTCCTGGGTCGGTGCTGTCTGGGTGTCTCAGCGCAGGTACCATGACGGCCCAGACAGAGCGGGCATTCACGGAATATTGGCTGAATGATGAAGGAATTAAAAAAACAAAAAAACAAAAAGACCTCTACCCGGAGCTGTCTAGACACCCCTGAGTGTGACTCGATAGTGAGGGGACGGGCTTTCTGGGACAGGCAGAGAGAAAAAGGGACCTGTGTGTACAAGGCAGCTCAGAATTAGCCCAACAGAGGACACGGCTGGAAGAAAGGGGAGACCCTACTTTTTTTGAGCATCAGGTCTCTCCAAAGATGAAGTTTTTTTTGAAAGGGACCCGGGCATTTACATGTAATGTCACATACTGGGAAAAATTTCAGTGCAGCGTTGCTGTTTAGGATGACTTTTCAGGCTTCACAAACACGAGGCTACCTTTCTCATTATGGCTTCTCAAAATCTCCACACTCAGAGGACCTTCGGATAAACCTTCATGGATCCACCTCAACCCTGTCTTCAGGGTAACTGAGCAGCAGGGTTCTGAGTGCCAGGTCTTCCTGATCTATCCAGGGGCTCACACCCCAAGAAAGCCACACAGGTGCCCTTGAGAACACGCCTTGCACAAAAACCTCCATACTCTAAACCCTGTGTTTAAACCTGAGGTGGCTTGAGGCTCCCTGAGAGCAACCTGAAAGGCAGACCCACTGTTTACTGCATGGCCTTCCCAAAGCAGGTGTGGGACCACCACAGAAATGCCCTAGCACCCCTTGTCCCAAAAAAGATCACAGCCACAAAGAGGCATCACTCCAGCCAGAAACCCTAGCTTCGGGCAGACCTGCAGCCCAAGCGCCAAGTGCATGGTTATGATCTGCTGGGAAAGCCCCCAGACTGTCCAGGCAAAAAGACGAGGGAGTAACATCGGAGCTGCCAAGGAGACAGCCAGAGTGTTTGACCAAGGAGGCGCAGGCAGACGGAGACAATAATTTCCAGTTGCTCCACACCTCTTAGGAGCAACTTTTGGGGTGAATGAGGTCGGGGAGGAATGCAAGAACACCCTGTACCCACTGACTACCCCTCGGCCTGCCATTTGAGACCTCCCTGTCATACAGCAGCTTTCCTATGATCCTTCACATCATAGCCAGTCCTTCCTCCCTGGGGGTCACGCCCCCCACCCCTGAAAACTACCAGCCTAGAATAAACCCTTGTGAACAGTCACACGGGGTCTTCTGTGGGCACTCAGCACACCTGACAGTGAGCTAACGTTTCCTGCATACACCTGTCGACTCACCTGCTCAGTCGCAGCCTGTCAAGGGCCCAGTGGTAAACAGTCAGTGCCCGATAAACGATGCCAATGGGTTCAATATTCACAGTAGAAAGAACACAGGCTGTGGAATCAGGTCAACATGACATTACCCACGCAGCCGTGTTACCTCTAGTAATTTAGAAGATGCCTCTGATGCTCACTTTTCTCATCTGTAAATGCTGAGATAATGCCTAAGTCACTGGGTTGCTGGAATGGTCAGAACTCCATCTAGAGTGCTGAGCACTGGGCCAGCCATGGTAGTCATTCAGTGGAGGGTAAGACTACGTCCGGCAGAATCATACTTGGAGCAGATGGGAGTCGAGACACCCTGAACTACACGTGAGCCTGAGGGTAAGAGGGAAAAGGCAGGAAGTCAGGGGGATCCAACGACCAAGGAGCCAATGTTCCTTGGGCCTTGACAGCTCAACCCTTCTCCCATGCCTGGGACAACCCACCAGTTCTCCTTTCAACAAAGTGTCCCCTGATTTGCAGTCATGGGACCATGACTCCGGGCCCCTGGTCCAGGACCCACTGCTAAGGTTCTGGTGACAGGTCGAGGGTGGGCAGAGAGCAAATGGCATGACTGCTGGTTGACGCTGGTCAGGGCATCACTGTCTTGGAGACTGGCAGGGGGCTCTGGGTCATACCACAAATGAGGCAGAGACAGTCCACCCCCTTTGAGGCCTGAGTGGCCTCACAAAGAAGAAAGAAAATGTCACTGGCTAAAAGCTAAAGCTCCGGTCCCAAATGGACCAACCGGACTTGAAAGTCAGAGACCAGTCCTGGAAACGGCTCCCACCTCTGGGTGGCCTGGCGGAGCAAGGGTCCCACAGGGAACGGACCCCAGCCTCCGAGCTGGCCCATGCGGGGACGTGTGGCATCCCTGCTAGAGATGGTGGGGGCCAGCGCTTCACAAAGTGAGCTTGGGATGGGGTCCTGCCCTGAAGGTCACGTCACAAGTTTGGGAATTCACTCTAAGAACAATGGGTGTCGCTGTTGAGCTTTAAGAAGGGAGTTGACGGCCCTGGCCGGTTGGCTCAGTGGTAGAGCGTCGGCTTGGCGTGCAGGGGTCCTGGGTTCGATTCCCGGCCAGGGCACACAGGAGAAGCGCCCATCTGCTTCTCCACCCCCTACCCCCTCCTTCCTCTCTGTCTCTCTCTTCCCCTCCCGCAGCTAAGGCTCCACTGGAGCAAAGATGGCCCGGGCACTGGGGATGGCTCCTTGGCCTCTGCCCCAGGCGCTGGAGTGGCTCTGGTAGTGAGAGCGACGCCCCGGAGGGGCAGAGCATCGCCCCCTGGTGGGCAGAGCCTAGCCCCTGGAGGGCGTGCCGGGTGGATCCCCGTCGGGCGCATGCGGGAGTCTGACTGTCTCTTCCCGTTTCCAGCTTCGGAAAATAAAAAAAAAGAAAAAAAAAGAAGGGAGTTGACATTGCCAGGTGTTCATTTTTAAGAGACTACTGGGAAAAAAATTTAAAACGAGAAGGGTCACTGAATTCAGGACGACGGGCCGCTGGGTCTTCAGTGGTGATTGAATATGGAGAAAGACGGGTCTGCAGTTCTAGGTAAAGTTTTATTTATTGATTGATTGATTTTGATTTTTTTTTTTTTTTAGATTTCATTTATTCATTTTAGAGCGAGCGAGAGAGAGAGAGAGACAGAGAGAGAGAAGGGGGGAGGAGCTGGAAGCATCAACTCCCATATGTGCCTTGACCAGGCAAGCCCAGGGTTTTGAACCGGCGACCTCAGCATTCCAGGTCGATGCTTTACCCACTACGCCACAGGTCAGGCTCTAAGTGAAGTTTTGTCTACACCAAGCTCTTTCCATGTTCAGGTGGCCCTCCAGGGAACCAGGGAGGGAAACCCAGCTTTCTTCCAGGAAACACGACAGCCTGAGGCCAAAGGTCACAGAGTAGGTGATTCCATCCGCAGGCAATGTCCTGAGTGGGCAAATCCACAGACTGAAGGAAGATCGGTGGTCACAGGGGTTGGGGAGGGGGCGTGGGGAGAGTGACTGCTGACTGGCTACAGGGCTCGCTTTTGGGGTGATAAAAATGTTTTGGAACTAGATAAAGGTGTTTGCCCAACACTGTGAATGTCCAGTGGCCCTTCCGTATCTGCGGGAGCTGGGTTCCAGTTCCCTCTGCGGATACCAAAACCCATGGATGCTCAAGTCCCTTACAGAAAATGGCGTAGTGTTTGCATATAACCTACACGCAGCCTCCCGTTTACTTTACCCATAATACCTCATACAATGTAAATGCTGTGTACAGTTGCTGTATGGTATTGTTTAGGGAATAATGATAATAAAAGAAAGTCTGTACATTGTTCAGTACAAACACAACCACTGTAGGCCTGAGTCCATAGTGTTGGAGACCAAAAGCCAATAGGGTCTTTGCAATTTAGATTTTTGGGGGACAGAGGTGTGGGGAACTGGCAATAAGTTGACAGTCTGCCCAACCCCCCACCTCACTTGTTCTGTGAAGTCACTAAAGGATATTTTTTTTCACACCTTCATGTTAGCTATGGTGTTGGATTGTACACTCTTCCTATCCCCCATGCCTCTGGGAAAAACTTGAAGCAAGTTTCTTTTTATCCTTTGTTTTGTGAAGTTAAATGTTATATATAATGAAAGTTTTCTTCACTTAATAAAATTCTTGAATTGCCTTGGAAATGTGACTTTGTTTTAATGATCTCTTTAATTTGCTAATGGCCTCACTTTACCCTATAAATAAAGTAAAAAAAAAAAAAGCACTCTATTCTTGCCATCAGCATTGCAAAAGCCTCCCAATCCCATCCTTTTTCCCTTTAAGCCTATTTTCTTAATTTCACGCCATTCCCACTCAAAACCTGGAATTACTAGCCACGCTGCTTCCCAGCACCATAGTGCACATCGGCAACCATGTAACAACTCTTTTCCCCAAGGTTGCCAGCTTGAGCACAGGCTCACCAGCTTGAGCGTGGCATCATAGACTGATGCCACAGTCACTGACTTGAAGCCCAAGGTCGCTGGCTTGAGCAAGAGGTCATTGGCTCAGCTAGATCCCCCACTTCAAGGCACATATGAAAAACAACCAATGAATAACTAAAGCGATTCAACTACAAGTTGATGCTTTTCATCTCTATCCCTTCCTGCCTCTGTTTCTGTCTCTCTCTCAAATAAAAAAAGAAAAAAATTAAAAACCAAAAAAGAATATTAAGAGATCTCCCGGAACTAAGAGTCTCCACTGAGCCACACTGATCCCATTTCTCCTGGGGTGCCACCATTTGCTCACAAACCTGGGGCCACTTCCGACTGTCCTAGGCCCCAAATGTCCAATTAACCCTGCAGGACGACAGGTCCTCCTCACCCCCACTCCACTGTGCCCAAAATGCTCACCTGGGTCAAAACCTGGCTATTCATTGTGAACAACTGTTAGGCAAACATGGCAGGAGGCAGCATCCATCCACCACGAGGGGCGTCCAGGGACCCAGACATGCCACTGCGGGGGACCCAAGGCCAAGAAGGTGAAGAGTTAACAGGAAAGGGTAACCCCTCCCACCCCTCGCCCTCAGCCAGCCACTGTCCTGAGAAGACCAGTCAGAGCTCACCCTTCTGGAACATCCTCGGCATCCTAGCCCCTCCCCACACAGACGTGTCCCGGGAGCCTCAGCCCCTCCCCCCACAGAAACGTCACCAGCGTCCCCGCCCCGCTCTGCTGGCCCACCCCCTGCCATCCTCCTGCCTCTCTGCCCTCGCTCTGCCCCAATCCAGCCACAAGCTAGCCCATGCTCACTTTCCTCATCAGTCATCCTCCTACCAGGAACGCCCGCCTGCCTGTCACTGTCTCCATAACGCCCTGGGTACTTCCACCCCAGGGCCCGTCTCTCCCACTGCACAGAGACAGAGCAGGACCCCATCCACAGAAAGGAGGGGCCAGGACCCCAGAGCAGCAGAGCTGGTGAGTGGATGCGAACTCAAAAAGTGCTGTGAGTGCTGGCAATTAGGAGGCTAAGCCCCAAGGACTGCTGGAAAGAAGTGCTGAGAAGGGAGGAAGTGGAGACCCCGTGTGTTGGCCTGGGAACGAGGCTGGACTTCGGCTGGAGGGACCATGCCTTCCAGGAAGTCCACCATCAGAGCCCCTTCATCCCCACAAGTATCCCAAAGGCACAGCGGGGAGGCCCCTGCCCTGGAGACTGTACTCAGAGAGAGTGCAATAAAAACCCAGAGACCAAGCATTCGTGGTTGGATGAATGGACAAGCTAAATGTGGCCCACCCACAGCATGGAGTATTCCCCAGCCTTAAAAAGGAAGGACATTCGGACACATGCTATGCCACTGATGGCCCTTGAGGACATCGTGCTAGGTAAAATAAGCCAGCCGCAGAGGGACAATCACTTCTCTGAGGGACCTCAAGAACATGCACAGAGACAGAAGGGGAACGGTGAGTGCCAGGGGCGGGGTGGGGAAGGGGGACGGGTGTCAGTGATGCAGTTTTGCAAGATGAAAAGAATTCTGGGGACGGATGGGGGCTGATGATTGCACAATGGTGTGAATGTACTTAGGGCTCCAAACTGCACACTTAAAAATGGCAAATGTGATGTTAGGTGTATGGTATCACAATCATGATCTTTAAGAGAGAGATTAAGTATAAAACCCCTGAACCAAAGAGCCTTCCCTGATGCCCACCACGGAGACTCCAGCATACCCCCCTCTTGTCAGCGGTGTACTGTCCCTGAACACATAGGCCCTGTCCAGAGCGCTAGCCCTGAGGATGCTGGTACAGGGGTCTCTAGCTGACAGTGCTAGGGGTAAGGGGCACGCCCCCTCTCATGCCAAAGGCTCTGTACTGGTGGCATCAACCCCCTTTTAATAGAACGTTCCTGTGTCCAGCCCAGGCCTCTCTCTTGAGCCTCAGGCCTAGCTGTGGTCTGGACATAACACATGCACCATTTCCATCTGGCCTGGTTCGAGGCACCTCCGTGCCCCTTGGCCCACCCCTCTCTATGGGGTCATCATCCACTGGGACCCCCACACTAGCAGGAAGCTCACAGGCATCTGCAATTCTCCACCATACTTCACACCCAAATCCCACTAATCATCAAACCTGCTGATTCCACCTTGAAGATGCTGCCAGCCTCCATTCCATCTGGCAGGAAACAGATGCAACGTAATACAAGGGAACATTGCGTGCGACCACCAGCAGCCGGTCTGGCAAGGGCAGTTCAGAGTTGGTGCAGCTGTCCAGACCCTGTCACCAGGTAGATCCTAGATTCCTAGTCTGTGTGGCATTTCCAGCCCACATGCCCTTAGGCTTGACCCAAACGACCCACTGCCTCCCTCCTTGTCCCAGAGGTACCCGTGGGCCGCTGACATTCCCACACTCCTCCTCCACCCATCGCCCAGACGGAAAGTTCAAGCGGGTTAAGCTTGAGTTCAGGTCGGTTAGGTCCAGAGCTTGTGACAAACCATTTCCACATCCCCTGCTGCCCAGCCCTGACTCGAATCCCCACAGGGGGCAAAGTGGGTTGTGCCTTAGTGTTTGCTTGTACCTGTGGTTGACCTGGTTTGTCTCATGACCAGCAGACTCCATTATTTGTAATGCTGAGCAATGAACAGAACTTTTAAAATACAAAATAAGACTCTCGGGTGGGGGTGGGGGGCATAAATACAGATCCTCAAGGAACCCTCTTTCCCTGTCCTAGCCAGGAAGGCCCCTCAACTCCAAGTCGGGAAGAGTGTGCTTATCCTGACTCGCCACCCAGCGGACACCTTCCCCGGTGTTTCCCTTAAATGCTTGTTAGATGTGTGATACCACATCAGAGACTGGCTTCATAATCACATAGCACGAGTGTGTGCATGTGTGCATGCGTGTGTGTGTGCACACCTGAAGCTGGTGAGGAAGCCTTATATACACTCTTCTCTCAACTTGAGAATATGTTTGAGATGTTCCATAATAATGTTTTTCATTTAAAAAATCACATACTTCTTGAAAAAAAAGGCCAGGCTGACAGAAGTGGCACACTGCACCAGGTAAGGGCTTGAGTGCCAAAATCAGAGTTAGCGACTTTTGCTCCACCGCTCAGCAGTGGCGAGACCGTGACCAAGTCACGTGCCCATTCCAGCCTCAGGAGAAGGTGGGTGGCGGGTGAACCGGCTGGTGCTCAGGGCTCTTAGGACAGAACAAGGGTAAATGTGTCAAGGACTCAGATCGAAGCCTGGGACCAGCATACACTATATCACTGTTTCCTGCCATTATTATTACCATCACCACCACCACCATCATCATCATCATCATCAAACAAGGTCACATCCACGAAGCACTCAGTGGCACAGAGCCTGGCACCTGTCTATGAGCAGGACTCTTAGGTAGGGAAGGATGCTATCAGGTAACTGGGACAAGGGTAAGAACTAGGTTGAAAGTCCAGAAGAAAAGTGCCTTTAAGTCTGTATTTTGTCGACCAAGCATGCGGGGAAGGACTCACAAGGGATTAGGCAGCCTGTGCCCAGGAACCATGTACCCCCCCCAGGCAGACCGAGGTACCCCTACTTAGACCGACCCTGTGCTTTGGTCTGATGAAGATGCTTATTCTCAAACATTTCAGGAAAAAGATAAATAAAATCATGACTACTACCGTCTATTTCTTGAGAAGATTTGGTATGAAATTCCCAGACTAAACTTGTGAACCTCATAAGAATCAGAGGTTTGGCTCAATGTGCAAATGTATCAGCAGACAAGACTCTGCTCATGGGGTGGGGGTGGGGGGTGGGGGGGGGGGGGTGCCAGGGACCCAGCAGAGCACAGAAAGCACAGTATCCATTGTCCTCAGTGAGCAAGGGGCAGCGCTGGCTCTACCAGCTGGACCTGCACTCTGCTGCCCCTGATCCACAGGAGAAATGAAGCATCTGTGCTGATTCCCCAGGGGGAGCTCAGAGGCTTAAGAGGCAGCCCCGGAGAGCCCACTGAAGGGAGGTTTCAGCCCTGCTGGAGCAATCCCAGGAATGCAGCCTCACCCAGCCCCAAAGTGACATCACCTGGGGCCTCTGGCAGACCGCTGCTTCCTGAGAGCCCTGGAACCCCCAGAACTCGCTGATTCTCTCCTGTCTCCCAGCCTCCCTGAAGCCATGACTGTTCCCCTGTTCACGGCTGTCAAAGCCACTGCAGCCAGTGTGACTCTGCTTGTTTGTCTCTGTGCTTTCCTGGGAAAGAAAAGAAAGATTTAGAAAGTTATTGCATTAGTCTACTCCACACCCCCACAGTCATTCTATCTCTCTCCATCTACTGGGTAAAGCGCTCCCTGTAAAAGACAACGCAGTAAGAGAACAAGAGAAGTGCTTAAAATGATCTAATCCAGCCCATCACTTTACAGCTGGGGAGACAGGAGTGCCTGGCCCATGACCTCAGCACTGGGGACAGTAACCAACGGCAACAGCTAGGCTTCTGGCGACTTGGTCCATAGCCCTGGCTGTGCACTTCGGGTAAGCCAGCCACTCTCTCTGGGCCTCTGCTGGGAAAGATACCGCGTAAGTAAACAGGGCTTCCCCAGATTCTCAATTCTTCCCAGGGGGAAAAGCTGGCTTCTGCCCCTAAAGCTTAATCCAGCGCCTCCCACCACCACCCGGAGTGGGAGTACCAGGAAGGCACTGGGCAGAGAAGGGAGAAGCAGCTGCCTCCTTCCTTGCTTGCTGTTCTCACACCCCACAACCAGGGATGAGGTCCGGCCCCCTCCCCTGTCCTACCCCAGGAGAGAATTCTTCCAAGGACACCAAACCTTAGTCACTGAGATGGCGCTTTTACCATCGACACCTGTTAAAACTCAACTCATGACCAGTTTCTGATGCTACCGGCTGGAGTGTTTAATTAAATATTACTCATTCAGGAAGCAGCCCCTGCCAACTCACCCCCAAACCGTACTGTTCATTTTCAGAGAAAGAGAGAGAGGGAGGGAAGGAGAGGCTCCTGCACCCTCAGCAGGCACCAGGAGGACTCCCCTGGTCCTGAGTACGGGTCCAGCACAGCCCAAAGTCAGGAACCAGTGGTCCCACCGCCAGGTAACCGGGAACCTCTCTCACACACACACACACACACACACACACATTCACAGAATACACTCACAATCACATAGACACACACATATGCACTTAAGAGATACACACATGCACTCACAGATGGACTCACACACACATTCACTCACATAGATGCAAAGACACACAATTACTCTAGACACGCTCACAGGAATTCACTATCACACGCGCACACACACACACACACACACACACACAGATGCACTGAGAAACATATTTACGGAGACTCATACCTCAGAGACACATACTTATTCCCACAAACCCACACAGCTGGGTTCACAGAGACACTCACACAGCCATACACTCAGGCACACACCACCCTCACTCACACACACAACTTGCAGTCTCACGGCAGGCCGAGGGAGCCATTAACATTCTGAGGAGCCTGTGCCCTGAACTTGAACAGGACAATTACCAAGTCCCCACCTACATTCCGGGGCGGAGGGTGACCCATCCCACGGTTCCACCGATGGACCCAGGCTCCTCTGGTTTTTTCGTTCTAATCAATTTCCTGACATAACATTTGGCTCTCCCTTTGGTTGCCGGGAGAAGCCGCGGCGGCTCCGGGTAAGCGGGGAGGGTGGCGGCGCCTGGGTGTAGCCCGGCGGGCTCCCCGGGGGAGGCGCTACCGGCCGGGATGGGTGGTACACCGAGGGGGCCAGTCGGCCGCGCTGCAGATGCGGGGCCCCGACCGGCGGGAAAAGCGAAACTAACTTCGCGGAGCGGGAGGGGCAGGTCGGCGCCCCGGCCTCGGCTGCCGGGACTGTCGCGGGAACCCGAGGCCCTGGGGGCGCCCCAGCACCTAAAAGTCGGCGAGGGGCGCCGCGCGCCCCAGGCTCCTATGCCCGATCTGCAGCCAGCGAAGCTCAACCCCGGAAGGGACGGTTGTCGCGGTCGCTGGGACCCCTCCCCCGTCTCGCCCCCGCAGGTGTGACCCGTGGCTGCCGCGACCAGCCCTCATCTGCAGCGGCAGCATCGGCAGCGGCACTGGGCGGAGCCCGACCCCCCTCTCCCGGGACCTACGGCGAGAGAAGGCTCCCCGTGCCTCTACGGTCCCAGTCGGGACCCCACCGGTCCCCAGTGCCCGGCCCCGCGCCCACCCACTCTGTCCCCAAGTGCCGCGACCCCCGCGCCCATTCCGTCCGGCCCCGCAGCCACGCGGTCCCCGCGCCCGGCCCTGCCTACCGCGTCGGGGAGGACGCTGCCGCCGCCCGCTCTCTGGGGCCGAGAGGCTCGGGGCGCCCGGCCGCGCCCGCCGCAGGGAGCGAAGCCGCCTCCTCCCCGCGGCCCCGGCGCCAGCGCCTGGAGCCTGGTTCCTGCTGCGAGCGCGCGGGCTGCCCGAGCGCGACTTCTATGCAAAGAAGAAAAAGCGACCCAAGGCTTTAAAGTGAAAAACGAGAAAAGCGCTGGGGGCGGGGCCGGCCTGCTCTGGCCCCGCCCCTCCCCGCCCCTGGGCTCTGGCGCGCGGGCAGTTGCGTGCTGCAGGGGCGCGAGGGGGCGCGGGGCCGGGCGGTCCCGGCGTGGGGGCTGGCAGCGCCTCGCTTGCCCCGCGCCAGCTCGGCCGGCCCCCGCCAGCACCCCCTGCTCACCCCACCCGGAGGCCACCGGGGCGCGGGAGGCCGAGGCAGAGCGGGCGCGCGGGGCGGCGCCGAAGCGTCGGTCCGGCGGGAGGCGTCTTAGAGAAGTGCCGGGCAGCCTCCGCTGGGCCAGAGGCCGGGGTTGCAACACCCGAAGGGCTGCGGCAGTGCCAGGCACCGGGAGGTTGGGGGCTCACTAATAATAATTTTTACAATCTCTTGGGAGAGTGAGGGTTGTTTCAGTAACCTCGGAGCAAGGCCCTGTTTGCCTCATTCCCAGCGGTTTAAAGTTCCGTAATTCTAGGACACAGGAGAGGAGTTTGTGGGCCGGAGATTAGCCAAGGACTCCCCGCGGTACTTGAGCCTACCCCCTTCCCCCAAACAATTCCATTTGGTACCCACAAGGGGCGGGGGTCTCAGGACTCTCAGTCCTCAGGGCCTGGGCATCGGCATCCCAGTGCCCGTTTGCTCCAGGCATACAACAGGCCCCTTTCCATGCATTGTGAATGAATGAATGGATGAATGAAGGAATGAATGGGTGGATGAGCAAGCAATTGCCTGGTGGGCCTCCACCCTTGAGGACTTCTCCACATAGTTGTCCTGTGGCTCTAGCTCATCACAGCTAGATTTCCCTCCCCTTGCCCCTTACACAGCAGCCACGTGCACCCTAGAACCAGGAAGCTTTTAAGTTACTCTTTTAAGAACATCTTACATTCCTCCGCCCCTTGCTGTGTGTTGTGTCTATGTGAAGGGAATGGGGAATTGGCATTATTGGAGAAGCCGTTACAAACAATGTAGTGTACAGTGATTTCATCTTTACCAGAACCTGTACGGGCAGGACTGTTTAACATTGTAAAGATGAGGAAGCAATTCGCGACCAGGCAGTGGCACAGTGGGTAGAGCATTTGCCTGGGACACTGAGGGCTCAGGTTCGAAACCCCGAAGTTACCGGCTTGAGCGTGGGCTCATCAGCCTTGAGTGCAGGGTCAGGCTTGAGCATAGGATCATACACATGACCCCATGGTCAGTGGCTTGAGCAAGGGGTCACTAGCTCAGCTCTAGCCCCCAACACCTCAAGGCATAAAGCAATCTATGTACAACTTAGGTGCCACAACTATGACTTGATACTTCTCATGTCTTTCCCTTTCTGTCTGTCTGTCCCTGTCTGTCTCTCTCTCTCACACACACACACACACAAAAGAAAGACAAGGAAGCAGTAAGTGGCCAGAGGCCCTGCCCTAGCAAAGCTTAGAGCCCCATTAGCTTCCAAAGCCTGATGTCTTCTAACTTCACTGTGCTGTCAGTCAGTTTTGCTTTGTTTTGAATTTTATATATATAAAATTCTCAACTGGCTACCAGGGGCAGGGCGGGCCAAAGTGGGCCTTCTGACTGCTCAGCTGATGGTTCTGGTTCAAGTTATCTAGAGAGGTTAAATCAAGGCTAGTCAGGTGGGCAGCCACTGCCAGTAACTCAGGGGTGCTTGGGATTTAAAAGGGCATGTGACTCCCTTTAGCCACTTGGCAACCTGAGAAGTGTTCCTTGTCCCAGGACATTATGGCACGTGGGAGAACTATGAAGACACGGGGCTGACGAGGGTCTTTCCAGGTTACTGGGATACCCCAGAGCATAGCCATGAAAAGCGCAGCCACCTTTGGGCTGCGGTTCTCCCTGAAGGAACAGCCTCTCCTCATCGCACCTTCTAGGACAGACTGGAGCAGACTGTGTGGGCGTAATTCCAAGGACAGGGTCTGTTCAGTTGGGGCCAGAGGCCCCACTTTCGGGTGGGAACCCTGGTAGACAGTTCCCTATTTGAGGTCCGCTGCACCCCGACTCCACCCTCCAGCAGCATTAATCTTGAAATAGCTCTGATCCACTCAGGTAATTAGATCCTGCTGATCTAATTTTCCCAGAGGAACCCCTGGGGACTGAGACTTTGTCTCCTCCAGGACGCGGGGCGGGTGGGCCCAGGGCCAGATGGTGTCGGGAAGCCAATCCCCCAGACCCGCTGAGGCCGAGAGCAGTGTTGAGCAATTGTGGAGATGGGGTCGTGTCCCTTTATGCTCATCCTATCAGTGCTGATACTATTGTTTGTTAAAAGATACATAATCTTGTAATATGGTGACATCAGCTGATAAACACCACCCAGGAATTCGCAGACTGACTGACTCAAGTCTTAAACTAAGTATCTGTGTTCCACAGGGGTGAGGAGGAAGGAGGGTTACTCTTGCCTCCTGGTGGTACCACCCTCTCCCCTCAACTCCACCCCCCACACACATTTCATCACTTTGTATCAGTACAATTTGCTCATGTCTCTAATCTGTCTCAGGAAAATGACAGGGAGAAATGAGAAGATAACAAATGAACATCGGCTGCTTTTTCTGATGATGAAAATCTGTCTAGAGATGACCTAGGTATCCTTTGGGCCCAGAGAGCAGAATCCTGCTGCCTTCATAAGCATTAGGGACTCCGTTTCCTCTAAGTCCCTTTGCTGATTGGAGTGAATGGGCAAGGGATTTGGAAAGAGACACACCTAACCTCAGTTCTGCCATTCACCAGCTGTGTGACCTTAAGCAAGTTACTTAACCTCTCTGAGGCTCGTTTCCTTCATCTGTAGAATAGCTCTAGCTCTATGTGTTTCCCAGAATTGGGGGGGCAGGGAGGTGAGAGGCAATCATTCAACAAATAATTGAGCACAACACATACAGGGGATTATGTTAGAATGAAATTGGAGGGTTTTGAGGAATTTCAAGATAATAGACACATTTTACATATAAATGACAATAATAAAAAGAGGTTTCCTAGAGACGCGTGGGATAACACAAGTGTGGCAAGATCCACGAGAACAGAAAGAACACTAAAGATATTCATAAAATTTTGGCCCATTCTGCATTTTTAGAATACGATTTACTTACCTTATAAAGTGAAACTGAAGTAGACTAGACCTTATCTTACAGAACTTTGATCTTAATAAGCATTCATGAAGCAGTACATTGATTCATTTCATAGACTCCTTTGTCCTTCAACTTCTGTGGGTTTCATCCAGGATCACATGTTAGACAGTGACACCTGCTGGCAAAGTGTGATATTGCAGTATAGCTCTATCAGACATCGTCATCAGAATCAAGGAAGGATGCAATTTCGGTGGCTTTAAATGAGTCACTGGGTGATAACCAGGCTTGAAGAAAGTTCCTGTAATTTTGAAAAGAAGTTAATAAATACATGACCTTGGACTTGTGACAATAATTATTGAAAAGTTCTTCAAAAAACACTTCCAATGAAATAAAAGCGAGCGGGCTGTGATCTCGATGTCTGTTTCCACTCTTCACCAGACATGTTTAACAGTTTTTCAGTGTATTTATTTCCCCCCATGGGACATCCTCAATATTATAGTAAAACTCCACTAAAATAATATAATAAAGCACCCCTCCGAGTATTTAGTCATTTGGTCCTCCAGTATTCAGTTTTATTAAATATTCAGAGAATAAATATTGAACAGCACTATTCTACATGTTGGAGAGCAAGTAATAAATGTAACAGATCAGGCTCCAGGCCTTAGAGAATTTCGTTTAAGTGGGAGAGACAGACTATAAACAGTAACTGAGATTGTTTCAGACAATAACAAGTGAGTACAGAGTATCATTTTATGTAGATGAGCTCTGTGGCCTATTTTTCTTTAGACACAGAGAGAGACCTGCATCTAGTGGACTTGGTTCAAACTTTAAGACAATGTATAAAGATTCTAGAAAGGTCACGCTTTCCCAAATGACAGATCAGAGACCTCCAATAACAGTTAAGGAATCATTTCTCTCTCAGGTCCCTCACAGCAGTTTGTTGTTAGGTAGACACCTTGCAAATGAGTCCAGACTCACAGGTCTAGCCTCTCTGCTCCACCTGCATCTCAGGATGCCCCTCCCATCCTTCACCAGCCAGGGGTCAGATGTCTCATTCATTCATGTGCCTCACAACATGGGGAGCTTCTTAAGTTGGCACTGATACCACGAGGGACCAGCGTGGAGAGTGAGGATGGATCAGCACCCATCACTCCTGGGAAAATCTCTCCCGGAGCCTCTGCACAGAGCCAGGCACAAGCGGGCTGGGAATTGGAGATGCCACATCTGCATAGGCTATTTCTTCCTCAGGGATATCCTGAATATTTCTCTCCCAGAGAGATCATGTTGAAAGAAGAAAGAATCAACACGTCAATCCTATAAGATGATTTTATATATATATATATATATTTGGGGAGGGGTTCTTTTATTAACTTTTAGCTAAGATTATTCCTTAAGCCAGTTTCAACCAAAAAAATCAAGCTTGATTTTACCATAGCATTCCTTTTTATTATTATTATTCATTTTAGAGAGGAGAGGGAGAGATAGAGAGAGAGAGAGAGAGGAGAGAGACAGAGAGAGAGAAGGGGGGGAGGAGCTGGAAGCATGAACTCCCATATGTGCCTTGACCAGGCAAGCCCAGGGTTTCGAACCAGCGACCTCAGCATTTCCTGGTTGACACTTTATCCACTGCGCCACCACAGGTCAGCCTACCATAGCATTCTTAAGTGGAAAGACTCCACTTCCTTAGAGGCAATAAAGCAGAAAAATAGAAAAGGGCTTGACTGTAGACAAGAAGGCAGCCCTGGGGAGTGTCAGACATGAAAAGAAATTACATATGGATATGCTAACATTTATTGAAGGCTCTCTATATGTCAGGCACTGTGCTTGCATTTCACAAGCACCAATTCACACTGCCCTTCTATGATGTAGGTGCTAGAACTGTATTTTATGACAGAAAGGTCTTCCAGATCTGGTAGCCTTTGTCCCTCGATGCTAGGAAAGAACTTTCCTGGGTGTCGTGTCTCATATTAGGGGGAAAGTGCCCAGATCAGAAACTTCTTGAGGCCACATTTGACAAACAACAGGCACAGAGCTGAACTGGAAGTATACTAAGCAAAATTAAAAACAACTGAAAGTCTGTATGATGGTTCTAAACCAGGAGGGTAGACTTGAAGGCAACCAGCCAAATAGATCAAAAGACAGTGAGTGGATCATCAGGTGATATCTGTTGTAGCTAATGTGCTTGTTCCCTAGGCTTTTTTTTTTCTTTCCTTTTTTTATTAAGTGAGAGGTGAGGAGGCAGAGAGACAGACTTCCGCATGCCCCTGACCAGGATCCACCCGGCATGCCCACCAGGGGGCGGTGCTCTGCTCATCTGTGGCCATGGCTTCGTTGCTCAATAACCAAGCTATTTTAGTGCCTGAGGTGAAGCCATGGTGCCATCCTCAGCATCTGGGGCCAACTTTGCTCAAACCAATGAGGCCATAGCTGCAGGAAGGGGAGGGAGAGAAAGAGAAGGGAAAGGGGAGGGGTGGAGAAGCAAATGGTCGCTTCTCCTGTGTGCCCTGATTGAGAATCAAACCTGGGACTTCCACACACCAGCACTCTACCACTGAGCCAATCAGCCAGGGCCCTTAGTTTTCTCTAACTGGGTTTCTACTTCTCCAGAGACATTAATCCACGTGCAGCAGGAGAGGTTTGCCACCACACAGACCCCTCCTTGTTCGGTAAGTAGATGATCAAGGGCTATACAATTACCCAATACTATTTTTGCCGATGAGGCAGGTGATCATTGCTGAGCTGAAACTGCTTGGCTGTGGAGCAGAACAACTCCCCTAACGTGAGGGAGAGATTTCTGAGCGTTTGTTCCTTGGCACTTACTCTGGTTGACGGAAAAAAGGCTCTCCCTGCGGAGGCAAACCCAGAATTACACACGCCTCCTGGGAGTTCTCATTGAAGGCGCGTTAGAGGTTTAATGGGATGAACCAACGGGAGGCTGCTGTTTTGTTAAGAAGAGGGAACAGGACAGTGAGTATAGCAAGGGCACAGTGTCCTTGAGTCTTCCAGCTGCCAATGTATTGAGATGCCTCAGCATTAAGACTATTACCAAAAACCTCCTGGTATAAAGATGTAGCCAAGAGGTATGCAGAAGGCCCCAGCATAAGTGACAGTATCTATGGACCCATTCTTTTGTATACTAGGCGTTAACGTCAATCAACACTCAGATGCTGTATTTTAGTACTGAAAGGCTGCCTAAATATATGGGAATGTAAGCAAGCTTATGAATGGCCTGACTTACGTTGGTTGTTCACACAGAGTTTCCTATGCAGTCTAGATTTTCAAGAGATCGTGTTTCCCCTAGGGTTGGATTAGATTGAATCAAGTAATGGGGTTAGGTGGGCTTTTGTACCCTAACTTTACAAGATGGGCCTGTGGAATCATTTAAACCTACGTGGCCTTTAGAATTCAAGCAAAATTACTCACAGGGTGAACTGAGGAATCATTACTGTCTTGGACAGATCCGAGCCTTCTGATGACAGATCCTGTGGACAAGTGCATTGTCCTTCCAAAAAACCAGAGTAAGAAACAACAGGAAGAACAAGGTGGACAGGCCTGGTCCGGTCCCTTTGGGAAGGATGTCTCCTTCTGGTACCTCCTGCTCCAACTCTTGGACATCTTTAATTTCAAGGCATAAGACGGTGAGCAGGTCCAGTTGAGGATCTGGGGACTTCTTTAATTGTGACACCGGAATCCAAGAGGCCTCTCCCTGGAGTTTGGTGGCTCAAGGGTTGATCAACCGTCCTGGAATGATGTTGACTTTGACACAGTACGAGGCTGAAGGGAGTCCTTTTGAAGGTGCTTGTCCAGTAAACAAAACTTCCCAGAGGCAGAGCGTTGGGTAGGGGGCTTTCCTCCCCGGGATGGAGCACACTACCAAAGCACAGCCATTCTCAACAGAAGCTCTCGGCCTTTAGTCTTGAATATGTCTCCTTTCATCAACTGCGGGTTGAAAGAAGCGGCTGCCAACGGGCACGGGGCAATCTCAAAGGGTCAGAGTTAATGAGTCCTGAGGGGAGACAGGGGCATCTCTTCCTGTTCGGTACAAGATTTAGAAGAGTTAGCGGCTGTGCTTTTTGTCCAGATTATGCGAAGGCTTCTACCAGCTCCGCCCATCGGGTGTTAACAAGGCTTTAGCGTGTTCCACTGACGCTGAGGGCCGAGGGCAGTCAGCAGGGAGATGTAAGACCCGCCTACCAGCACAAAGTCATTGCAACACCCAACCAAGAACATGGGTTCCCCAATCACTGTGGGGTTGGAGAGGGGTCCCCCCAGTGGGGATAATCTTTTCTAACAGAATTTTAACCGCAGAAGAGGCAGTGGCCTGTCCACAGGGAAGGCTTCGGCCCAGTGAGAGAACAGACACACCGTGACTAAGACATTTCTCTTCCTGAGCCGGGGGACGATATAGGAAACCCAATCTCAAAGGCCCATGAGGCAATAAAGTATCCGGGAGCAGGGCGAGCAGGCTTCCCTGTGCTGTGTTTTGGACACGTGGGACAAGCAAGGCACTTTTTGTGGCCTTGTTCCTATTTCCCCACCAATATTGGTTCATGAATGCTACCATTTTATCAGCGGGCCAACCGTTAGGCATGTGCGGCGGTCAGGAGTGGGAATCTTAGAATTTCTGGGAGGACCCATCTGTTACTTGGCCAAAGCAGAGTTGTTGCTGCTGCTGTTGTTGTTTTTACTAGAAACAACAGTCACTAGGTTTCCAGTATTATTTTTCCTTTCCTGAGATCAATTGTTGGGCATTTCTAGTCAATTCTTTTAGGTCATCTTGGGGGACATTCCTTTGGACCATGACTGACATCTGGCCATTGTTTCCCTTGTGGGTGGCATTTGGGGGCAGAAATATCAGTGAGGGTTTTCTCTAGGCTCGAGGAGGCCTCGAGTTTGATGTGCCCAGGGATCTTAATCATCACCAAGGCGGCTGGCAACAGTATGGTGCCCGGTAGATTTTGGAAATCAGAGCCATTGAAGATCTTTTTTTTTCCATTACAGGCAAGGAACCCTTGCTGTCCCCATAGCATCCCAGAGCCATGGCTACCCCAGCAGACCGCCGGCGTTCTGTATAAATGTTTGCGGTTTCAACTGCAGTTAGAGAAGGAGCCCACGTCAGTTATCTAATTCAGCCCGTTGGGCCAACGTAGCCAAAGGAGAGGTGCTTTCTTCATGACGTCAGAAGGAGTGACAGTAGCACCCCCTGCACCGTACTTACCATTTTCACCCTTCAAAGGAGAACCAGCATGAAACCATGAAACATACGCATTGATCGGAGGGACTTCCCGTCGATTGGTATGGGGACTCGAAAGGTGCTCTGTCAGCACTGAGCAGACACAGCGGGAGGGGGTGTGAAGGATGGAGGTTTTCGCAGGGAGAAAGAGTGGTGAGTCACGTGGTCAGGCTGCACCCCTCGTAAGCGGCAGAGCCTGCATCCGAACCCAGGGTCGCTGGTTCCAAAGGCAACAGCTTAACCATTATTCTATATGTCCCTTCTTAGATTTTCGACGTTTAGGTAATGTCAAAAAAAAAAAGATGAAATAAGAGTTAGTATAAGCAGGCTATTGAGAAGCATGGCAGTAAAGACCTGAGGAAACAGCTATAAAGGATTTAAAAATAGTCACCTCTTGGGGTGCAGCAAGGGGGCTTGCTGCGGTTTTTGTTTTACTCTAATATTTTAAAAATTATTTTTCATGCATTATTATTTTTTTAATTAAACGACAAATCACATCAAGAAAAGGAACCTCCAAAGGGACCCCCCAACCTCCTCCCCGGAGGCAAGCCTCTGCCCAGCGTCCTGTGACGTCCTGACCTGTCTGTGCCCACTCACGCGGGGGCTGCGCACCACCCACGGGTCTCCCTCTGCTTCCCTCCCCTTGACAACCTGCCTCGGAGACGGCTCCCATTGGGACACGGGGGGCTCTCTCTGCTGTTCCTCTGCACGGTTGTGGCTGAAATCAGGCTGGGTCTCCCAGATGCAGGGGCCCTAGATGAGTCTTCCTCCTGTGCCTGAAGACCCCCATGAAGCCAGCCACCAAGACATGGGAGCAGAGTCATCAGGCCCAGTGGCCTCTCATCCCAGGTGGAGCTCAGATGCCCAACCCAGAGGGACAGATCCTGCCTAAGTCACCGCCTGCTGTTGGCCCACGGGGGATCTAGGAGAAGGTAAAGTGATAGGCCAGGTGGTTCTGGGCACCAGGGCCTCCCTGCCCCCTTCTCATGTTGTGGGTCATCTAGTCACCCTTGTCCTCTGATTTCTATGTGCCACAGAGATGCCCAGTGCCTCGCTGGATAAATGGTACACTGGGATACCGGCCGGCCAAATGCCCGTCAGTCCCTCCCAGCCTCCCCCAGGATGTCCCTCGGGGCGGGCCAGCCTCCCCCCTGCCCTCCACGCTGTCCTTTCTCCAGCGCCTGCAGCCGCTCAGTGTTGGGGAAGCTGAGTCTGGCTGAGGTCCCCAAGGTGCCCACTCTGAGCCCAGAAGGAGGAGGACCAGGGTGGAGCAAGTTGAATTTTCTTTCCATTGAAAGAAAAGAAAAGAAAAGAAAAGAAAAGAAAAGAAAAGAAAAGAAAAGAAAAGAAAAGAAAAGAAAAGAAAAGAAAAGAAAAAAAAAAACCAAGTCAATATTTTTAGGTGCCAGCTGAGAAGTTGCCTCTTCTGCACAGGGTCTTCCTTGTCTGCGGGGTGGCGGGGTGGCGGCGGTCCCTGGGCTGGATCGGGACAGAGGCTGACATCTGGTTTTAAGTGAGGGGCCTGCTTTTCCCACCCACTCAACCAGTAGGTTTGCCTGGAGCTCCAGAAGGGAGCTTTCAGGAAATTGGTGGCAATTTGAACCCCGGCTCCTTCTGGCCTCTGGACTTCATTCCGTCCCAGACCACCCAGGCGGCTGGCACATACCATGAGTGGGCTGAGCTCTGTCTGGAAGCTGCATCCGGAAGATACTCCGAAGCTACAGCCAGGGCCATGTGTCAACCTGTGTTTCCCTGTGTCCAACAGGGCCCTTTGCAAAGAGGTACTACAGGTGATCTGCAGCCAGCCTATGTGGAGGGTCACCTTTGTCTCCCAGGGCAGCTGGGAAGGACGCAGGGACACCAGCAAAAGCCCAGAGAGAAGCTCTGCCTCTCCTTGGGGACTCTGGGCACCAGGCGTAACTGGGGGAGGTGGGGCGTGCAGATGTGCTGAGACCTGGGCACACAGGCAAAGCCACTGCAGAGGAGAGGAGCCCCCACCCGGGCCAGGCTGCCGAACAGACAGCTTTGTAGATGAATCCCCCTCTGCAGCCACGATCCTCGTGGTGAAGAGAGCACCTGGAGAAGGCCTGGGCCTTCAAGGGACTTCCAGGTCACTACGTAGGAGTAGATCTTCCTGGGCCCAGCGTCCCCAGGGGAGCTGCCTCCCACCAAAGCCTCCGGAACCCGAGAGCAGCAGCTCCGGTGCCCGCGGCTCCCAGAGGACAGACCGAGGCCCAGAGTCAGGACAGGGCTGTCCCCATGTCCCGCTCCAGGGCTTTCCTCTCAGGTGCTCCCAGCTGAAGCACCCCTCATGGAGAAGTGTCTGCGATGCCCCCAGGGTGGGTGGGTGCCCCCACCAGGTGTTCTCACAGCTCCCAGCCAGCCTGCGATCACCTGGGTCCTTGTCTCTTTCCCCAGCAGAGTTGTGGCCCTGGGCTGGGTCCTCCTCTGTCCTGGGTCCTATTTATCCCAAAGCCAAGCCCAGTACCTGGCACACGGTAAGTACTCAGTAAATACTGTGGGGTGACAGGAAGTCAACTGGCAGCATTTCCTGAACACATAATCTGTGACCGCCCCCCCACCCCCCGGCCAACTTTGCCCGGAGTCCCGCTTCCCCACCCAGATCTCTCAGGACACAGGCAGCTCCGGGAGCCCACCTTGTCAGGTGCTTGCTAGACTACCATTTCCTGAGTGCAGGGCCAGGTCTCAGTCACCCTCGTGTAAGACAGAGCCCCTCAGACGTGAGGACACGAAAGACTTGTAGCTAACTGTCACGTGAACAGACTTGGTGAGCATACCCATGTCCCTGCTTGTGCAGTGGCCCGTACCAAGGGTGCCTTTGTGAGGGCCACACTGAGCTCCTTCCCAGAAAAGAAGGTTCGTCATCCAGGTGACAGAGAAGGAAACTGAGCTCAGTGGGGACATCGAGCTGTTGCCCACAGCTAACCAGCGCAACCAGCGTTGGAATCCGGAGTTCGACTCTTACCCTCACAACATGCTGCCCTGCAGAGGCCCAGAGGCCACAAACAGTAGGGGTCCTGAGTCCTAGCTCCCAGCATCCTACAGAGGGGGTGGAAGATGTGCCCCAGGCTAAGTCGAGCACCATGGCTGTTTGGACAAGCCTCGGGTCTGAAAGGAAATCGCTCTTGGCAGGAGCCCGTCTGGGAGCGGGCGCGGGCGGTGTGGGCAGAGCTGGAGCCTGGACCTCATGGAGCTGGGGGGGAAGGAACAGTACTGGAACCCCAAGGGACAGACAGACACACAGGGAGGCTGGGCTGCCTGGGCACTCTGCCCTTCCTTCGGGAACGCGGCCGGTCTGGGCGACCCTTCACGGCTAGGGTGATAAGTTACCCACCCCAGTCTAGTCCTGCTGCTGGATCCAACAGGAGCCAGGGGCCGAGGGAGCCAGGGCTGTGCCCATGCAGACCGAGCTCCGGGGGCCCAGAACCGGGGGGGGGGGGCAGGATGGAGAGGGGAGTAAAAAGATGGAGGATGGGCAAGCAGAAGATGCCCTGCTGGGGCACCTTCTCTCCCTGACCCTCTCTGTGGCCGGGGGGGGGGGGGGGCTGCTGGCATCTGCCCTCCTTATGGAGAAGGGTGGGAACAGTAACCAGAGATGGGGAGAGGGGTACTGGGAAGGTCAATGCCTCTACACCAGGGGTCCCCAAACTTTTTACACAGGGGGCCAGTTCACTGTCCCTCAGACCATTGGAGGGCTGGACTATAAAAAAATCTATGAACAAATTCCTATGCACACTGCACATATTTTAAAGTAAAAAAACAAAAAGGGAACAAATACAATATTTAAAATAAAGAACAAGTAAATTTAAATCAACAAACAGACCAGTATTTCAATGGGAACTATGCTCCTCTCACTGACCACCAATGAAAGAGGTGCCCCTTCTGGAAGTGCGGCGGGGGCCAGATAAATGGCCTTAGGGGGCCGCATGCAGCCCACGGGCCGTAGTTTGGGGACCCCTGCTCTACACAATCTAGGCTCCAGGGGTCAGGGCCTGTGATGGCCTCCTTCTCTCTCCAGACTTGAACACGGATAAATAAACGTTGACAGGAACAGATGAAGCTATCGCAGAGCCTGGTGCACAGGGCACACCTAGGCACAGGTGTGTTCAGTTCCTCCTGGGCAGTGAGTGGGTCCCAGGTCCCACCCTTGGGCATAGACACTGATGCTCCACGCCATAGACTTTGGGAACAGCTGGGGGACACGCTCTGCTTCCCTTCCCGGACACGGAGCACTGAACTCTCTCACGCCACACAAACGTCTTTCTCCAGGGCGTGCTGGCCAAGTGTCCCGAAGATCTGGCCCTGGGAAGAGCCAGAGGGCCAAGTTGCTGGACTGGGGACATCCCTGAAGGGAGGTGCCGAGTGAATTCTGGGGTGTGCAGGGGGAGGGGAGGGAGGGGAGGCCTGGAGACTGCCAAGGGGGCGAAGAAAAGGGCTAAGGGAACAGCAACAAAGAAGTCCCTTTTTAGGAAAAACAGAGCCTATCTGTGAGTCACCGGGGCATTCTTTCTCAGGAAACTCTTCACCAGGGGGCCGTCCCAGGGTGGTGGCAGAGGGCAATGGTGTGACTTGGGCTGACATGGCCTTGGAGAGGAGGCTGCAGCCAGACCCCGGCCCACAACTGCCTCCATGTCCCCCGAGGTCTGGCCCAGGGGGCCTCCCGTCCTGGGAACCCCCGGTCAACCTCTGCACTGCTCACAGCTGACCTGTTGGTGTTCTGGCAGGCTCACTACAAGATATGAACAATGGCACCCTCCAGCATCCCTGGTCCTTGTGCCCCAGCTTAGGCTCCCGTGGCAACCCCTCACCCCTCCCATGGCAGCACATTGTCATAATATTTGCAAGGAATCAAACCCTGGCTAAGAATGCGGAGGCTGTGGTGGCCCTGGAATTTCTGAGGCACTGGGAGTAATTTTAGCAGAAGGCTGCTGGGGAGCCAAGGAAAGCACCGCGACCCGTGTTTATTTTTGCGCGCGCAACCGCATGTCGTGGGCACGTCCCCTCCCGTCTCTCTCTACCTCCGCTTTCAAGCCTGGTGGTGGGTGTCGGAGCAGACGGCCTGCCGAACTCCGGTGGTAAACATTTTGGGTTTGGGTTTCTTGGGGGATGACTTGCTTCTGGAATAACTCAATGATTAGAAAAACTTTCGGGTGGATGTTCCCTTCCCCGGAACACAGAATAACAACTGCTAAAATTGTTATTTCTATTAACCAGACTGCCCTGGTTTCTCAGGGCCGGCGAGCATCGAGTGGAGGAGAGTTTGAAGCTGTCGACACGCGCGCAGCCAGTGGGGCAGACCCTGAGGGTCTGGGGCCGGTATCTGCTCCTGTGGGGAGGAACCCGAGGGATTGGTGCAACACGCCAGGAGTGGACAGCCACCCCCCACACCGCCGTCCAGTGACCGGTTCTGAGACGGGCCCTACCTCTCATTCCCACAAGGGAGGGCTCTGAGGGCAGGAATCTGATTAGAAAAGGGAGCAGACTGCTTTACATGAAGGAGCAGAGCGCTCGACAAAGACTGAGGAACTCTCAACTGCTCATGGCCAAGAACTGGGGGAGGGAAGGCTGGTGGGGGGGAGGGGGGGAGGGGGCTCTCCAGGCCCCCCCTCCCCCCGGTGCTGCCACCACAGGGATCCAGGCTGGACCCAACGAAGTCCACCCAGGGAGTCCCGGGCAGAGCCGTGAGCCTGATGTTGTCTCCTCCTGTGGCATCTTGGGCCTTCCAGAGGCTGTGAGCTGCTGGCCACATCCCCTTGTGGGGCAGGCTGTCTGCACAAGGCCGGCAACACAGGGCAGAGTGGCCAGATTCAGCACAGGACACCCAGGTAAACTTGAATTTCAAATAAACAACAGATAACGTTTTAGTGTAAGGATGTCCCAAACGTGGCGTGGGATATACTTCTACTTGGAAGTGTATTTCTGTTCTTTATCTGAGACTCAAATGTAACTGGGCATCCTGTAGATTTATTTGCTAAATCTCACGCCCCTAATGCAAGGGGAGCTGAGCTCGGCTTCCGGGGTTGGGGGGCATCCTGCTCCTCCGAGTCCAGCTCTGCTGAAGCGACTCCCACATGGGCCCCTCCAAGGAGGGGGCCTCTTGGATCTAGTTTGAGTTGGGTTTCTGTCTCCTGTAACCAAGGGAGTCCTGGTTAAAATAGCAGGTAGCAGCCATGATTCAGAAACAGTGGCATGTGCCCTGGAAATCCCGGGGTTTGGGAACCCAAAGTGCCGAACAGGAGCTCTAGGACTCCTGAAAGAGGACAGTGGGCCTGGCACCCTGGCCTCCCTCTGGCTCAGGGCTGCTTCTTCGTGCCTCTCTGTCACAGTGCCCTTCATCCTCGAGCACGTGGCCTGAGCTGACCCGCCGTTCACACCTCTCTGCTGACCTATTGCTTTTCCAGCCTCCTCCTGTGTCTTCTAAACTCTCCCTTGAGGACTCAGGAGAACAAGAAGCATAAACTCCATGAGGACAGGGCCTGTGGTCTGTGTGGGACCCTGGACTGGAACAGAGACAACCCCGAATCAGCAGCTGATCAGTATCCAAACTACCTGCTCCTTCTCTGGGCCTGGCTCTGAGGCTGGGCTGTGCAGGGCTGTGTGGTCAGCCTGCCCATCCACAGCACAGGTGGGCAAACGGACATATCCAGCACGCAATGAAGGTCCAGCAGCCCCGAGAGAGGCACGGAGGGGGAGGGTGCACATCTGGGAAACACCCTCCCTCTTCCAGGAGAAGGTGAGTTTGGGCATCAGGAGAAGTGGGAGGTGGCCCAGTGAGGAGCCCACAGGAGGCAAAAATCAGCCCGCCAGCCAACAGGAGAGAAACAATCACGGACCTGAACAATAAATACCAAGATAACAATAGCCTAGCTACAAAAAACCAGAGTTTGGGGGCAGCTGTTGGGAAGCTGTGTGAGAGCCGATGTCCACACCTATCAAAGTCAAGAGACCCCCAATAGAAACCGGGGCACGGAGTTAAAAAACCACATTAAAAACCATGAAGGACTCCAACCATTAAGAAGAAAATCTTGGCCCTGGCCAGTTGGCTCAGTGGTAGAGCGTCGGCCTGGCGTGCAGGAGTCCTGGGTTCGATTCCCAGCTAGGGCACACAGAAGCGCCCATCTGCTTCTCCACCCTTCCCCCTCTCCTTCCTCTCTCTCTCTTCCCTCCCGCAGCCAAGGCTCCACTGGAGCAAAGTTAGCCCAGGCGCTGAGGATGGCTCCATGGCCTCTGCCTCAGGTGCTAGAATGGCTCTGGTCACAACAGAGCAACGCCTCAGATGGGCAGAGCATTGCCCCCTGGTGGGCATGCCGGGTGGATCCCAGTCAGGTGCATGCGGGAGTCTGTCCGACTGCCTCCCCGTTTCCAATTTCAGAAAAATACAAAAAAAAAAAAAAAGAAAGAAAATCTTGCCCCTTGCTACAGCATGGACGGACCGAGAGGCTATACACTGAGTGAAATAAGTCAGAGAGACAGAGACAAACACCATACGATCTCACTTATTGGTGTCATCTAAAAAATAAAATAAAACAAACAAAACCCCTCAAACTTATAGACACAGAAAACTGATTGGTGTTTGACAGGAGCGGAGTTGCAGGGTGGGCAAAATGGGTGAAAGGGTCAAAAGGTGCCAACTTCCAGTTACAAAATGAGTAAGCCCTGCCCTGGTGTCCCTGGTGTTGAAGTGTCATCCCACTACGCAAAGGTCGACGGTTTGACTCCCAGTCAGGGCACATACAGGAACAGGTCGATGTTTCTGCCTGTCTCTGTCTCCCTTCCTTCATCTCTCTCTAAAATCAAGAAATAAAAAATTTAAAACAACAAAAATAACTAAGTAAGTCCTGGGGATGTGATGTGCAGCATGGTGACTACAGGTGATAATACTGCTATCACATATTTGAAAGTTGCTAAGAGTAATTCTTAAATGTCCTCATCACACACACACACAAAAGAAAGGAAAAACTGTTTTTGTGACAATGTAAGGTGACGGATGGTAACTAGCCCTATTATTGTGGTGATCACTGCACAATGTACATGCACAAATATCGAACAATTAAGCTATACACGGGAAAAGAATATAATGTTACATGGCAGTTATACTGCGATAAAATAATCAAACTTTTTAACAAAAAGCTTGTGTTGCAGCAGGGAGGACCTAACTGATAGCATGGGCTTTAAGGTTTTTATTTCTAACAGTGCTTCTTCAAACAAAAAATGCTGACTATAGTTTCCAAGAGGCTGTGCAAACGCCTCTCAAAATGGCAGAGCAGCGGGCCAGGCAGAGCGAAGGGGTGCAGGGGGCTTCACAGCCCTCTCTGTGGCTGCCCCCACCTGCTAGTGTCTGCAGCCAGCACTGATCTCGGACCTTGCTCTCCACTGACAGCACATGGGAAAACCGCCCGGCGTGGAGGTCAGGCCTTGCTTTCTTGTGTCAGCACCGCCAGCCTTCTGAGGCTGAGTGCTGGCCGCATCACTGCACCAGCTGCCCTGGCCCTCTGGGAGCGCGGGATCCAGTCTCCGCTAGAGATGACACCCACCAGGCTCCCCTCTGGTGGCCGCACCCACCTTATGTTCCACTCCTTCAGCCCCTTCCATTTCTCCCCCCCCCCCCCAGTATCTTTGTCTCTCAGATGCCACAGTCTACTTCCTCCGGTGATGTCCTTCCCCACCCCCTGAGCGGCCAGGAAGACAGGGCCGGGGAACGGGACAGCTGTTCTCAGGTTGCTTGGGGATCTGTGAGATCAGATGGGGTCGTCTAGGCCAGTGGTCCCCAACCCCCGGGCCGCGGACCGGTACCGGTCTGTGAGCCATTTGGTACCGGTCCGCAGAGAAAGAATAAATAACTTACGTTATTTCCTTTTAATTTGTATTTAAGTCTAAATGATGTTTTATTTTTTAAAAATGACCAGATTCCCTCTGTTACATCCGTCTAAGACTCACTCTTGACACTTGTCTCGGTCACATGATACATTTATCCGTCCCACCCTAAAGGCCGGTCCGTGAAAATATTTTCTGACATTAAACCGGTCCGTGGCCCAAAAAAGGTTGGGGACCACTGGTCTAGGCCACGCTGTCTCCCAGAGGCCCAGCGACCCTCGTGCAATGCCGCCGCTTCGCACAGACGTACGGTATCTGTGCTGAGTCCATCCCGACTCCTCGCTCCAGCACTCTCTCTACCTTCCCTTCCTCTGAGAACACACACAGCACGACGACAAGGTCCACAGCCCGCCACACTCCGCCTCCCCCAAAAAGAAGGAAAGCATGAATTTTGCCAAAACGATTTTATTGTTTTAAAAATAAATGTTACCTTTGACATAGAAAAAAGTCGTTTTAAAAACTGGATTGTTTGAGGGACCTTTAAGGGTCCAATCTAGGCAGCCCCCGTGATACGAATGAGATGGGTTCTGTAGGTTTGTTCTTAAGTTGAACTTGTATGTAAGTTGGAACAGGTGCATTTACCTATTAAATGCAACTTAGATGTGTCTTGACATAGTATTTATTTTTACCTTTCTGTGCATACAGATACTTAAACATTCTCAAGCCTACCTCGTTCGTAACCTGGGGACTGCCTGTATTTCCATAAAAACCAGGGGCAGTTTCTCTCTGCAGAAATGCATGGCACAGTCTCACCGCTCGGCAGAGGGGGGTTAGCATGCCCACGATCTCCCCACCGCACAGGGAATATCTCAGCCCTCTTCTCCTCGCCTGACAGAAGTCCCGAGTCAAGCATCCCAGCACAGGACAGACACCACAGGGACACGACCCAGATCGAAGACACCCGGCTCCAGTGCCCACACCCTCCCACCCAGGTGTCTTATTGGCAACTGCCCTGGAGCACTGTGCCAACTTGGCCTTCCCAGGTGGACACAAGGCACAGGAGGGCACAGACAGCCCTTGGGGCCCAGAGGAGGCCCTGCTGGTATCTGCTCTCACCTTGTTCTTCCAAATGCAGAGCCAGGAGGTTGGAGGACATGCCCTCTCTCATGGAAACGTCATTGAAAAAAAGCCAGTAGCACCTGGAGTGACACCCGCACAGCTGCAGGGTGGCCTGAGGTGCCCAGCAGAGTGGCTGTAAGGGAGGTGTCAGGGTGGGACCCTGCAGCCCACATTCCTCACTCCAGCAAGTGGACAGCAGGGGACTGGTCCTTGTGGGCCACATGGTGACACTGGGAGGCAGCAACCTGCCCTGCCCCCTGCCACCACCCCGCAGTCTGCTCTGCAGGGAGGGCAGGCACAGACCTCATTGGTCTATCACCACCACCTTGCCTGCTGTGTCACCACTGGCGTTTCCTGTGACTTGTTCCTTCTCTGACAGGCTGCCTGGCAGCGTCTCAACTAGTAGACTAAGGTCTGCAGGGCCCTGTCCGCTTAAGATAAAAATGTCGCTGGGCAAGGCCGAGGCCAACGCTGCATATGTAAGGCTGTATGTATTTTTGGTGAGGAAAAAAAAAAAAAAAGCTTGTTTCTGAAAACTAAATCGTAGAAAAGGCCTGATGGAAGTGTTGCCCTTTTGGTCACACTGTCCCCAGCTCTCGGCCTGGGCTCTGCGTCCAGACGGGAAAGGACGAAACAGGAAGGCAAAGTGGGGCGGAGCTCCCAGACCAGGGAGGCCAGCCTGTGCACCCGGAATGACAACCCTGGAGGGAGTATTCCTCACTACCCGTCCGCGGGCGGAAAGCTGTGATTAGGCTGCTGGACCAGAGGCCGGAGAGTGGGGATCAAGCACCATCTGTCCGCAGAGGAACAGGGAGCGGGGAGGGTCAACACCGCGAGAATGTATTGTAACTTGCATTTAGCGGGGAAACTCTGCTCCCCGATGCAAGTCAGACTCCGGCTTAGGAGACCCTGGAAAGTCCCTCGGTTCTCTCCTGACAAGGCTTGGTTCTAATGCTTACTCTAGAGATGCCAATTTGACATGGCCTCCTGCCTTTCACAGGACCCCGGGTAATGGCCACTGCAGCCAGCACCCCCAGGGCTCCCTGGGAAGGAGCTGGCACCGCAGGGTGGCTGGGAGGGCACGTCTAGAACCCTGAAGACCTGGCCTCTACACCTGGCTTAGAGCAACCGGCCTGCTGTCATTTAGACTTCAGTTTCAAAATCATTAGTTAAGTGAGGTTCCTACCACCAACCTCACAGGGGTGTAGAAAGGATCAGACAAGACCACGTTGTGCTGAACGTTTAGTGTCCAGCCTGGTACTTGACCCCTGCATCATAATGTCCCCAAGTTTCTGACGAGAGCTGCCTCCTCACGCACTGCTATCTCTTCCTACTGTCTCCCAGTGCATGGGGCTGACACTGCACCCACCCTGGGCCTGGGTGAGTCTGAGGTGCGAGGCTGCAGGTCCAAAGGCCTGGGTTCGAGTCCTGACGTGGTGAGCCGTGCCCCTGCAGGAGCCAGGCACGTGCGCTGCTGCAAGCCGGAGTCTGACTTGCATCTGGGAGCAGAGTTTCCCCGCTAAATGCCCTCCCAAGCCCAGGTCCTGGGCTTGCGGAACAGGACAAGGTTGGACGACAGTAGCATCTGTCAAACTAGGTATCAACTCAAGTTAGCAGATTACAAGCAGCACTTCTGGGATGAAAAACAAAAGCTGGAGGGGAGCCCAGGCTCTTGGGCAGGAATGCCTTTAGGACACTTGTGCTCGAGACAGATTTCTGCAGGACTCATGCTGTCCCAGCATTTCTTGCTATGGAACAGCCAGCCTAGGCAGCCCGGCGCTGGGAATCTCTCCTTCCTGGCACAGGGCAAGGAGGGAAAGGGGGAAGGGAGAGGGTGGGAGCGATCGTGGACCATGTCTCCCACCAGACTTTTCTGATGTGACTTTAAGGCAGCAGTTGATTCTGGAAACCACTGGCATTTTTTTTTTTGCCCCACCCCTACCCCCTATGTGCAAACGCTCTAGATAAAGGGTGCATTTTGAGGCAAAACCATCTCTAAGAACAGGACATCCTAGGCTCAGGCCCGCAGTGACTCACTATTATTCAGAAATGGTGACAGCTCTCCCTTTATCTTAGACAGAGACTCTGGCCTGTGGAGGTCCCTTTCTCCCTGGTGTTGCAACCACAGAGCAAGAAATTCCCAAAGAACAGCTGGGGGTGTGCTCGGGGCCAAGGACCCTGGGAGACAGAATGTGAAAATGCAAATACAACACAAGGGGAATTCCTCCCAAGTCACGCTGCAAAACGGCAGGGATGGCGCACCAGTGCCCCCACGTGGCCAGAGGTGGCACACGAAATGCAACCATCTAGGTGCACCAGCACCTCTAGAGCAAAAAAGCTGTTCCCCCCACCCAGAAAAGGGAGGGGACTTCCTGACCCAGGTACTGTAGGTCTGTTCTGCCAGGGTCAGCTCTATTGGGGTAAAGAGAGAACGCTGATGTCCTGTCTGGACCGGGTTGCTGGAAGCCAGGGGAAGCAGAATTTTAACAAGAGTGCCCCTGGTTCAGGCACCCATCTCCAATGAAAGCAATAATTCCGTTAACTCCACAGCCCTGAAGAAAGCCTGAGCAATCAAAAGTAGAGAAGTAGATTTCGTGACGCACCTCTTCACCAAGGAAAGCCTTCAGCGTGACACGGACATGTTGTATCTGATAGAGAGGGTGGGTATGGGATGGGGTGGGGGGCATAGCCACACAGAAACACCTCTTATTCCTTGACAGTTATAGCTTTGGGGCGTGATTATGTGGGAAGTTGAAATAAAAATTAGATATGTCCTGACAATTTTGATTTAAAAAAAGAAAGCATTTCAGAGTACCCCCTGGGAGGTTTCAGGAAATAGGTACTGATGGCCCCCGCTTCTCAAGAGCAGAGCACCCAACCTATCCGTGAGGAGAGGCTGCTGATTTATTCCCCAAGTCTTCTGCAGGCACCCGTGGTGACATGAGGGGTGGCAGGGGCATCGCAGACAGGAAGTGGGCAGGCTGGATGCCCCCGAGAGGTAGTGTGAGAAGGGTGGGCTGCGGCCACCCCACCAACAGCCCAGGCTCCTGACGGTCAGAGCGCCTCTGGGTGGTCCATCACTTGATGTCACATCTCTTTCCCTCCAGAAGTGTTGTCACCATGAAAGAAAAGATCTGACCGGATGGATCACTCCAGGTAAAATAACACAGGCTGTTGAGAGTGGAAACAAATGCAGGAGGTCCCCCGAGACGGACAGGACCTGCTTCAAGGAGGTGCCCCTGGAATGGCCTGATCATCTGTGCATGGCGTGTTCCACGGAGAAGCACATGGGTGGGGACAGGGTCTTCCCTGAGGAGCTGGGGGCACCTGAGCCTCCCCTGGGCAGAGAAGTTCGTCTACTGAGGAAGGGCTCCACACAACAGTCACAGGGTTTTTGGCACCGTTTTAACACCCTGGTATTTGTGGCTGTGTTACTGTCATAGTCCTTCACCTGTCTATAAACAGAGGGTATGAGGGACAGCCAAGAAACAGAGGAGGGATGAGAAGGCCTCCTCCACAGCCAGACTGAGGATAAAGGAACTGGCCACGCTGAACAGGTGGTGGTGGCCACACCGAGGACAGGACAGCAGGCTGACTATAAGAAGCTCAGGAAGGGTGGGGGGACAGGAAGAAGGGCTGCAGCAGCCTGAGCGCTCCCCATAGCTCCCAGCACACTGCTCCGCACGGGCCCTGCTCGCACTCCATGCCACCAAAGGGTCCCCGCGCGGGACACCTCCCCTTGGCCCAGTACATGCTTCTTCTGGAGCTGAGAGCTCTCATGTGGTCCTGCTTTGTGCTGGTTGATGTTAATGCACAATTGCTGTGGGCTTTTCTGCAGGTGGATGCTTCTCTCCTAACTTGGGACTAGAAGCTTCTCTCAAGCCTCCATTTCTTCCTTGTTTCTGTGTCTGCCCACCACAGCTGGATGGAGACTGTCAAATGGATTGGGACGGGGCCTCTCCCGGGACCTGACCCTGGGGCATCAGATTCCAGAGAGCCAGGGCACGCGGGCAGGTGGCAGGACGCAAAGTGGAGGGGAGAAAACAGGAAAAGACAGCACTGGAGTGAGCAGAAGGCGAAGGCACCCATCAGCCCAAAAACGCCTCATAGTCCATGTACCAAACCAGCTGGCCAGAGTCAGGCAAGACGCCCGAAATGGGCCACTTCTTGGGTTCATGGCCCACACGGCTCACCAGCATGGTGATCTCACGCTTCAACCGGCCCATGACCAGAACCACCACCTTCCGGGCACGGTTGATGAGGGGCAGGCTGAGGCTCATGCGGTGGTGTGGCCCGATGGGGCTCTCAGTCAGCACGACCAGCGGCTCACCGTCCAGGCCGGTGGGCGACTGCGGGAAGAGGGAGGCTGTGTGCCCGTCGGTGCCCATGCCCAACAGCACCAGGTCGAAGCTGCCGTTGGTGACCAGGGCTGAGATCTCCTCCGCGTAGACCTGGGCGCCCTGGTCCTCCTCGGCGCAGAGCCGCTGGTGCAGGTGCACCGGCATGGGGTGGACGTTGTAGTAGGGCACCCTGACGTGCTGCAGTAGGTGAGTCTGCAGGCCCTGGAAGTTGGACTCAGGATCCCAGAGCGGGACGCAGCGCTCGTCCACCAGCCACAGGTGCGTGTGTGCCCAGGGAAAGCTGTAGTGCCCCGTGGCCAGCTGCTGAAACAGGGCTACGGGGCTGGAGCCGCCCGAGAGCGCCAGGTGGAACTGGCCAAAACGCCGCACCGCATTTGCAGCCGTGGCCTCAATGTCGTCAGCCAGCTTCACGATCAGCTCCTCGGGCCAGGCTGCAACCAGGGGGCTGTCTCGGTAGGTGGCCGTGAGAACCTGGAAGTCACTGGGCATCGGAGCAGCACCTGGCCCAGGCACCAGCTGCTCTGCTTGCTGCAGGGAAAAGGCTAACTGGCTGCCGCTGAACTCAAAGTCCAGCAGATGCCCGTTCTCGGATCCTCCTGGGTAGAGGCGTGGGGTCTCGTGGGCCAGGCTGTCCAGCAAGGGGGTCCAGAAGAGCCAGGACGCCAGCAAGTTCTCCGTGGTGATGAAGGAATCCTTGCGGCCGTGGAAGATGTGCGATATGAGGGTGGAGTAGGCGTCTTGCTCCCGCACCGGGCTGTAGGCGTAGTAATCGGACAGAGGGAGGCCGAAAAGGCGGAGCTCCGGCCGGCCCTCCACCTCCTTCCAGCTGCTGGACGGCAGGGTGGGCCGGAACAGGTTCCGGCTGACCAGCACGGCGGGGCTGCCCAGTGCGCCGTGCCCGATGTGAAAGACAATCTGCTGTGGCAAGCACCGGCTCTGGGCCCCGGCCCAGCGCTCCTCGCTCTGGGCACAGTATGCCCGGTTCTTGAACAAGACCCGGACGTAGCCCACTCTCTCGTCCAAGGCTTTGCCAGACATCAGGAGGAAAGGGACGCCCTCCCAGCGAAGGTTGTCCATGTGAATGAGGACGCCTGAGGTGAGAGGTGGACAACAGAGGTGTCGCTCCAGCACAGGGAAAGGAGGACCTCCCGGCCCACTCATCTTCCTACCTTCATTGCCAGCCAGCCCCTCCCTTCCCTGGACCCCGCTCCTCCCCTCCCCGGGCCCCTCCTCTCCCCGGGCCCCTCCTCTTTCCTGGCCCCTCCCCTCCCCGGGCCCCGCCTCCAGGCACTCTCTGCGCCTTGCTAGACCCCCCAACTCCCGGCTGCCTCTCCCATTATCTTCTCCCCAGCATAGCTAGAAAAGCAGCCTGAGGACCATGTCAAGACACCCACCTCTCCTAGACGCACAATTCCTTGAGGAAGGGGACCTGAACTCAGAGTCTCTGATTCTGAGCCTCTAAGAAGTCCCATGGTGGGGGACCCTGACTGCTGGGGGGGGGGGGGCTAGGGAGACTCGGGATGTACCTAAAGCAAGGTCAGGTCCAGGAAAAGGAGGGGGTGGTGTGCAGGTAAGAAGGTCTGCTGGGGGGGTGCGCTAAGGCCCAGATGCTGAGTGCACTCCCCATGTGAGTTTGGAGCCTGTTTCCCACGTGCTCTCCCTGCCGACCTCAGACTGGTTTTTCAGCATCACTGAGCCTCAGGTTTCCTGCCCTTTTCATGGGGACAACAACCATATGTGCCTCGTGGGCATGCGCATGTGAGGCCTGAATGAGATGTATATCAAGTGCCTGGCACATAGCAGGTGCCTGGTCAACAGCTGCTGCTCCTGTGGGGCTGCTATCTGCAGTTTAAGGGAGGCACCCTCTCCCAGAAAGCTCTGAGCTTGGGGAACTGTCCAGAGGACGTCTCAGTGGGGCACCTGCCTGACCAGCGCAGTGCCTGCCCACTGGAAGTGCCTTGGGCTGTGGCCGGACAGGCATGCAGCCTTCCTGAGGGGCTGGATGTCAGCTCCACAAGGGTGGGAGCCAGGGCTGAGCCCAGCCCTGCAGATCTGTGGGCAGGAACTGAACTGAGACTGTCATGGGGGTATCCTTCGTCCACAGCGAGCCAGCAGCTGCTTTTAAGCTGGTGGGAGGCCAGACAAGCGGGGGAAGGTCTCACTGGCGACTGAGTGCCCCTGTGACAATCCTACTTCAAGACCCTACCAACCTAAACCACAGGGTGTCTGGGCTTGGAAAGCTGCTTCCGGCTGGGGCGGGGCAGGGCTGAGGGGAGGGGGAGCCAGCAGCCCATGCTGGCCCCAGAGCCCACCTGCGAAGGTCGGTGTCCGGCTGTGGAAGCTGCTTGGCTTGTGCAGCTCGCTGCGCACCTGCTGGCTGTAAGCCTGGTACTGGCCCACGACAGCGCTGCTCCTCCTGAGGCCCCGCAGCGCCTGGAAGGCCTGCAGCTTGTGCTGCAGCACGGCCTGCGAGCTGCTGACATTGTGGGGCAGCTCCATGGCCACCAGGGTGAGGATCTCGGTCAGGTGGTTCTGCAGGATGTCCCGAATGACACCGTACTCCTCATAGAAGCTGGTGCGACCTAAGCAGGAGGGGGACAGGGAGAGGGAGGCGACACATCTGACTTCCCGAGGTGCACCGAGACCCCGACCCACACGCCTTGTCCCACACCCTCATACCCCAGTCCAGAGAGCCTACGAAAATGATTTATGCAGAAAACCTCAAAAGAAAAGGATTGGGGGCATCCCAGGGTCCCCTCCCCTCAATGAGAGCCATTTAAGAGAAGGTGTCAAACTCTCGGGCTTCTCCAGGAATCGCGTGGGGAAGGCGTGGTCCCAGCCAAGGCCAGACTGCACTTACAGCTACCTGGCCAGCCTCTGGCCCTGCCCCCACCCCTACAGGGTGTCAGCATCACTGAGAGGGCCCGGGCTCTGGGTCTGATGGCCACGTACTAGGGTGTGGCTTCTGAGTCTCTGTTTCTGCCTCCTGCCGATAAACGGGGCTGACAACTGCCACCCGATGCACAGATATGCCAGGCAACGTACAGGCACTGAGGACACAGACAGATCCTTGCCCCCAGCTTACTGGGAAGAAGACGGGAGGGAGAAAAAGTAAGTCGATCAAGGAATTATAGACAGAGATTGTGAGAGAGGGTGATGGGAAAGCCCTGCTGAGACCTGAACAGTCAGCCCTGCAAAAAGCCGAGAAGAAAGCATTTCGACAGCACAAGTCCCGATGCAGGAGAGAGCTTGGCTGGTTAGGGGTCTAGAAACTGAGCCAGAAGGAGGAGACAGAGGACAGGGGGCCTGGGGCCTGGGCAAGGAGGCTGGACTTGCTCCTATGTTCAGGGGAAGCCACTGGAGGTGTCAAGCAGGAAAGGACAAGTTCCGATGTGTATTCAGCCTAGATTCCTGGCCTGCTGTAGGGAGAATGGTTGTAGAAGCGAGGAGACCAGGGAGGAGGCTTTCGTGGCAGTACAGGAGCTGGAGTGAGAGGATGACTAGTTCTGGAGTCAGGACTGACCAGATTTGCTGAACAAAAAGGAAGAACCAAAGGTCACTCCTAGAATCGGGGCCTGAGCAAAGGAAAGGCAGTGGCAACATCGGCCGAGATGTGGAGGCTGGGAGGAAGCGTGAGACGGAGGGGAAACTGCGAGTTCTGTTTTAGGTGTATTTCAGCCTGGGACATCCAGGTGGAGGTGTCACGTCAGCAGGTAGACAGGGCCACTGTGAGGGCAAAAGGAAATAACATGGAACGTGAGCAGAGCCTGGCAATGACAAGCAGCCGGGCACGGTGCTAAGACCTTACACTGCCCCTCCTGTTCACACTCACGGGTCCCGCACGGCAGCCACCAGGACTGTCCGTGCGCTACATGAGAGGGAGGAGTCACATCCAGAGTCAGGACATGGTTCAACACACACCATGCTCTGTTCCCTCCTCCAGGGCTCAGCAAGAGCTCTGACATCAGGGACTCAAACATATGCCCTCCAACAGTCTTAAAGCTCAGGGTTCAAATGCACAACACCTCACGTGACATGGTTCACATTCCGCTGACTTGCCAATACCCAGGCCCACACACAGCCTGACCGACAGAGAAAGCCTGAGATCACGACAGGTGGGGCAATCGCGTATCAAGACTCTACGTATAGGCCCTGGCCGGTTGGCTCAGCGGTAGAGCGTCGGCCTGGCATGCGGGGGACCCGGGTTCGGTTCCCGGCCAGAGCATGTGGGAGAAGCGCCCATTTGCTTCTCCACCCCCCTCCCTCCTTCCTCTCTGTCTCTCTCTTCCCCTCCCGCAGCCAAGGCTCCACTGGAGCAAAGATGGCCCGGGCGTGGGGATGGCTCCTTGGCCTCTGCCCCAGGCGCTAGAGTGGCTCTGGTCGCGACGATGCCCCGGAGGGGCAGAGC
Organism: Saccopteryx leptura; assembly: GCF_036850995.1. Classification (NCBI taxonomy): domain Eukaryota; kingdom Metazoa; phylum Chordata; class Mammalia; order Chiroptera; family Emballonuridae; genus Saccopteryx; species Saccopteryx leptura. Next base: position 89,395,212 of record NC_089505.1, on the reverse strand, counting down.
CTGCCCCCCTGGTGGGCGTGCCGGGTGGATCCCGGTCGGGCACATGCGGGAGTCTGTCTGACTGTCTCTCCCCGTTTCCAGCTTCAGAAAAATACAAAAAAAAAAAAAAAAAAAAAAAGACTCTACGTATACTGTCTATGACATAGGCAGTGTGTTACATCAAGCATCTCCGCTCATCCTGCCAGGGCTCAGCTTCCAGGAGACATGACTAATGTCTGGCCCACCGTCCTGGGGGCCCAGTCTCCTGCCAGCCCCCCGACTGACTCAGTGCCCGCTCAGTCCCTTCCTTGCTACACCTGAAGCCGCATCAGGGTAGGGACTGTGTCTCTGCTCACTGCGGCCCTCCTGGCGCCTGACAGAGAGCCAGGCACCATGGGACACTGTGCCAACCAGAAAACGTGTAGACACACGTCATCACGGATCCATCGCAAAAAGCATGTCAATAGAAAGAAACACGCGTGCTTCCATAAAATTAAAATTAATTCTGAGAATAGGATGGAAAGTAACCAGAAAAACTGAACTTCAACAAAGGAAAACCATCATTAGAAATTAGAAATGCAATAAATGGGTTTTATGTAGTAGAAACAGTGGAAAAGAGTCAGCTATTAGAAGTCAGACCTAAAGAGATTATCCTGAATGCAGGACAAAGGGACAGAAACAGCCACCTCAGACACACAGTATGACCCCCCTTCAAAATTCCACAGTGTATTGTTAGGGAGCCACACACACACGGAAACAACAGCAAGAAGCAAGGGGATAATCTACCCAAAATTGGGAACAGTGGAGGACATGCGATAGAAAACTTGGGGAGGGACATAGGAGACGATATAAAACTCTTCTTAAAAGACGGGTTGGTAGGTACGTAGTATTTGCCATACCATAATTCTGCAGCTCTTACTTACATTTTGTAAGCATTCTTTTTTATCTAGTCAATATCTGATTCAGACAAACAAAAAGAAGTGGCTCCCTGTTCAGCCTGCTTGGCCAAGCACACCACTTGGTAGCGGCCACCCTGGGTTCCTCGGCGCCAGTCCCGAGCCACCTGCCCTGACCGGGCTCCCAGTGCAACTCCGGCCAGCTGGACAGCCAGCAGGACCGGTCCTGCTGTTCTGTGACCAACAGAACAGCCTGCCCTGAATGCAGCCCAATATGCCACACCTGTTGGGAGTGCCAATGTTGTGGGGCAAGAAATAAAGCCAGGAGCCTTCTTACAGGAGGGCAGGCTTGACCCCATGGGTAGAATTCTGACTCTTTTATTGTCAGCTAGAGTTCAGCATCCCTGCCCAGAGTGCAAACCCCAAGAGGGCAGGACAGTCAGTCCCACTATCCAGCCCAAATACTCCAAGTGCCCCCTCTACACACACTGAGAAAACAATGGCCAAAGTCCCCCAGCCCACAGGGCTCTGATCTTCAACGTCCTTACAATACTGTTGAGAAAACATCAAGAAAAAGATAATGATAACATAGTGTCTATATGTCAGTTCACTTACTCTTTACAATAGTGATCTAGAAAGAGGTCCTACTGTGGACCCCTATTTTAATTTTAATTTTTTTTAGGTGAGAGGAGGGGAGATAGTGAGGCAGATTCCTGCATGCACCCTGACCAGGATCCACCCAGCAACCCCAACTGGGGCCGATGCTCAAGTACCAAGCTATTTTTAGCACCTAAGGCGGATGCACTCCAACCAAGCTATCCTCAGTGCCCAGGGCCTTGCTCAAACCAATCAAGCCACTGGCTGCAGGAGGGGAAGAGAGAGAAAAGGGGTAGAAGAAGGAGGGGGGAGAAGCAGATGGTCGCTTCTTCTGTGTGCCCTGACCAAGAATTGAACCTAAGACATCCATACACCTGGCTGACGCTCTATCCACTGAGCCACTGGCCAGGGCCCCCTATTTTAAAATAGGAGGAAACTGGGGTTCAGAGAAGTTACGTAACTTGCTCAAGTTAAGGTCACAGGCTAGGTAAGGTTCACACCCAGGCAGCTGGCCCCGGCATCAGTGATTCTTAGCCCCAAAATATCTCCCTTTGAACTTCCTACCACTGCCCCTGGAACAACAACACAACAGAGTATTATGCCCGGAATGGCACCAAGTGGCATGAGCACCAGGGTCGAAGAAGCAAGCTGAGCTGGGCTTGGGACTGAGGGGACTAGGTTGAAGGTCAGGGACCCCATGCCTAGCAGGGCCAAAGTGTGAGGGGCACAGGTATGCTGTCCCTCAGGACAGTTAACTGCCTCAGTGGCCGTGAGGTGCTGCCTCACGGGAGTGTGGGCCCAGGGTGCCCAAATCTTCTAATATTTTTGGAGAATATGAAGTGTTGGATCATTAAGTGTAATCTCATGATTTTTAAATGTGCATAAATAATTTTTTTTTTAATGCTGTGTGTCTCAAAGACATGTACCAGTGGGCTGACTATACCCTCGGCCACGTCCTCATTGAGGTGAAAATACCACAAGTCAGAGGGCAGGGGCCCTGACACGCAGTTCAGATGACAATGCCTGGCCCGGCAGAAGCAGGCAGTCTGTGGTTCTGGCTGTCCTGAAATTGAGGACAGATGGGAAGGGCCTTGGAAACTCGACTGAGGAGTCCGAGGAGCTATTATAAGTTCTTGACCTCCTCCAGGTACAGAGTCACCATATGACCCAGCAATTCCACAGCCACAAATAGAGACCCAAGAGAAACGAAAGCATATGTTCAATACAAAAACTTGCACATGAATGTTCAGAGCCACATTATTCACAAAAGCCAAAAAAACAGGAACATCCTAAATGTCCAACAACCGATGAAGGCGTAAATAAAAAAAACATGGCCTAGCCACAGAATGGAATAGTAGTCAGCAATGAAAAAGAAATGACATTCCGACAAAATGCTACAGCACAGATGAACCCTGAAAACATCATGCTAAGTGAAATAAGCCAGACACAAAAAGCCGAAGATGGTATGATTCCATTTCTGTGAAATGTCCAGAACAGGCAAATCCATAGAGACAGGAAGAAGATTAGTGGTAGCTTATCAGAGGACAGCAATGAAGGGGCCACAGGGCTCCTTTGGCGGTGATGAGAATGTTCTAAAATGGATTGTGGTGTTGGCTGTACAACTCAGTGAATATATGAAAACCCAATGAATTATATCCTTTCAATCGGTGAATTGTGTAAGATATGAATTATGCTTCAAAACTGTTTTGTTTTGTTTTGTTTTTAAAAAAAAGCCTTAGAGCAGGCTAGTGGAGACACGACAGGGGTGCGGTAGGAAGAGCAAGCCGCCTAGGATCCGCAAGGTGGACTGTCAGACGGGCTGGTGGTAATGACGTCAAGCAGGGTCAAATTGCACGGGGCAACACTGACACGCAGACAGTAGCCAATGGGTGAGTCAACACCAGGTGGAGACGGGCTGGATCAGTGAGAGGCAGCTCAGAGTTGTGATATGGAGTGGCGTCGCCAGCCAGGCGGGCTGCCTGCCCTGCCGTGCCGTAGCCACGACCCCAGCGAGGGGCTCTGTCTCACATATGAGAGAGAAATTGTCACGGTGGGGCTGCTGTGAGGTTAATGAGCTAACTAACACTTATCCAGGGCATGGCCCACAGGAAGCACTGTTAAATGTTGGCTAGTGTTTTTATTGTCACAGGGGCTGTGAGCGAGAGGGGCCACCAGTCAGGCAACTCCAAGAGCAGTCACCATTTGGAAATGAAGAAGTTAGAAAAAGAAAATGGTATTTCATGAGGAAAATGCCATAATGGTGTTTGTTCTAAATCTGCTGACTCTAGCGTGGTGATGTAACATAGCTGGCGAAAATATCTACAAGGTAGCCAGAGTATAAGAGAGGACTCGAGTCAAAAATGCCATCAATAGCAAAAGAAGCATTACTTTATAACCACTAAGAAAGAAATGGGGCCCTGGCTGGGTTGGCTGAGTGGCAGGGTATTGACCTGGTGTGTGGAAGTCCTGGGTTTAATTCCCAGTCAGGGCACACAGGAGAAACGCCCATCTGCTTCTCCCTCCTCTCCCTCCCCTTTCTCTCTCTCTCTCTCTCTCTTTCTCTCTCTCTCTGCCCCTCCCACAGCCATTGCTTATTGGATTGCAGCACATTGGCCCCAGGTGCTAAGATGGCTCTGTGAAGCCTCCACCTCAGGTGCTAAAAATAGCTTGGTTGTAAGCATGACTCCAGCAGGACAGAGCCCCAGACAGGGGTGCCAGGTGGATCCTGGTCTGAGTGCATGCAGAAGTCTGTCTATCCTCACTCCTAACACAAAGAAAGGAAAGAAAGGAAAGAAAGAAAGAGGCTGCCAGTTCAACCACGTCACCTGGTCAATGGGAAACCCAACTTCAGAGATGTTCAAATATGAAAAAAAAAATGTGTTTCATAGAATCAATGAATCACAGTAGATTTAAGAGTACAGAGAGAATACAGCTTGGAGAACAGATGAATTTTTGATGGCGAGAACACAGCAGAGTCCTTAAGAGCCCTGTTGTCTGCTTACTATTCATTAGTTTCACAAATCCCTAAGTGGCCGTTTTCCTATTTTTATCCTCTCTCCATCCTTGGGGAGAAAGCATTTCAGAGGTTTACTGCCCGCTGTGTAAAAGAGAGCTCCCTTTATTCCTAATTTCAGGCTTCAGGGGCTGCGTCGTGTTTAGCGCAGCCCATAGATCTGTGGGCTTTGATCCTTTTCTGGCTAGCTCTGTCTTTTCAGAGTTCAGTGCAAGTGCCCAGAACCACGGGCCTGGTGCCTCTCAGGGGGAGGCCGTGCAGCTGAGCACAAAGGGCAGGCGGGTGGGCGGGATGGGGGGTGGCTAGGCCACTTAAAGACGACCAGCCAGCTGGGTTTCTCTGGTTACCACTAGTGATTTGTGTTGTGGACTGATATTTTTTTTTAAATCATCTCTATTGACCCCTAGGGTTGAAAGTTGAGGGTGGAAATCCACTGATGTTTGAACAAGGATGGAACAAAGCCCAGCCAGGATGGGCAATAGGGAAAAAGCCCCTGCCCCCCCCCCCCACACACACACACATACTTGGCTTCTGTCCCAATCGAGTTCAGAGCTCATCCAAGATCACAGCCAGGGAGACCCTCCGCTTTGCCCCCGCTCTGGTTGCACTGACCCTGGAAACCTCACGGGGCAGCACCCCAGGGAAGACAAGAGAAGTCTGCTGGGATGCGGTATCGGCTATAAAGTAGACTTTACCCTTTGGCCTCCTAACTCCCTATAAAGTATACTTAAGGGGGGGGGGGAACGTAATACTCCTAGAATGTTCTAGAACAGGGGTCCCCAAACTTTTTACACAGGGGGCCAGCTCACTGTCCCTCAGACCGTTGGAGGGCCACCACATAAAGTGCTCCTCTCACTGACCACCAATGACAGAGGTGCCCCTTCCGGAAGTGCAGCGGGGGCCGGATAAATGGCCTCAGGGGGCTGCATGTGGCCCGTGGGCCGTAGTTTGGGGACGCCTGTTCTAGAATGAGATAGTGGTTGTGCAACTTTTGTGACTACTAAAAATGACTAGGTGGTACATTTTAAAATGGTAAACTTCGTGGCATGTGAATCATATCTTAATATTTTTAAAGGCTCCCAATGCACTATTTAAAAATAGCAAAAACTGGACACGACCAAAAGAGGCCTATTAATAGGACAGTTCGTACTCTGTGGCATAAACAGAATTGAACGGAAGTACAGGGCGACTGAAAGGCATGCATTATGCAGAGGGTCAATATGTGAACATTTAAATGCATATATAAGTGGGAGAGCGAGAGAGAGTGGTGACATCCAGCGGAAACGGACATAAAAGCAGATAGCAGAGCAGGGACAGGTCTTCATATAGCCCAGCACGAGTCACCTATATATAAGTCACGTGGAGCCCAGGGGCTGAGACCACGGCCACTTCCTGCTCTTGCCAGCATAGACAGAGAACAGCATTTCCTTTGTAAAGTATTCCCATGTACTCTGGTTTAACTCTCAAGACAGCCCGAGAGAGGGGCAACGGGCCATCGTCACCACAGAACAGGGACGGTGCTGAAGACCGCAGCCTTCAGAACTGGGACTGGGAACCCAGTCCCCACTGCCTCCATGTTATGGGAGATCCAAATTTTCCCAGAAAAAAACAGAGATTAAAACAAAAAACAAAACGCTAAAGGCCAGCTACGATCCCTACCAATTCTTTCTGGGATCACTAAAAATAAAAAGGAGGTTGGGCCAAGGAGAGAGCGGTCTGCCGGGCAGGAGGCTTGGCAGCGGCCCTGAGCTCACCTTGCGGCAGCCCTGCAGACAGGAAGGGGAGCTGCCCTGCTGAGCGTGCTCCCGGCCCCTTCTGGCACACCAGGCTGACAGGCAGGACAGCTGGTGTGTGCCCAGGAGGGTCCCAGCTGCCCTGGCAGTCAGTGAGAGGCCCTGACGGTCAGTGAGAGGCCCTGACGGTCACTCCAACCCTGAGGAGCATGCACCACGCTCCAACCCCACCGTCAGAACAGGGACCTCCCAAGCCACGCCTCAGTCCCCTAGTGACCGAGCCCTACTTCCGGCACAGCCTTTCTCAGTGGCCATGATGGGGTGAGGGGAGAGAGAAGGGTCCTCTCTACACAGAAATTAGGTGGCCCAGCCAAGGTCACCCCTTGTATGGCCCACAGTGCTGCTTCAGGAGGCCCAGGGACCCAGGGGCTCCCAGGATACGGACTCCCGAGGAAGGCACCCAGATGAGACTGAGGGGAGGTGCTGGCAGACCGGCAGGAGGACGCTTCTCCCTTCCCTCCCCCCTGTGCCTCCCTTCCCTCCCCCCTGCGTCTCCCTCTCCTCCTGCTGTCTCTGCAGCAGCCTTGATGCTGCAGCAAACTCCTCTGGGCCAGAGGCAGTGGCAGAGAGGGAGAAACGATCTTTCACACAGCCGTGGAGGCAGGGAGCGGGGGAAGCCAGCTTCCACCCATTGAGACATGAGTGAGTGGGGGTGGGGGACATCCAAATGACCTTGCAGCTCACGAGTCTCTTCCCTTTCCAAGGACCTGCAGCAGCTCAGACCAGAAAAGGTCTGTTTCCCAGTCCTGGTTGGCAGCCCCCTCCCCTTCCAGCACTCAGGGTGGCGGTCCAGGTGCTGCTGGGGACCACATCAGTGCCTCCCTGCATAGGACTCGGCGGGGGGTGGGGGGGGGCTGCACAATGGCAGCAGGAAGGAGAAAATGCCAGGGGCCGGCTGCTGGGCATGGGAGACATGGCTGGGACAGAGAGCCAGCCACACTTTGCCCTTTAACTTCCCCGTCAGAATGCTGGGCTCAGAACCTGCCTGCTGGCCACACACAGTCCACTGCAGCGGGCACCGTGACCCCAGCACGAGGGCAGCCTTTCCTTCTGCTCGCTCCCTACCCCCAGCCCGGGAGAAGGCAAGCTGAGGCCCCGGTCTGCTGGGCACAGGGCCTGGTGGCCACGGGGGGATGGTTGCAGGGTTCAGGCTCCAAAGAAAGACCCAGAGGCGACAGCAAGGGTCAATGCTTGGGCACTAGAGCGGTACCAGGCCACTTCCTCAGGATGTGAAAAATGCCTGTCCTTCCCAGGGGATTAGGAGGGTAGGTGATGGAGGAAGAGAGGGAGAAAGAGAGACGGGAGACAGAACTCACTCTGTTGCCAAAGGACAGTGTCCAAGGCTTCACTAAGCCCAGCAGCAGGAAGTTGTCCCCATTATACACTGCTCTGGGCCTGGATATGCAACTGGCAGGTAAACAGGCTGGCCACGGAGACCCAACCCCCAGGACAGCTGCAGTCCTCCTGGCTACCTCTGACAAGAACAGCGGGCTGATGCCCTGGCCGGTTGGCTCAGCGGTAGAGCGTCGGCCTGGCGTGCAGGAGTCCCAGGTTCAATTCCCGGCCAGGGCACACAGAAGAAGCGCCCATCTGCTTCTCCACCCCTCCCCCTCTCCTTCCTCTGTCTCTCTCTTCCCCTCCCGCAGCCGAGGCTCCATTGGAGCAAAGATGGCCCGGGCGCTGGGGATGGCTCTGTGGCCTCTGCCCAGGCACTAGAATGGCTCTGGATGCAACAGAGTGACGCCCCAGAGGGGAAGAACATCGCCCCTTGGTAGGCATGCCGGGTGGATCCCGGTTGGGCGCATGTGGGAGTCTGTCTGACTGCCTCCCTGTTTCCAGCTTCGGAAAAATGAAAAAAAAAAAAAAAAGAACAGCGGGCTGAGCCAGCCCCTTGGACTGCCCCCTCACTGGCTGCAAGTCCCCCGGGACTGGTGGGTCCCTCTCTGCCTGCTCTGCTCTGGCTCTCTCTGCCCCTGGGCTGAAGGCACAGAACCCACCGAGGGAAGCAGCCCTGTGCGCTGAGGCCTGGCAGCACTGGGACCCTCCCCTCGGAACCCACACTCTGCGGGCAGCGCACCTGTGCTTGGTCCCACATGGCAGCCCTGAAGCACCCTGCGCCCTCCTTCCTGGACCTTGGCTGCCATGTTGCTGTTCAAACCTGGGAGGCTCCCTGCCCCAGGCTGGCTTTGACCAGCAGAGCTGCCCGAGACCCGGCCTCTCTTCCTGTCTTCCCTTCTGTTCCCGTCTGTTCTCTTTTCTCCAAAACCCAAAAGTGCCTTTGCTGCCCTTTGCCTCACCCCTGGCTCCACAGGGATCCTGCAAAGCAACGCACCAATGACATCAGATCCAACGGTGCCCACTGGTACTGCCCGATATCACGGCTCTTCCCAATTCAGGTGGGCACAGGAAGGAGCTGTGAGAAATGGAGGTGGAGGATTCCTGGGTCCTAGCCCGGCCGGCAACTGGGCCGATCCAGGCAGAGCAGGTGCTGGCTCCCCCGTCAGGGACAGCAGGTGCAGCAGGGGCCCTCAGCTCGGCTCTGCAGCTCATGGCTCTGCAGATAAAGCCAGGGCGAGGCCCAGCTCTCCCTCCCGCCAGGACTGCAGACACACATGGGCACAGGCTGCGCCCTTGCTGAGGACGGCAGGGAAAATGTGGAAGCGCTGGGGAGGACCCCGAGACCCCCAGAAGCTCACTGCAGTGGGGACCTCTTTTCTGGTGTGGGTTCCGGATGTGAGCAACCCAGGTCCTCTCAAGGATGGCAGTGCCCTTCGGGTCTGGCTCCCCAAGCTCTGCCTGGCTGCCCCGGCCCACCACATCTCCGTGCCCTGCCCCCACGGCACCGCCTGCCTGCGTCGTTCATTTTGGAGTTTGTCCCGATATATTCTCTCCCCTGACGGAGCTGTGAGGTTTCAGGGGACAGAGGCTGGGTCTCACTGCTCTCTGTATCACCATAGAGCTTCTAGCTCTAAACACACATCCAAGGGGAAAGGACAGAAAGCTGGAGACCCTAACCAAGGGGAAGTGAATGGCAAAGACAAGACAACGAGAAAGAGGCAGACCTCCCAGCCCCCCACCCAGGCCCAAGGGGTCTGACGCCCACGTTCCACCGAGGCACACACTGCAGGGTGGGGACAGGGCCTTAGGCCCCCTGCCCAGGCTGCAGAAGCAGTCTCAGAATGAGCAGGGTGTCGGGTGCAGAGCCCGGTGCTAGAGCCATGCCGCCTGCCCAGGACCCGGCCCCACCACTTCCTGTGCCATGACCTTGGGCACATCACCAAACCTCAGCTGTCCGTGGAAGCTAATAATAGTCCCCACCTCGTTTGGCTACTGGAGGAATTCGAACACAATGAGAATCAGCTTTCCCTATTTTGGGTGAGAAACGATGCTTTGAACATACACAGTCCATGCTCAAAAAATGTGCATCGCTCCAAGGGGCCTCAGCGGCTGTCATCCACACAACGTGCTCATCTCCCAGATGAGAGAAGTGACCTGCTGCTGTCACCTTGGGGAGGGCAGAGACGGGCCTAACCCTCGGGTCTTCGGACTCCCAGCCTGACAGACACTGTTTATTCATTGGGTATTCACTGGGTGCCAGCTGCCCCAGTGGGACGGCCCAGCCCCTGCGACCTGCTAGGACTATCTATGGACTGGACAGGGATAAGACAAGGAAAAGACTGAGGGGCAGTGAAGGGAGGCGGGGGGTGCTCTGAGTGTCACTGGAGTGGACCTTATCAAGATGCTCAGCAGAGGGTCCCCAAGAAAGTGACAACGGAGCTGAGGATGAAGAGCAGCAGAGATCGGAAGCTCTCCAGGCACAGGCTGCCTCTCTGGCAAGGACAAAAGTCTGAGGCACCCTCACATAGCCTGATGGCTCCAAGCGCTCACAGAACACTCAGAGGAGCTTCCAGCACTTGGTGCTGACTGACTGTTCCGGCATCAGAGGGTTTGCCTGCAGCCCCCCCCCCCCGGGGGGGGGGCTAGGCCGTGCCACATGCCAGCCAAACTGTCCCCTCTGAGAAGCACTGGCAGAGGCACCAGCCTGCGCTGCATCTCACACCGGGCAGGAGGCGGAGCCAGACCACCCACGCACCTGCGGAGCGGGACCACCCACGCACCTTTGGCGTCCACAGTCTCTTTCACGATGATCTCCACCCGCTCTACGTGGTGCCGGTTCCAGAGGCCTTCCAGGGCCTTGCGATTCTGGTCTCGGAAAGGCAGGATCTGAGCCAAGGCCTGGTGAGGAAGGAGACTGGTTGTGCCGCACGTTCTTCTCCACAAGAAGGAATGCCGACTCCAAGGGACGGAGGGCCCTGACCTCTCTCTTCCCCGCGCGGAGAAGGCTGTCAGAGCCATGGTCCCTGGCCTTCCCGGCTTCCCAGCCCAGGAAGGACTCAAAAATTTTTAAGAGACCAACCACCACATGGTTTCCAGCTTCTTATTTTGCCAAGAAAGGAAATATTTAAGATTATCTATCATCTATTATCATCGTTTCATAACAGAAAGATACTGTAACAACAAAAATGGAGTAAGGAAAGCTTCCAGTTGAAAACATTCAGGGTTTTTGTTTGTTTGTTTTATCATTTTCCCACTAGCAAGTGAAAACCTCACCAGGGCAGGCGCTGGTCTAAGGACCACTCTGGGAATACTGCAGCTCCACACCGGACTGGACAGGGAGCCGTGCCCAGAGGGCCCCCCCCCCACCAGCCCGGTCAGCACCACAGCACACAGGTGAGCTCTCCGCTGGCATTCCTGGAGACAGGTGTCCGCAAGGGGCTCCACGGACACCTGCAGAGTGGACTGGGCAGCTACCTGCATCACCTGCTCTGCCACAGGGCCTGACCGGGAAGCATGAGCCTCAGGTCCCGGTTTGGTTTTAAGATCTTGCTACCAGCCTTCTGGCTCAACACAGAACTCAGGGAGAAAAAGGTACTGAAAAACAGGCAGATGGGTGTGGAATAAGGTAGTTAATTCTGCTTCCCATGGCCTGCCCCACGGGAAGCCAGGTTCAGACCCCAGTGCCTTAGGGCCACCGCCGGAAGGGATGCAGGGCACTGCTGAGAGATGTGACCTGGTCCCTGCTGCAGAACTGAGGATGGTACACACAAGAAAACAAGTGCTGGACACATGCACAGGGCCACCCAGACCTGCTCATGGCCTGTCCTCCGCCCTCTTACCTTCTGCCCACCCTCAAATGGACGGACAGTGGAGCTCAGACTCCATATGCCTCCAGGCCTAATTCCACAATTAGTGGTGTGGCCCTGGCCCTGGGGTGGACCTGCGTCCAGCTGCCCCGCTTGCTCCAACCCCGGCATGCTCCAGGCTGAAGCTCACCTGCTTGCCCAGGTAATGGTCCACCCGGTACATCTCCTCCTCCTGGAAAACGCTTCCCAGTTCCGCGGCCAGCTGCTGGGCTGAGGGGAGGTCATGGCCGAAGGGTTTCTCAAGGACGACCCGCAGCCAGGCGCCTGGGCCCGGACGGCAGCTGCTGTTGATGCTTCGGGCGATGTCCGCGTAGGCGAAGGGCGGCACGGAGAAGTAGAAAATCCGGCCGGCCTCCTGGAGGCCCTCACGTTGGACCCGTGCCTCGATGTCCTTGCTCAGAGTCTCATAGTCCTCCGTTGTGTTCAGCTGGCGGTACTGGCTCAGCCGCTGGAACTGGTCCTTGAGGTTAGCGCAGTGGCCGGGTGCCACATCCTTGGGGCAGGAAAGGGACTCCAGCACCTTGGCCATGACTTCTTGGCCCTGCTCGGTGGGCGTCAGAGCAGCCCCATGGAAGCTGAAACTGGGGCCCTTTGCCGCCTCATCCAGGTATAGCTGGAACAGTCCCTGCCATAAGTATTTTTTGGCCAGGTCCCCAGTTGCTCCCAGCAGGATTATGGAGACATGTCCCTGGAGCTCCTGGGCCTGTAGGCAGCCCAGGAAGGCCATGCACACTGCCACTGTGAGCATCTTCCAAAAGCCAGGCAGCCTGGGGAAGACACAGAGGAACAAAGAAGGAACAAGGAAGGGCTGGACATGGCTGAGATGGCCATGATGTCGGGGTGAACACGGTTCTGGGCTAGCAAACATTTCCTGCCTGGCAAGAAGCAGCCACGTGTCTCTCAGGAGAACATCGCAGTCCCCAGCTTCCCCTGCCCTCTCGGCAGGAAGCCAGCAGGTTGGGAGCCTGCTCAATAAACAGGGACTGTGCCCGGGAAGGTGGGAGGCCAGCCACTGCTCCAGGTGGAACATTTTGCTCCAGGAGCATGGGAAGGCGGGACAAGCTATGAGGGAGGCCCACAGGGCTGCCGTGGGATTGAAGTGCTCCACCTTCTGACCAAGGCCAGTCTCTTCCCCGAGCGCAGGCTGCCTGGACCATCAGAGCAGCTCAGAAATGGCGGCAGGCCCGTCAAAGAGAGCTGGAACTGTGAGAGAGTATGACCCCCTCCTGCTGTATCTCTCTCTGCCTTTCCCGTGTCCATGGGACTCTGTGCACAAGATGATTACTGACAATTGCTCCATCTTAGTGATTAAAGGCATAGACTCTGGAACCAAATGACTGAGTTTGAATCCCAGCTCAACTCCTTACCTTGGACAATTATATAACCTCTCTGTACCTCAGGGTCCTCACTTGACATGGGAGTAACAGAGGTACCTATACCCCAGGGTTGTTATAAGAATACAGTGAGTATATGTTTAGGACAGTGCTTTCCCCCTATTAATTACTATATAAGTGGTAGCTATCACTGTGGGATATTAATAAGAGCAGCAAACACTGAACTTCCTGTACGTGTGCATTAGAGCTCACTGAAGGCGGACAAGAACCCTGAGAAGACCCAGCGGAGTGGGGACCGTCCACGTCGCCCTTCTGCAGGTAGAACAGCTGAGGCTCAGGCAGGTGACGGTCCCCGGGGTAAGAAGAGTGGGTGGGGGGACCGGACAGGCACCCACCTCCCTGGCTCCTGAGCGGACCACATAGCATTGCTCGCTGCAGCAGCAGTCTCCCCAAAGCGAGCCTGACATCTTGGCTGGTTTTCAGCCTTAATTTGAAGCAGCTGACATGCATGAAAGGCGAGAGGCCTCTGACCTGCCCTGAATGCACCAGAGGGTTCACTTTCTCTGGCTTGCTGCTCCGACCGCGGTTATATGTGCTTAATGTGCTCAACTCGACCCCAAGGCTCTTCCCATCTCCGATTTCCCACCACGGCCAGGGCTTTGAGGGCAAGGCAGGGGAGTGAGGAAGAAGACCCACGGGCAGCAGCTGAGCCTCAGGAGCAGTGGGAGTGAGAGGCCCAGCCCTCGCCGGGGTGTGCTAAGGAACAAGGAACTAAGATCACTGATTGGCACCTATTATAGGGCAGGCATCCTACCAGTTAAGGATGAACAAAAGCCTCTACAGTGAGGCTTTAATCTGGTTATACAGAGAGTGAAATTGAGATTTAAAGAAATAACAGGAACTAACAAAAGGCCCTGCAGACCGGCCAGCTTCCCTTCTTCCTGCAGGCCCATCTCACCCCCAGCAGCAAGGCACCAACCAGATCGGCCTCCTGACTCGGGCATCGGACCCCCCTCCTCCACTTTTCCCTTGGCCTCATCCTCACCCGCCTTGAGACCCATCCCCGAGATGGCCCCAGTTAGCAGCCAAACCAAGAAGAGGACCCAGCAACAGTGTCTGCACTGCAGTCTACAGGACACCGGACAGTTTCCTCATTGGAGCTCCCACTGGAGAATCACGGGACTGTCGGAGTGGCCCCCTGGCCTTCTTCTTCCCCTCTGCCTTTATCTGCCCTCTCCCCCAAATCCAGAGGGGCCACAGGACCCCTTCTACTTTTTTCTCCTGCTTTCCAATTCCTGTCCCTTCAAACGCTTCTTTCTTAATTGGCAATCACCCCGGTCTGGAGGGAAGGAAACGCTGCAAGGTCAGCTCAGGAGACAGGCGGCAAGAAACGCGAAGTCCGGAGAACAGCCTGGAGGAGGAGGAGCCGCCAGCTGGCAAGCCGCATGTCAGAGCTCCTGATCAGAGTGGGCAGCCAGGGTTCTGGACGTGCCTGGTACCAGCAGAGGAAGGAGTTCAAGAACCTCAGGGTGCCAGGATAGGTAGATGAGGGAGCCCCAAGGGCCAGAACCCCTAGGCCCACCCCCGGAGGACTCCAGAAGGCTGTGATGAGGGTCTACCCGGCCCTCCACTTAACCTCCTTCTCACTCAGAGGTCTGGCTACAGACCCCTGACCGGCCCTGTACTCGATTCCTGGTTCTCAGATTAGCCTCCCTCATCTCTTGAGTATGTCCCCAGAACTTCCTTAAACAAGAGCAAGTCAGAGATACCAGTTATTGCAACAAGGTTGCTTACTCTGTGATTGCTCAACAACCAGGAACAGCTCTTTCCTGAGCCAGTGTGATGATGATGATGATGATGATGTGTGTGTGTGTGTGTGTGTGTGTGTTTTAAAACCTTAACAGTGTTTCTCAAACATGCATGTAAATCTGAATCTCTTGAAGATCTTTTTAAAATGCACATTCCAACCCAGAAGGTCCAGGGAGGGGCCTGAGACGCTGACAGCCGGTCCAAAAAGCATACTTTGAATTGCAAGATTCTGGCATACTGAGCGCTGAGTCTAGAGCCTCGTCAGAGGGGACATCAGAATCAAAACACATATACCTGCCTCTGGCTCCCTTCGCCAAGGCAACAGTCCTCCCATTCAGCAGTCCATAGCAGGTGCAAACGTGGATTTTTCAAAACAGCCTGTAGTAATTTAGATTTGCCCATCCCCCCTGCAAAAACTGGTCGCTCACTTCCAAGAGCCCAATAATAATACCTAATGTTTACTGGGCAGGCAGTGTGCGCAGGGGATTAAAATGCCCGGTCTCCACCTTTCCTCAAAACCGCCTTGGGAATGAGCCTTTGAAGTGGTGCTCACCGTACAGGTGAGAAAACTGTAGGTGGAGTCAACTGTTGAGTTACAAAGCCTGAGCCTCAGTACCTGTGACAACGGAGCATGGCATTTGCTCAGAGGACCTGTGCTCAAAGCCACTGCCTAGCTATATGACCTAATTAAGTCACCTAGTCAGTCCGGACCCACATTTTCCTCATGTGAGAACAGGGACACCAGCACATTGCTCCAGGTTGCTCCAGCACATCCCCCACTGACGTCCCCCTCTCCCGCCACGAGGCTCTGCGCTGCAAGGTTTTTCTGAAGCACTTCCGCCCTCCTCCTCGCCTGCTTGGACAGGAATGTGCTGCAAAACAACTCTTCTAAAGTCACATCCTTGCCGTGAGCCAAAAAGCAGGGAAGTGGCGTTCTAACCACAGGCCCTGCTGCACTTCTCGTCTATTCTTAATTAATAAAGAAGCAAACCCTTCGTGAAAAGTTTGGGCAGCTACAGGACAGGACGGACCGAGTATCGGGTTGTGAGTTGGAACACGTGGTGATCCCTGCCCTGGTCCTGCTGCTTAAACAACCCTGTCACCCTGAACGACCAGTCTTCCCCTGGCTGTGCCTCACCGTCCTCGCCCATGAAATGACGAGATCCCGCAGAGGATCGCTACCATACTGCCCTGCCCGTAGGTGCTGTGTTCTCCAAGGCAAGGAGAGGACCCTCTGGTACCAGGAGACGCCACCGCCTTTCTGGTAGTGGCTGGGTGCTGACAGCCCTAGCCCAGTGTGGCAGGCCGGGAAACACAGGACTAAAATACGAAGCAGTGTGCTGATAACAAAGTGTCATACAGAAGTTAAGACAAAACTCTTTGAAGCTTTACCTTAAGTGTGCAAAAGATGCAGTTTAATTTACAACAACTGCCAGAAACACACTACACTGCCAAGTGTGGGGGTCCGAGGGCATCCTGGCTGCAAGACCAACAGGACACATGTCCATGGTCCAGGCACCCTTCACTGCCCCCAACTCCAGACTGGGGGTTCCCACCAGGTGCCCTGGAGACTCACCTTTGAAAGCACAGCTCTGCTGACCTCCACACAGCTGCGGACACTGGCCAGCCAGAGGGCCTGGGGCAGAATGGGCTTCCAGTCTTTGTTTTTGCCCAGGTGGAAGAGGTAGCTCTGGGGGGCACATGCACAGCGGTGCCCCCGCGGGCGCTCCAGCGGTTTCTGGGAAACCCCAGGAGGAAGCAGCTCTGGCCCTCTGTTCCCGGCAGCCAGGGGGCGGGAGAGGAGCTGGAGGTAAAGGTCAGTGGGCCGCCGCCTCCGCCCTGCCCCCTCTCCCAACGCAGCGCCCACACCTGTGACATCAACTCTGTTTGCCCAGCAGGAAGGAGGGAGGATTTCTTCAAATCACAGCCCATGAGTTTGGAATTTTTAAAAGAATGTGTAGGAGTAAAACAAATGAAATTAAAGATCCATTTTAACTAAAACATAAGGGGCCATGCCCCGTCCCTCCTATAATCACCACCTCAAGTGTTTTCCCTGCACTCTTTCCTGTTTGTTGGGGCCCATTGGTGCCACCCCTCACACACGCACACACCTGCACACGTGGGTCAGACCCTCATCAATGACCCGCCCAGGGCTAGACTGAGGACAAAGAAGTGAGATCACCTCTGGGGCGCTTTTTCCTAATCTCAGAGAGTCCCTTTTCCTGTCACCTTTTTTGGTACCAATCTTGGGTCCCAATGACCCAAACGGTGTGCGCGGGAGCCTCCCTGTATCTGCACACAAGATTCAATTGCTAAACTTTTAGGAATTTTCCAAGCCAGTTGTGAAACATAGACATTATTAGCAACCAAATTATACAAATTTATAACTAAATCAATTATATTGGGTAATACATACTAAAAACTCATGACTTCCTAATTATTTCTGTTATATTTTACTATTAGCAATGCTCTTGACATTATTTACATCTATTGTATCTGTAAGGCGAAGATACTCTAACGCATGGGCTTGACCTTGGCCAGCGAGCCTGTTTACACAGCGGGTATTGGCAAAGCTACAAACCAGGCTCCCCCACTAGCCCCCACCCCCTGCAGAGCTAGTTGTTACACATTTACCAGCACACTTGGCCTATTCTGCCAAGTCTTGATTTCCAGTCAGGACTTTTCCCCCCTAAAATGCCACACTCAGACAACCAACTGCTACTCTGATGCCGTTAGTTTGGATGTCTGTAAGACTTTTCATGTTTAAAATCAAACTGACTTAACTCCCAACCTGCTCCAAATGCAGATCTTCCCATTCTCCTTAGAAGGCACCTCTCTCCTTCCTGGTGCTCAGGGCAGAAACCTTGGGGTCGTCAATGTGTCAGCAAATCCTAGTCTCTGTCTTCAAAACTGTAAGTGCGAAGCTCCCACTGCCCTCACCTTCCCCTGCTCCCCCCGGGTTCTAGCCCCACCATGACTGCCTGGTACACTGCAGAAACCACCTCATGGCCTCCCGTTCCTCCCTTCCCCTGAGCACAGCAGAGTGGCCGTTTTACAGTCTGGGTAGGACCATGTCATTCTCTAATGTTCAGTGGCCTGCAAGGTCTACAGGCTCTGGCTGCCCACCTACTACCTCTTGGATTTCTTCGCCTGCTTCCCTGCCCTTTCTAGGCTCCAGCCGCCCAACCTCCTGCCTCAGGGCCTTTGTACTTGCTGTTCTTTCTGCCTGACCTACTTCTCCCCACATATGTCCACATGGTTCAGCCCCCTCACTAATTTCAAGTCTTCGCTGAAATGTCACCTTCTTAGGGAAGCTTCCTCAGCCGACTATAAAATTGTAAACCTCCCACCCCCATGTCATCCCCTGCTTCATTTCTCTCCATAGTATATATCACTTTCTATGACACCACGTGATAAGTATGTGTATTTTGTTTATTGTCTGTCACCTCTCCCCTCAAGAATGTAAGTGCCCATGAGGACAGAGGTTTTTGTGTTTTGTTCACTGTATACCTCCAATATTGGAAAGGGGCCTGGCACCTGGAGGGCGCACTAGAAATATCTGCCGAATGAACAAATAAATCCCATCTGGACAAGACCACTGTCACCTGTGTCTGAGCTCTCTGCATGTGAATGATGGCACCAAGGGACAAATCTCTAATGGTGACTTCAAGCACTGGGAAACAGCACCCATTCGCAGCAGCTTACTACACGTAACAATACTATTAATAATAGGAGATATTTATAGAGTATTAAATTATATGTCAAATACCAGGCTAAGAGCTCGACATGCATCATGCCACATCCTATGAGGTAGGTACTATTATTGTCCCCAATTTTAGAATGAGTAGCAAGGAAATGAAGGTGCAGAGGTAAAATGACTTACTGGAGGTCAGGCACCCCTGGAGATGAGAGGATTTGAATACAGGAGGGCTGGCGCAGCACTTACTCCCCCTAATCTTTAAAATGCGTGACTACGTCCCCAAATGGCAACATGTATAACACTGTATTAGTGTGGACACTGATCCTGCTCCTCCAACAGATGGGACATCAGTGGTTTAAACAGATAAGCTATTTCTCTTGCATCAGCTACCCAGGCTGGGAGGCGGCTCTACACCCTGAGGTCAAGTGTCCCTGAACACTCACCCTGCTGTAAATGGCCTCGGTCCATTTTGCCTAACAGTGATTCACTCTCCTCTGCCTTCTGACGTTATGAAAACATTGTGTCTAAGCCTGAGTTGTTCTGTTAAAACCTGAAAGGTCCTTCCAGTTTCTGGAGAACCAGTTAAGTGTGAGAACTTTGGGTTCAAATCCTTGCTGGGCCACAGAGTAGCTGTGTGACCTTACACAAGTAATGTAACGTCTCCGTACCTCGCCATAGAGTAGGAAAACAAGTCGATAAGGACAAAATGAGGCAATCTGTATAAAGAACTTGGCACGATGCTTGGCATAGAGTAAGCACCCAAGAAATGTTAGCTCCAGTTTTTATGAAACCAATAGCATCAGTGAAGGGACTTTTCTTGTTAGCTTTTTGGAACAGTTGCAAGACCGATTAAGCACCGCACAGCAGAAAAAAAAAATGCCAAGGAACAGCTAGCTCATCAACAGCTTCCTGACCTCCCTACGGCACTGACAAAAGATCAAAGGGAGGTGAGGCTGAGACGGTTGAGAAGTCCCTGCCCAGCCTCTGAGGGGTTTATAATCTGGCCCAAAGAACACAGGAGGACAGTAAACCCCTACCTACGCAGGGCTGGGCTTTCACTCCACTGCAGAGGGCCTTCTCTCCAGCTGTAAAACAGGGACCATCCCCTCTCCTTAACCTCCTGCTGTGGGGGAGGGAGCCAGAACATAGCTATGAAAATACTGAGGGAGGAAACAGTGGTAAGAACCCTCCCAGACAAACAGCCACCTGGCTCCCAACTCTGGGCAGCAAAAAGAGTAAAACCAGACTTCCTGCTCTGCCCCTGGGTGAGGGCTAGACAGATTCCAGGTGAAGTTGGCTCACAGGTGATGGCATTCATCTTGTTCAAAGTCCATCAATAAAGTGAGAAGTGGCCGAACCACGGATGACCAAGCCACAGGTGACCAAAGTGTCTCTTGGTTTCCCTTTCCTTGCTCACAGATTTAACTGTTTCCCTTTTACCTGGCCTAAAACCATCTGACTATAAGAATAACTTAGTAAGGTCCTGGCTGGGTAGTTTGGATGGTTAGAGCATCACCCCAAAATGCAGAGGCTGCTGGTTCAATCCCCAGTCAGGGCACATACAGAAACAGATGTTCGCTCTCCTGCTCTCTCTAAAAATCAATAAAATAAACACTAAAAAAAAAGAAAGAAAGAATAACTTAGTAAACTCCAGCCTTTGGATACAAATAACTTGAATGTTTGCCTAGAGTGGTTATTTATTGAGCAGCCTTGTACCTCAAAGAAACAGTTACACAAAAAGCTGTCAGAAAAAAAATGAGCTGTGTG
The DNA here is from genome assembly GCF_036850995.1 of Saccopteryx leptura. Classification (NCBI taxonomy): domain Eukaryota; kingdom Metazoa; phylum Chordata; class Mammalia; order Chiroptera; family Emballonuridae; genus Saccopteryx; species Saccopteryx leptura. The sequence goes on along the minus strand of NC_089505.1, from coordinate 89,375,120 downwards.
CAGGCCAAACACTGAGCGTTTCTAATCCCAGGTGCTCTTAAAATCTACCAAAAGATTAGCCACATAAACTAAAAAATTCTATCAGCCAGCCATACATCGCGTCAGAGAAGGCAGAATTTAAAACATGCCCACTATGCAGCAGCTTTCTCTCAGCCGCTACCTTTCATGAGCCACGGGCCGGTGGGGGGAACAGGGGAGTGGGTGGGCAAGGAATTCTGCCTCATGATTTTTCCAGAATTCCTCATCTCTGGCAAAACGTTCAAATTTGACTGAGCTGTTTTTCAGATCTCCGGGCAGGTTTACGTCTGGAAAACTATTCATTGGATCAGTGTATTGGAAACGCTGATTGAAACCTGCGGGTTAACGCACAAGATTAAGCAGATCCCAGGATAAAAGCACTGGGTTTCTACTCTTCACTGAATTGAATTCCAAGAAGCCTAGGAAGGGACCCCCTTTGTCCCTCTGGACTCTCCTGCCAGGGTCCTGGCTGCCTGCTGCGGAACCACCACCAAATAGAACCTATGCCCAGGGATCTGCCCCGGTGAACTTTAACAATTTATTTTGCGGAAAGAGGGTGGGAGAGGAATTCGGGCAGGCTCTGGCCCGCCTGGCTCTCTGAGGCTGCAGGCAGGCGAGTGGTGGCGAAGGTGACTCTTCCTAACAAAGCGCCCGAGGATTGCACAGCCGCGCATGGCCGGCCTCCCAGGCTGGCGGCCCGACCCACAGACCTCTGGTCCCGCGCCGGGCGCGCGCGCGGCCGCCGTCCGGCCAGAGGGCCCGCCTGTGGCCAAGAGACGCAGACAGAAAGCGGGGGAGGCAGCTTACTTCGTCTCTCCCATCAGAGCCGGCCGCTGCTCCGCGGAACGTCGGGGCGGCACGGGGCGCGGCGGGCCGCGCTCAGGCCGGGGCCCCGCGCATCCTCTTTCGCGGGCCGGGCCTGACCCGACAGGTGCGCGTCACGCGAGCCCGCGCCTGCTGCTCGCGGGGATTTCGCCCGCGGAGCCGGGGACGGCGAGCCGGGAGGGTGCGCGGACAGGTTCAGCCCGCCGCCCTTTCCCTGCGCAGAAGCGCAGCAAACCCACCGGGCCAGGACCCCACACCAAGGTGGCCCCGGCGGCGCGCCGGGGATCCCCGGGGCAGGGGCGCGCGCCAGCAACGAGGCCCCGGGCGAGGCGCGCGCGCAGCGGGACCGAGCCCGGAGCGCGCGGCGGAGACGGAGGCGGAGGCTCGGGCGAGACCACGCCCCCGGCTTGGGGTTGTGGGGCGGGGAGGAGGCGGGGCCTCCGGAACGATTTTCCGGTTCGCGCCAGTCCGCGGGACTTCAGAGCGAAAAGGGAGGGCAAGTGGCCTGTCTAATCTTCCTGGGCTCTGCTGTGCAGGGCTGGCTGCTTCCTGATACACGCGAGTGACTGTGTCGTGGAGGAAGTCTAGAGCCTGGTTGCTGGCTCCACCCCAGACTCTGGCACAAAGCTTTGGGAACAGGATCCCTGAGCTGTGTGGGTGGTCTGAATGAATGGCTTCAGTATCCAGAAGTAATGACTTAGGGGTCGGAGAGCATGCTGTTGTCATGCCCCCACCAGACAGCTGTCAATCTCTGCTTATACCCGCGTGACCTTGAATACTGTAACCCGAAACTCAGTTTCTTCATCTGTACCAAGGGTACAATGAGAGAGTACTTGCCTCAGGAGTTATCAGGCCTGTGATGAGTGCTCAGGAACTGGTAGCCTACACCCTTGTGGCTTTATTGGCAAGACAGTACATGGGAAGAAGGCCCTGCAGGGTGACAGTGAGGTGTGTGAGATCACCGGCTCCGCGGCATCTCTCCGTACTCAGTGGATGGTACGCAGGTCCTCGGGCCCACTCCTCACCGTTATCATGCCGTGCCTAACCCCCGCCCTGCAGCAGCCCTGTGCCCACTCTCCCCCCATCCCCCCAGTGCTGTGAGTGTGCCCAGGTGTGCCCCCTGTCAATACAGAGGCAGTTGCTTCCTCCTGCTTCTCAGTAGACCCTGAGTGACCTTGGTTTAGTTAAGGCAGGGACACTGCTACACTGGCCAGCCAGACCACCCAGGACCACCTTCCGGACATGGATTCCCTCCTTCCTACTCTGTCCCTTCTCCAGACCCATCGTCCTCCCACCTCAGAGACAGAAGACAGGAGAATGCGTGGCTATCTCTACTGAAGAATGCCAGACACCACCAAAGAGGGGATTCTGATCCCAGAGCGAAAGCTTGCAGCAGCTTTGTATTTCATGAAGGTTCCAGGAGAGGTAGAGGGTCAGGAACGAGCAGAGGGAACTTGGCAGTGGCCAGCAGCACTAAGTAGGGGCAACAGACATGATTACCACACAGGACATTGTGCAAGAGGGTTCCAGGAAGGCTGGAGAGCCAAGGGGGCTGGGCCCCACTGTCCCCAAGACCAGGGCCATCTGGGGGCCTGCAGTGGGCTGCTGGGACTCAGGAAGGATTTCAGCCATCCTGGGTGGGACATGTGTGGAGGGTCAAGGAGCCAAGTACCCACTGGCTGCCTCCACGACTGAGGAGCAGGGGTGGGCAGGAGCCAGCCAAACCGGACTGGGGGATACCAGGACTCTTGGTCAGGAGTCTTTACCATGCTCTGTCGTCCTGGGTGCACCATACACCCATGCAGCGATGTGAACCCAGGCCAAGGGAAACACAGGTGGGAAAAGGCGGGTGCCCAGAAACTGAAATGAGCAGAGGGGACCTTTCCCACATCCCTATGCACCCATCACAAAGGAGATCTTCAGGTACCTTGAAGGCATTTTAAAAACATCCCCAAGCCAGTCGATTGTAACCAGCTTATTAAGAAAATGTGGGTGTTGACTTGCATGCTTGTGGGGCGGGGTCTGAGGAGTGATGGAAAGGCGCAGAGAGAGTTTCTACCCCCACGCATCACTGGGTGTTGCGGAGTCTCTACCCTTCTCCCTCACCTTTCCTGCTTATCTCCGTCTCCTCTCGACCCGGCGCCTTCTCGTCTGATCTGGATCATTGCTTCACTTTCTTCCCATCATGCTAGCAATTGGGTGTCATCCAGTGTGAGTATTGCCCCCGCCAAACTAAAAATCTAAAACCCCGTCCGTTTGGCCCTGGTCACGGGCTTCAGCACGGTGGCCAACCGGAAGCTTTACTCATTGCTGTACCAACAGTGGACACTCGAGGCCTCCTCAGCCGGGACCAGCTGTGCCCAAAATGCTCTGAAGGAAACCAGAGAAAGGAGTGATACCCTGTAGGGGTCCTGTGACTTGAACTGTGCCTGTCCATAGGGAGGAGGGCACTGGAGCTCTCTCTGTGAGCAGATTTTGTTTGTCTTCCTAAATTGCGGGGTAGGCAGAAGTCAGGGTAACAGCCTGCTTTGCAGACGTAGAAAGCGAGACCCAAAGTGATGAATGACTCACAAGAGACATCTATGGGGCTTCTATTTTTAGGCAGCACTCACTCAGTCAGCCCCACTTGCTCACTCTGATTTTCTCCGGTGGGGGAGAGAACAGGTGTCGTGGGTTTTCAGCCACGAGTAGATCTTTCCTTCCCCAGACATGAGAGACCTCCGCAATCTGTTCTCTTTTCTTTTTTAAGCTTGGTTTTGCAAAGTCTACATGAAGTAGCTATGGATTGGCTTTCTGTTGCTGCCATAACAATCTGCCACCACTTAGTGGCTTACCAACACAAGGTATATTATCTTACAGTCCTGCGTGTCAGTAGTCCCCCATGGGTCTCAATGGGCTCAACCCAAGGAATGGCGGGGCTGCGTTCCTTCCTAGGGGAGCCTGTCTCTTGATCAGATGGGTGTTGGCAGAGCTCAGGTCCTGTGGTTTGGGACTGAGACCCCTGTTTCCTTGCTGGCTGTCAGCAGAGGACCATTTCCAGCTTTCAGAGACACCACATTCTGGCTTGTAGCCCCCAACCTCCATCTTCAAAGCCAGCACCAGAAGGTCAAGTGCTATGAATTTTTTTTTTTTTAGGTTCATCTCTCAGACCCAGCTGGGAAATGGCCTCTGCTTTTTTAAGGACTCTTGTGATTAGATGGGCACACTTGTATAATCCAGGGTAATCTCCCCGTGTCAGTCTATACCTTTAGTCTCATGGGCAGAGTCCGTTTGTTATACAGGCCCTGGACATTCTAGCCTGGATATCTTCACAGAGTCATTCTGCCCACCACAAACAACAAGTTAGCAGATTCTTAACCCTCTGGATGGTCCAGGATTTTTTATGACATGATTTTACTTTTAATAACAGCTTTCCTGAGATGTAATTTGCACACTATGCCATTCACCTATTTCAAGTGTGCAATTCATCAGTTTCTAGTATTGTCACAGAGTTGTGCAGCCATTACCACAATCAATTTAGTACATTTTTTATCACCCCAACAATAAACCCTGTCTGCATTAGCAGTCATGCCCCATTTCCCCCTAAGACACTGATATGCTCTCTGTGGATTTGCCTATTATGGACCCTTCCTATAAATTGAATCATACCCTATGTGGCCCTTTGTTTATATATGCATATGTTACATACATATATATATATATATGTGTGTGTATCTACGTAATGTTTTCAAGGGTCATCCATGGTGTAGCATGTACAGTGCTTACTTTTGATTGCTAAACAATATTTGATGTGGATATACCACATTTTATTTATTCATTCATTTGTTCATGGACAGGTCCATCCACTTTTTAGCTATCATGAGTAAGGATGCTATGAACGTGTTTGTACATGTTCTTATGTGGATGTATGTTTTCATTCCTAAGAGTGGAATTTCTGGGTCATGTGATTATTCTGTTTAATTTTTTGAGAAACTGCCAGACTTTTTCACACTGGCTGCACCATTCTACACTCCCACAATCTCCAAGTGTTCTGTTTCTCCACATCCTCACCAACACTTGTTATTATCTGACTTTTTTTATTCCTGCCATCCTCATGGGTGTGAAGTGGGATCTAACTGAGGTTTTGATTTTCATTTTTCTGATGCCTCATGATGTTGACCATCTTGTCATGTGCTTATTGGCCACTTGTATATCTTTTTTGCAGAAATCGAGTCAGATTCTTTGTCCATTTTTCAGTTTGATGATTGAGTTGTTAGAATTTCTTATGTATTCTAGAGGCAGTGGGTGAGAGGTAGTGGGTTCCACTTCATTCTCTTGCATGTGGATATTCAGTGGTCCCAGCATGCTTTGTTGCACTATCACACAATGAGCTCCAAAAACACCTGCTTGGATAGGGATACAACACTGATATGACCACAGTCCCTGCCTGGTCCAGTGAGACAGGCCCTGGCTGACCAATGTCTAGCAAAGAGTGGATCCTCGACCCTGGCCAGTTAGCTCATTGGTAGAGTGTTGTTCCAGTGTTTGGAAGTCCCAGGTTCGATTTCTGGCTAGGGCCCACAGGAGAAGTGCCCATCTGCTTCTCCACCCTTCCTCCTTCCTCTTTATCTCTCTCTTCCTCTCCTGGAGTCAAGACTCCATTGGAGCAAAGTTGGCTCAGGCACTGAGGATGGCTCCATGGCCTCCGCCTCAGATGCTAGAATGGCTCTGGCCACAAAGGAGCAATGCCCCTTGGTGGGCATGCTGGGTGGATCCCAGTCGGGTACATGTGGGAGTCTGTCTGACTGTCTCCCTGCTTCTAACTGTTGTAAAGTACCGTTCCACCAGGTTTACGTAGAGACACCAAGTCCAAATGAATTTTTAAGGAGTTTATTAAAAGGAGGAGATTTATTAATATGCTAGCCGCATATGACCAACACGGGGCAAAGCTGACCCAAATCGTGCCATCCAGACTACAGCCCTGAGGCAGGTTATATACCTTTGATCACAAGCAGGTTGGCAGGAAAAGGAGGAGGAGGGGAAGATGACACAATTCATTAGCAAGCTTATAACATTCGTCTATAGGATTTATAAAAAAATTTCTATATATTAAAACTTATAAGGTAACACAATAGTGAAAAATGTTGTTTTACATATTAAAAGACATTCCCAAATTTTTCAGTGTTCATCTGCTATCCCTTTGTCTAGAGGTATATACATTAACTATACTCCTCCAAGATGGGAGGGGGAGCCTGCATGGCACCAGGGGATAAGTGTCAGTGAATGGCCCATTTAAAGAAGGAAAGAAAGGGAAAGGAAAGGCTTAATCTCTCTTCCCTTCCCCCCCACAGGTGCGGGGGAAGGGAGGGAATTCAAGTTTTCTTCTACTTCCATTCAAAACTTAGTACAAAATCTTTTTATTTACAATATAATGCTGTCGTCTATCCCGAGTTGGTGCAAATCACACACAAGTATAAAAGTCATATTTACAAAATCTCTCTGTATGCTTAGCCCAAATTATAAAATGCCCTTTAATCTTCCTAGTAAAAGGGGGTTTCCTACACAGTATGTCTCTGCAAGCCAGGAAATGTTCACATTTCTCTTCCCTCACTCCCTACAGAAAGGAAAGGACAAGAAACCTGACTTTTTCTCCTAAAATATTGATACTAATATTTCAATTCTTTGGTACCTTACCACATCGGGGAAAAAAGAATGGACCCTCAAAATGTGCTTGTCAAATGACTGTGGGCCCTGGTCAGTTGGCTCAGTGGTAGAGTGTTGGCCCATCATGTGGATGTTCTGGGTTTGATACTAGTAAGGATACGCAGGAGAAGTGCCCATCTGCTTCTCTACCACTTCCTATTTCACTTTTCTCTCTCTCCATGGCTTCCATCTCAGGCACTAAGAAGAGGTTGGTTGTTGAGCAACAGAATAATGTCCCAGATGGGCAGAGCATCGCCCATCTGCCGGTGGATCCTGGTTGGGGCGCATGTGGGAGTCTGCCTCTGCCTCCCCTCCTCTCACTGAATAAAAAAAAATGAATGTGATGCAAGGTGGGGAGCCAGAGCCTCCAACTTCAGGTGCTGGAGTCCCCTTTACTCTGCACATGGCTTTGAGCAGCTCTGGGAACATTCTCTCCGAGTGGCCACTTTGGCCACCATCTGAAGAGGTGCATTGGTGCCCTTGGGGAAAACTAGCAATGCCACTACTGCCTGAGCCAGATCTCAGGGGGAAAAAATATCCCAAATTTTATTTTGAGGCTGCCTGGGGGGTGTGCAGGTCAAAAGAAAAAAAAGAGAGAAGACTGGGGAGCAACCGGCCTGGATGTGAACCAGAGCAGGGGACCTTGAGTAACAAAGCAAGAGGCACCACCTGTACTCAAGGTCAACCTCTCTTGCTTTTAGCTTTAAGAGGCAAGAGAAGGGAAAAGCTCTCGGCTGGCAGATGAAAGGAAAAGATAAAAAGTGCTGGCCGCCTCCCCAGACATCTCTGCACCAGCGAAAGCTGCATAGCATCTGGGCCAAGAGGAGCCGCAGCCTGGGGGCAGCCCCGCCTGGGGAGCAGGCGGTGTGTGAGCCGGGGGTCTAGGGGAGGACAGGGCACCCTTGCAGGGGAAATGTGTTGGGCAGCTGGTGCTCAGGAGACAGAGACAGCTTCCTGCCGGCTCGTCCAGGAAGCAGGCACTGTCTGGCTTTCCCAGCCCAGACAGACACTGCAGTAGCCTGGTCTGGGGCCAGGACTTGGAGAGCCTCGGTTGAGCCAGCCACTCCCACCTGGCTGCAGGACCACAGCAGGGGACATCTCTGCACTCATCAACTCCTTCCACTCCCCATCCCTCCCCTCTCCAGTCCTGGAGATACAGGTAAGGTGCCCCTGGTTCATTTGTCCAATACTACATGCCAGGCGGTGTGGACTTGGGGGACACCACTGTGAACAAGACCCCTGTTCTCAAAGAGCTTATGTTCGACTCCCAGTGGGGGTCTGGGTGGGAAGACAAACAATAAACAAGAACATGGAGTGACAAGTGCAATGAAGAAAATGAAACAGGAAAATGGAATGGGACATCCAGCTGCCTAGTTAAGGAAGCCTCTCCAAGAGATGCCATCTGGCTGAGATAGCAGGAGAGAGGCCAAACTAGGGGAAGAGTGTTCCAGGCAGAGAGGATATAGCACATGCAAAGGTCCTGAGGCAGGAAATAGTTTGGTGGAATGCTGGTGGCCGAGGCCAGGCAGGTGCACATTGGATTCAGACAGACCTTAGAAGAACTGCAGAGCCTAAAAGCATAGGACCATTATCTGTTTATTGGAGGCTCGCAGAGACAGGTGAGCGAACAAGAAAAATTGCTTTTGGCAGTGGAAGGCACGGGATCAGGAAAACCGCTCCTCAAGGTGGCCACTGAGGGAGTCAGGGAACTGTACCTCACAGTGGCAGGAGAGCGATCCAGGAGAGGCGCTACCGAGGGAAAGCACCCATAGCTTTTCAAAGACACACACAGATGGCTTTCTGCCACGTGCTCACACACTAATTATGCAAAGTGCTTGCAGCTGGGAAACCAGCGAGCAAGCCTAACACAGCTGTTTCCCCCACAGAACACAACTCCAAGGTGTTTGAAAATGTGTTATTATTCAGGAGATGACTGTCATTGGAAAGATAGTTTGTTGCAGTCCATGCCACCCCCACGGCCATGTGGAGTGGCCCCAGGATTGGTCACAGAGCAGAGGGAGCAGGGGAAACATGGACAGGACTCTGTGTTGTGGTTTCTGCAGGCAGACAGGTCAGCAGGCCTGGACTGGCCAGTTTGAGTTGTTTCAGTGGTTCAGGGGCACAGGGGCTGGCACTGACTATCTGGCACCTGCCCTGGGTGATTAGGGCAGGAGGTGAGGTCCCTGAGTGTGCGAGCCCCATAGAGGAGGAGGGTGGAGGTGCAGGCTCTGGATGGGTTGGTTTGTATGTGAAATGTGCACTCCAGGGTGAATCATTTACTATGTCTAGGAATTGGCTGTCCCTGAGAGGGCACTTCCTCCAGGGTGAGTCAGGTCTCAGATGTCCAAGTCTCAGAAACACCTGGTCAGTACACAGGAGGCCCCATGTTCAGCCGAGAAAGGCTCAAGAAGCAAATTGACAGGGCTCGCCGATGGGTTAGATGCAGGAGAGAGGAGAGGAGGGCAGGGAGAATCAAGGATGCTGCAAGGGAGATCAAGGGCTTAAGCAAGTGGGTTTCCTTGCTCTCAAAACAAGTCTGTGGCGGGGGGGGGGGGGGGTCCAGGAAACAGAGCTACCTGCAGGGAGCTTAGACTCTCACAGGGGAGCCCACCTTCAAGTAGGGAGAGCTGGCAAAGCTTGTCAGTGAGGCTCCCTGCCTTACCTAACAGAAAAGCAGCTAAAAAAGCAACACATTGTGCAAAAGGTATTTTAGAAATTATATGTCCCCCATGCACTTACCTTCATTTCAGCAACCACGATTTCTGATAAGCTTTCGTCTGTCCACGGCTCAGGACCCTTCCGTGCTGGAGGTCTCTGCTGCTCTCGTCCAGGAATTTAACCCTTCTATAAACTCATTTTATCCATGTTCGGAAATTTCTTCATAGGCATTTAAGATGAAGCCTTTCAAAAATACCCTTTTTGCTCGTGTAAATGATTGTCTTTTCACTCTTTTGTAGGATCTCATTTCATTAAATTCGATGGTATATAACAGCAAGGAGTCACTTTTTTAAGTTATTATTTCGAAATCCAGATTATCAAGAAAACAAAAAACCTATGACCTAATATACATGCTCAATGAAATATTCTCTGTGACTCGATTTGGCGACGTAGGCTCCACGGGAGGCGGGGCTGGTGATGTGTTTACCTCTGTCTGAAAACCACAAAGACGCTCTTTCTCTCTCTCTCTAGACTATAACCGTGACCTGATAAGGGGCTAAATGAGCTGCAGATGTTATAACACCTCAAGTTAACGTTGTCGAGTTGGATGTCACACTGCATGTACTGAGAGGATGGACGTATCGATTGCTGGTGAGAAATTGGATTGTGTGGTTTGGAGCAGGTGAGAGGAAGGGGGTTGTGTGGTTTGCCCTGACCTGCCCTGGATGCTGGGTCTCTCTGGTCACATCGACTGAGCTCATGTGTTTGAAATGATCATATGGCACCTGCCAATAGTCATTGTCATTGCTTTTCAGCCTCTCTGATTTCTGTGTCTTGTCCATTAGACTATAGAATAGACACTTTGAAGGTGAGCTGTCTGGTGGCTACTATATCTTATGAACGTAAACCCCTCCCTAGCAAGCAGCACCAGGCTCTCCATAACACATGCGTATTGATTAGATGGATGAATTAGTTAATATAGCATAGTGGTCAGCTGGCAGATTTTTCTCAGGTCAACTTTTTTTTTTTTACATGTGCAAAATGTCACATTTGGTTGTACATGAGAGAACGCTATCAAAAGAGTGAAAAGATAACCCACAGAATAGGAGGAAATAGTTGAAAATCATGTCTGATTAGGGATTAATATAAAAAATATCCTACAATTCAGCAACAAGAAAACTGAACAACCCAACTTAAAAATGGGCGAGGACTTGGATAGAAGCTTTTTTATTCCCCGAAGAAAATACACAGTGGCCAATAAGCACGTGAAAAGATGCTCAACGTCATCAGTCATCAGAGAAATGCAAACCACAACCACAAGGAGACAGCATTTCACACCCACGAGGATGGCCGGAATCAAACAATCAGAAAAGGGACAGTGTGAGGACGTGGAGAAACAGCATCCCTCACGGGTTGCTGAAGGGAACGTGGACCGGTGCAGCAGCTGTGGAAAACAGTTTAGAGGCTCCTCACAAAGTTAAACAGAGAATTCCTAGAGGATTATGGCCAGTCCACTTCTAGGTTTATACACAAATAGTTGAAAGCTGACTCAACTCTGGCCGGAGAGTTTGGTTGGTCAGAGTATCATCCCAATAAGTAAAAGTTGTGGGTTCAGTCCCCGGTCAGGGCGCATACCGGAACAGATCAATGTTTCTGTTTCTCTCTCTTTCTCTCTCTAAAATCAATAAATACATTTTAAAAAGAAGAAAGCTGGGACTCAGATACTTTTACCCCAGCGTTCATAGCAGCATTATTCACAACTGTCAAAAGATGGAAACAACCTAAGAATCAGTCAACAGAAAAAATGTAGTAGATCAACAACATGTGGGATATCCACATGATGAGATATTATTCTGCCACCAAAAGGAAGGAAATACTGGTACACGCTACAGCATGGATGAAGCTTGAGAACGTGGTACTACATGAAAGAAGCCAGACACAAAAGGGCAAATGTGTGATTCCATTGATATGCAATAGCTAAAATAGGCATCTTCAGCCTGACCTGTGGTGGCGCAATGGATAAAGCATTGACCTGTAACGCTGAGGTCGCCAGTTCAAAACCCTGGGCTTCCTTGGTCAAAGTGCATATGGGAGTTGATGCTTCCTGTTCCTCCCCCCCCCCTCTCTAAAATGAATAAAATATTAAATTAAATAAAATAGGCACCTTCAGAGAGACAAAGCAGAATGGTGGGTGCCAGGGGAGAGGAGGAGGGAATGGGGGTTGGTATTTATTGGGGGCAGAGTTTCTGTTTGGAAAGAGGAACCAAGTTGTGGAGATGGATGGGGATGACGGTTACTCGGCATTGTGAAGACTTAATGTCACTGAGTTGAACACTTACGTGTGGTTAACATGGCACATTTTATGTTACATGTACTTTGCCACAACTGAAACAAATTACTAAAAGGAAAAAAAAAACCCATCACACTGGGGCAGCATCCCGTGGATGTGGAGCTGAGAGGCTTATATAGTGTCATTTAACCCAGGTGTATCCTGTGCCCAGGGGTTACGACAAGTCAATTACCCTTTTACACTGTATGGGGATGGGGACATCCTAGGAGGTTAATCCTCAAGACTGACACTCGTCAGAGCTGGGACAGCAGCCCATGTCCACACAGCAAACATCTCAAGGACCCAGATCTTGTCTCCACTTCTCCCATAGCCCGCTCGATGCCGCCGCACCTGTGCAGCTGCCGTTTTAAGGTGGAGGGTAATTATGTGCTAGCTCAGATACCTTGCCTTGAGCACCGGTCCAGAATGGGAGAAGGTTGAGTTCACATGTGTCCCTGTTCCAAGATAAACGACACGTGAAATTCAGACGTACGCCAAGGCCTCCAAAACGCGCCGTTCCCAGAACCCATGCAACTGGGTGGGTTATGTGACAGTGATGTTTCCCTAACTCTTCTAGAATTTAGCGTCACGTGGGTGAAGCCCCAAATGAGTCTATCTGTATTAAGTTCCAGGACGTTGAGTAACGTTAGAGCGGGGCTCCCAGGTACCTGGAGAATAGTTGAATGACAAATAGAACACTAATGAGTGCGGCCCTTGGAACTAGCTGCGCAGGAACAGGTATTTAGAGGTGAGGCAGGAAGTGTAAATGGAGCCCTGATTAATGCACGTGCCAATTGTGAGTCCCTGCAACTGGGAGTTGAACCCTGGCATGTTTTTCAAGTTTCTGGGTGCAGCGGGTGGGACTCACTGAGTGCAAAAGAAAACTTTATCCCCCCCACACACACACACACATACACACTGCTAGCACAAACGGGCTGGAATGCTCAAATTAAACCTAACTCCCCCTCCCACCCCCCCTAGTCCCATATAATAGTCAAAATTCCAGTTACAGCTTCTCCCCGGCCCTGGTGGGAAGGAACTGGGGTCCTGTTTTTCTGCTGGTAAGTTTCTCCCTTGCTAGTCCCTGCCTCCTGGATTGCAGAGGGGCAGGAAGAAGTCAGGTGAGGTCTACCCGGGCTGGCAGGTCAGGGGCTGGCCTGGCTGCTTCCTGCAGTTATTCAAAGCCCATCACAGGAAAGACACTTTTAAGGTTTTGTTGTTTGTTTTTATGTTTGTTTGTTTTTTTTGTTTTGTTTTGTTTTCATTTTTTCTGAAGCTGGAAACAGGGAGAGACAGTCAGACAGACTCCCGCATGCGCCCGACCAGGATCCACCCGGCACGCCCACCAGGGGGCGATGCTCTGCCCATCCTGGGTGTCGCCATATTGTGACCAGAGCCACTCTAGCGCCTGAGGCAGAGGCCACAGAGCCATCCCCAGCGCCCGGGCCATCCTTGCTCCAATGGAGCCTCGGCTGCGGGAGGGGAAGAGAGAGACAGAGAGGAAAGCGCGGCGGAGGGGTGGAGAAGCAAATGGGCGCTTCTCCTATGTGCCCTGGCCGGGAATCGAACCCGGGTCCTCCGCACGCTAGGCCGACGCTCTACCGCTGAGCCAACCGGCCAGGGCTTGTTTGTTTGTTTTAATTGATTTTACAGAGAGAGTAAAAGGGAAAGAGAGAGAGAAGAAAGAGAGAAATATGCAATAGATTTGTTGTTCCACCTATTTATGCATTCATTGGTTGCTTCTTGTATGTGCACAGACCAGGGATCAAACCGCAACCTTGGCCTCTTGGGACAATGCTCTATACTCAGCTGGGGGCGCTTTCAAGGGTCTTTGGGGACTCCTTCTACAGCTCACCCCTGCTCTCTTGGTTCCAGTGAAAACACCTTCTCTGGCTGGTCTGTTATTTAACTCCACCCTCAACCCCTGGAGATCAGACTATGTCTTCAGGCCTCCTTCCCCTCCAGGTGGCCCGTTGGGAAGATCCAAGACTCTCCCAGACCCACGCCTGGCCCCCAGAAGCTCCCACCTTGGCTGTCAGGAAAGGAACGTTGCTGCGTTTACCAGGCGCCCCTCCCCACCTCTGGAGTTCCCGGGTAGGTGTTGCACCCCAGGCCGTTGTCTCCCTGGCCCTGGAGGGGCATGGACCTGACCTCTGAATACTCTCCTTAGAGATCCTTTTGCTACCAGAGACGTGACAAGACCTCGATTCTTGAGAGAAAGAGTTACATCAGGAGACACAGCACAACAAGTAAAGGAAGAATTCACTGGCCGAGCAGGAAGAAAGTCAGAGAAAAGGGGGCATGGAGACAGGTTCAGGGGGTGAGCCCGGGACGAGCTGCCGCTGACCACTGCTCCCCTGGTTGCAAGTCTCATGGGGTCCCTTAGAGCTTCAGAGAAAGAAAGAGGCAAGGAAAACGCACCTGTGGGAAGAAAAGAGAAGGAGAAGGAGAAAGAGAAAGGTATAAACGTGCTTCTGGAAGGGAGAGCACCCTGGGACCTCAGGCCTAAGGTCTTTAAAGGGGGGGGAGATCTTAGGGGAGGTCCGAGGGGAGGATTGATTAGAATATTCATCAGACACACACACACCCCAGTCGTGGTCTCTACCGATTGGTCAGCACCAGGGCAGGGGTCATTACTCAGTGCAGCTGGCTGAAGTCATCGGTGGCTTCCCCTCATCTGCTTTTGCAGCTTCTGTGGGCCTGGAGCTGCAACAGTGAGGCCTCGATCTAGGGATTCATTCTGAAGGGAGTGGTCGCGCGAGGGCTTACACAGGGGCCTGCCATATGAGGCTCTTCTCCTGCCCTTGTTCCTCCTCTGGAAGGGTCTAAAACCACATGACTAGCGATATGGTAGGGGAGGAAGGTCAGGGGAGGGTCTGACTCACAGGAACAGTGATGTGAAAGATGAGGGGGTCTGAACTACATGACCAGCTAAGGGAGGGAGGTCACCCTCGGGGCGGGGGTCTTGTTTTCCTTGTTACTAGGCACCTGGGGCTTTCCACCCCGTGGCCTTCTGTTGCCTGTCCTACAGTCCTTGCTCTGCTCGCTCTGCTTGTGTCTAACTGCCTACCTTACTCTTGGTCAGCAGGTCAGGGGAAGCAAAACCCCCCTCGCCCCCCTCCTAGCCAGCTTCTCTTGCAAAACACTGACCCCTGGGAAACTTACTTTTTTTTTTTTTTTTTTTTTGTATTTTTCCGAAGTGAGAAGCGGGGGCGGGGGGTGGTGGGGAGGCAGGCAGACAGACTCCCGCATGCACCCGACAAGGATCCATCCGGCATACCCACCAGGGGACAGTGCTTGGCCTATCTGGGGCATTACTCTGCTGTAATCGAAGCCATTCTAGCGCCTGAGACAGAGGCCATGGAGCCATCCTCAGTGCCTGGGCCAACTTTGCTCCAATGGAACCTTGGGTGCAGTAGGGGAAGAGAGAGATAGAGAAGAAGGAGAGGGGGAAGGGTGGAGAAGCAGATGGGTGCTTCTCCTGTGTGCCCTGACCAGGGTGATTCAACCCAGGACTTCCACACTCCAGGCCGATGCTCTACCACTGAACCAACCGGCCATGGCCTGGGAAACTTTCCTTAATTGCAAATGTGCTGCCTCTCTTTTCTTCTTCAAAGTAGTTACTGAGCTTATAATGCCAAAAGGTCACTTGGCCACAGTCGTCCACCCCACACTCTGGAACTGGTAGTAGGAGCCTCCAAAGCCTGGGCCTGTGACTGACGTGGAGACACATCCCATTGAACACAAAAAGATGGGGTGCAAAGCAAGAATTCCTTTGTTGTTGTTTAAGAGTTTTGCTTAATATAATACTAAACCTAAAAGGTGAAATATTACCAGTAGAACTCCAGGGACCCATGTGAATCACTGAGTGACTTTAGGAGACTCAGAAAATTGCCCCCAAACACGAGTCCCTGGTAAGAGCTCTAACAGTTGGTGAAGGTCATTAAGGCCCATGTGGAGGGAGGATCGGCGAACCGCAGTTCTCCTGCGTGGGATGAGTTTTGTCAGGAACGTGAAAGATTTCTCCAGTGCCCTCCTTCCTCGGTGCTGCAGTCTCTCTCCTCATCCCACCTACAGGGGAGGAGTCCAGGCACCCACGCAAGCCATTGCTCACACAGTTATCACCTCCGTGAGCAAGCACCCCAATGGTGGGGGCCCCTCACATAATTTTGTCCCCTGGTGCCCTACCACAACTGGCACACAGTAGGATCTAGACGAAGCCGGAATTGAATTATAATCTTGAATTACAATCTCTGCGGAGGTCCACAGGGACCAGGAAGGTATTCTTCAAGGAGTTTACTCTTCTCTTTAAAAAACATTCTTCTTAATTAGATCTTGGGAATAAAAAACCTGATCTGCTGCTTTATTTTATTACTCTTCTGTTATAGTAAATTGTGCCCTTGGTGGTTTAGAACCATAACAAGTGAAGTCTATAAAACAAAATAGCAGGCACATTAAAAGTGCCTATGTTTTTAAAAAGCGGGCTCAACACCCTCCTGTAGACTGGGTGTCCTAATACACAAGGAAAGAAGACATGGTGTTCTGTTGTCTATTTGCCTACCCAATATCCATTCTCCTCTTCTGGTAACAGACCCTTGATTTTATTTAGTGTGACCATGTAGTTATAGCACTACATTTCTGAGCTTCTCTTGCAGCTAAATATGGCCATGTGACTAAGTTCTGGCCAATGAGATAAAAGGAAAAGTCATCATATAAAACTGATGAAGCCCTGGCCGGTTGGCTCAGCGGTAGAGCGTCGGCCTGGCATGCGGGGGACCCGGGTTCGATTCCCAGCCAGGGCACATAGGAGAAGCGCCCATTTGCTTCTCCACCCCCCCCCCTTCCTCTCTGTCTCTCTCTTCCCCTCCCGCAGCCAAGGCTCCATTGGAGCAAAGATGGCCCAGGCGCTGGGGATGGCTCCTTGGCCTCTGCCCCAGGCGCTAGAGTGGCTCTGGTCGCAACAGAGCGACGCCCCGGAGGGGCAGAGCATCGCCCCCTGGTGGGCAGAGCGTCGCCCCTGGTGGGCGTGCCGGGTGGATCCCAGTCGGGCGCATGCGGGAGTCTGTCTGACTGTCTCTCCCCATTTCCAGCTTCAGAAAAATACCAAAAAAAAAAAAAAAAAAAAAAAAAAAAAAAGGATGAAAAGGGGGATAGGCAGCAGGCATGTGCTTTAGTCATATTCTTCCCCTGTCTGCTCCATGCTGCTTGCCTGGAATGCTGATGTGATCTCTGGGGCTCCAGCAACTCTTTGGCTCACAAGGCTACTGTGAGACTGGAAGTCATATGCTAAGAATGATGGAAGAAAAAAGTAGAAGGAGCCCAGGTCCCTGATGATACTGTGGTGCCACTATGACATCCCAGGACCTTTAACCTCTGAAATTATCTTTTTATGTGAAAGAGAAACTTCTATTTTGTTTAAGTCTATTTTAGCATAAAATTATTGACTGATTGAAGAGAGAGAGAGAGAGAGAGAGAAACATTGATTTGTTGTTTCACCCATTTGCGCATTCATTGGTTGACTCTTGGATGTACCCTGACCAGGGCTCAAATGCCATTTAGCTAGTTCTTACCTGTTACATCTGTTACAGAGGATCATGTAAGCACCAACTTTTTTATGTTATCAATTTTGGAAGGAAACCTCTCTGGACTGCATTACATACTCTCTTGCCTTTTTAAACCAAGCATGTAATGAACATAGGGATGCTAGATAAAATATAGGGCACCCA
Organism: Saccopteryx leptura; assembly: GCF_036850995.1. Taxonomy (NCBI): domain Eukaryota; kingdom Metazoa; phylum Chordata; class Mammalia; order Chiroptera; family Emballonuridae; genus Saccopteryx; species Saccopteryx leptura. Next base: position 89,357,882 of record NC_089505.1, on the reverse strand, counting down.
GTCCATTTGAATTGCAGATCAGCAACAAATGAATTTTTAGTAAAAGCATGTGTCAAATATTGCGTGGGGCATACCGATATTAAAAAATAATTCGTTGTTTATCTGAAATGCAAATTTAACAGAGAGTCCTGTATTTTTATTTGCTGACTCCACCGGCCCTCACCAAACAGACTCTTCCCTGCTGTTAACGATAATGAGGTGCACGGTGACGCCGTGGGGACTATTCAGGCGGGTAAGGCTCTTTGCCCTCAGATGCCAAGCTTTTTGTTCTTACCCTCCAATTAAGAATGTCTCTGTCTCCCCTTTGGTTGTCAGTCTTCCCACTGCCCTGTCTGTTGCTCCCTACGCATGCTTGCCTGTCTGTTCTAGCCCCCACCCGGTTGGCGGTGTGCCCTCAGAACCTGTGGGCAAACATGGTGTCCAGAGCACCTGCCCTGGAACTGGAAGTCTGGATTCCACTCCAGGCCTCCCCTCTACGTTCAGCTTTATGACCTTGGGCAAGTCCTTTGACCTGTCCGAGCTTGGATCCCCACCTATAATAATAGGGGGGTTGTCAGAACTGCCTTGTGGGTTACACGGGCTGAAGTGTGGAAACGGCTAGGGTGGTGCCTGGCCCTTAACTGACTAAGTAAGCACTTAGCCAACAGGCCAGTTGCTGGGCAGAGGGCTTAAAGTCACATAACCAAGCTGGAGAAACTAGGACCTATGGGGACACCTTCCATGAGTAAAACATGAGCGACAGGTGTGCTGAGGTCTCTGGGAGGAGTGGCTGAGGTCAGAGGACAGAGAGAGCTCATGCAAATCAGCTGATGGTGGGTAGGGAGGGTCTGGTGGCTTGCACAGGTGTTGTTATGTGTCCTCCAAATTTATATGCTGAAGCCCTAGCCCCCAGTGCCTCTGAATGTGACTGTATTTGGAGATAGGGCTTTTGAAGATGTGATTAAAGTAAGGTCCCTAGGGTGGCCCCTGACCCAATAATGACTGGTATCTTTATCATAAGAGGAGATAGGACACACAGAGGGATGACCATGTGAGAACACAATGAGAAGACAAGATGGGGGAGGAGCTTCAGGAGAAACCACGCCTGCCAACACCCTGATCTCAGCCTTCCAGCCTCCAGGACTCAGAGAAAACAAGCTTCTCCAGCCTGCGGTCCTTTGTCAAGGCGGCCTGAGCAGGTGAACGCAGAACAGAAGGCTGCGAAAAGAGTCTGGAAGCGGTCATTCATCCCTTTTTCCAACAGGTATTATTATTGTTGTTGTTGTTGTTATTGATGTGAGGCACCCCTCTGGGCACAGGGAGTTCAATGATGAATGCCATCGTTCTGAGAAGGGTCAGAAACGTACATTACCAGATGGATGAATCAAGAGGATGGAAAGCAGTGCAGATGCTGGGCCTGGGGACTGTCTGGGAACAGGGAAGGGGCAAGGAGACAGGGCGCAGTCAAAAGAGGCTGTCGGAAGAGGGCTCAGGCTGACACCTGCAGGTGAGCGGGGGGGGGGGGAATCCCAGGGGCAGGGAACTGCAGGGGCATTTCTGAGGTCCTAAGGAGGCCTGAACAGGGAGAGGAAAGGGTGGCCTGGGGTTGAGGGGGAATGGATGAGGAAAAAGGGACCCCACAGCCTCCTGCGCCTCAGCCTTTGCATTTCAATCTAAGCTGAGGGCCAGCTTTGAAGGGTGCACAGCTGCAGGACAACCCTCTCGGCCAGCCCTTCTTCCCAGCCTGCACACCCAGGCCTGGAAGGCGTGACTTCGGAGCTGCGGAGCTGCAGTGTGGGCTGGTCGGAAGCCAGCTGTCACTCATGGGGGAAATGAGAATCCCTAAAAATGGAGGTCAGAGGTTTGCCTGGAACTGAGGGAGAATTCCACTGGGCAGAGGTGGGAGGGGGGAATGTGTTCACTCATTCATTCATTCATTTATTCATTCATTTAGAAATATTTCTGGAGCCCTACTGTGTGCCGAGCACTGTTCTGGCACTGGGGACACAGCAGTGAATGAAAAGGTCAACTTCTCAGCATTGGGGATGTTGCACTTCACTGTAAGGAGCCAAATCATGACAAACCAACAAATAGGTGGACAGTGTCAGGTGCTGACACACCTGCACAGATGGGAGAGAAATAAAGCCAGACAAGGGGTCGCGTGAGGAGGTGGTGCTCGTGCGCTGTTTGAAAGAAGGGAAGGACTCTGATGAGGGGACATTAGGGCACAGACCAAGCGATGCAGGTTCCATGGCTGTGGCGGTCATTTCAAGTACCCCAGGCAGGTTCATTGTGCTGAAAATATTTTCCACCTGGCAGCCGGGGCCTGACAATGCCTCCGTCATCCCTTTGCAAAAAATGTCTTCGGTTTTCTGTAACACAGGCACCCTTGGGAAGGACCGCAGCTTAAGCCAATGAACCTCCAGCATCTTAGAGAGATACGCTAACAATCTATGGAGGTTAGACCAGCGTGGACAGGATTCGTATCTCTCCACTGCTCTGCACACAGTAGGTGCTCGGCAAACACTTTGTAAATGAACAAGGCAGGAAAGCTATTTGAGCCTCTGTGGCTCTGTTTAGATTCACTGAGAGGCCAATTGGGAGGGTAGGAGATTGCCATCCCATAGCAGATGATGAAGAAGCCGGAGGAAGAAGCAATGTGACTGTTTGGGGTGCAAGCATTCCTATTAATTATAAAAACATTGGTCTTTGTCATCCCTGTGCCCTCCCAAGGCACTGCTCAGAACAGAAGGAACCAGGCACAGGGCTGTTATCCACACAAACTGTGTAGGAGAGCAAAGACGAGAAAAGGCTTTCTCTTCTGTTGCAGACCAAAGTCACCCTCCCGGTGATGGAGATGATGGCGGTGTTGGCATTGGTAGAGAAAAAGCCAACCAACCACAAGAAAGTCATCACAGAAGGCTCTACTGCTTCAGAAAGAGAAGCCACTGCAATGGTTCAGCGTTTGCTAGTCCCAGCCCAGATGTTTCTTAACTAAAAGGTAGGGGGACTTTTCATGAGCGAGGAGGCAGGGAGTCTCCTGAGTCAGATCGTTATCTAGAGTGTATCTCTGGGCAGCACCGTCCTGGCCCTCCCTTCAGGGGTTCGGCCTCATCCCAAAAAGGGAAGACTGAAAAATCAACTCGAGAGTAATATTTTAGAACCACTTCCAGCTGGAACATGTTCCTGAGGTCTAACCTACTTTTCTACAGACGCTACTAAACATAAAAGAGACAGTGCGATTATTGTATATTAACCCAACACAAGGCGCTGGAGGAGAGAAAACTGGGACCGCGCCTGCCTTCCACCTCGTGTGTGCAAACTGCTCACGGCCAGCCGGTGCAGGAGACCCAAATAGGATCTATACTAAATGCATTATACTTTATTCTTTTTTTTTTTTTTTTTTTTTTTTGTGAGAGAGAGAGAGAGAGACAGACAGACACACAGACAGGTACAGACAGACAGGAAGGGAGAGAGATGAGAAGCATCAATTTATAGTTGCAGCGCCTTAGTTATTCATTGATTGCTTTCTCAAAGGTGGCTTGACCGAGGAGCGGCTCCAGCCAAGCCAGTGAACCCTTGCTCAAGCCAGCAACCTTGGCCTCAAGCCAGAAATCTTGGGCTACAAACCAGCGACCTTTGGGCTCAAGCCAGTGACCACGGGGTCATGTCTATGACCTCATGCTCAAGCTGGTGACTCCACACTCAAGCTGGTGAGCCCATGCTCAAGCTGGTGACTTCGAGGTTTCAAACCTGGGTCCTCAACATCCCAGGCCAATGCTCTATCCACTGAGCCACTGCCTGGTCAGGCTAAATGCATTATTTTTCAAGGTCTGAGTCAACAGGGTCATCTGCATGCCAAAGCTACGAAGATTCAGGGCTAAAAAGGAATCTAACACGTGTTAGAACTCGCTCTTGAGGAAAGAGACAGAACCACCAGTCGTGCTGAAAGCAGCATGGGAAGACGGGTGAAAGTCAGGGAACCGATAACGTGGGCGGCTCCAAAAGACCACGGTTATTCCTGAGTCTCTTCTTTCCTATTGATTGAAAAATGAATGCTCATTTTCTGTTAATTATTAGCCTGGCAGGTGTTTGGTTAATCACTGGTGACAGAGAGAGATGTTGCGGTGACAGCTCGCCTCCACTCTTAGGATGACCTTGTGTGCTTCTCTGCATAATTAACTTGACTGAGTCCCTCCTGTGTGTTTAAAGGACGATGCCTGAAGTCAGAGCACCACAGAACATGCATCAAAAAGGCCCAATAAATATCTCTGAAAAAAACAAATGAAAGGTGTGCGTGTGCAAATCCATGATGTCAAGGTGACAGTGAGAAGAATCCCTGTCCCCAGCACGATGACACAGGACTGTGGTTGAGAGCACACGTTCCAGAGCCAGAAGGCTGAAATCCCGCCGTGGGACCTAAACCCGTGCGCCTTAGTTTCCGTGACTGTGAAATGGAGGTGACAGCACAGTACCTGCCTCAGAGGGTTGTTGTAAGAATAAATAGGCCAACACAACTAAAGCACTGAGGAGACCCAGCATTCTGTAGATGTAGCTTTTTTCTTTTTTTAAGTAAGAGGAGGGAAGATAGTAAGACAGACGCCTACATGCACCCCAACCGGGATCCACCCAGCAACCCCTGTCTGGGACCGATACTCGAATCAACCAAGCTATCCTCAGTGCCGGGGGTTAAGTTTGGATCAGCTGAGCTATCCTCAGCACCCGGGGCTGACACTCGAACTAATCAAGCCACTGGCTATGAGAGGGGAAGAAGGAGAGAAGGGAGAGAAGCAGATGGTTGCTTCTCCTGTGTGCCCTGATTGGGAATCAAACCCAGGATGTCCACACACCGGGCCGACGCTCTATCCACTGAACCAACTGGCCAGGGCCAGATGTAGCTTTTAACTTCTAACCAAAGGGGCCCATCCCATGTGACAGCATCTCTGAAGATTCAGACAGGATTGGCAGCCACATTTCATTGCTGTCCGTTCTCATAGGAAAATTTTCACTGGGCGATGTAGTGGGTTGAATAATGCACCCCATTGCCCCCCCCCCAAAGTATCTCCAGCTGGAAACTGTGAAGATGACCTCATTTGGAAAACATATATATATATTTTGAGATATAATTAAAATCTTGAGATCATGCTGGATTAGGGTGGGTCCTAAATCCAATGACAGGTGTCCTTATAAAGAAAGAGGCAAAAAATAAAAAAAAAGGGAAGTAGATACACCGACGAGAATGCCGCGGGAAGACGAAGACAGAGGTTGGAGTGATGTGTCTACAAACCAGAAAACGCTGAAGATGCCACAGCCACCAGAAGCCGAGAGAGAAGCAGGGCATGGACTCTTCCTCAGAGTCTCCAGAAAGCACCCACCCCGCCAACCCCCTGATTTCAGATGTTTAGTTTTCAGAATTGGGAGACCATAAGTGTCTGTTGTTTTAAGCTACCACATTTGTGGCGGTCTGTTACAGCAGCCCCAGGAGACTAGTGCAGATGACAATCTGGAGTGTCCAGACTGAAGGGGACCGAAGAGCTTGCTTTGGTTCCCAAGCTGCCTTTGCTGACCAGAAAACTGCTCGGTATTTTTGCCACTTTCAAAGAGTTGGCATTCTTTGGCCTACAACTGCATATCACCCATGGAGGGAGGGGAAACTGAGTCACAGAGCAGAGAGGTCATCCTCAAGCTCATGTGAGGAGGTGGCAGAGGCAGGCGGCTCATCGAACGGGGAGGTGATGACAGGTATAGAGCAACAACAGGACGAAGAATCTAAAGACTTCATTCTAACTTAAGCTGTACATCTTGCTGGCCAGCCGACCTTGGGTGAGGCTCAGCCATTTATTTCTTGGGTCTTGGTTTTTCTGTCTGTTTAATGGAGGAATTGGGCTGCGTGCTCTCTGAAGTCCCTTTTGCTGTGACACTCCATGGGTCCTTGGCCACCCCTGCCACAAGGAGGGTTTTAACACAGAGGGACAGAGGCTCTGTCGTCCCCCCCTACACACACACACACACACCCCCTGCTGCTGCACAGCCTTACCTGGTTGCCAAAGCCCAAGAGCGAGGGCAGCTGGCACGGTGTGGTGGCCACACTGGCCACAAGGCACTGCAGCAGCGTGGCCAGGTGTCCCAGGCAGGATGCAGAGCCTTCCTTCCTGGTCTGTTTAGAAACAAGTCACACACCAGGTCTCGCTTTGGTAATGGAACGTACATGCAATTGCTGCAATTGGTCCCTCTGAACAATTCATTTAGGAGTCTCACTCGTCTCCCCTCCCCTCCCCCCACTTTCTCCTTTATTGTCCTTTCTCATACTCTGAGTTTGCATTTCATTCAAAATCTGGGAATATTCTTTCTTCTCCCTCCACCCTCTTCTGTTTCTCGGTTTATCTAGTCTGTCTGCACTCTCTCTTGCGCATGACAGTGGGGTGCACTGTTGTAACCATACCTGCATTTATTTTTATTTTTAAATCAGATTTATTGGGGTGACATTGGTTCATAAGATCATATAGGTTTCAAGAGTACATTTCTGTGACACATGGTCGGTACATTGCATTGTGTGCCCACCGCCCAGAGTCAAATATCTTCCGTCACTATATATTTGACCCCCTTTAGCCTTTACAAACCCCCACCCCCTCTAGGAACCACGACTGTTGTCTGTGAGTCTATGAGTTTCGGGTTTATATCTCACATATGAGTAAAATCATGTGTGGATCTTAGCTTTTTCTGACTTACTTTGCTTACATCTCTGCATTGGAAGAGCTTCTCTCTCCTGGAATTTCCCCAATGAAATTCGTGCCTCAACCTAAAAGGATATTAACTTGTCTAGAGACGGGAGCAGAAACTTTAAGCATCACAGACACATCACAGGGCAAAATTTACACTTTGTGGCCATCTTGTATGTTTCTCACGCACGCACAATTTTTTTTTTAACGTGGAATTTTCTTGAAAGAAAGCAAAAAACAAACAAACAAAAGACAGGTTTCCCAAATGGCCGAAAATTTGCCAGCAGACAGTAGAGAGATGTTCCTGCCGTCTTTGCTGCCCTGGCTGTACCTCTGTCCTGTGTCGGTAAATTGATGGTGTGGACTTGTCGGAAGCAGGTCAGACCGTTGTTCTCTGCCACTGTTCTGGGCTGTCAGGCTGCAATTCCCAAACTTCTGAATAAGTCGCACCTTCTCTAAAATGTGGTCTTGAGAAAGGAAGGAATTAAGAATTCTGCAGTCCCGGTCTCTCTCTCTCTCTCTCTTTCTCTCTCTCTCTCTCTCTCCTCCCTCCTTCTCTCCCTCCCTCTCTCCCTCTCTCTTTTTGCCAGAAAAGCATCTTAGGTGAACCAATGTGGGGGGGTGGAGCAAAGCCCAGGACCTGGTTGTGAGGAAGTGTGGGGAGGGAGGGGGTTCTTTGGAGCTGTGTCTCAGTAGGAGTGGGCATCTTGCAGTGTCAGGGGTTTAAATTAAGCCGGGAGGAGGGGGGGGGACCATCCCAGCCGCCTGCAGCATCGACTCCGGCATCCTTTCGGGTGCAGGGACCCAGCTGACACTTCTGATTTCGGGTGCTGCCTCCTCAGCAGCAGTCTGCAACTTGCCGGCATCCGGGCAGGACATCGGCCAGCCGCTGAGCAGAGAAGCAAGAGGTAACTTTCGGGGAGCGGCGTGTGGGTTGCTTGAGGCTGGGTCTGCCCGTTTGCCGCGCTCCTCGGGTACCCGGAAGGATGCCCTTTCCTCGGGGGTTGAAGCAGCTCTCCCCGCTAAGAAGCTGCAGCCCACTCCCTGCACTTTACAAAAACTCTGGGTTCCATGAACTTCCTCCAGGTCCTGCCCTGCCTGGCTTTCCAGCCAGGGTGGTGTGGGGTAGCGCTGAGTCAGTTCAGGGCAGCCCATTTCCCAAAATCATTTTAAAATGCTGTTCGAAGTATTATTTTCAAATGGATTTCTTTCTCATGTTGGCTTGCGCCTTGCATTTGAATTACGCTACAAAGAATCTAAGTTTGTGGCAGAAATTTGAGAGGGGGTGGTTAGTATTTAAAAAAAAATTCTCCATTGCAGCCCTGCTGCGGTCCGGCCACCTGGGTAACTGCAGAGGCTGCCGCCGCCGCCGCCGCCGTGCAGGCAGCCTCTTCTCCACCCGGAGGGCGTCTGAGCCTCGATTCCCACTCACCTGGCTCCTCCAAGCACTCCCCACCCCGTTCTCCACCTCCTTGCCCACCCAACCCACTGCAGAAGCCCCTGGTAAGTGAGCAGGTGTCCGTGACACTCGGGGTTTGAAGGAGAATTTGGACACTGCAGCTTTAAGAATGCCGTACTGCGAAATCTTTCTCCTTCAAGTGACTGCAGAATCACAGCAGCAGCAGCAGCAGCAGAAGCAGCAGCAGCAGGAGGAGGGGAGGGAGGGGGAGGAGGAAGGAAGAGGAGGAGGAGGAGGAGGAGGAGGAGGAGGAGGAGGAGAAGGAGAAGGAGGAGGAGGAATACCCACTCTCAGTCAGCCTGTTGGGTACCTGGGACTGGGGAGTGCTCGCCCGCGCCCCCTGCAAAATTCAAAGCACAATCAGGACCTTACTTTGCATTGGTTTCCCTCCCACAAGCTTCTGGTGGGGGGGGGGACCCCACGGACTCACCGATGAGTTTGAGCTGAGTCCTTGCCTGGGTGCGTGCCGGCTCGGTTCGGTTCGCGGCAGGTTAATTGGCTTTTGGAGCCTTGTGGAATCGAGCTGTAGAATTTGGTCTTGATCTCTACGGGGCGATCTTTCCAGCCCGGTGGTGAGAACCCTGGGGACCCAGATGCAGCACAGCCTTCACTGCCATATTAATTGGAGGTGGAGCTTTTATTCTTTGGGGTTTACTGAGACGAGCTTTGGAGGGAAAGTCGGAAACAGTGCTTTGCGACTGCAGGGCCTGAGGCTGCAGCATTTAAGAGGAGATGAACTCCCTTCTGCATTAGTAGGAGGTGTTGAGCGACGATGCGGAGTGCCAGGCAGTTGTGGGGGGCTCCTCCAGGCGGGGATTACGCGGAAGCAGCAGAGAGCACACTTGGGGCTGGGGCTCTTTCTGGGGAAATGCACAGACAGCCGGAGGGCCAGACTCCCCCCCACCCCCCAGCCAGTAGAGGACAGCCCCAAAGCCAGTTGCTGCCTCCGTAGGTGCCGGCTGGAGGACGTCCCGGGCTGGCACAGCTCGGACGGCATTCCCAGACATATGGTGCTTTGGATCAGGGTCTGCATCGGCTGTGATGTCATGCGGGGCCACTGGTGGCGTCTGCCCAGGTGGTCCCAGGCCCTGGAAGGGCTGAGCTTCTCAACATTCCTCCTAAAGCACAAAGGTGTCTTTTAACAACAACAACAACAAAAAGAAAACTTTAGTTCTCGCAATAAATCAGGTCTACCTCTCAGGTGCTGCAGCAAACCTCTGGGATATAAGTTAGCCAGGCAAGCCACTGAAACTGCCACTGGACTGAGGCTGGAGATGTGCCATGACCTCCGAGGTGGTCCGGTTCATGCTCTAGGCAGGAGCCAGACTTGGAGGCTCATCTTTGGAAAGCTCTGCCTGGGCTCCAGCAGGGGCTGTTGGCGTTGAATTTCCTCGGCGCATGAGAGGGGCTCTGATCAAATTCTCAGTAGATTTGTGGGGAAATGTGGGTTTGTGAGCAAATGCGGTACAAACCGCAGAATTGTACCGCATTTGCCTCGACTGTAAAGTGCTCCACGGGTGAAAGAGCAACCCCCCAATTAGGAGTATCTTTCTGCTTCATTCCTTTCGAACACCTCATTCTGTCCCTCATGGGCCTTTGTCTGGCTCCACCCACTTTCATGCCTCCTCTGGATACTTAAAGCCATCTCTGACCTCTGCTAACAAACCACCTATGTGGTGTGTTTGCAGGACCCCTTGGGTGACAGGCAGCCACTTTGTATTTCTGGACTAACATCCTGGAACGCGAAAGATTTCGAGCTCCGTGAGGTGTTGGGGTCCCACATGCCAGGGTCTCTTGGGGTCAGCTTTGTGTGAGGCTGGAGAAGGGCGCCTCACTGGGGTACCAGGCAGAACTTGCCCACCCCTCTCCGCTCCTGCCACCAGGAAGCCGCTAGGACTCGCCGTTTGGACATAGGATGAGTGATGAGTTTTCTCTTATCAATGAAGTGACGGTGTGAGTGGCCTCTTACCACCTTGGGGAGTGAGAGAAGGGAGCTGGCGTGCCCAGCCCGGATGACACAGGAGCAGCCTTTATACCTAGAGTTAATTTCTTTATATCTGGAATCAGCTGAGAGACAGGCCTCCTGTCCATGGCTGCAAGGCTAATAATAGTGCTGCTGGCCCCCAGCATCCCACCCCTGTCCCCTTGTCTCTGGTCCCCTGTGGGGAGGTCAGGTGAGACAGAAACTTCACAGATGTGCGCTAAGGGGGAACAGGTGACCCCTGAGCCCAGCACTCTGACCTCACCGGGGCTTGTGCCCTGAATTACATACACTGCTCATCTGCGCTGAAAGAGGGGCTTCTATAAGCTTCTCACTGTGAGAGGCCTCAGGCAGCCCTGTCTGGGCCAAAGTGACCCGTCATGGCGGTCGGGGATGAGCAGCCGAGGTCACACCGGATCCTCAGGGATGGTTAGGTAGGGGAGGGCCTTAACCCCTGCAGGCCCCTGGAGGCCCTCATCTGTGGGGCAGGACAGGGAGGCCAGCTGCCAAGGGCTGGTGAAGCCAGAGCTGGCCCAGGCCAGCGACAGGCCAGCGTTTCCCAGGTTTCATCAGGTGAAAAATCCAATGCAACTGGTGACAACCACCACATGCCTCTAGGGTCCCCCCCACACCTGTGTCAGGCCCACTAGCCAGGGGGCTGCAGGGGGATGGGAGTGAGCAAGAGATTCCTCCCTGCCTGGCCAATGGGTCCGATCTCCATGGCCTGTGCCTGACCCCACCGTAAGGTAGAGGATAATAGGGATCTGGGCTGGTCTTTTAAAAAGAACTCTCTATCTTTCCATCCCCCAGAGCCATCAGAGCAGAGTGCATTATTGTACAGGAATGGTTGTGGAGGGGGGGGACGAGGCTGGAGCCGGTCCCTGAGTTAGGTGGGGGGGGGTGCCTGGAGGAGCGCTTTGGACAGGAGGGGGGTGCATGTCTTGGTCCAAGGCTGGGGCGCCTTGCAATGCAGCAGTCAGTGCTGACTCAGAGCTTCTCCCGTTCTCTCCGCTCCTACCCCAGCAATTGCCCCAGCCTTGGCCAGCCGAGCCCTGGCTGCTGGCTCCCCTCCTTGAGCAGGGGCAGTGGGAACCCGAGCTGCTGCAGGCCCTCCCCCGCCCCCCTGCCGCCCGGGGCCAAGTCAGCAGTGCAGGCCGCTGCGAGGCTGCAGCAGCAGGCGGTGCAGAGGCCCTGCACCACTGCTCCGGGCTGGCGCCTCTGCCTCGCGTCCTGACGGCCACCTCCTGGCGGCTGCGCACAGCCAGCCTGAGACAGGACCCAGTCCCTGATTGGTGCAGTGAGTGAGCCTCTTGTTTTACTTATACAACCTTCTACACGACTCCCTCGGAGTTGAGGACTGGGACCGGAGGCAGCCTTGCCCACGGGAAGGAACAGTGATGGATGAGGCTCTTGTACCAACCGGCTTCAGGTGCGTCCATTTCCCCCACAGGCACTTTTGGTGTTGAGCACCCACCAAGTGTGGGGGCACGGCGCCTGGAAACCTCCACAGAGGCACGGGACGTGTGGCTCCGAGATGAGCCGAAGGGACCTGTGTCCGGGGCCTGCCTTCTGCTCTCCTTCGGATCGTGGATGCCAGTTTGGAAAGTGAAGCTGCCTTTCCAGTTGGCGGGTAAGGAGGGGACTCGCAACTCAAGTGTCCTCTCAGATGAGACGTTCTCGGACCACAGTTTTGAATGCTCCCCCTCAGGATTCCTGGGACGGCCTGGAGATGGACTAAGGCACAGAAGGTGGTAGGAGGAAGGGATTTTCCCCCCCCGTGTCATGGAGTTGGTTGCAGACGGTTAAAGGTGGACATGCAGGGAGTGCAGCTTCCCCTGCAGAGGGAGGCTGGGCCAGCAGATGTGGATAGGGCCCAGGAGCTGCTGACCCTCCCGGATGATGTGAGGGCCTTAGGTGGCAGGTACCAGAGGCCTGGGGACAGAAAGGGCAGTCCCAGGGCATCCAGACAGCTCCGCCTGCCCAGAATAGCAGCCTTTGGTGCAGGTCTTTATTTATGCCAGCGTCATGAAAATGCTGCCCGACTTGTCCCCAGGGGCCTGTTCCTGGCAAAAGCCTTGTCTGCTGGCAAGATGGGAAGTGATGTCACACTGTGCACATGAGCCTGCCCCTCTGGGGCTGCTCACGGTTGTGAGGCCGAGCACAGACGGACGCCTCCTCCTGTCCTGGACCCTGAACTTATGCGGGAAGAGCCTCGGCCCCGAGGGCTGCTCACTCGGGTGTCTCCACCTTGGAGGCTGCCCTTGGAGCCTGCATTGCACTGGGAGGGAGATTGGAGATGGGTCGGAGATGGGACAGAGATGGCAGGGGTCCTGGGGACTGCGGACCCTGGTCTGAACTGACGTCATCAGCGTGTTGGGCCTGCCTGGGCCTGTGGCTGCCCCAGAACTGACACCAGGAGCCCTCTTGCTCAGCCCAGGACAATCACAGCACTGCAATTGCCAGACTCCCTGCCAAGGACACAGGGACAGGCGGCTCTCCAGGGAACTGCCTGCACCCTCTAAGCTGAGCCAACTGGCTAGCCCTGAAGTCCCTGCGGCTCCTCCAGGGACAAAGGTCTAAGGAAAAGAGGAGGGCCAGCAGAACAATGGTGGGCCTGGTTTTCAGCTAGAGACGGGACACTGATGGAGCTCGCCTGGGAAGGCGGCAGCATCTAGAATCCCGAAGATGGGGATTACCAGGGGTGCAGGTGGGGGGCAGCGGGGGAGGTTTCCAAGGTGCTGCTGGGACCCTAGGGCCCCGGGGCCCTGACCCTGATCCATGGCACGCCCCGCCTGACTCTTTCTGCTTTCCACGGAATGCGGAGTCAGCAGTTTCTCAGCTGTTCCCATTCTCTGCAGATCTGACAAGGGAGCAGAAGCTGCCTCTCCTCTCCTGCACGTGAACTTCAGCCTCGCGGGGGAGAGACGCTTAGGAATCATCTGGTGCAAGCCCCAGACTCAGAGATGAGCACATTGAGGCCCAAAGAGGAACCCGGCTATCTGCCCAAGGACACGGGCAGCTCAGGGCAGACCTGGCAGTCCATGGGGCGTGTTCTGAGCTGGCAGGTGGGACAGAGATAAAGTCATCAGCGCTAGACCCATCAGGCATGCTGACTCAGGCAAAACAGAACAAGGTAAGGAAATTGGGGACCGGGAGGTGACACAGACCTGGGGTCCCACCCCCACCCCACCCCCAGAAAAAAAAAACCCACAGGCGAAGCTTACTGGACATCAGGTTGTGCTGCTCTGGGAACCGAACGCTGCCTCTGACAGGGAGTTTATAACTCCCACTGGGCAAAGTGCCGCGGGAGAAAACATGGGGTTTTTATAGTTACTCCGCTTTTCACTTCTGGGAAATTGGGGCCACTTAAGTCTGGCGGCTCCCAGTCAGGTTATTAGTGTTGTGATTCAGGCTTCTTCCAGCAGAGGGCTCCTGAGGACGCGGGAAGGAAATCCAGCCGGTTGTGGCGGTGCGGGTTGGGTTTTCTGGATGGAGTGGGGATGAAGTGTTTAGTTTTGTATGATTGATCCCATGCGTTCAGGCAGAAGGGTTTTGCAAGATTTTGTTTTGCCTAATAAAAACAGAACGTTTGCTTAGAACTCTCCCTGCCATTCAGCAGACGTGTCACCTCCTAGGTCATCCCCTGTTTCGTCTGGGCTTCTTACAGAGCTCTCCTCCAGCACGCAGCGGAGGGATATGCTGTCTATCACTACTGTTCTCGTTTCTTAGAGCCAGCCGCCTGGGCTAGTTGTGCATACGTCTGTCATCTGAGAACATTTAGCAGTATTCCCTAGGAGAGCTGACCATCTGTGAACGGGGTGGCAAAGGACAGATAGGACAGCCCACCAGCAACACTGAGTACACTGGTCCCCATTTGCAAGATCTCCAGGCTGCCTCTGTATTTCAGTCCAGGCCTTATGCCCACCCTTGGCTTGGGAAATATTTTAGAATGACAGTAGCAAATCCAGCCAGAAGTCCACATGGATTGGCCATGGGGTTTGGTGTCATGCTTTTCCCACCAGCCTCTCCCTTGATGATCTGTCTTTCTGTCCTTGTTTGGTAGTTTCTACTCAGGGTCTTAAGTCACTTTTGTGCCCAGTGAGTTTCCTCTGACCTGCTGAAGGCTTTCCCCTGTTTAATTCTGACCTGGTGTTGTTATGAGTAGGACCAATCTGAATACCTTTGAAACTAACATGCTGCATCCTCAGGACCTACTGCTACCTGGAGGTGAATTACTATGATTAGCTTAGAAGACAGCCCATCTCCCTATGTTATGAGGTCACTTCTCTCACCTATGGTAAAATATGGCTTCCAGGTTGTGTTAGCATTCCAAGTGGTAACATCTTAGTTCTCCACTTTAGGGCTGCCTGGTCAAGTGCTTGTGGGCGTAAAGGCGGCAGGGCAGGTCAGCTGCCACACCCCTTGGTTAAAATGCAGATGGTGAACTTGACAGAGGTGGAGAAAGTTAACCCAGGAACTTGACTAGGGCCGTCTCAAGTGGGACCAAGAGGCAACACATAGGTTTTCTTTTGACTTTAGTGTTGTTAAATTATTATATCTCCCCCAAGAATTCTTGATAATTCAGTTCAACCCAATAAGTATTATATGCAGCATCCCCTGACATGATTATCAGGCTGTGAGTGGGTACAAATGGTATAAGGCAGTGGTTTTCAACCACCAGTCTGCCCAAAATTTCATGCCCGTCTGCAAAAGAGTTAACCACCTTGATGTTGTGTAAAGATTATAGACCTCAGCCGGTCTGCGGAAGAATACTACGTCAGGGTGATTAACTCTTTTGCGGATCGGCAGGAAATTTCTGGCAGACCGGCACCAGTCTGCGGCCTGGCAATTGAAAACCACTGGTGTAAGATCTGATCCCTGCCTTTAAAACCCAACAGCCCATCACTGTATCACAATAGGGTGGCAAAGCACCAAGGGATAGGGGTCGCTTCTCCATGACAGTGTTGAAGTTCTGCCTTTTCCTCCTCCCTCCTTGAACCAAGTCCTGGTCAAGAGAGGACAGGTGGACATTGGCTAAATCACTTGAGTTTCAAAGTGTGGCTTGTTGACCTGTCCAGTCCCAGGCCTCAAGTACCTACTGCAGTTCCCCAGGGGCAATGCCCGCCGCTTGCTTTCTTGGGAGATCTTGCTTCCGTGTCTGTCTGCTGGGGGCAGGTCAGGATGAGCTTTATGTTCAAAAAGGGCCTTCAGATTTTTTAATCTGTTTTCTAGTCAACAGCTCAATTCTTTTGTTATTTCGGGTGTTGTGTGTGTGTGTGTGTGTATTCTGCTTTTTGAAATTTAAACGTTTGAAAAGCATTTTTCTAACCCAGCTTTGACATTTCTTCATCTTGTCAGCCCCTGGGTGTCACACGTCCCCAGAGAGGCCCTGCTGCACACAAGGCGTTGTCCCGTGTGGTCTGAAGGTCACCTTGCCCAATAGCGCAACTGCTGTCACTAGTCTGCTCAAGGTCTCAGAGATATCAGCCTTCCTCCTGGGTCATCGACGTGCTTATTTCACAGCAGTGGACCAGACATAGGTGGTTTCATGAAGAAAGTACAAATTTGGTTTTTCTTCAAAACAGGAGGGACTAGAAAAAAATTGATAAAATTGTGAAATGGGTCAAGGTTGTCTTCGGTGCTCCCCCACTGTGTTCACTGACCTCCCAGGTGACTGACTTCTCCAGGCTCAAAGGGACCTCAGGTCGACTCACCCTAATGCTGCTATTAGCCTTGTGGTCTAAGTGCCATGTTTGTATCAGGTCTGACCTGTCTCTCTCCCACCTTAGACATTTACAGATTTTGTTGGGAATACCAGTGCCTGTAGCCCTCTGGAAGGCACACGCTCCCTCGGGCATTTCTTGGACACAGCAGTGCCTTAATTTTTTTTTTCTTAAGTGAGAAGCGGGGAGGCAAAGAGACAGGCTCCCACATGCACCCCAACTGGGATCCACCTGGCAAGTCCCCTACTGGGCCAATTCTCTGCCCATCTGGGGCTATTGCTCTGTTGCTTGGCAACCGAGCTATTTTAGCACCTGAGATGAGACCATGGAGCCATCCTCAGCACCCAGGGCCAACTTGCTCCAACTGAGCCATGGCTGCAGGAGTGGAAGAGAGATATAGAGAGCAAGAAGGGAGAGAGGGAGGGGTAGAGAAGCAGATAGTTGCTTCTCCTGTGTGCCCTGACCAGGAATCAAACCCAGGATGTCAATACGCCAGGCCAACACTCTACCACTGACCCAACCAGCCAGGGCCAGAGTGCCTTAACTCAAAGGAGAGGTTCCTACCAGCAAAATCACCTGTGGGAGAGAAGGCTAGTGAGGGTTACCTGGGAAGGCCTGCCAAGTGCCCACAGGTTGCCTCCCTGCACAGTCGGCCCTAGAGTGGGTTTGGTTTTCATAACTACTCTACTTCTCTGCTTCTCTGGGTCTCCACAGGCCAAAAATGACCGCTCTCCCGAGGCGTCCTTTTCAGGCACAAGGGAGAGACACAGTTCCAGTGAAGACATCCTGTGAGTGCCCTTCCTCTCCTCCGGCCAGGAATCCGGATGTGGGCAGTACAGTCTTCCGAGGGCTGTGCTAAGCGGTCTTCCTGTTTATAGAAAGATCTGGATGATGCTGGTCTGTGGCCACCTACAGTGAAAGGAGTGATGACTGCAAATCTGTCACTTGGTAGTGTCTGCCCAAAAGGTGGAGGGCAAGTGTGGGTGTGGCTGGATGGGAGAAAAGGGGGTTCCTCCAGGACAAAGACTTGCATCATTAATGAGGCTTCCCCTCGTGGTCCATCAGTGGGAATTATTTCTATATCTAAGATCTGGGCGCCTTTCTTTCTAGCTTTCTCTGTGGACCTCAGCTGTCCTTCAAGGTAGACTTACTGTAGGTAGGCACCCAGTCCACCAATTACTGTTTCTCTTTAACATCTGCCCTGTTTCACGAGGGTCCCACCTGTCTTAGGCATTTCTATCCCCCACTCCACAGTCTCAAAGCCCAGGTGTGTAATTCTCTTCAACCCTCCCACCCCCTTCAATGGATGACTCTCACGTCTATAGAACAATCCACATTTCCTACCAGAGTGGAGTGACTTTTCCTTTTTTATTTCTTTTCCCTTTCTGATGAATCACTAATGTGGTTATCAGAAATAATGAGCTCATGTTCATCTTTTCTGAATGAGGGGAGAATGGTCATTATTTCCCCCTTCGGGGCGCTTTGGCTGTAAGAACGAGTATTGAAACCATGGGCTTGAGAACCCCCTTAGTCCCACTCCCTCTGATGTCTCCCTGGGTGCCCAGGGCAGAAAACGGCTCAGTGGTTACAGCCTCTGGTTCTCACTGTCCCGTGGCGACGATTACGGCACTAAGGATTGGTGAATGTCAGCCACTGGTGCTCTAGCCCGGTTCTGGGTGGAGTGGGGGGAGTGGGAGGGGACTGGGCGGGGTCCCAGAGCAGGGAGGAAGTTAGTGTGGCTGGAACAGAGCCAGCACGAGGGAGGGAGCGGCAAAACAGGAGGTCAAGAGCTGGTGGGGGTGCTGGTTCATGGGAGCTTTTTAGGCTGGGGAAAGGCCTTGGGCTTTGACTCTGAGTGGGGGGAGGAGCCACTGGAGGGGTTTGAGCAGAGCAGTCACGTGATTTGGCTTCATTCTGAATAAATCACTCCTGCAGCGGTGCTAAGGACCAACTTAATCGTGCAGGTGGCAGGATGACAGTCGCTTGGGCAAGACTGAGTGAAAGCAATGAATGTGATTAAAAAAAAAAAAAAAAAAAGCAGGGAGGGTCTGGATTCCAGCTGTATTTTTCTTTAAAGATTTTATTGATTGATTCTAGAGAGAAGAGAGAGAGAGAGAATGGGGAGGAATGGGAAGCATCAACTCATAGTAGTTGCTTCTCATATATGCCTTGACCCAGCAAGCCTGGGGTTTCGAACCGGTGACTCCAGTGTTCCAGGTGGACGCTTCCTCTACTGCACCACCACAGGTCAGGTTCTGGCTGGCTTTTAGGCTATTTTATTTTCCCATCTGTATTTTAAAGGTGGAACCAGCAGGCTGTGCTGATGGTCACTGGTGGCCCGCAAGGATGTTTGCCAGCGAGCCGACAGGATGGGGCTGCTGTGTGTGGGGGTGGGGGCAGGCTTTGGGGGGCAGTCTGGGGAATCAGGGTGCAATCAGGACTTTAGTGTGGGATGTCTTGTGTTTCCAGATTCCTGTTCCATAGCCATGAGACTTTGAATTGGCACTAGGCTGTCAGTCTGGAGGTCAGCGGAGAGGGTGTGGCTGCAGATATTAACTTGGGAGTGTGCGACAATGTGGTTGACACGCCATGAGGCGGGATGAGGTCACCCAGGGAGGGGGAGTAGGTGGTCTGACCCCGGGGGTCCTCCAGCAGGAACAGAGTGGGAACTGAGGGAAGAACCAGCAGAGAGACCAAGAGGGAGAGGTCGGTGAGGTAGGTAAGAACCATGAGAGAGTAGTATCCAGAAATGCAAATGGAAAAGCAAGATGGGGACTTGGAATTGACCATGGGGTTTAGCGACTTTGACCTTGACAAAGTAGGAGTAGGACAAAGGCAAGCTTCCATGCTGCCTCCCTAGATCCGGGTGAGGAAGAATGTTCAGACTCGGCGCCGGCAGCTAAGTGGGTGGGCTCTGGCCAAGCAGCCTGCAGGTTCTGAGACCTCACAGGCGCAGGGGAGCCCTGTCCCTTTTGCTGTAGGTCTCGGAAGGTGCAGCTGCAGGGGCAGGGCACCTGTCTTCTGGTCTCCAGTGATTGCATAAAGATTGCCTCCAGGGCCATTAGTCTGTGGGGCCAACCCCCCACCCCAATCTAGTTCTGCTCCTTATTGGGGGCTGCCCAGCACCCGTGACCCGTCTAACCTTTCAAAATATTTTCCCAACCTCAGTCACATTGCTACTTTCCAAACACCATCCTTGGGCTCGTATTCAGATCGCAGCTTTAAAATCAGAGCACATTGGCTGGCGGGTATCAAAAGGCCTTCAGATCTTAAGTAATTTAAAAGACAAGTTGGTGACCAAAGGAGTCTCTTTACCATGTTGCATTGGGGGATCCCAGGCACCCAAAGTGGGTTGTCACGGAGACACCTATCAATACCTGCTATGGTTCATGTACGGAACAGTGTCTTTGTGTGAGTACCACGCGTGGGGAACTGTGTCTTAGGGTTCTTTCTCCTAAGGCCCCTCAACGTAAGCCAGTGACAGCAAGCCAATGTGTGACATGGCTCAGGCTTGCAATTTTCTGGTGCTCTGATTTCATTCACGATCGATTTTAGAGCCACAGTGTCCAATTCAGTAGCCACTCGTCGCACGTGCTGATACAATGAGGAAGGAACTGAATTTCACATTTTATTTACTTCAGAAGTTCCAATAGACACTCTCAGTGCTGAGATATGCCTTGCATACCATAAATTTTAAAGTGTACAATTTAGTGGGTTTCAGAATATTCACAAAATTGTGCAACCATCACCATGTTCTAATTCCAGGACCTTGTTATTCTTTTTTAATTTACTTTTCTTTCTTTTTTTTAAGGTGAGAGGAGGTTAGATAGTGAGGCAGACTCCCACATGCGCCCGACCAGGATCCACCCGGCAACCCCATCAGGGGCTGATGCTTGAGTACAGAGCCATTTTCAGTGCCAGAAGCCGATGCGCTCCAACGGAGCTCTATCCTCAGTGCCGGAGCAATGCTTGAACCAATAGAGCCACTGGCTGCAGAGGGTAAGAGGGATAGGAGGAGAGGGAGGAGGGGAGAAGCAGATGGTTACTTCTCCTGTGTGCCCTGACAGGGAATCAAACTAATTTACATTCTTGGACAAAATCGACCCCTAGGCTGACTGGGGAGCAGGACTCCTTGGGCCTCTGTGGTTAAACTTAAGACCTGAAGGCCTCTGGGATTGCACTGTTTCACAGCCGTGTGTGGGGAGGTGGTCAGGTCACACCCAGGGGCCCGAGCGAAGCTTGTTGATTCTACCTCCGTAGCTCCCTTCCTCAATAGCCCTTGTTCCGCTTGGAAGTTAGGGCTGTGTGTCTGTCCGGGTGCTGGATAGGTTCTAGGGGAAATACAGATAAGTTTGGTGTCCTTGTGCTTGGGAAGGGGCTGGAGAGAGAACAAGACAGACTTCAGTCTTTATAGACGCTCAAAACAATCCTCAGGAACACAAAAATTCTAAAAGAAAAAAAAAGAGGTTTGGATCTGTTTTGGCCTCTCTGGAGAGAAAAGTAGATAACTCACTCGTTAGTCAGAGACTGGCGTCTCCAAAGGGTATTCATTCATCGCCTGCCCGGGTCAAGGCCTTTGGGCAGCTCTGAAAGGAAAGCAAGAATGGGCAGGGGTCTTTCTGACAGGGGCGCTCCCAGGTGTCCGATGTGTGCATGGAGCAGAGAGCTAATTAACGCTTCCTCGGGGCCTGGCACTCCAGATGAGTGCTGAATGTACGACAGTGCCTGCTGTGTGCAGATATTCTGTCCAGTGCAGTCCTTACAGTCACCCTGAGGGGTGGGAGTGCCTCATTCTTCATCCATTCATTCATTTGGCAATGTTTATTTATATATTTATTTATTTTTGTCTTTTTCTGAAATGACAAGCGGGGAGGCAGAGAGACAGACTCCCACATGCGCCTGACCAGGATCCACCCAGCATGCCCACCGGGGGCAATGCTCTGCCCATCTGGGGTGCTGCTCCATTGTGGCTGGAGCCATTCTAGCACCTGAGGCGGAGGCCATGGAGTCATCTTCAGCACCCGGGCCAACTTTGCTCCAATGGAGTCATGGCTGCGGGAGGAGAAGAGAGAGATAGAAAGGAGAGGGAGAAGGGTGGAGAAACAGATGGGCACTTCTCCTGTGTGCCCTGGCCAGGAATCAAACCTGGGACTTCCACATGCGGGGCCAATGCTCTTCGCTGAGCCAACAGGCCAGGACCACAATATTTATTGAATCCACACCACAAGCCTGATGCTATCTGTACACATGTGGATACCGAGACTTGGGGAGGCGAAGCAGTTTGCTAAATTGAGGCAGGATGGCAGGTGTTTAAGGAGTGAAGCCTGGAGTTGAAGGGGCATAGATTTGGGCGCTGGTTCCACTCCACTCTCCTCCTTTTGGTGGTAGCCACGTTTTTCCTTTTTTGGTCCTCGATTTCTTCACCTGTGAATGGGGCAGTACTCGCACCTGTCTCAGGACCATTTTGAGGATTGGATGAGATTGCCTGGGGGAGGGTTCAGGAGGATGCCAGGCACACTGAACACTTCCTGCAGGCTATTACCACTGCCCAAGGTCACACAGTGAGTCAGGATTAGAACCCACTTCCCTTCCATCTCTGTGTGCTACCTCCAGAGCCATCTGCCTCATCCAACCCTCTCGTTGAGTATCTATCTGCAGAGGCCTTCATCTTCCCCAGGGAATCTGCCCCAGGGAATCGTCCCTGTCCCTGCTCGCTGGTGTGGGAAAGGCAAGGCTGGCCTGCGGCCGTCCACCTGCACCTGGGTCTTCTCACCTGATGGCAGGCTCTTTCCTTCTCTGTTCTAGAATCCCTGGAAAAGTGTGGGAAACCTGAGCTCCACACAGACTCAGCCCTGTTAGCCTTGGGATCCTCATGCCCCAAGCGGGGCAGCTCCCACGGGCCTCTGCTTGCTCCGCTCCCTCCCACATGCCCCAAAGTAATCACACACACAGCCAGAGCCACTTCCCTGCTGTCCCTCCCAAGGACCATTGTCTCCCAGTGCAGGACCGATGGGTCTCCCACTCGCACCTCTGGGAGATGTTGCCTCATGAGGCCAAGGAGACCTTTGTCCTTCAGTTTTGTGTGGAGGAGGCAGTGCCTGCCAGATCCCGGGGACATCGTGAGGAGTCATGCAGTTGTGCCACAGTGTGAGTCTGTGAGGAGGGTTTGCTTCTGATGAAGCGATTTCTGTCCTTCCAATAACCTCCAGGGCAGAGGGAGGCCTGAGGGACTGACTCCCTCCCCTTCAACGTGGGCCAGCCGGGCAGCTTGCAGCTTGTCCCCTGCGGTCTGGAGATCCCGCCTGGCGCACTGGGTGGGATCTGCCACCGCTGCCTATGGGATGGAGGCTGCCGAGCCCCTTCCCCACAGGGAGGGGGTCTTCACGGGGGCTCCTGCACTCACTTGTGTCCCCACCAACTCCGAGGGTGACTTGCCCTCGCTCAGGACAGTTTGGAAACCGAGAGCATTGGGAGATTGGGAGGTAC
This sequence comes from Saccopteryx leptura, assembly GCF_036850995.1. Classification (NCBI taxonomy): domain Eukaryota; kingdom Metazoa; phylum Chordata; class Mammalia; order Chiroptera; family Emballonuridae; genus Saccopteryx; species Saccopteryx leptura. The sequence continues at coordinate 89,335,535 of NC_089505.1, read as the reverse complement.
TAGCCATGCGGGCTGACCGGGCCTTCCCGCAGCTCCGCGCTCAGGACCCGTGTGCTCAGTTGTGTCTCGGAAAACCTTTATGCTGGGGACGGGGAGCGCTGCACCCGGCCCTCAGTTGAGCTGACACCCCCCCCCCCCGCGCCCCCCTCCCAGCTTCCAAGCGCTGCGCCTCCGTCGGTGCCCCGGGACCAGACGCGCCAAGTCTTGTCACCCAAGTGGCCGGCAGCGCCGGAACTTGGGGGCTGGGTGAGTGGGGGCGGGGCGCTGGGCTGGCGGGCGGTGGCTGCGGCACAGTGCTGGTTCCTGGCACCAGGAGTCATTTCTCGGCTCCGGGAGTCCAGGGCTGTGTGGGACCTTCTGGCTCTCCGGGCTGGCCATGTTGTGGAGGCTACGGTTACAGACTCGGAATGCCTCCTTCAACTTTTCCCCTCTTTTCCAGGAAAGGCCCGCGGGCTGGGCATCACGGGAGCGCCCCCGGGGTTTCTCTTTGCTTTCTTTCACGTCTCCCACCCCCATCCCCGCCCGCCAGAGCTTCGGTCCCACCTTGGAGAGTGAGGAGCCCCCCTCCCAAGGGTCGTCATGGCCCTGGAGCCTGGACGAGGTGCGCCCCAGGACTCCACAGCGGACATTGGTGAGGGGCGCTGCGCAAAGTTCGCGTTCTCACCAGAAAAGCGCAACCCAGGGGACGGCTGCGAAGAAAGGGCTCCCGGACTGGGCTCCGCCCCACGGGCGAACGGGCGTCGTCCCGCTGCAAAGCGCCTGGTGCAGCGCGCACAGCCCAAACCCCGACGTGACCCCGGTGTCCACAGCGCCCCCTACCCTGATCCGGCTCAGGCTGGCGCCACCGCCGCTCGCTCCTCCTTCTCCCACCTGGGCTCTTTTCCTTTTCAGGTGGAGGCAATACCCGCGACCGGTGCGTCTGGGGCGCGCCGCCTGCCAGGATCTCGGGCGGTGGAGACGCGTCTCCCGCCCAGGGTGGCGCACGCAGGAGGGAGGACCCAGAAGCGGGCTCCGCCTGGGCTTGCCTGGGCTTGTCCAGAGCCGGGCTGCTTCCCTCCGTGACCGCGCTGAGCGGGGGATTTGGAGAATCTGCGGGAGCCTTGCCGCCTAGCTGCCTCGCGGCGGACCATGGGAGGAGGGGGCTGGAGCCCGCTCGACCTGCTCACCGAGTCCAAAGGTGAGCGCAGGTAACCACTCGTGTTCTCAGTCTGCATGCAAGTTCCTATAGAAGGAGGCAGGAACTAGACCAAGTACTTGAATTATAATACTAATGGAAACCCTGTTGAATGGCGTGGCTTCCGAGTCATAAAGAGAAGACTTTCCCAGAAGCAACAGAATGCTTTTTGATTTCATAATCTCTGGAGAGAAAGGATTCCTTTTCTGAGTTTTGCTGGCTGGTTATTTCTTTCTTCCTCACGCTCCATCGTGGGTGCAGGGGGCTCGCGGGTCTTGGAATGGAAATGGGGCTCTACTTTTACTGCCGCTGCTCACCCACGTAAGAGCGGAGCAGGCACCTCGACCCCCTGAGTGTGGGGGTGGGTGGGGGGGCGTTGAGACTGGCTCCCCAGGGTGGCTGTGAAAAATCTTAGAGGGTGTGGAAAGTGCTACGATCACTAAAGTAGCGTGATAGAAGAGACTGTCTCCCCACTTGTGTTTTAAAGAGAGGCGGGGTGGGGGGGGGTGGAGAAGGGGCTTCAGTCTTTCTGTTCCCAACGTGAACTTGAGCACTACCCTCCCTCGCGCCCCACCCCCTACCCGCAGGCCCAGGAATTCGAGGGAGGGCATTTCTCATAGTGCACGCTCCTGCTGAGATTGGCAGGAGGCAGGGCCTGTGCCCTCCTGATACATCCTTGCCAGTCTCCTGCACATGGAGTGGCTGGGCTTCCTGGAATAGTGCCTGTGGAACTCTTTAGCAGATGCCAAGTCCTGTCAAGAGGGCAAAACGAGCCCCTGTAAGTTGTGTGGGCCTATTCTGTTTCTGCCTCCAGGTCTGAGAGCTCTGAGACAAACGGCCAGTCCCCGGAGGCTCTGCGCTCTGCATGAGCCACAAGTGCTGTGCAGCAGTGGCCGAGATGGGTGGGCTGAGCAGGCAAGGAAGCTACTTGACTTTCCAGGGGTGAGAGGCTGATGGGGCACAGCGGCTAGGACCCTGGGGCCCATTGGCATTGGCATCTGCTGCCATGTGGGTTACTGGCCTGTCTCCTGAGCTTCCCAAACCTGAGGACTGGCAAGGACTGGCCTGTTCTGCCCTGTCCATCAGCTTTCTCTCCAGTCTCAAGTATCCCTGGACCAAACGCTTTCTCCCCACCCTGTGCCTTTGGCACACATCACAAATCAACACTAAACTTCAACCAGGACCTTCTCATCATAGCATGCCAGCAGCACTGTCTATGGGTCGGGTAACCTGATTGCCATCCCAACCCCGAACCTGCCCTTGGAACTAGCCCCCAGGCTAGGAGGTGTAGGAAGATGAACAGATGAACAAGATGCCCCTGGTCAGCAGCTACTCAACCTCAGGTTAGAGGAGATCAGACATATCTAACAAGGCAGCAATTTTCAACCGGTGTGCTGCAAGAATTTTAAAACATGCACTACCTGACTATTTAGTCGGGACAGTGACCTCTTTTCCCTTCACATAAAAAAAAAAAATGACAACAGCCAACACAACAATAGCCATACAGTGTGAATCAATCAAAATTATACCTTTTTGTTGTATTTTTCCGAAATTAGAAGCAGGGAGGCAGTCAGACAGACTCCTGCACGGGCCTGACTGGGATCCACCTGGCATGCCCACCAGGGGGCGATGCTCTGCCCATCTGGGGCATAGTTCCATTGTGGCCGGAGCCATTCTAGTGCCTGAGGCAGAGGCCATGGAGCCATCCTCAGTGCCTGGGCCAACTTTGCTCCAGTGGAGCCTTGGCTGCAGGAGGGGAAGAGAGAAACAGAGAGGAAGGAGAGGGGGAGGGGTGAAGGAGCAGATGGGTGCTTCTCCTGTGTGCTCTGACTGGGAATCGAACCTGGGACTTCCACACGCAGGGCCAATGCTCTACCACTGAGCCAACCAGCCAGGGCCCTTATTTTTTTATTTTTTTTGGTCAGATTAGTAGAAAATATATTTTTTGGTGTGTCGCAGAATTTTAATAATTAGTTTATGTGTGCCATGAGATGCAAAAGGTTGAAAGTCGCTGCAAGAAGGAAATGGGACTCATTCACTGATTCATTCATTTATGCATGCAACAGACCCTTCCTGAGTCCTTGCTATGTGCTGGCCTCGTGTCCACATTGAGGCTGCAGAGTGAAACAAAGACACATCTTTGCTTGTGTGGAGCTGGTCTTCTGATAGAGGAAATGGGAGATGAATGAATAAAATAATATTTGAAACAGCAGGTTAGGTTACGGTAAATGCTATGAAGGGGTAGGAGGGTGAAATGTGCCAGGGAGGGGTGTTATTTTTGATGGGCAAGGGGATAAGTCATCGAGGTGAGAGCAGGGCTGGATTTCCAGGCCGCGGGGCCAGCAAATGCAGGTCCTGTGTTTGCAGCCTTTGAGATGTTTGCAAGGAAGCCCATGAGGCCAGGGAAGAGGGTGACAGGTGAAGCCAGGCCAGGTCAGGTAGGGCTCTGTGGGCCCTGGGGCCTCAGCCTAAAAACCCAAAGGGTGATGTGCAGCTGCCGTTGGAAGGTTTTGAGCTGCAACTCTTATGACCTGATGTTTTCAGATGGTCACCCTGGCTGTTGTGTAAAGAATTTACTGAGCTAGAGTGGCAGCAGGGAAACACTCTGGAGGCTGTTTCTTGGTCCAGCTAGAAACCATAGTGGACTAGGGCTGTAGTGTGGAGAGGGCAGAGGCAGGAGGCTTGGGAGGTACAGCCAGCAGTCCACGGCTGGGTGGGCGCAGGGAGATGCGGGGAAGGAAGAGGAGACGGCTGACTGCTCAGTCTGTGGCTGGCACAGATGGAAGAACCACTTACTGAGACGGGGAAGGAGCGGGCGGCGGGGTTTTCTGGAGTTCTGATCTGGCCGGTAAGTTGCCTGTTAGACCTCCCCACACGTGGAGATGGTTTGGGGTGTCAGAACCTGGACAATAGGAGAGAGGTTTCTGTGGCTAAGATGGTACCTGATGCCGTGGGACTGGGTGAGGTTGCCAAGGGGGTGGGTGGTGGAGCTGAAGGCAGGAAGCAGTCTCCTTGGAGAATGGGGAGAGGATGGATAAGGAAAAGGACCGAACAGCGCCTGACATACGGCAGTTGGTTGATCAGTACTGGTTGGGTGGACGGATGGACAGACACATGCGGGAAATGTGGCAGGGCTGCTGTGTGATGCAGAGGACCTAGCGGCCGACGGGAGACTGTAAGGAGACAGTGAGTGCTCTGGGATTTCAGGGGCTCACGGGGGTAGGGGGAGGCCGAGGCGGTTTGGGGGGAAGTAGAAGGGATTTGAGCTGAGCCTGGGAGAGAGAGCAGCCAGGATTTAGAGACAGTTGGAGAGAAGGGAACGGTACTTTGAAGGGAATGGCCTGAGCAAAATAAGGAATGTGTAAGGCCTACTTACTACTTAGCTGTCTGTTATAGGTACAGGAGGGGGGCTGGGTGGAGGGTTCTTATGAAGGGGGCGTTGGTGGGGAAGAATGGCTGCAGTCTACCCTCCTACCTCCTCGGGGAGACTAGAGGGCAGGGGGTCTAGCAGGGCAGAGAGAGAGCCAGTCCCCTGGGCCCTGCCCTCACTCCCTGGCCTCCACCCTCTCGGGTGATCCTCGTTTTTGATAGATGGAGAGTGAGGTGCAGGGAGGCAGGGCCTCACCTCCTTTGGGGGTCATGTGGGCACAGCCTCACCCTGGCTCTCCAGCTGTTCTTGCCCAGTTTGCACCTGTGCACCTGTGGCCGTTGCCAGAGGGCTTGCTCGCATCTCTGGTGTTAGCACCTGGGCAGGCAGCAACACCTGTTTGTATCACAGCACGAGGAAGAGAGTACTGACTCCAGAGCCACTACAAGTCACATCTTTTTCTTTTGGGCTGTGTGACAACAGGGCTGCTGGTGTGTGCCGTTGGGGAGGACTGGCAGGAGCCCTTTAAGTCCCAACGTCAGGGATTAGAGTCCTTGGCAAAGGAAACTATCGGTGGCCAGCTGTGGGCTGTCCCCTCCCGTTCGGGTCTGGCTGCAGATGCCGTGCAGAGGCTGCTCCAGGCCAGGGTTTAGCACCGAGTAGGGATCTTTTTTCTCCACTGAAAGTACCCCGGTTCCCCGTGGCGGCTCCCAGTGTCCATTAAGCACGTGGCTTTGAGTCAAAGGCTTGCTTCCCAGGGCCACCTCTGTCTCTCACTGCCGTTGCCGCGACTCTGGAAAGATGACTGACCTTGCTGGGTTGCGTTCCTCATCTGTAAAGCTGGGCTTTTATTAGGACCCATTTCATGAGCCTGGATATCAGCTAAATTAGATCATGAACATAAGCCGTGGAGCAGGAGTCTGTGGGCGCGGCTAGGTATCATTTGTGATAAGGAGCCTTGCTTTCCCAGATGTTTAACCATTCCACTAAATCAGGAGAAACTTCCTCTGTCTACACTGATAACATCCAGCCAGGTTCTTGGAGGTTCTAGTTTCATTGGGGTTTTTTTTGTTTGTTTGTTTTTATAAATAAATTTTTATTATAATGGGGTGACATCAATAAATCAGGGTACATATATTCAAAGAAAACATTTCCAGGTTATCTTGTCATTTAGTTCTGTTGCATACCCATCACCCAAAGAGAGATCGTCCTCCGTCACCCTCTATCCAGTTTTCTTTGTACCCCTCCCCCTCTCCCTCTCCCTCCTACCCCGCCCCCCCGTTACCACCCCACTCCTGTCTATGTCTCTTAGTCTCATTTTTATGTCCCACCAATGTATGGAATCCTGCAGTTCTTCATTGGTTTTGCATTGCAAAAATCCCTACTTCCACTTCCTAAAAAAAGCCCGATGCTTTTCTTTGTTGTAGCTGCTAGTATTGCAGACACTTCAGGGGATAAAATGCCTTGGGTGGGGATGCAAAGAGACACCCTGCTCCCCTGTTCCTGGCTGTGGGCAGGTGGTAGCTGACCCCAATGTGTGGAGTCAGTCCCCTGTCCACCCGTCTAGGCCCGGGGCCCCCCCTGGTCTCATGGTGCCAAGTGGCCCCTTCTGCACTGTCACTGGGTGCCGTTTGAAGGGCCGACGCACTCCGCCCAGCCTCCCCACCTCACCGGCCTGGTTCCCATCCATTCCCCTCCGTCCTCTAGGCAGCAGGCCACCCTTCCTCCTGGCCGATCGGCCTCATGCTGGGTGCCTCGCACCCTGTGAGAAAGTGGAGTTTCGACACTCAGTCCAGAGTGGGTGGAGGAAAGGGAAGGTCCACCCGGAGGAGAAAGAGCTGGCCTACAGTGGGGGCAGGGGTGCCCCTGTGGTGGGAGGGGCGTCAGCTGCCGTGAGCTGAATTGATTCCCAATCCTATGTTTCATGGCAGATGCCATGCAGAGGCATGAAACATATTCAGAGGTTGTCACATCATCTCACAACAAAATGAATGAAAATGGAGTTGGCAGTGGATGACAAGACTACTGTTGCTATAACCCCCCCAGTCTCTGAACCCCACTACCAGTGATGGGGTAAAGCAGTTTAAAACCCTGGACTTTGTGATGGACCCCTGATCAATACCCTGTCCTCTAGGGTCCCTGCCAGGCGAGTGCTTGGACTCAGTATTACTATACAAGCCCCAAAGCAGATCCAAGTCACTGCTTCCAGCCCCAAGAGACGGGGAAAGTTCTTGAAAATCTGCCGAGACACAGCAGCTCAGGGGCCTGGGTTGAATTTACTCGCCCTGAGTACCACCCAGCAGTCTCCCTGCCCTGGACGGCACCACCCTGCTCAGAGCAGAACTAGGGAGGGACGTGATGGGGGACAGAGAGCCTGTGAGGGTGAGAAGACAACCAGGAGGCCACCTACCAGGGAGGAGGTGGGACAGGCCTAGCTGAGCCCTCCCCTCAACCACCCCCTGGGCGGGGGCTGGGAGGGGTGACAGTTTGGCACTCCCAGGAACTGACTTAGCTCCTCAAAAGCCATTTGACCCCAGAATACTTTAAAACCTCCATTCCCTTCCAGCCACTAGTGCATCACTCATCAGCCACAGCATTCCTCACCGAATTTTGTTTAAAAGTGCAAACACTTCCCTGCCCGTCTGCCCCCCCCCCCCCCCCGGGGAACCGCACTTTCTCCCAGAGGCTTCCAGAAACGCAGCTTCACCTGTGTACACGCACCACTCATTCTGTTCACTTATGGGAACTGTCTCCATTTAAGCCGAATTACTGTACTGGAGGCCCACTCTTACGCTTGCCCCTTAAATATGCTGTCAACTTAACGTGGGTCGAAGTTATATTTGAAGCAGTACAAACATGTAAAGAACGTTGTTCGGGTGTGAGATGGTCCTCATTTTACTCCTCCTTTCCTTCGTGGCCCTGGGTAGGAATTTAAGGTCTCAACCCCGTTTTCTTACCTTGGAATAAATTATTTTTGTCCTGCCTACCTCACGACTTTGCTAGGAGGATCGCGTGAGACGGCCCATTCCTTCACATGTATTCCTCGGTCTACCTCAAGTTCAAGGCTCTGGCAACGGCGGACAACACAGAGCACCGCAGAACAGCAAACAAGACAGGCTGTGGGGGCCCCCTCTTCACAGCGCAGTGAGGACAACAGAAGGTAAGTAAGTAATGCGGAGATAACAAAACGTGGATTGAGCGTTTACTGTGTGGCGGGCGCTGTGACTTTGTTGAATCCTTGTAATGAGGCTGTGAGGAGAAGCTACTATTGTGTTCATTTTACATATGAGGAAACTGAAGCTTGGGAGGTTACATCTCTGGGCACCAGTGTGGTTAGGGCCGAACCAGGGCTTGAATGCGTGCATATGACTCAGTCGCTCTGCTATGTCCTTGATGGAGGAGGACAGCAAGGTTCCCGCTGCAGGAACTGAAGTGGTGTGAAAACACCTTCAGAACTGTTACTGTGGGGGGTGACGTCCCTCCGCCTTAGCCGTATTCCGTGGGTTAGAAGTAAGTCATAGGTCCCGCCCACACTCGGGGTTGGTGACTGCATAAGGGTGTGGGCACCATCGCTGGAGCTACTGCAGGGTCTGCCCACCACAGCTTCTAATTCTATTTGTGGACCTTTTGTCCTCACCGTGTCTTGTTATGTCAACAGTTTACAACCAGAAAAAAAAAATGTAAGGACCCCGGGATTTTTTCTGATCCCCCTGCCCTGCGGGGACCTGCCCTGCAGGGAGCGAAGACTTTCTGGCTGTTCTCCCGGGTGAATGGTCCCGGGAATTTTATGAAAGAGAATCGGAGCCACAGAAAAGCTTGAGGCAGAGTCAGCAGAGAAAGAGGGAGAGCCCGGTGGAGAATCCAGACGTTTAGTCAAAACTCTAAAAATTTTCCATTCTTTTATTTATCCCTTTCCCCATGCGTGCGTGTGTCCACGCGTCCGACGTACTGGGTGCGCTCCTGCCCCTTCGGTGTGGTGTGCCCAGCACCATGCTGTGCGCCAACAGAGACACGGTCCCGTCCCCTTGCCGTGTCCAAGGCATAGTTAACAGAGAGGAGAGGGTGGGACACCCTCTGCCAGGGACGGAGTGGGCGGCTTCACGCCCCATGGGTGGGGGAGACCACCCTGGAGTCCCCTGCAGGGACAGGCAGACAAAGGCAACAGTATGCTTGTTTAAAACAGAACAAACACAATTTACCTTTTTCTGCTGAGTCGGATGATCACGCTGAACCTTCAGGGCGGTGCTGCGTCCTGTGTGAGTGGCTGGAAGGCCCCAGCCTCAGAGCACAGGGTGCTGCCCTGTCCTCCGTGTGTTCTGTAGCATTTCCACTTTTTCTGATGTCCTCTGCCCCTCCGTGTCTCTCCTTGGTTTTGGCAATGAATCTGCTTCCAGCAAACCTCTTCCTCCCTTCTGAGTTGCTGCTCTTAAAGTACTAGGACGGGGGTGGGGGGCCACAAACTCAGACCCCTGTCAGGCAGCATTATGTGGAAGAAACGGGTGGATGGACCTCAAGAGCAGGCCTGCCCCTCCCTGATATCACAGTGAGGCAGTAGGCGTCGGCCGAAAACAGAGCATTGCTTTGGCTTCATGTTAGTCCTCCTACCACTTACTGGATTCTGAGTGTCAGGTAATGGTAAAGCGGGGGTGATGTGTTTATTCCAGGGGAGTATAGGCTAATAGAGGATGAGAATATTAACAGAACACTATATGCGGGGGTCACAGTATGGCCTCAGGAAGGGCAGGAAGTGGTTACTGCTGTTTGGGGTGCCCGGAGTCCTCATTCATACTCCTCCCCACCCCCCTGCACCCCCAAACCCTTGCTCTTCCTTTCTGCTGCGATTGATGAGTTCACTGATGTCTCCAGGACTGTATGAGTTTCTGGTGGCAGCTCTAACAAATGATCACCAACCGGGTGGCTTCAAAGAACAGAAAGTTTCTCTCTCACAGTCTGGAGGCCAGGAGTCCAAAATCCAGCAGGGCCACACTCGTTCTGGGGCAGCCTCCTTCCTGCCCTCTCCCAATGGCTGCTGGCCACTTGGTACTCCTGGGCTGATGGCTGCGTCACTCTAATCTCTGCCTCTGTCTCCACATCGCCTTCTCTGTGTCTGTGTCTCCTCTTCCGCCTTTTAAGCCTCCGTCTGCCTCAGTTTATCAGGACAGACACTTGTCATTGGATTGTAGGGTCCACCCAAATGACCTGGAGGACTTCATCTCAAAATTCTTAATCACATCTGCAAAGATGCTTTTTACAAATACTGTCACATTCACAGGTTTCAGGGATTTGATGTGACTCTGGGGGGGGGGGGGCACGATGTTTTTCACTGAAGCATAGAACAGTGTCTGGCGCATAGTGGGGCCACATGATGTTGGTGGTGCTGCTGCAGTCATATTACTCATCTTGTTATGCGTTCACTCAGTGTCTGGGTGCCCGCCACCCTCACGGCCCCCACCATGCCAGGTGCATTGACACAGAAGTGAAGTGAGGTGTGGCCTGCCCTGGAGGGGGCACCTGCAGGTGTTTCCAGATGTCTGAGGTCTGCTCTGAGCTCCCACCCAGACTACAGTGTTGTCACTCTGGGGCATGGCATGCCTGATTCCAAGCACCCGACTTACAAATAAACTTAGGAAAAGTCCAAGTCACTGTTACTGTAGAAATGCGGTGCGCCCGAGGACCATCTGAGCTGTGAGTGGGACTCCCGTGCATTCACAGTTGTTAGACCACATTCCCACCTGCAGCCTCACCTGTGCCATGGTGTTTCCCCTTGGACAGGATGCTCCTGTGGCTCAGCCAGGCCAGTAAGCCAGGGAAAAATGTGAGGGGGTGCCTGACCAGGTGTAGGCCGGCGGCGGCCCCGTTGTCCCCCTCTCCTTCCCGTCCTTCCTGGCTCCCTCATCAGACCTTCGCTCGCACCTGGTGTGCCCTGTCTCCTGTGTTAGGGGGCTCACCCTGAGTCTTGTGAGGAGGGTGATATGCTGATCCGGCAACTCTTAAGGGGGCACTGGAGCCTGCTGCGGGGTGTACTGGGCTCCCCTCGGGAAGGGAGGGCTGACCGAGGCCTGAAGGACCACGGAGGGCTGTTCGGTGGAGCTGGCGGGGAGGATCCTCCAGGCAGAGAGACTGAGGCACAGAGCAGGGAAGCTGGCATCCCCGTGGGCAGCAGGCCCTGGTCTGTGATCCCAGGGAGATCTCCCTTTGCCCTGCCACGCCCACCCATCTCCTTCAGTGAGCTGGTTTGCGGCTGGAAGTGAAAAATGAGAACTTCGTTCTTTTGGCTTGAGCCAGGCGGCACCTTTACTCTAGCTGCAAATGCAGAATCCCCTGCACTGGGGCAAGGCTCCCGCTCGGCCCACCAGTTTGTGGGTCAGGGTGTCTGGGGTTTTCTGAGGGCAGGTTTTGCTCAGTGAACCACACACAGGTCAGGCGAGGTCTGAGGATGGTGAAGGTGCAGGTGGAAAGGGTGTGGGACAGGAGCAGATGGGACAGCACTGGGGGTCCACCAGCATCCCTGCTGTATCATCTCTCCCAGCCCAGCCCGCACCTGTCCCACCATGTCTAGACCAGCGCTGGGTCCTGGTGCTTGTCCTCCGGCCCTTCCTTCTGGAGGGTAGGACGGTTCCGTTACTTCCTGCCCGTTAGTTCCCCGCCCCGCCCACTGCAGTGGACTCCCGTCTGCTTGGCTCCTGTGCCTCTTCCTCTCTTCCCTCCTGCCTCCCAGATCCCCAGTTAGCACCCCGAGGCGGCAGCCTTCTCAGTGCCAGGACCCCAGGATGGGGCTGCAGGGAGCTGCTCCCTGCCCTGTGACCCAGGGGGGCAGCACCTCTGTGGCATCAAAGTGACTTCTCTGTCCAGCCTACTAGGAATATTGTTCTCGTTTGCCTTAGTACCTCTACACAGGGTGCGGCAAAGTAGGTTTATAGGTGTGAGTATGTGAAACACAGTTAATTCTTGTATTATTTATTAATTATTGTGTTATTTCCTATAGGAACAACTGTAAACCTACATTTGCCCCACTGTGTTATATTCTTAAGCTAACGACATACACACACACTCTCTCTCTTTAAGTTATTCGTTTTGCCGATCTATCCACTTTTCCTTACCACAGTTTACAATGTGCACTGTATCGTGAAAACATGATGTTTTTACAGCCCAACGTTGCATTGCTAGTGTTGCCATTGATGTTAGTGGGAAGTGATGAGGATGTTAGAATCTGTGAGATGTCCCAGCTGCTATCTGGGTCAGCTCCTGTCCATGCAGCTCCAGCCTTGTCCCTGGGTGTCTGGGTTCCTCTGGCAGGACGGCGGAACCTGGGGAGGTGGGAGGTCGTGGGGACACCCCCTTGTATGCTGCGTGTTATTTGCCAGGCTGTGGGGAGCAGAGCCAGCGGAGGGGTGCACGTAGCTCTCACGGTGGAGGGAGGTAAGAGCATGCAGCAGCAGGGACAAGGCTGGGTCTCAGGCCTGGAAAACCAGAGGGAGGGCTCTGAGGCTCGGGGATCAGGGCGCGGTGGTGGCTGGCGTGGCAGTTCCCGGTGGCAAGAAGGCTCGAAGCTTAAAGGTGCTGTGGGTGGGGAGCGTTTTAGCACCCACGACTTTCTTCCTCATCATGAACCTCAGGGGCTAGTGGTGGATCTAGAGCCTCATTGTGGTCTGAGGGGACCCTGCATGGTAATGGCCACCTGGTTGAGGTGTTGGCAGGAGACTGGGGTTGTTGGGTCCACAGCTGCCTTGCTGTGTGGGTGCCTGGCCTGGCGCAGGAACTGTTTTCTCATTTCCTGAGACGAGCTGGAGAGAGGATGCTCTGCTCTCTGCCTCCGTCTTTGCAGAGAGTCTCACCTGGAGCCACCATCTGGGGGCTGGGGACCCTGATCAGCAGCCAGTGGGAGACTGTGGTGGACAGTGTTCTGAGCAGGTGAGCACGTTCCCAGGAAAGTGGGTGTGGATATAACATGTTCTGCCCTTTTTTTTTTAAATGAAATTAGTAATTATGAAATTAGTAATAATACTCATAAAACAGCAAACGATCCAGAGGTAAATAAAGTTAATGGTTAAGCTCCTTTCTGGCCTGCCTTTCCCCACAACTCCCCACTCCCCACGGGCAGCCACTGTCAGCCCTGGGAGTGTGTCCACCCAGCTCTCAGTGGTTTCTGGTGACTCTTTGCTGAGCGGTGTGGCAGACCAGAAAACGCTCCAGGACCCTAAGGGGCTCCTTATCATTCCAGAGCCTCGAGCTCTTCGAATCGTCACTCGCTCCCACCCTCATACCGTTTGTCTCTGGAGGTGGGGGTGAAGTCCGGCTGGACTCGGCTAGGGGCACTCAGTCAGCTCTCTGCTTCCCTGCCTTCACCTGACGTGAGGGCAGACACCCCATGCCATCCCCCCGCCCCCCACGCACTCGGACGTGACACCTCTGTGTGTTCCACAGGCCTGGCAGGTCAGGAACGCAGAAAGCCAGCTTTAATGGATGAGGATTTGTTTATTCAGGCAAGACAAACTAGGTGAAAGGCTACTGCCACCCACAAAGTACCTGGCGCAGGTGAGGTGCCTGCTTGGAGGATGAGAACTGTCACCGTCCTCTCCCTGTTGCTGACGGCAGGGGGTAAGTTCTGAGGACTGGACCCCTCGGCCAGGGGGCCAAGTGGAGGCCTGGAGCAGCCAGACGGCTCGCCCAAGCCGGGGACCTGTCCCCAGAGGCCCCTCCAAGGATACTGACCTCGTTCTCACCTGGCTGCACCACAGGCAGCTCGTGTCCCCGCCAGGGGCCCTTTGGGCTGAGGGACGTGTTTAGTGACTAAAGGTGACTATTTTCCCAGGAAAATACTTAATTTTGTTGCCTTATAGCCATTTCTTGTTGGCAGTGATGTTGGCATTTGGGGCGGGACAGTTGTCTGTGGTGGGGGGGCTGTCTGGTGCTCTGTGAGATGTTTAGCAACATCCTTGGCTTCTACCCACTAGAACAGGGGTCCCCAAACTTTTTACACAGGGGGCCAGTTCACTGTCCCTCAGACCATGGGAGGGCTGGACTATAAAAAAAACTATGAACAAATCCCTATGCACACTGCACATATCTTATTTTAAATTAAAAAAACAAAACGGGAACAAATACAATATTTAAAATAAAGAACAAGTTAATTTAAATCAACAAACTGACCAGTATTTCGATGGGAACTATGGGCCTGCTTTTGGCTTATGAGATGGTCAATGTGCGCCTCTCACTGACCAGCAATGGAAGAGGGGCCCCTTCCGGAAGTGTGGCAGGGGGCCGGATAAATGGCCTCCGGGGGCCGCATGCGGCCCGCGGGCCGTAGTTTGGGGACCCCTGCACTAGAAGCACCCCTCCCTCATTGTGACAACCAGATATGTCTTCAGTCATTGCCAAATGGGGGTCAAACCACCCCCTGCCCACTGAGAACCCGTTTTCAGGACTCGATCAGAAGGGGGCTTTCTGGGAGCTCTGCTTCTGCACCGTCATGAGCCACGTCTCACTAGGGTGGTTTCCTTTGTTCTTTCTCCAGAAGGCTGAGCTCATGGGCTCATTTGTTTGTTTGACTCACCCGGTTCTAACCACAAGCAGCCTTCCCACTTTGGGGGATCCCAAATGACTTATCATGGGACTTTGTACGTAAATCTAAAAGATTATCATCTACTAAATTGAAGGCAAGAACCTTCAACTTCTTTTTTAGCTCCTCCTGGTAGATACTTCCCTAAAGTGTTTTGAGAGCAAGGAGGGTTCCCGCTGACTCTTTTTACCGTGGGTACCTCTGCAGTTCAGTGTTCTGCAATCGCCAAGCAGTGCTCTCCCGTGGCTTTTGGTTTTCGCTCAGTGACGAGCTGGTGACCTAAGGGCCAGGGCGGTTTGACGCTGGCTAGCGCTCAGGGGACTTTCTTAGGGCTTCTGACCCAACCCTGGGGTCAGAGAGTGAAGGACTGGCTGTTCTAGAGCCAGGAGGGGGAGTCAGGTTGCAGGATGCACCCACCTGGGGTTCCCCCCCCCCCCCACTGCTATGCATTGAGCTCCTTGAGCAAAGAAGCAGCCTGTTGCTGGCCCCTCTGGGGTCACAGAGAGAGCCGCTGGCCTTGAGATGGGGCTTCACAAAGTGCAGTGGGCTGTGAGGATGGATGGACACAACCCTGAGTTCAGAGGCCATGCCAGGGCGAGGCAGCCTTCTCCCTTCTGCCTAGGTGAGCGGGGCTGTCACCCAGAGGACGGAGGTGGGGTTGTCTGAATTTCACCACTGGGCCTCTCTTGGCTCCTTTCTCTGCTTCACTGTCTCTTTGGGGAAATGGGTTCTGGTTTCCTAAGCAGGGGAGTAGATCTTACCATCGACCTCGCACTTGACAATCCTGGTTATCAGGAGATCTCAGGTGCCTGCGGATCCTCCGCAGTGGCTCCCGGTGGCTCGGTCTGATTGGCTGCCTCTGAAAAGCGTACGATTGAACTTGAGCAATGGTTGGGATGGCCGGTCCCTCTCGCCTGCACCCTCCCTACCAGGCAGGTCTGTGTCCTTGCCCTCAGACAGCTGTGAGCTCCCGGGCCCACAAACCACTGTGCAGGACGGGCATCGGGGGCTGGAGAGGGAGAGGGAAGGGGAGCTAGAGCTGGCTGCCAAGGCCGCTCAGTCTTGGACGGCAGGAAAATGGGCAGTGGCCCTGCTGGCCCTGGTGCCACCAGCCCTGCCGGCCGTGCTCCTCGGCACCCTGGTTAATACCTCACGCCAGGATCTCGTCCCACACACCAGACGGCACCCAGGTGTGCAGGGCTGAGGACAAGATGGGTGGGCGGGCCTGTGTGTGCTCAGCAGAGTTCCGGGGGCGCCTGGACTTCCCTTTGCTCCCGGGCTGTTCTCCCTGCCTTCACCTGCGCTGGGGCCTGGCGGAGCTCTGAGGCTTCCGGATTCCAGAGTCCACAGTAGCCCGTCTATTGACTGCCAGAGCAAAGCTGCCTTCCCAAAATAGCCACCCAGAGGGAAAGGGCAGCCCTGGAATTTGGCCCCGACGGTCACCCCGACAGCCTGGCCTAGGCTTCCTGGTCCCAGCCAGCCCCACCTGACCGTCACCGTCACCGAGGGACTGCTGGTGGGTGTGGGGCCGGAGTTTTCCTCTCTTCCCCACCCTCTTCCTCTTCCCTTTTTGTTCTTTCTCTTCACCAGCTTTACGTTTGGAACCCAGATGACTCAGGAGAGATGTTCCAGCCCCTGATTGGCTTGCGGGCAGGTCACAGGGTGGGGAGCAGAGAGGTGTTGGCACCTTTCTGCAGGTGAATGCACACCTACGGAGGGGCCCTGGCGCTGGCAGCGAGCCCTGCCCCTGGCAGCCATGCCAGTCCCGGAGGCGGCAGCAAGCCCAACGAGTCGGACAGGTGGAGCCAGCCCCGCGCCGTGGGGCCACAGCTGAAGGTCCGATCCCTGTCCTCCCGCAGCCCACAGAACAGGTAACCGGCCTTTTCATTTTTTTCTGCTGGTTTAGTTTGCTGTCAACGTGAGGGAAAGGCCTTTGGAATGAGCAGGGGAGTGTGAATTTGTTTGGAGAGGATTTATGGGGTGTTTGCATAGGAAATTTGGCCTTGGTTTTAGGGAAAAAAAAATAATAATAATTGTTCGGTCCTTGGTTTTGAAAAGCAAGTAGGCCTGACCTGTGGTGGCGCAGTGGATAAAGCGTCGACCTGGAAATGCTGAGGTCACCGGTTCAAAACCTTGGGCTTGCCTGGTCTAGGCACATATGGGAGTTGATGCTTCCAGCTCCTCCCCCTTCTCTCTCTCTGTCTCTCCTCTCTCTCTCTGTCTCTCTCTCTCTCTGTCTCTCCCTCTCCTCTCGAAAATGAATAAATAAATTTAAAAAAAACAAGTATTTTACAGAACCTATATATATATATATATATATATATATATATATATATATATATATATATATATTTTTTTTTTTTTTTTTTTTTTTTTTTTTTAAGGGCCAGTTGGGAAGGCAAGGGTCCAGAAAAGATGAGATTATTTGTAACCACTGACAGCCCTGAGGAAGGCTTTGCCACAGTTGGGGAGCTGTTTGCACTTTCAGTGTGAGAAGGGGTTGGGTGGGGGCTAGGCTTTATGGGGGGGGGGGGAGCGGCATTCTCAGTCCCAGCTCAGAGAAAAACTGGACGGCTGGGCTTCTTCCAAAACTAAAATTGACATTCCAGCCCCTTGGGCTGGATTTTTATTGTGAGATTGTTTGAGGCTCTGGAATCACCTCTCCTGGTAAAAAAGACTCCACTTGTGAAGGCCAGGTGATAGCGTTCTCACACCAACGATTCAGCCAGGGAGTGTTCCCTTCACCAGCTTCTGAGGGGTTTCTGGCCCAAGGACAGGAAGGGGGGACGCACAGGTCTGAAGAAAAGACCCAGTCCCCCTCCCCACCTGAAACAAGGACTGGTTTTGGCCTCGCTGACATTGTGGGAAATGTCTTTACCGCTTTCCTCCCCGCAGCCTGGGTGGGCTCCTCTCTGCTACCATTGTGGATAGTCGTCCCGATGCCTCCTGGGAAGGGACCTCCCTAGGAAGTGAAACGTGGCCGGCAGGTGCCCCTCTGCCTGGAATCCCCCCTGCACGCTGCACTTGCAGGGGGGACAGGAGACCTGCAACCTTTTGTAACAGAAACGTGTTTTTATTAAGTAGTTTTCTTTTTTCTTTTTCTCTAATTCCAAGGTTATTTGTGATGCCCAAATTGCTTAGATGATGGTCAGGGCTCCTTCCTCTGAGTAGAAGAAAACTCCACTCAGAATGACTTAAATAATCAGAACATGAAATAACTGTATAAAGCGTCAAGCCCAGCAGTCAGGCAGCTGCCTGGCGGGTTACATCCAGCAGCTCAGCGATGTCAAGGTCGGGTTCTCGCCATGTTCCTGCTCTGCTCCATCTGCTCCCCTCCCTCCCAGCTCTACCTGGACTCTGTCCTTACGCATGCGCATGCGGAAACCTTCCCCCACCGCCCCTGCTGACTTTCCCACACTTGTCATTGGCTAGAATCATGCCCCACGCCCAGCCCCAGCCAATGGATGGCAAGGGACGGGGTTATTGTTAGTGGAATTCGCTGGGCACTTGACTAGGGAGACTCGTGAGTGCTTTACCCGAACCAAATCAGGGCCTTTGAGGAGGAGAAGGGGCATAGATTTGGAGCAGGCAGCCAAGAGCATCTGCTACTTCAGAAAAATGTAAACTTTCTCCGATGTCTAGCTGGTTTGGGGTAATCCAATAGCTCTTGTTCCTAAAATACATGTATGTTATACTCAATTCTTAACACCAAGGCAGTTTTAGATAATTGTGGTGTTTACCCTTAGCCTTCCATCCTCCAAGAAGGTATTCTTCCTTAAGCATTTCAGCTGGTGGTTTTCAAGTGTGTGGGCTTCACTCCCTCTTGATGAATCCACTGCCTCCCAGACTTGGCTGGCTACTCAGGGCTCCATCCCTAAGAACTGGAATAGGAAAAAATAAGAGTTCTAAACATTAAGAGACTTTAGATGAACAAAACAAGTCTTCTGATTCTGCAAACGGCACCCCTCCCCCCATCCATAGCCAGCAAGCATGCCTGCCACTTGCCCAGGGACCCTGCGGGCCCAGCAGAGGAACAGGTATGCACCAACCTCCCCTACTGGCAGCGTGCTGGAGTTGTGTTTCTGATCTCTAGCATGGCCACAAGTAGCTCCTGAAACTTGGGGGAACGAAGGTGCTGGCTGCCCCGCTGGGGACACTGGTTCCAGGAGACACAGACCTGATGTCATTTTTGAGACTGAAAACATCCAAGTCGGTCTTTTTTTGTGGTCCCAACTCTAATACCTCCATTCTTTTTTTTTTTTTTAATTTAGTGAGAGAAGGGGAGGTGGAGACAGACTCCCACATGCACCCCGACCAGGGTCCACCAGGCAAGCCCACTAGGGAGCAATGCTCTGCCCATCTGGGGCATTGCTCCATTGCTCAGCAACTGAGCTCTTCTTAGTGTCTGAGACGGAGGCCATGGAGCCATCCTCAGTGCCTGGGGCCAACTCGCTCCATCAAGCCATGGCTGCAGGAGGGGAAGAGAGAGAGAGAGAGAGAGATAAGCGAGAAGGGGAGGGGTGGAGAAGCAGATGAGCACTTCTGTGTTCCCTGACAGGCAATTGAACCCGGAACATCCACGGGCTGGGCTGACGCTCTACCACTGAGCCAAACGGCCAGGGCCAAGACTTCCACTCTTTTTTTTTTCTTGTGATAGTGACAAAGAGACAGAGAGAGGGACAGATAGGGAGAGACAGGCAGGAAGGGAAAGAGATGAGAAACATCAATTCTTCGTTACATCTCCTTCGTTGTTCATTGATTGCTTTCTCATACGTGCCTTGACCTGGGGGGCAGGGGCTATAGCAGAGCAAGTGACCCCTTGCTCAAGCCAGTGACCATAGGGTCATGTCTATGACCCCACACTCAAGCCAGTGACCCCGAGCTCAAGTTGGTAAGCCTGTGCTCAAGCTGGATGAGCCCACAGTCAAGCCAGCGACCTCGGGGTTTTAAACCTGGCTCCTTTGCATCCCAGTCTGACTCTCTATCCACTGCACCACTGCCTGGTCAGGCAAGACCTCCACTCTTAAGGCAAGTTTCTCTCCTCCACCTCAGCTCCAACCTGTCAATCTGATTGAGTTTCTGAAGCTCCTTTGAGCCACCATCACCTTCCTGCCACCAGGTCAGGTTTCCTGGGTGAGATCAGCGTGAGGGCAGAAAATCCTTGTCCAGCTTTCGATTTCATTATGGAATGCAAGAGGACACTTCCAGCTGGTATACTGCATCCAGGGGTTCCTGTCAGAGCCTGGCGGGGGTGTGGCGTGCATGGTGCAAGATTGTGTCTCATTCTCAAGACCCAGCTTTTTCCACCAGGGTGGGCACTGGAGAAACGCTTGTTCTCATGGCTCAGGATGGCTCACAGTTCTGACTTGGCATACCCATGAGTTCCTCTTGCCCACCTCTCTTTCTCTGTGGGTCCCACAAGGCCCAGGGCATCCACCATCCCCCCTGCCGAGTGAACACCCAGCATGCTGTCTGCACCCCGTAGCAGGTGATGCTGGGTGAAAGGTACGTGCATTTTTTCTGAAGAACGTGCTGTAGGATTAGGGGGCTTCCTGAGTTTACCTGCACATCTTTTGGATGGAGAAGGCTCCTGTTCCCTCAGGGGTCATAACATCCAAGGGCCTCGTTACCAGAACCCACTTTTTGTTTAGTGCTTAAACCTTAACCCTTTGAGTAGTGAGTTTTTTGTTAACCCTTTGAGTGGGGACGTATATGAACGTTTGTACTACTCAAAGCGTTAAGAACAAGGAACTTAAAACTCTCCCAGTAAAGATGACTTCTGGTTTTTTCACATTCCTCCTGGTTCCCTG
This sequence comes from Saccopteryx leptura, assembly GCF_036850995.1. Classification (NCBI taxonomy): domain Eukaryota; kingdom Metazoa; phylum Chordata; class Mammalia; order Chiroptera; family Emballonuridae; genus Saccopteryx; species Saccopteryx leptura. Next base: position 89,315,625 of record NC_089505.1, on the reverse strand, counting down.
GGCCAGCAGCACTGACCCTGCAGCAAGACATGTCGGGCCTGGGGCTCGAGGGCCCCTGGGAGGAGTGGAGAGAAGGCAAAGTCAGGCTCGCCGCTGAGCTCTGGCCCTTTAATCACCTTGTGTCACTGCAGCCGGAGCTCACCTGGTAGTGCGACCAGAAGCCTTTCTGTCAAAAGGAACTAAATGTCTTCACTCAGACCTCAGGCTGTGACGTTCCAGGAAAGTCTGACTTGGCGTATATCATGGGACACAGTCGCATTTCATGCATTGACTGATAATTTTCCCTTTCCTGAAGTCCTGGCCTCCTCCCTCTGACTGTGAAGATTGTCCCTGGAGTCCTGGCCTCCTCCCTCTGACTGTGAAGATTGTCCCCGGAGTCCTGGCCTCCTCCCTCTGACTGTGAAGATTGTCCCCGGAGTCCTGGCCTCCTCCCTCTGACTGTGAAGATTGTCCCTGGAGTCCTGGCCTCCTCCCTCTGACTGTGAAGATTGTCCCCGGAGTCCTGGCCTCCTCCCTCTGACTGTGAAGATTGTCCCCGGAGTCCTGGCCTCCTCCCTCTGACTGTGAAGATTGTCCCCGGAGTCCTGGCCTCCTCCCTCTGACTGTGAAGATTATCCTGGAGTCCTGCCTCCTCCCTCTGACTGTGAAGATTGTCCCTGAAGTCTAGTCTTGCAATCTCGGATTAGGAAAATTGTCCCCAAAGTCCTGGCTTCCTGTGTCTGACTAGAAAGATTGTCCTCTCAGTTCCAGGGCCCTGGCTGATCAGCCCTGGTGTCTCGATATGCAGTCACCATCACCCAGGTCACTGTCTAGATTCAGAAAATGCGGTTCTGTTTGGAAATTGGGGGCGAGGGCTGCTTAGCAATAGAAGAGGCATCTGGTCTTGCTTCTCTGAGCCGGAGGGTGGGCTGGCAAGGCCCTTGCCCTCACCTTTCCCATACTCTGTTACTGCTTGCTTGAGACCTCAGCTGAGTGCCAAACGTGCTCCATCCCTGAGGAGCACAGAGGCGCCTTCCCTGCTTGCTGCAGCAGTACCACCTGCAGGGTCTGCAGCCCGAGCACGCTCACAGAGGCCACACAGCCATTGTCACTTTAATCCTGTGTCCCGACCTTTACCTTGGGAAGTCCACCTGTGTTCTCAGTGTTCAGGGGTCCTCTACCTGGTCCAGCCCAGGCTGGAAGTTGGACTCTTGATTGTGCCTGTGCTCACTTGAGGACGGTCACTGCAGAAAGTGCCTGTGGCCCCGTCACAGACCTGCCGGGTCAGAAGGCCCGGAGGGGGGCCAGAGCCTGCGTTTTCCGAGCTCCGGTCCTGGGCTCAGCACGGTGCGGCCGAGAACAGGCATTCTGACCCAGTACGGGTGCTCTGCTGGTACTTACCTCAGGGATAATAGCAGACGCACTGGGCATTCTTTCCCACACTAACAGATGGTCACTTAAGTCCAGCCTGGCTTTGCCTTATAGGCAGAGCATTACAGGTCCACTTTTGGGGACAGAGGACTAAAGTAACAGCAAACTCCTATCAGCTCCCACCGGACACTTCATAGCCCAAAAGGACAAGCCTGTGTCCCACATCCCGCTGAGTGTGGGGAGCTTTCTCCCCTTGGGCAGAGAGCTCGTAGGGGCTTGAGCTACATTCATCTGTATCACCTTGCCTGGAAGTCAGGTTTCTGAGACCCCCTTTGCAGAGACAGAGATCACATTGACCCTCCAGAAAACGACCCTGCCTGTCCCCACACCCACACAGAACAGGGACTGACCCATCAGCCGTGTGCATCTAAAGCCATCACTAGATCTTCAAGCGGTCTCTGGCGTGGTCCATTTGAGGTTAGGTTGGCCAGACTGTCGTACCCAGCAATTCCACCAAACACGGCTCTAGATGCTGCTGTGCAGGTGTTTTGTAGATGTGGTCACCGTCAGCACTCAGTGGACTTTAAAGGTGCTCCTCAATCACCTGGGTGGGCCTTGTCTGATCAGTTGACAGCCTGAAGAGCGGAGCTGGGGTCTCCCTGGGGAGGAAGAAATTCCGCCTGAGAGTTTCCGCCTCCTAGATGCCCTCCAGGTTTCAGCCTGGCCTGCCAGCCCCCAGTCACATAAGCCATTTCTTTCAAATAAATCTCTTAGCATCTATCTCTCAGCTCTGTTTCTGCAGCAGTGTCCTCCGACCGATCCACACTCTGAATAGTGCCCGGCACAGGGAAGAAATCAGGGCCGCTTCATCGTATCACCGACCTTTCAGAGAGACATATGGACGTTTAAACCACATCATTTTCTCACTTTTTCTTTTCCAGGGAAACGCTGGTTTCTTTTTTTCTCATTGTCGGCCAGCAGTGGCCCCGCCCTGTTGGGATCTGTGGCCAGTCTCGGCTTCTTCCTCCGTCCTCTCTCTTCTCTCCCCTCCCCAGATGTCCTTCCTACCCACAGGTCCCGGGGCGAGGCAAGACAGGCCTTCCCCCTGAGTCACCGCCAGGGCCAGCTGTGGGTGTTTCTTTGGCAGTGTCTTAGCTGGTTGTTGTGAGTAATAGTGAAGGAAGCAATCAGCAAGTATACTGCCCTAGAAATGCTGCACGTTGTTGGGCTCGAGAGGGAGGGACCAGCCGCGAGATGCCCGAGCCAGCGCGAGACTGCGGGACGTCGGAAGCTGGGCTCCACCATGTTGGTCGGTGAGATGCGCTGGGAGGACTGAGCTCTGGGAGCCCCGGAGTGACCTGCTCGTGGTAGTCGAAAGGAAAAGGCAGCATGCTGTGCATGGGTGGCTTCTGGCTGGGGGAGGTTGCACACGGGGATAATAATGGCCAGTGTTTATGGAGCTGTGATGGCGGAGGGAGCCCCGTTCTATGCATTCTAAATGCATTGCCTCCGGAGCGTGAATCTATTATTCCACCTAGCACAGAAGAAAGAGTAAATGAGCAAAAGTAAGTAAGGACGCAGCTGAAAGAAAGGGAAGGCCAGGATTTGAACCCAAGCATCCTGGCTTAAAAATCTGTACTTGAACCACCAGCTCATGTCCTTAAAGAGGGGCTGAGTGTAGTGTCGCAACCCTGTGGACCTGCTTTGCGGTGACTTGAATGTGAACACATGTCCATTCTCTGTCCCCACGAGACTAATTTCTGACATAGCCATTGGCCTCGGAGAAGGTGCCCGTGTGGGCATGGGGGGAGGGTCTTTCTTTCCTGCGGAAGCCAGGCCCAGGGTGGTGATGGGAATGATGGGTGTCGTGTCCGCCTCCATTGGCTGATGGGAATGGTTCCTCCCGGGGAGCCTGGCTGAGGAGTGTTCAGTTCTCTGGGTCCCACCAGATGCTAGCTTCCGGTCCAGTGAACTGTGAGGCCAGCTGGATTGCCATGGCAGTGGGAACTGGACCCAAGTCACCAGAGGATGGAGAGTGAAGTCGCAGTGGTGGCTTCTCCAGGTCTTGGACCATGGGGCACACCCATGGATGGCCTCTAGTGAGTCTGGGATAGCCCGTTAGCAGGCCCTGCATTCAACAGCTCACTGAACCCACCGTGGCCCTGGCCTTTCTCCCGCTGGTGTCTGTGCTCTGTGTCCCTGAGCCCTGAGGGCTCCAGCTCTCGGTCCCACTGATTTTCCTGTGGTGCCCCAGTCTAATGCTTAAGAGAAATCCACGCAAGTCTGCGAGGTGAGACTGAATGTCACTGGCTTCCTCCTCCGATCCCATTAACTAAACCAAACCTCCAGGGTCCTTGAAGTGATGGGCCCGCCGGTGTTTTTGACTCCGGCCAAGGACAGGAGCTGGTGTGACGCCCCCCACTCCCAGCCTCCTCATGCCCTCTGCTGCTCCCCTTCCAACCAGTGCCCAGGGGCCTCCCCACCCCTGCCCACCTGCTCTGGACCCCATCTTTTGCTCTGTCTTGCCTATCTCCATGCCTTCTAGTGTTGGATGGGAGAGGAGCCGTTTCTTTTCTGACCACTTTATGAAAGTTGGAAGGCCCCTGAGAGAGGCCTGGGTTTCCTGGGTTTCAGACTTTAACCTTAGCCCTGACTCACTCAGCTGATAGGCTGTCCTCCGGGCCAAGCCAGTCTGCTTCTCCAAGCTAGAGAGCAAAGTGGGCTGCCCGGCACCCTCTTGAACAAATTGGGTTCCTGTAGGAATTGTTCGATTTCTCCTCAGAGCTCAGAGGGCCTACCTCAGAGAGGGTCCCTTTGTAACACACCCTGGACTGACCGCGCCCAGGCCCACTTGGCCACAGACTCCCCTGGGCTCTGCAGCCTGGAGGAGCCGGGAGGAGCCAGAGCGGGTGTGGGCTGAAGTGGGGCCCATGGAATGCCTGGAATGCCGGCTGCAGGGACAGACAGACTCAGATCCCTCACAGGAGCTTTGACCCACACAGCACTGGGGATCGCTTCCCAGCCAAAGTCTTCACATTTTTTTCCCTGTCTTAGGCGGAAGTCAGGAATGTCTGCCTTCTCCCCACCGCCAATTGATTCAGGGTCCTGAACTTTTAAATTAAAGGGACCCCTCCTCTCCTGAGTTATCATCTAAAAAACCTAAACTTTGAGTTCAGGTAAAAATAATTTGCAAGGAATCTCTTTTGCTTTTCGTTTTGCCATAGCAACAAGAAAAGTGGTCCTGCTCATATGGAGTTCACCTGTAAATGGTCCTGGATAATACAGTGTGTCCGTAAAGTCATGGTGCACTTTTGACTGGTCACAGGAAAGCAACAAAAGACGATAGAAATGTGAAATCTGCACCAAATAAAAGGAAAATTCTCCCAGTTTCATACCTATTCAGTGCAGTTCGATGTGGGCTCACGCACAGATTTTTTAGGGCTCCTTAGGTAGCTATCCCGTATAGCCTCTACAGACTCATCACTGACTGATGGCCTACCAGAACGGGGTTTCTCCACCAAACTGCCAGTTTCCTTCAACTGCTTATCCCACCGAGTAATGTTATTCCTATGTGGTGGCGCTTCGTTATAAACGCGCCGATATTCACGTTGCACTTTGGTCACAGATTCGAATTTAGCAAGCCACAGAACACACTGAACTTTCCTCTGTACCGTCCACATCTCAACTGGCATGGCCATGGGCTGCTCTGCTGTATACATGGTGTTACGTCATCATCTGCACATGCGTACATGCCGCCACATCATCCTACAGAAACTAGGAGGGTTTTCCTTTTATTTGGTGCAGGTTTCACATTTCTATCGTCTTTTGTTGCTTCCCTGTGACCGGTCAAAAGTGCACCATGACTTTACGGACACACTGTAAATAAGGAAACAGGAACAACAGTCTTTTCTTCAGTCCAGATCTTTGATTAAATCGATGTCTTTGTGGCAGTTCAATTTATTTCTGCAGCCTTTAGAGCAGATACAGAGGGTGCATGGGGTCATCACTCTGACTGGTAGAGGTAGTGTACATGAACATATATCTAGCTTTTTATCTTGTTAGAACAAGGAGATGAGATAAGCAGTTTTGGCTTCACAGGTTTAGAGAATGGATTGAGACAAAGAGGGGCTACCTCCCTCCCCCCCCCCCCCACACATGGGCCATGACTTTGGGAAGTTCAAGTACTTTGAGGATATCCATACGCACGGCAGAGTGCACTTCTGACTTTAGGAATCTATAGGCTGACTGTAGTCAGGAGCCTGTGGGCTGGAGAGAGGAATCCAGGATTTCATAGGTGGACTTGATTTGAAAGCAGGTGGGGTTGGATGCAAATTTTATGTTCTGAGGGAAAGCATTTGATCTTCTTGACGGTGAGGCAAAGCGGGGTTTTAAAATGTTTGATTTAAAATATGTGTGTACATATATATGTAATAAGCTCTGTGGATCAGACCATCAAATTCCTGGTTTCGTTATGGTTCTGTAATTTCACAAGATGTTACCACAGCTGGGGAAGGGGGGCTGGGTAAAGGATACACGGGATCTGTCTGTACATTTTTTCTTTTTGTAATTTCCTGTAATATATTCTTTCAAAATAGAAAGTTGAGGCCTATGTATTTCAATTTGACTAGACACTGGGTGGTACCCTGGATTGGCTTCTGGAACAGAAAAAGGACGTGAGTAGAAAAAATGGTAGAACCCAAAAAGGCCTTCAGTTAAAAGTCACATGCCAACGTTAATTTCTTAGTTTTGACAAAGGTACAATGGTTGCTCTAGAAGATGTTCACATTGTAAGAAACTGGGGGGGGGGGGCATGTGGGGGTCTCTGTACTATCCTTTTCAGCTCTTCTGTAAATCTAATAATATTTCAAAATATAAAAGTTATTAGAAACAAAAGAGTGTGTGGGTATGTGTGTGTGTGTATTCTCAACTGATGGTCATTGGCACCAATTCTAACGCCAATAGGAATGCCCGATCTGGGGTGTGGTGAAGAAGGAAACTTTACTTAGTGCAAACAGCTTGAGGTGATACAGCTCCACTGTGAAGACAGCACTGCCCTCTGGGGAGGCTGCCCCTGGCCAGGCAGCTTGGGGCCAGGCCCCTCCTCAGCTGGGCAGCTCTGCTCTGCCTGCACTTGTTGGCTCTGTGGCACTGGCTTATTCCCGCCAGATGGCCTTGGATGTTTCAGCTCCAGCCTTCAGCTTCAGCAGAGGAACCTTCGTGGAAAGTGCGCTCTCTGAGCCAGAAGAGAGCTGCCTTATATAGACAGAAGTCCTAGCTTCTGGTTCCTGATTGGTCAGAGCTGTGTGGCTCTGATTGGATGAGGAAAGCCTCAGTCCTATTGGTTGAAATAGGATCCCAGGAACTTCTTTATAAGGAAGGGCTGGCTCAACTGGCAGGAGCACAGTGCAGACAGGCAGTTCAGTGGTGTCTTCTCCATGAACTACACTTTCTGCCAGAGGCCCCTGTGCAAAATGGCTGCTAGGCTCTATTTTTTTTTTTTTTTTTTTTTTAGTTCAGCCACCCAGAACCCTTCTTAGTAGATGTCTTTTATTCCCTCATGGTTCACAGTATTATATTTGAACAGATCTAGGCACCCAGTGTCCTAAAAAATATATTTTCTTTAGATGAGACATCAAAGGATGCCTCTGAGGTGGGTCTGTAAGGGCCCTTTTGGCAAATAAGCTGTGCTATCATTTAACTCCCTTGTTTGGTTAACCTCCAAAGAACTCTACAGAGCGCTTAAAACCCAGTAGGGACCCTTGAGCCCTTTCCTCCATGTGCTAGGGAGAATTTATTGTAATACGACCCCATTTTCCAGATCAGAGACTGAGGTGCAGACAAAAATGGAAATAATTAGATTGTGATTTCCTGGACTACTTAAACCCAGATTCTTACCTTTCTGTTTCCCAAGCTTGTGCTTGCAAATGTACAAATAAACTGTAGCTGTTGTACATTTAAAGGGGTAAAAAATAAAAAAAAATTTAAAAAAAGGAAATGACCTTTGCCACTCTTTTCTGGGCTGTCTTCAGGACCCGTGGTTAACTTGGCTGGGGAAATCCAGTCAAAACGAAAGTGCTGACTCAGCACTGAGTCTGTGTCTTGCACGTGAGGGTGTTTCCAGGATGCCCGAGGACTAGTGGGCAGTGGCTGTTTTTTTGCTGCCCTGCATCCCTTCCTAGTAGCACCTGGCTGGACCTTGGGGGAACCACTCACCCCCACTGGATGCAGTCCGGGGTTTTGCCCTCCTCTGGCTGCCTCTCCCCTCAACCCCAGGATCCACAGCCAAACATCAAGTCTTCGTCCAATTTTCAAAATGCATAGAATGTACAGATTATCCTGTCTCTAAATGAAGGACTTTTCAGAGTCATCCTTTCCTGTTGGAGTTCATTCCTGAAACATGGAACCCAGATAGGATAGAAGAGATGAAACTTTACAGAATTAATGAGGCATAGACACTGTTCCCCCATGTCATGGTCTAGAAGTTTCCATGAGGCTCAGACCAGAGGGGCAGGTGGTTGATTTGAAGCCCTTGTGATAAGTTGGTGACTTCTGGTGATATCACAAGGGCAGGCACGAGGTCTCTGTCCCACATCAAAGCTAAGCTGGTAACCTGGTATGGGACGGGACTTGGTGCCCTCTTCCCAAGAGGGGCTGGTGCAGAGCAGGTGCTCCAGCAAAAGATGGTGCCCGACCGACCCAGAGAGACGGGGTGAGGGGGGCCGAGTGGGACCAGACTTCTCCCTCCAGCTGAACCCAGGGCTGTCCCGGCTCCACACACAGACAGGGAACCTGTGTTGAATGCATGGACTTCCTCCGGTGGTCACTAGAAACTGGTTCATCAGAATTCAGGGAGGGATTTGGTGGGTGTGAGCTGTATGTATCTGGGGATTGTGTAGTCTGCTAGGGCTGCCAATACAGAGGACCACAGACTGGGCAGCGTGAACAACACAGACTTGTTTTCTCACAGTCCCGGAGGCTGGAAGTCCAAGATCCAAGTATGGGCAGGGTTGGTTCTTTTGGAGGCCTCTCTCCTTGGCATGTAATTTTCCCTGTGTCTTCACATGGTCTTCCCTCCACTTGTCTGTGTCCAAGTTCAGATTGGATTGGGTTCCACTCCAATCACCTCATCTTAATTATCTCTTTAAAGAGCCTAGTTCCAAACATGTCACATTTTGATGAACTGGGAGTTACTGTTTCAACATACGCATTTTTGGGGGTGGGGGGGTGAATCTGTACAATTCAGCCATTCACAGGGATTTTCCTGGATGCTTCGAACTCAACTGTTAACAGCTTGACAATATCTCCCTAGTCTGAAAAGCCAAGACGTTGTCAACTCCAGGGTTTGTTCTCCGTCCACAGGAAGAGGCAGCGTAAGACCCGCCGCCAGTAGAGTGTGGCTGTGGGTGGTTGCTGAAGGCCATGAGGCGCGCGGGTTACTGATCGCTGGCGCTCAGATGCAGGAAGAGTGGCTGCACGGAGGACAGGGGCCAGCTGTTCCCCACGTCCTGCGGAGCCCTCGAGGGGAAATGAGTATGAATTGAGGGTCTGGGTCAGAGGTAGGAAAAGACCGTCAGGCAGGTGGGGGTCGGATGGTCAAGGTCTTGAGAGCCAGGAGTGCTCCTGTCTGGAAACTTGTACTTGGTGTCCAGGAGGCAGTGCTGGGTTCATAATACTGGTTTCCCAACATCTGGGAGCTTTGTCAGCCTTATGGCTCTGACTCCCCTGTCAAGGGTGGCTCCTGGGCATCCGTGCCCTGAGAAAGTGCCCCAGATGGGGCTGAGATAAAACAAGGTTGATCATCTGCTATAATTATTGAAGCTGGCGGATGGCTCCTGGTGGGTTCCTGTGCTTTTTTCAGTACCAAAAAGTTTAAAAAGAGAGAGAGATAGGGAGAAGGGAGGAAAGCTCCCAAGAGGTTCTGATGCCAACCCTAGTTAGGACAAAGGTGGGAGGGAGGAAGTGGAACCTGTCCCTGGACTTCCTCCAACACAGGTAGAGCAGTGCCTCCTGGTGGTGAGTTATCAGCACTACATACACCCTGCGTGACCTGGAGTCCCCTGTGTGAACCTGAGACCTGGACAATGTGTGTCCTCTGGAGAGATGGCCAGATGGCCCTCGAGGCAGAAAGCAAGGGAAACCCTGGGAGCAAGTTCTTCACCTTGGTTCTGCCACAGACCCCTCTGCCAGCCTAACGATGCCTGTGGACCCAGAGGATGAAGGCGAATTGACAAAGTGGCACTACTGTAGTATAATATAAGGTCTACCGGAAAAGTCTGTCCATTTTTGGAATAAAACAAAATACAAATTTTTCTTAGCGTCAATAAACTTTATTAAATAATATAATTGCCATTATTATTAATGATTTCTTGCCAGCGTGAGGGCAATTTGTATATCCCATTTTTGAAAAATGTTTTATCTTTTTTTTTTTTTTTGTATTTTTCTGAAGCTGGAAATGGGGAGAGACAGTCAGACAGACTCCCGCATGCGCCCGACCGGGATCCACCTGGCACGTCCACCAGGGGGCGATGCTCTGCCCACCAGGGGGTGATGCTCTACCCCTCCGGGGCTTCGCTCTTTTGCGACCAGAGCCACTCTAGCGCCTGGGGCAGAGGCCAAGGAGCCATCCCCAGTGCCCAGGCCATCTTTGCTCCATTGGAGCCTCGCTGCGGGAGGGGAAGAGAGAGACAGAGAGGAAGGAGAGGGGGAGGGATGGAGAAGCAAATGGGCGCGTCTCCTGTGTGCCCTGGCTGGGAATCGAACCCGGGACTTCTGCACGCCAGGCTGACGCTCTACCACTGAGCCAACTGGCCAGGGCCTGTTTTATCTTTTTTTGTTTTTGTTTTTTTTGTTTGTATTTTTCTGAAGCTGGAAATGGGGAGAGACAGACAGACTCCCGCATGCACCCGACCGGGATCCACCTGGCACGCCCACTGGGGGCGACGCTCTGCCCACCAGGGGGCGATGCTCTGCCCCTCCGGGGCATCGCTCTGCTGCGACCAGAGCCACTCTAGCGCCTGGGGCAGAGGCCAAGGAGCCATCCCCAGCGCCTGGGCCATCTTTGCTCCAATGGAGCCTTGGCTGCGGGAGGGGAAGAGAGAGACAGAGAGGAAGGGGGGGGGGTGGAGAAGCAAATGGGCGCTTCTTTTATGTGCCCTGGCCGGGAATCAAACCCGGGTCCCCTGCACGCCAGGCCGACGCTCTACCGCTGAGCCAACTGGCCAGGGCTGTTTTATCTTTTGATGCGAAAAATTGAACCAGTGCTTGTTGATACCGTCTTCATTTTTGAATTTTTTCCCCTTCAAAAAATTTTGTAAGGACAAAAGCAAGTGATAGTCGGAGGGTGCTAAGTCTAGGGAATATGGTGGATGCGACAGACATGCTTCTGTAGCATTTCTTCCTTGTTGAAATTTGTAAAAATTACAGTGGCGTAAATGAACTTTATCAGTAGCCATGGGTACACTATCGCTTCACACATAAGACTAACATGAATCAACTTTGTTTTAGTTAATTTGCTATGTTTTAGTTAATTTGCTAAGCGATAAAAATAGAGAGGCACACATGCGCCAAATAAACGTGCTTACGTGTTGAAACTTGTTGTGATAGAAACGGACAGAACTTTCCGGTAGACCTTATGTAATCATCAGAATAGTTGATAAAACCAAATATGTTTTAGAGTAGTACGCGTGCCCCTTATTAGCACATTACATAAGATCCAGCAGCAGCTGGTCTAATACGAACAATAATTTAAAAGCAGTAATGAGCATGAGTGGCATTTTGAGAAATATGAAACATGACATGAAAATATCTTTAAATTCTATTGTTGGCAAAATCAGAGATACTGCTAAAAAGAAACCCCCCAAAAAAACCTAAAAAAAAAAACCCTCCAGGACTTGTAGCTCACCTTCATAGGCCAAGGAGATGCTAGATTCCTGTGGAACATTGGTGAGAATCGATGCACCTGGTTGCCCTCTAGGTGCGTGGCCTGCAGGTAAGAACCCCGCCTTAGGAAGGCGGTCAGGCCTGGCCTGTGGTGGTGCAGTGGATAAAGCATCAACCTAGAATGCTGAGGTCACGTGTTTGAAACCCTGGGCTTTGCCCAGTCAAGGCACATAGGAAGCAACAAGTTGATGCTTCCTGCTTCTCCCTCCCTTCTTTTTCTCTCTCTCCTTTCTCTAAAATCAATAAATTTTAAAAATCAAGGAAGGAAGGAAGGAAGGAAGGAAGGAAGGAAGGAAGGAGGGAGGGAGGGAGGGAGGGAGGGAGGGAGGGAGGGAGGGAGGGAGGGAGGGAGGGAAGGAAGGAAAAGGGAAGGGAAGGGAAGGGAAGGGAAGGGAAGGGAAGGGAAGGGAAGGGAGGGAAGGAGGGAAGGAAGGAAGGAAGGAAGGAAGGAAGGAAGGAAGGAAGGAAGGAAGGAAGGAAGGAAGGAAGGAAGGAAGGAAGGGAGGGAGGGAGGGAGGGAGGGAGGGAGGGAGGGAGGGAGGGAGGGAAGGAAGGAAGGAAGGAAGGAAGGAAGGAAGGAAAGAAGGAAGGTTCTTGGGTGCCACAGCACTTCCCTCACCAGGAACTAAATGGCAGTTGTTTGGCTGTCCCATATTCCCATGATTTGTTCCACAAACGTTGATTGATGGCCCTACTATATGATCGACACTGTGCACAATGGGGACCATGTTCCTGTCCTTACCAAGAGTGCGTCCCATAGAGAGACAGATGATGAACAGTAGTAGATAGAGCAGATTGAGTGTGCTCAGAATTTCAGTCACATGTTCCTATTGAATATATTATGTAATATATAACATTTCCTGTACTATTGGTAATTCTTCCTATTGAAAGTTTTAATCCCATTTGCTTTAAAGCCAGGATTTTCAACCTAGTTTAGCCCTTGGTCCATTTTTATAAGACAAAAGAGATCTGAGATCCTCTGGTGAATTCTGAAGGGCTTCTGGGAAGGAGGGGTGCTCATGCCTCTCCAAACCCCTATTAAGACTCACTGCTTAGCCTGACTGGTGGTGGCGCAGTGGATAGAGCGTTGACCCAGGACGCTGTGGTCCCTGGTTTGAAACCTTGAGGTCGCCAGCTAGAGAACAGGCTCACCAACTTGAGCATGCTGTCACCAGCTTAAGCGCAGTTTCATCAACATGATCCCAAGTTCACTGACTTGAGCCCAGAGGTCGCTGGCTTGAGCCCAAGGTCCCTGGCTTGAGCAAGGGGTCACTGCCTAGTCTTGAACCCCACCCCCCAGGTCAAGGCAAGTATGAGAAGCAATCCATGAACAACTAAAGTGAAGCAACTATGAGTTGATGCTTCTCATTTCTCCTTCCTCCCTCTCTCTCTCTCTCATCAATTTTAAAAAGATGACAGCTTATTTATCACAGCATTATTCACAGTAGCCAAAAGGTGGAAACAACCCAGGTGTCCTATCACCAGATGAATGAGTAAACAAATACGCATACAATGGAATGTCACTTGGCCGTAAAAGGAAATGAGTCCATAGATGCTGCATCGGGTGGATGAACCTCAGGGCATGACGGTGAGTGAAGCAGGCCAGATGACACATTGAGTCCACGGATGTGAAATGTCCAGAGCAGACGAATCCTTGAAGACAGAAAGTATATTAGTGGTTGCCAGGGGCCGGGGAGAGGAGGCAGCGGGGAGTTATTGCTTAAGGGGTACAGAGTTTCTGTTTGGGGTGATGAAAAATTTTGTAAATAGTGGTGATTGGTTACACAATCTTGTGAATACTGCTGAATTATATGTTTTAAAATGGTCAGCATGGCAACTGTTTATGTTATATACATTTTATCACCAAAAAAAAAAAAAAAAGTCACTGCTTGAAGACGTCTTTCTGGCTGGATCCAGTGACTCAGCCCGAGCCCTGGCCACAGCAGTGTCCAGCTCCCCTGGCTGACATCCCTCTCCACATTCGACCTCCAGGAACTCCCAAGTCTCGAGGTTTAACTGATTGCCTCCAAATTTCTGCCTCCAGCTAGAATCTCCCCAGACGTCCAAACAGCCCCACTTGTCTAATAGAAACCTCACAGGACCCGAATTGAGCTCCCGTGGTTGCCTCCCCATAAGCCTAGTCCCTCAGTCAGGGAAGGGAGCAAAGGGAATGGGACATAAAAGGGAAGCCTGCTTGCTTCACTGGGAAATTACAGTTTAGACACCCCGAGAGAGAGATCGCAGCCTTGCCCTGCTACGGGATTAACGCCTGTCCCTCCTCCCATTAGGGAGGAAGGGCTGGCTTTTCACGCTCCCCAGGGGAAAACCACCACACCTCCACTAAAGAGCAGCTCGGCCCTTTCTCCTTTGAAATCTAGACTCTTGTGCCCACACTGACCTCACTGACGCCTGGCCCTTCAGTAAATCCCGTCATCTGTGACTCCGCAACTTAGCCGTGACCCCTCACCTAGATGACACGTCCGCCTGTATTTGGCAAGCCTCTGCTCACCCTCCCACGGCTCCTGTGTTACTCTGTGTAAAAGCTAAAGTCCTCATGTGGTCCCCCCCCCCACCTCTCTGCCCTCCTCTCCCACGCTGCCCCAGCCACGGTGGCTCCCAGCTGTTCCCTGAACACATGGGCCATCCTTCCCTCAGGGCCTTTGCACATGCCATGAAAAATATAATAGAAAGATAACAAATGGGACACCTGTAGAGGGCACTGAGCGTGGATGGAGCTGGCAGGGCTGGAAGTTGCTCTAGGGGAATCAGTGACTGAGTAGTGAGTGTGAAGGCCCAGGATGTTACTGTACACCCCTGTGGGCTGTACACTTAGGAGACACTAAATGTATAAAACAACATGAGGTTAAGTGAAGCTCAAGAGAAAATGATGCAATTATGCCTCACAGTAAACATGAGATGGATGAGGTCTGCTGCCACATTACACGGCATACTGTTTTACAGGAGACATTTTTTTTTTATAAGGGAGGAGAACACTCTAAAATAACCATTCAAAGTATGGGATAGTAAATATATAAGCCAATAACACGGTCATTTATTATCATCATCACGTGTTACATACTGTATGTAATTACATGTGCTGTACTTTTTACAAGATTGGCAGTGCAGGAGGTTTGTTTATAGCAGCGTCACCGCGAGTCCAAGATCAAGGTTCCTGGAGAGAGTCCCACTTCCTGGCTTGTACCTTCATGCTGTGTCCTTGCAGGGCAGAGAGGGGGGAGCACTGCTGTTTCTTCCTCTTCTCACAGAGGCACCAGTCCCATCATAAGGGCTTCATCCTCATGGCCTCTTCTAGCCCTAAGTACTTTCTTTTTTAATATATATATTTTTAATTTTATTTATTTAGTCTTCTTAAGTGAGAAGCAGGGTGGTAGAGAAACAGACTCCTGCATGTGCCTCGACCGAGATCCACTTGGCAAGCCCTCTACTGGAACAATGCTTTGCTCATCTGGGGCTGTTGCTCTGTTGCTCAGCAGTCGAGCTATTTAAGTGCCTGAGGCGAGGCCATGGAGCCACCCTCAGCACCCAGGGCCAACTGGCTCCAACTGAGCCATGGCTGCTAGAGGGAGAGAGAGAGACAGACAGAGAAGGGAGAGGGGGAGGGGTATAGGAGTACATATGGTTACCTCTCCTGTGTGCCCTGACCGGGAATCAAGCCTGGGACATTCATACAGGCTGACGCTCTGCCACTGAGCCAACCAGCCAGGGCTTCCTAACTACTTTCCAAAGGCCCCACCTCCTAATTCCATCACACTGAGCATTAGGGCTTCAACATAGAGATTTGAGGGGAGGGGAAATGACACAAACATTCACAGTCTATAGCAGGCCCTTAATTACATCTACAACATTCCCTCATAGAAGTACCTAGATTTGTGTTTGATTAAATAACCAGGGACAGCCTGACCAGGTGGTGGCGCAGTGGATAGAACATCGGACTGGGATGCAGAGGACCCAGGTTCGAGACCTCAAGGTCGCCAGCTTGAGCGCGGGCTCATCTAGTTTGAGCAAAAGCCCACCAGCTTGAACCCAAGGTCTCTGGCTCCAGCAAGGGGTTACTCGGTCTGCTGAAGGCCCACGGTCAAGGCACATATGAGAAAGCAATCAATGAACAACTAAGGTGTTGCAATGCGCAATGAAAAACTAACGATTGATGCTTCTCATCTCTCTCCGTTCCTGTCTGTCTGTCACTGTCTGTCCCTCTCTCTGACTCACTCTCTGTCTCTGTAAAAAATAAAAATAAATAAATAAATAAAAATAACCAGGGACAGAAATCTTGAGTTGGGGGATCTTTAGAATCCTGGCCACCAGACATGGTTGGGGCAGAGATGCCGAACTAGAACCTGGTCTCACACTATATTGTAAGACACCTTTCCTTGTGGCAGTAGTGTACTCTAAGCCAGTCCTACTTGCAAAGTGAGTCCCTGAGTAGAGGTACAGAGGAAAATAGCCTTTCCCTTTAGTGGCTTGGCTTTTCTTTTCTTTAGTTGACCCAGGTGACTGGGAGCTGTGGTGCATTGGGCGCCCCAGGAGCAACGACAAAGCCCATGTCTTCGGGTGCGCAGCAAGCTGGGGCAAAGCCTCCAGAATCTGGAGTGGTGAGGGGGAAGGCTCCAGGCGATGGGGGAGAGTTTAAACACATCCCACTGAGACCTGAGGGCTTTTCTTGTAGGAAAAGACACCCACCAGGTGATGCTCCTGGAAGAAGGGACCCTGACTTCAGAAATATAGCTGGTCAGGCTTGTCCTGGCCTTTCATCCCTTCAATGGTCACAAGAGCATGGCTCAGGGATTGCACTGCCTCCCCTGGGGTTGCTGGATGTGGAGGAATACGGAGAGGGACCCCCGTGGGTGGGGCTCCTCTTCCATGGCCTGGCCATTGCTCACTATGGTACCTGGGTGGAAAGGGGCGGGACAAGCACTACTCCCCTTTAAACAGGGAAATGAGAAAGGTGGCCAGCCCACACTTCTACAGACCACACGAGGAAAGTCCCTCTTCTGTTCTAGCTTTATGAATCACATGTATGGCTTGTTGGAGTTGACCTCAGAACATCACTTGGGGCACGTTCAATGTAGAGAGTCCCTTTTGCAATTGTCCGAGGAGGAGAATCTTGTGCCCATTTCTGGGGTGGGGAGAGGGAGGAAGGAGCAAACCAAAGCCCGTCTGCTCCTGGGGCCACTAGCCACAGTTATGGGGCCTCTCAGGGTCTGGGCCCTAGACATGCAGCCAGATAACTGGGGTGCAAGGGAGGCTGTCACACTGTGTCAGGACCTTGGACGTGGCCCCTTTGGACTTCGGACATGGAGCAGGAGACAGTTGCCAGCTGGCTTGGCGCAGATGCCGGAGAAACAACTCAAGGTCAAAAGAAGACGCCATCTGAGTTTCTTACCAATTCCCCCACAGGGAAGGAGGGAGAGAAGGGGACCAAGAAGCCAAAAGTAAAAAGAGTAGCTAATAGGACATTGCATTCCACATAGGGTGGGCACTGTTGGAGGCAGCTCAGAGCCTGGGGTTCCTCTTGGTCTGCTGTTACTCCCTAGAGGACTAGCAGCCCTTGGGATAGGAGATTCAGCGCCCAGGAACTCTGTTGACAAGCTGGGAGTCAAATGTTGCTGGCGCCCCAATGCCCCAGACAGGCAGAGCATCGCTCCCTAGTGATGGATCCTGGTCGGGGGCATGTAGGAGTCTGTTTCTCTGCCTCCCTGCTTTTCACTTCAGAAAAATACTAAATTAAATTAATTTTTTTTAAAAAATGGAAAAAAAAGTTGCTGGCTCCCTTTGTGGGAGGCCACACTGGGCGGCTTAATATCACCCGGCAACTTAGGAAACATGGTTCTTACTTCCCGCTTAGTGCCGGGACCCCTCAGGGCAACACTAGTGAGTTCAGACTGTGGAAAGTTAGCTTCAAGCTCAGAGCTAAGCCATTTGAAGCTATATCATCATGTGTCTTTTCCATTTTTCCCCCCTAGTAGTGGGATGTTCTTTGAGTATTGTTTTCCAGTGCAAAGAAACCCAGCAATCTCCTGATCGAACTTGCTTGTCATATAGCCAGTCACTCGGGAGGTGGTCAAATCTCAGTAAAGCAGGAAAGAGATAGTCAGGTTTGATCTGCCCACAGAGCAGCTTGCCAAAAGACCTCTCCAGTCCCTTTTTGTCCCCTAATTACCCTAAGGATGAAATGACTATGATCTGGGGATAAAGTCCATTCCAGGCTCTTGCTCAGCCATGTTCCAAAGCCCAGGGTTAGTTGCACAATCCATGCCTGAAACTATTCACACCAGTAAAAAGCTGAGAGGCTTCACTGACAGCCAGGGTCTGTTTATGGCCTGGGGTCCTCTCAGCAGGAGGTCAGCAGCTTCTGAAGTGACTCAGAAGGAAAGCGGCTGCTCCTCAGCTCAGCAGGGTCAAGTCCACAAATATTCAGCTCAGCAGGGTCAAGTCCACGAATATTCTCGCTCAAACTGCTGGGAATAGTTTTTAGTAACTATGTCTCTGATGAAGAAAGAATATATGCTCATTCCAGCCTGGCTTGTAATAGCTGAGACCTGGAAACAGCCCAAATGTCCAAAAACAGTAGAATGGATAAATGTATTATTTATATCAGGGAAAACTATACAGTAATGAAAATGAATAAAGGGCAACTTTATGCAAGAAGGTGGATGAATCTAACAAAAATAATGTTGAGCAAGAAACAGAAGACATGAAAGGTAACACAGAGCCCTGGCTGGATAGCTTGGTTGGTTAGAGCAGTGGTAGTCAACCTGGTCCCTACCGCCCACTAGTGGGCGTTCCAGCTTTCATGGTGGACGGTAGCGGAGCAACCAAAGTATAAATAAAAAGATAGATTTAACTGCCTGACCTGTGGTGGCGCAGTGGATAAAGTGTCGACCTGGAATGCTGAGGTTGCCGGTTCGAAACCCTGGGCTTGCCCAGTCAAGGCACATATGGGAGTTGATGCTTCCTGCTCCTCCCCCTCCTCTCTCTCCCCTCTTCTCTAAAACAAATAAATAAAAATCTTAAAAAAAAAAAAAAAGATAGATTTAACTATAGTAAGTTGTTTTATAAAGATTGATTCTGCCAAACTTAGCGAAAATCCAACATAAAGTACTTGGTAAGTAATTATTATTATATGCTTTAACTTGCTGTAACTCTGCTTTATAAATTTTATAAAGTAAAGTTACTTCCCTACTTTATAAATCACCATTACTGTGGAACCGGTGGGCAGTTAGAAAATTTTACTACTAACAGAGATACAAAAGTGGGTGGTAGGTATAAAAAGGTTGACTACCCCTGGGTTAGAGCATCATCCCAACATGAAGAGGTTATTGGTTTGATACCCGGTCAGGGCACATAGAGAAACAGAGTAATGTTTCTGTCTCTCTCACTCTCTCCTTTCCTCTCTCTCTCTAAAATCAAACAATAATTTTTTTTGAAAAATGTAACATATATAACATTTAGATGAAGTTTAATGACAGGCAAACTATACTATTTTGTTTAGGGATGCATACTTGAATGGTTAGAAGGAAAAAGGCAAGAGAATGACAGAGGAGGAAGAAAGTGGTTTGGAGAGAGGTTTTATGTGTGCTGGTAATGTTAATATTTCTTGCTCTAGATGGGTACCTGCTATAGAATGGTTTATTAAATTGCACAGTTGTATTTTAGGCACTTTGCAGAATGCATATTTCACAAGACAGTGATTTTTAAAGTGAGATACAAAAAGATAATCTACTCCTGTGATAATTTGCCTTTTATAACTCAAATGAAAAATCAAATCTAATGTACACTGAAAACTACAAAACATCATTGACAGAAATTAAGGATGACCTAATTACATGGGAAAACATCCTGTGTACATAGATAAGAAGATTTAACATCATTAGAATAGGATTATTCTCCAATTTATCCACAGATACAACACAGCCCCTATCAGAATCCTAGAGGGCTTTATTTGCAAAAATGGAAAGGCTGATCCTCAAATTGACAAGCATTGCCAGGGACTCCAAACAGCCAAAGCAGTCAAAAAAAAAAAAAAAAGTTGGTCCCCTGTTTTAAAACTCACTGCAATGCATAGTAACCCACACAGTGTGGTACTGACAAGAAAGAAAATATAGTTGTAAATCTTCCTGAGTTTGGATTAGGCAATGGTTTCTTAGATACAATACCAAAAGCACAGCAACAAGGAAAAAAAGTGGGTGACATGGACATGGACAAAATAAAAACTTCTGTGCTTCAAAGTACAGTCAAGAAAGTGAAAAGCTAATTCACCAATAGGAGGAAAAAATCGTAAATTAATCTGGTAAGTTTCTAGTATCCAGACTATATAAAGAACTCTTACAACTTAATGACAAGAGGATAGACTCAATTAAAAAATAGGCAAGGGAACTGAATGGACATTTCTTCAAAGAAGATATGCAAATGATCAATAAGCACATGAAAAGATGTTCCATATCACTATTAGAGAAATGCAAATCAGAACCACAATGTGACACCATTTCACACCCACTAGGATGTCCGGTAATCAAAAAAGCAGATAATCAAGTGTTAGGAGGATGTGAAGAAATTGGAGCCCTCATACATTGCTGTAGTAACACAAAATGGTGCAGCCACACAACAGTAAACATTTAGTAACGACATGACCCAGCAATTTCACTCCATTAGAATTGAAAACGTAGGGCCACACAAAAACTTGTACATAAATGTTGACAAGCAGCATTATTCATAATTGCAAAAAAGTGAGAACACGGCCCAAATGCTCATTGACTGATGGAGAATCATTCATGGATTATCTATAGGAGGGAGTATTATTTGGCCATAAAAAGGAACGAAGAACTGATACATACTACAACACGGATGAAGCTTGAAAACTCTGAAAGAGGTGAGTGACAGAAGGTCACCTGTTGTCCAGTTCCATCTCTATGGATTGTCGGAATAGGCAAATCCATAGACACAGAAGGTCAATTAGTGGTTGCCAAAAGCCAGGGGAAGGAGAAATGGGCAGTGACCACTAACTGGGTTTCTTTTATGGGGTGATGACTATGTTGTGGAATGAGGCAACGATGATGGTCACACAAACTTGTGACTAACACTAAAAACTACTTAATTAGACGCTTAAAAGTGCCAATTTTATGATACGTACATTATCTCAATTAAAAATACAAAATTATTTATTCGAAAAAACTCGAATAAATTGGAATTGTTTCTTAAAAAAAATTACACCGAATAAGATTTTTTTTTTTTTTAACTAGTGTGCTCACTGTAAGAAAAACTGTCAATACCCCCTTCCGGAAGTAACCACCACAGCCTTGTGAACGCAGTGTACCAACCATCGCTGGAAGAAGGAGGATCACAGATCTAGAGTTGTTTTTGTGACCAGTAGAAAGAATGCCTCCATCCCCCACCCAAAACACAAGCACTCGCTGGAAGGAAGGACGGTAACAGTAGCCCTAAAAATGCAAGCGCGTGGCTCCCCGGGACTAGACGTCCCAGCCCTCGGGCCAGCGCGGGTGTAGCCCTCCGGAAGGGTGGGGCTCGCGCTCTGGAAGCCCGACTGCGGACTGGCTGTGTGCGCCACGGAGAGGGGCGTGGAGGGCGCAGGGGCGTGGTGTGAGAGAGCGTTCTCCGGGAGACGGGCGGGGCGTGGGGCGGGGCCCGGGGCCGCCGCGGGGACGTGAGGGACAAGGGGAGGAGTAGGGGGCGCAGGGGCGTGGCGTGGGGGCGTGGGCGGGGCATGGCGCGGGGCCCAGGAGCCCGGGCGGGGCTAGGGGCCGAGACCCAGACGCCGAGGGCGCGTCGGCGCCGAGTCGGCGGCCGCTGCAGTGGCCACCCGGCCTGTGTCCCCGTGGCACCATCGCACTGCGGCCCCAACCCCCTGCTCGCCCGGCCATGCGGCTGCCCGCGCCGCCCACCGAGCTGGTGCCGTCGGAACGCGCGGTGGTGCTGCTGTCGTGCGTGCTCTCGGCACTGGGCTCGGGCCTGCTGGTGGCCACGCACGCCCTGTGGCCAGACCTGCGCAGCCGGGCGCGGCGTCTGCTGCTCTTCCTGTCGCTGGCCGACCTGCTGTCGGCCGCCTCCTACTTTTACGGGGTGCTGCAGGACTTCTCGGGCCCCTCGTGGGATTGCGTGCTGCAGGGCGCGCTCTCCACTTTCGCCAACACCAGTTCCTTCTTCTGGACCGTGGCCATCGCCCTCTACCTGTACCTCAGCATCGTCCGCGCCACGCGCGGTCCCCGGGCCGGCCACCTGCTCTGGGCCTTCCACGTAGTCAGGTGGGTGGTTGCGGCGCCCATGGATGTCCCTGGAGACCCCCGCTCCCCGCCTGGGCCCTGCCCGCTGCCCCTGTGGCCCCCGCGCCCTTCTGGCGCCCACGTTTTGGTTGGATCTCTAGCCCATCGCGCATCAGGTAGTGTCTGCTCACTCCCCAGGGCAGCACCGGGTCAACAAAACGATGTCAGGCTTGCCTGAGAGGTGGACCTGGCCTGAGCATCGCTGCAGACGGCGCCCCCCTTCCTCCTTGCCCCCGCGTGAGCCCCCGCGACGAGGGCACCTCAGTTCAGCACCTGGGGGGAGGAGGGCCATAGCTGCCCTTTGAGCTGGGTCCTGGGAACTTACATGCACCTGGGGAGCTGCTTGCTGCATCTGGCCACCTGTGCCGCCCATGGGGAGAGGCACCGGGATCCCGGGCCGGGAGCTGAGTGTGGTGGCTGCCCCAGGTTGGGAAGCCTAGCAGCTCCCAATCTCATACCAGCACCAGCACCCTGAGCCACAGGTGTGATGCATTCTGGCTTCCTGTCCATCCAGCTCTCCACTGTAAGATTTACAAAAGGCTGTCTTCTTTATTTTCTCTGCTCATCTCTAGACCACAGGCCCCTGCCTGTTGTTATCACTGTTCTAGATGATCTTGAGTTTCTCTAGTTGAGCAACTCTGAGGTTGAGGTCAGTGACAGAGGCTGGTCTGGAAGAGGGCCACCAGCTGCCTGGAGTGTCAGGGATTAGGGAAAAGGAAAGCCTTGTCCTTCCCTGGCGTCGAAGCATCACGGCAAATACCCCTCACCTGCCTAGGAAGGTTGGCCCCTTCCTGGTGTCATCTCAACATGCAAATGTCTGGTGCTGTCCTGTGTTGAACTAAGGCAGGAATCTTAGAGGGCATGTTGCCTCTTCTCCCTCCCCAGATAGTGTACCAAATACTGCCCTAATTATAGGTCCTCTCTGTGAAATGCCTGAGTGCTTTCCAAAGACTGAGGACACTCAGCACTTCAGCAGACACGAGGCACCTGCATGTCACAACAGTGAGGTCACAGACTGCAAGAGTCACTTGAACTCTTCTCAGAGCCGTTAGATAGAAGCCAGCCAGCCCCTGGGAAACTAAATGGCCTGCTTCTCAGCTGTTCAAGTCAGAGTCACTGCGAGCCGTTCAGACGGCGCCCGGTACGCTGCAGGGACCCACAGAAAGTGGGGATGCCGTTCCTGCCTCCGCTGTCCGCCTGACCTCAGTGTCCATTTCAGAGACCCGGTCCTTGGCTCGCTGGCTGGGAGAGGGAGTATGTACACTATAGTTCTCTGGTGCCAGAGAAGGAGCCCAAGGCTGTCTTTGCAGGAATCTCGTCCCTTTCTCCACTCTTTTATAAAATATCGAAATTCGATATATTTTTGTACGCAATGAAAGACAAACCAAATGCAGCTCCTATAGGAGAAGACAGCTTTTCTAGGAAACCTGAGTTGGGAGTTCTTCCTGTTCACATCCAGGGGGGGTTTCAGTGATGTTTAGGAAAGGCTTCCCAAGAAAGGCTGTATGTCCCCTGCTGGCCATTAAAAAAAAGATCCCAATTGTTCATCTTGTTCATTAAATCCACCTGCCTCTTAAAAGAAAAAAAAGAAGAAAAACCTGTGTCCAAGCTAGAAAGGCACTTTGATAGTGTTGTTCCCTTTCAGAAGTGAGCACTCACATTTTACTAGACTGAAAAAATTGATAAAACCTGTCTGACAGGTTCCTCTATTAACCTGGACCCTCCCAGATGGTATAGCTAATGACCTTACTAAGGACTCTCCACTGTCTTATTTTTTTTTCTTAATTTTTAAAAATACGTATGTATTGATTTTTAGTGAGAGAGGAAGGAAGAGAGAGATAGGAACATGGATGTGTTCCTGCACATACCCTCACCGGGAATCAGACCAGCAACCTCCGCGCTTTGGGACGGTGCTGTCCAACCGAGCTATCGGCCAGGGCTGCCCCATCTTTCTTTGGAGGATCAGTTTAGTGTTGCTTAGGTGCCTGTTGGTGTGAGAAATCTTATCTTCAGACATAGGCTAGACCCTGTCATCACTATTACCATTGCAGACAACTGAAAAAATCAGTCCACTTCTTCAAACCTTCTGGTCTTGGAAAGTATTTTAAAATACGATGAAGAGTTTTTACGAATTGGTTAAAAAAAAAAAAAGGACAAATATCCTGACAAAATAGTAAAAGTTGGTAAATATATATGGGGAAAAGTTTAGCCCTGTTAGTGCTCGAAACAATGCAAGTTATAACACTGAGGTATCATTTTCTCATTAAATTAAGAGAAAAATAACACTAAAGCAGAATATGAATGTGATAAGTGCTGGTGAGTCTGGTATTTTCCTACATTATTCTTGGTGGTGTAAATTGGAATGGTCTATGGGGAAAGTATTTGGTTCACACACCTTGATCCAGTAATCCTATTTATAGAGACCTACTCTAAGGAGATAATCCAAAATGCATGCAAAGCTGTAGGGCAGAGGAGTTTGTGAGACGCTCTTGTCAAGGGGAGGATTTGAAAGCAACCTCAATGTCCTCAAAATAGGGAACAGCAAGCTCTAGACAGCAGCCCCACCAGCAATGGAATGCAGCCAGTACTGGCTGTGAACTCTATACATCATTTTTTTAAACAGTGTGATACAATGTTAAGCAAACATAGCCGTCTATAAAACCCAGTACAGCAATACAAACTCAGCCATCTATAAAACTCTGCACAACCATGTGCAGCAGGAGGTGGGGGAGAATCCTGCCCTCACACAGGCTCCCAGAAAGCCCCTGCTCGGAGGCCCCATTGCGGGACCTGACACGGTTCCCTTCTGCAGAAAGACTTTTTCTTTGCTCATTGGCAAAGGAGGGCAGCTTAGACTTTTGTTATCTTCGGGGAAATTGCATTTCCTACTGGCTGCATCTGGCTCCTGAGCCCTTGCAAGATGCTGTCTTAGGCCTCAGCTCACTGGTCACCAGTCAGGGAAGGGACAGGATAATCACCCTCCAGTTGTCGGAGGGAGCCCTGCCCGAGGCCACATAGTAGGAGGCTCAGGGTGAGAACTCCAAGGTCTTTCTTCCTCTTAGGGTTCCATGGTGTCTCTTGGCCTCGACAACCATTTCTTCGATTGAGATATAATTTGACAATGATTTATTTTTAACTTTCCAGATTTTCCCCTATCATTGACATTTTATCATGTTACCTTTATCCTCTCCAGTTATTTATTTTTTTTCCGGAACCATTTAAGAGTAAGTAAGTCACAGACCTGATGCCCCTGAACATGTGTTTCCAAAAAAGACAAGGACAGCCTCTTTTTTTTTTTCTTTTTCTCTCTATTTTTATTTTTTTCTGAAGCTGGAAACGGGGAGAGACAGTCAGACAGACTCCCGCATGCGCCCGACAGGGATCCACCCGGCACACCCACCAGGGGCGAAGCTCTGCCCCTCCGGGGCGTCGCTCTGTTGCGACCAGAGCCACTCTAGCGCCTGGGGCCGAGGCCAAGGAGCCATCCCCAGCGCCGGGGCCATCTTTGCTCCAATGGAGCCTTGGCTGCGGGAGGGGAAGAGAGAGACAGAGAGGAAGTGGGGGGGGGGTGAAGAAGCAAATGGGCGCTTCTCCTATGTGCCCTGGCCGGGAATCGAACCTGGGTCCCCCGCACGCCAGGCCGACGCTCTACCGCTAAGCCAACCGGCCAGGGCCAGGGACAGCCTCTTAAGGAACCACATAGATCTTCCAGAAGCATGGGGTGAGCAGAGAGCAAGGCTGCTATCTGATTTGTGGACCTTATTGAGATTGTTGTCAGTCTTGTCATAACATCCCCATAGCAAAGGAAAATCTTGGCTTACATGTTGACTTAGCCTTCAGTCTCTTTATTCTCTTGCAATCTGGAACAGTTCTTCCGTCTCTCTTGGTGTCTCCTGACATTGACTTTCTGGAAGAGCGCAGGCTGTTACTTTGTAGCCCGTCGCTCCTGCTCGCTGGGGTTGTCCCACTTCCTCCTGGGTGGATTCAGATTCTGCGCTGTTGGCAGGAATCTCACAGAAACCTGTTCCAGCTTCCTCCCAGCGACTTTGATTTGTTCCATTCTTGTCCGTGTTCCCTTGGCGGAAGTGTTATCAGTCTGTTCTCCGCTGCAGTTACTGTGCTTCCTTTTGTCATTAATAAACATCTGGTTGAGATAAATGTCCTGCTACTCCCCAAACTTAGAGCGTCCATTGACAGTCTTGTAAAGTTAATTTCCTGGTTGTCATGGCCTTTTTAAGGCTGTGTGACAATATTCAGTGTTCAGGGGCAAGCCCTGTATTAAGTCCCTTTGTGCCCGATACAGATGTTTCCGTGTGCTGTTCCCTTCCTGTAAGATAAGCCCATGGCCTGAAACTGTTCCTGTGTGCCTGGTAAAGGTGACCTCCCTTCAAAAGCCCGAGCTAGGTCAGGCTGGGTCAGTGAATGTTGCCTGACCTGACCTGTAAGCCCCCAGGCCACTGGGCCACGACTGTGCCAGGTTTTAGTCCCCCTCCCCTTCATGTCCTACCTGGGGGAAGGTCAGGCTGGGGTGGGGGGCTCATCTTGCTATGTCTAAAGTATAAGGGTCCTGGCCATGTTGGCCACCTCAGGCAGTCTTAAGATTTCTTCCAGCTCCACTGAGGTGGGAGTGAGTGTGGGCATGGTCCCTGCCAGGGGCGGGTCGTGTGCCCCTGGCCTATGCACTCACCCATCCTCTGTAGTTTGCTTCAGGGGTTCTGGAGGAAGGGGGAGTCTGTGGCGAACCCCAAGTTCGCCATATAAACCCCTGCTTTGGGAAGTGGGAAGTTCTCATCAGAGAAAAGGGGAAACATGACCTGAAAGGGAAGGTCCTCTAGCTCTCTAACTGGAAACAAGCTCATTGCTGTGGGGCCCAGGGACAGGGCCCCCAAGCAGGCAGCATCTGACTGTGGGCTGGGCACAGAGGCTGCATGAACAGTACTCCATCTGGGTCAGTGGCCCCCAAAATAACAAGAGTTGAACTGGCTTTTTAATGACCTCCAAAACGTTTTCAGAGGGCACTGCTGTGTAGCAAATCGTTCTCCACACTGCGTCTGAGTGTTCACGGAAGCCTGCTGTTGGGGCCGTGAGGGCAGAGGCTGCCCCTCGACCCCTTCACCAGGGCGAGGTCAGACCTGCCCAGCCTCACCTGGGCCGGGACTCAGGTGCGCCTGGACTTAGGTGGGCAGGAAACACCTCTGAGGGCTGCAGGATGCGAGAACCAGGGCTGTGGCAGACCGAGCCAGGGGGTGTGTTTCAGAGTTCCTTTGGGCACTCTTCCCCTCTTCAGCAGCCAGAGCTACAGAGTGACCTCATGGTGGCCTGGCCAGTGGCTGACTCCCTGAACTTCTCCCATGTCCTACCCCTCTGCTCCACACTTAACAATTAGTGGCCATTGTTCCGGAAAGCAACCTCGAGGCAGCGTGGGCCTTGTGACTCCTCTGGGCAGGCAGGCAGGCGGGCAGGCAGGCGTGCAGCTGCAGCTGCCTTCCCCCTGGGCCCGCTCCCTCCTGCTCCTGGGAGCTTTCTAAATTGGCACATTGTTGCCCGATAGTTTTGTTCTCAAAGCGGTTTTTGAGTTACGTTAACATTCAAGGCTGTCCATAGGCCGCACGGCCATAGACAGGGCACTGTTGTGTGGCTTACAGAAGGGGAAAAGACCCCTTTGTCTCCTTCCCAGCCAAACCCCCAGCCCTCCACCGAGATCTGCAGGAAGGGTGAGTTCTGGGGAGAGGGAAGTGTAGGACGCTGACCCTTTGTGTGTGTGCGTGTGTGTGTGGGGGGGGGGAGTTCCATTTGCACAGGAACTGGGGTCCCACCCTCTGACTCCGGGGATGCTGAGGGAAGCCCCGAGCACCCTTTGTTCGGGGGACAGGCGCCAGGGGAGGTTGGCTGACACATACCAGAGACTAGGGGGTGGCTTACTCCTGGCTAGTCTAGTTCCAGCTCCCCGGGAGAGATCTGGAAACAGAACGGATGCCAGTTCTAAGAAGAGCTAAGCTCCTCGTGACAGACCTGAATGCCTACCCCTCCCACCCCCACCTCAGACTCTGCTGGGTGTGGTGAGGGTGGGACGCCCAGGACCTGGGATCTGACTCCTGCCCCTAACCCATCTCTCTCCCCCACCCTGGAGTTTGTAGAAAACCTCTGTGTTAGCGTCCTGGGTCTTGCCTAACACAGTGCCACAGCCTGGGCAGCTTTAACAACAGGAATTGATTCTCTCTCTCAGACCTGGAGGCTGGCAGTGAGATCAGGGTGTCGGCAAGGTTTTCCTCGGAGGGCTCTCTCCTTGGCTTGTAGCTCTCTGTCCCCTGTGTCTCCTCGTGCTCGTCTCTCCATGTGTCCGTGTGTCCAGATCTCCTCTTCTTGTGAGGACACCAGTCAGATTGGCTTAGGACCCACTGTAGTGACCTTATTTTACCTTAATCACCTCGTTAAAGACCCCCCTCTCCAACGACAGTCGCCTCCTGAGGGGCTTAGTGATTCCACATGAGCTCTGGGGGATACAGCTCAGCCCGTGACAGCCTCCGAGCGGGGAGAACACTGGCTGGGGCTCTGACCCCAGTTTCCAAGCAATGTCAGTGAGAGCTGGGGCCCAGGCTTGCCGGGAGGAGCTGTTGGTGCCCCTCCCTGGTGGGGATTCGGCTCACAGTGTGGTCTTCAGGCCCCCATGTGAAGGAGCCCCTAGCCCTGCTTCCCCTCCGCCTCAGAGTCGTGGGTTTGGGGAGGAGGGGCCTTACCGGTCACCTGTTGTAGCTGTGCCCCTCCCCCAGCACCTCTCATTGCGTCCCGCACAGGGCCCTGTGACTTCCATCTGTTTCAGGATTAAATAGGACACCCTGCCCTTTCTTCTAGCCGTCTAGCCCCTTCTCCCCTAGCAGGACCTTGCTAAGAGTCTTGAAACATTTGAGAATAGCTCAAGGTCCAAATGCCCGGCTCTGGTGCCAGCTTCACAGCCTCGGGTTTAGGGTGTGGGTCGCAGGTGTCCGCACAGAGGCAGGGCAGTTTGCTGGCCATTCTGAACCGCCCATGTCTCGGCATCAGGGCAACCTCTGTGACCACACGGGTTTCTAGGTCAAAACCAACTAAAGCCCTCGATTTTTTTTTTCCACACTTGCTGTTATTAAGCTGAATTTCAGCCTGACCAGGTGGTGGCACAGTGGATAGAGCATCATCAACCTGGGATGCTGAGGACCCTGGTTTAAAAACCCCAGGTGACCGGCTTGAGCATGAACTCATCTGGCTTGAGTGTGGGTTCATGGACATGACCTCATGGTCACTGGCTTGAGCCCAGAGGTTGCTGGCTTGAAGCTCTCCTCCCAACGACATATGAGAAGCAATCAATAAACAACTAAAGTACTACAACTATGAGTTGATGCTTCTCATCTCTCTCTCTTCCTGTCTCTGTCCTTCTCTCTCTTCTCTAACTAAAATAAAAATAACAATAAAGCTGTATTTCAGTGTTTTTCCAAAATTTTGTGCTGGTCCACAAAGGAGTTAACTACCTTGATGCTGTATGAAAATCAAACTTTGGTTCACAGTCGGTGGTTGAAAGCCACTGTTGTGTCATACTTGTTCTGATGTTGTCCATTTTTTGGCTGATGACTTCTTTTTCGTGGAGGAGCAAAGAACTGTGAGGAGGCATGGGTCAGAAATTGAAGTATACATTTCCGGAAAGCAGGAATTACTTCCCGCGCGTCCCTGTGGAGCGCTTTCCAGATTCACGTCACCTATAGCTTCAGGGCGGCCCCCTGGCCAGAGAATGGCTGGGCTTATCGGAGTTTGCCGAAGACATCGCTTTCTCCTCGCTCTGTAGGCCAAAAACTGGGGACCTTGTCAGCTCCCTATCCTCTGCATTTTCTGTCCACCCTTGGTGTCCGGCAGCCAGCTGCTGAGGCCCGGTGGTTAAATTTTAGGGCATTTTGTGAGCTGATTGTTAAATACAGCCCTTATTAAAAATTAGATTATACAAACTAAAAGATAAGTGATTTATACTAAAAACAGGAGACACACAAATACTCAAAATTGATTTTGTCCTGATTATTTTACTGCATTTTACTCTGTTCTGTGCACTCAAGTTTCTTTAGATTGTTGTATCTGTGTGATGGAAAGCCTGTCTGCTGGTGGCTTGCACTTGGCCATGGTGGAAATATTTATTTACACCTTGGGAATGGGCAAACAGGACACCTCAGCTTGATTTACTGTTTTGTCAGTTGTGTAGGGCAGAGGTCAGCAGACTTTTCCTGTCAGAGACCAGGTAGTAAGGATTTCCAGTTTCACAGGCCCTGTGATCTCAGTTGCAACCGCTCGGCTCTGCCCTTGCAGTCTGAAAGCAGCCATGGATAGTATGTAAATGAATAAATGTGACAGTTGCAAGAAACCTTTAACTTACAGCAGCAGACCTTCTGGCCTGAGGGCCAGAGTGTGCTGGACTCCTGGTCTGGACTTCAAGTGGTGGAGAAGACGTTAATAACTCAAGACAAAACTTAAAAGTGTCACTTGTCTCTGAGCTTAAGCAGAGACGGCAGCCTCGCTGGGCAGGCGGGAAGCTGGTATTTCACGGGGAGACCATGAGAAGAGGCAGTGTCATGGAACAGGAAGAACAGGAGCAGCCCTTTTGCAGTGCTGGAAAATTATCTGATCCCACAAAGAAGTTGTTCATGTCCCTGTCGGGCCAGTGAAGTCCTGGCATTCGTCTCGTCCCTTGGTCTTCCTTACTTCTCTCTCCTCTCACTTGCTAAGGAAAAGGGAAACATCAACCAGCTTCACATCCTTGGAACTGCTTTCTTTGCTAACTGCCGCCACAGAGTGGCCACAGGTATCGGAGTCCGGGGAAGATCAACCAAAACATTCTGTGAGATTCAGGTGGCCATTTGGAATCGACAATAAGGGATTTTGCGTAGTATTCATTATAAGTTGTGCTTCACATCTTTTACATCAGGACATTTTATAATAAGTTCATATATGCACGTTTACATATACACACCTGCATGCATGCATGCATATACATACCTATAGGTGTACAGATACATTTTTTTGGAGAGCCGCTTGTTAGCGCATCACAGTGCGGGGTATCTTGGGTGTCTGTGAGTTACAGTCTGGTTGAACCTGCTTTGCTGGGTTAGTAGACTGTCCCTCCCACTCCATTCCCACTGCCTCCCTGATCTTACCTCTTCTTAGCACCTCCCACTTAAAGACCTCCCCCAGACAGCTTCTGACCCCAACTGCAGCAGCTGCCCTCTATGCTTAAGTTCAAACAGCACTCTGAGTGATGTGCCCTTAACCCTTTCAAAGCCCTCTCTCTGCCTCTTTGGTCTCTCTGGCAATTCCTGGCACACACTCAGCTCCAGGCACACCCCAGCAATCCAGAGGAAACACATCACCTTGTCGCTGTAGTAGGACGCATCCGAAGTCTCAGAACACGGTCTGTCACCGCGTGGTTCCCCAGGTCTCCTGTTGGGGCCGTCAGGATGCTGAGCAAGGGGAAAGGATCCCCTCGCTGCCTGTGAGCCGGGTTCCCTAGCCCTGCTGCTACCTCTGTTCCTTCCAGCTTCCTTCTAGGTGACTGTCCCTGCACAAAGTGCACACAGCGTTTTCCCTTCCCAGAATTTCTCAGAGGAGCCCTGGAAACCATAAAGTAATGAGGAACCACGTATATAACTTCAGGATTGCTGTTTTCACAACTTTAAAAGCCTTTTGCTGGTCTGGCTGGTTGGCCCAGCAGTAGAGCGTCAGCCCTGTGTGTGGATGTCCTGGTTTTGATTCTGGGTCAGTATACACAGGAGAAGCGACCATCTGCTTCTCCACCCCTCACCTCTCTCATCTCTCTGTCTCTCTCCTCTCCTCCCACAGCCATGGCTCGATTGGAGCAAGTTGGCCCTGGGCACTGAGGATGGCTCCATGGCCTCAGCTCAGGTGCTAAAATAGCTCGGTTGCCAAGCAATGGAGCAATGGCGTCAGATGGGCAGAGCATCACCCCCTAATTAGTGGGCTTGCTGGGTGGATCCTGATCCGGGTGCATGCAGGGAGTCCGTCGTCACTCTGCCTCCCCGCTTTTCACTTAAGGAAATAAAAAGCCTCTTGCTTCCTTTACAACAATGTGCATGCAGTGAATATTTAAGGACTGAAATTGGGGAAAGTTCTCAGTCACTTGGCTCAAAGTTCATTCATTCATGCATTCAGCAGGCCCTTCTTTTGCCCCTACCTGGTGACAGAATAGTGAACAAACTTGGCCCTTTCCCTCAGGCTCATGGCTGTGACATGTCCTAAAATCCCAGGATGGCATGACTTTTAAAAAGGTAACCATTTATTACAACAGTTTGACACAAATATACTATCTTTTTTTTTTTTTTTTTTTACAGGGACAGAGAGAGAGTCAGAGAGAGGGATAGATAGGGACAGACAGACAGGAACGAAGAGAGATGAGAAGCATCAATCATTAGTTTTTCGTTGTGACACCTTAGTTGTTCCTTGATTGCTTTCTCATATGTGCTTTGACTGCGGGCCTTCAGCAGACCGAGTGACCCTTTGCTCGAGCCAGTGACCTTGGGTCCAAGCTGGTGAGCTTTTGCTCAAGCCAGATGAGCCCGCGCTCAAGCTGGCGACCTCAGGGTCTCAAACCTGGGTCCTCTGCATCCCAGTCTGACGCTCTATTCACTGCGCCACCGCCTGGTCAGGCTCGACTATACTATCTTAACTTGACCAGCTAAATAACTTGGCATAGAGCAAGCATTTAAAGTGGATAGGCTCCTGGGTGTAACTGGATACCTTTGTCATAACCCTTTAGCTTTTGTGGGGTTTTGGCCCTTCTGTTCCTTTGTGACTTCTAGGAGGACGGGCTCCTTCCTGCCTCCCCTGCTGGGGGTGGGGGGCAGACACTGAGGGTACTGGTGTGGGGACTTCCCGGAAGGAACCTTAGGGCTTGGGCCTCATCCCTGCTGTGTTGTGGGTAGCGGGGGGATAGTAATTAAGCTCCAGAAAAGTGAGCCTGGCGCTGCCCTGGGCTTCATGCTTCAGAGGGCCCCCTTGGGCCCTTGCTAGGACACCGCCTCTTCCCATAGAGCACAGAGACCTCGGGACTCGGGAGATGTGTCTGCCCCAAGCCCAGGTCCCCTTCTGGATCCTGCTGCAGGTGCATGGGACCCCGGACCTCCCTGCCAGGCACCCCCAAGCCATCAATGTGTGCACCCCTAGCCCAGGCTGGCTGGAGGGCTGGCCGGATGGCATTGGGATGGACTTGGTGGGGCAGAGCTGGGGCTTTGAGGACTCCTGCCCCCTCTCTTCTCTGGGGACACTTGGTGGGTGTGGTTCTCCTTGTCTGAAGAGCATCCCAGTCATCTCACCCTTGCTGGCAGTGCTGGGAGCCAGGGCCTGACCTCTGTGCCCATGTGTGTCTGTCTGTTCCCTCAGCTGGGGGGTTCCACTGGCCATCACCGTGGCAGCTGTCTCTCTAAAGAAGATCGGCTACGACGCCTCAGACGTGTCCGTGGGCTGGTGCTGGATCGACCTGGAGGTGGAGGACCGTGTGCTGTGGATGCTGCTGACCGGGAAGCTGTGGGAGCTGCTGGCCTACGTCACGCTGCCGGTGCTCTACCTGCTCATCAGGAAGCACATAAGCAGGGCGGTAGGTGCCCGCGCCTGCCCCAGCCCACAGTTCTGGGGGACACAGAGCCCCTGAGTCCTGGCATTGGGCTCCACCACTCCGTACAGAACTAGATACGAAGAGCTTGTGGTGTGCCAGGCACCGTGAATCACACGTGTTGTAGGTTGTCTGGTTTGCTGGCTACACTACCCTGTCAGGAGTGGGTCCTGTGACTCCTTATTTGTGGATGAGGAGAGGGGGCCTTACAGAGGGTAAGGGCTCCCCAAATCCGCTCAGTTCCCTAGGAGAGAGCTCCAGCCTGTGTGCTCCGCCCCAACCCTCTACTGCCCCCTCCTGGACAGACCACCCTGGTGGCTTAACCTCAGGAGGAATTTAGATGGAAGGTGAGTAGTATCCAAGTCAGAATTGAACTGGGAGGGAGGCCATGAGTCTCATCATCAGTGATACAATAACTCACCTTATTATTCTGGATGATTAGAATTATATCACAGATAGCAGACTTTTCGGGCACTCAGGAATTTATAAATCAATTTGCTGGGCCAGTTGGCCAGAAGGCTAGAAGACTTCTGACAACATGAGCTGGCCAGAAATTTTAGGGAAGAATGGTTTTTCTCTGACAGTCTGGCCAAATTGGTCCATGTTCTTAACTACTAGCTCTGCAGGTGTATGGGCTTCCTCCTAGCCACAGGCAAACTGCTACACACACATACACACACACACACACACACACACATGCCTCATATTAACCCATCTATCTATTAGCTTGACCATTGGCCATTCATTCAGTACATTATAATTTTTTTTATTTTTTTTATTGGTTTTAGAAAGAGAGGAAGGGAGCAAGAGAGACAGAAACACCAATCTGTTCCTGTATATGCCCTGACCAGGAATTGAACCCACAACCTTTGAGTATCAGGACAACACTCTAACCAACCAAGATATCTGGCCAGGGTTCATTCAGTACATTTTTCTTAAGTGAGAGGAGGGCAGATAGTGAGGCAGACTCCCACATGCACCCTGACCTGGATTCACCTGGCAACCCCCATCTTGGGCCAATGTTTGAATCAACTGAGCTATTTTTAGTGCCTGAGGCTGACGATCAGACCAACTGAGCTATCCTCAGCACCTGGGGCCAACACTTGAACCATTCGAGCCACTGGCTACAAGAGGGGAAGAGGGAGAGGAAGGAAAGAGAAGCAGATGGTCACTTCTCCTGTGTTCCCTGACTGGGGATCGAACCCTGGATGTCCATATGCCGAGACAACATTCTATCCACTGAGCCACAGGCCAGGGCATTTTTATTGAGCGTGTACTACACACAAAAGCACTGGGTGGTGGTGGGGGTTTATCCTGGGAACTCAGATGGGGATTCTGTTCTAGAGAGAGACAGAAGTGTAAGAAATTATGATAGAAGATCAAAGGTGACAAGGGGCTGGAGCAGTAAGGCAGGTCCCTGTGGAACTCCGGCTGCCGACTTCCAGGCCCACTCTGCAGGGTCTCCGGTGCGGCACCCTGAGTGTCCAAGGCTGGAATCGCTGGCAAGCGCGTCTCTGTTGTTCAGTGCAGACTGTGGCCTCAGCAGCCTTTTCTGAGCTTGGAGGGTGCTCCTGGCGGCTGTCCCCACCCTGTACTCCCACCTTGAGTCAAGACTTCCTGTTCTCACTTACTCAGAACTGAGCTGATTCTTCCGGCCGCCCCTGCTGGTTCAGCTAGAGAGACGCCTGAGGGGCGTACCAACTGGTCTGAAACCCTCGTTGTCTTCTTGCCTGGGCCAAGGGTACCCTTCTCTCCTCCTCCCTCCTCCTTCCTCCTGTTTCCTGCCCTGGAAGGGTCCTGGGCTCCCAGAGCTCCACCAGCCCTGCGGGCTCTAGAGCTACCGTTTTGTCTTTCTTCCTCCTGCCCTTCCTGTAATGGCAGGAAGCCTGGAGCCGCCAGCCCAGTCCCTGCATGTGAGAATGGGTCCACAACTCTGCCAGTGTTTCCCTAAAAATGGAGCATAGTGGGCGGGGAGGTGTTGATGGGAGTTGTTGTCACCTCTGCAGAGGAAGGAGAACTAACATGGAGGAAGAACTAGAAACACAGGAGCCAGAGGGGCACCCCCTGCCCTGCCCTTGATGGCTCAGTTCTGGATGGTGCCCTGGGGGAGGAGGCAGGTGCTCTGAGCAGGTGACTTGTGGCACCTGGGGTGGCCAGAGATGCCCAGGTATGTGCCTCTTCCTCCCCCGACCTGGACCTTCAGTGTCCCTGACACAGGGCCAAGGTGAAGAATGTATCTTTGTTGTGAGCAGTTTTTGTCTCTTTTTACAAATTCATTTGTGATCTGGAAGTGGAGCCTCCCCCTCTTCGCACTGAAGGGAGTTCCCACAGGCGGGGAAGCCCAAGCTGGTGCCAGCCCACCTCCTCTTTCTGCCCCAGCTTTGGGGGGAAGGCCCCCTCCTCTGAGCTCCTCCTGTTGGGCAGGGCCTGGGGAGCTCGTATTCTGGAGGGGGGCCGTTGTAAGCAACCACCAGCCTGATACACAATGAAGAATGCCGTCTAGGAAGGAGGTTTGATAAGAGCTGTGAAAAACACGAAATTAAAGAGCTGGCTATGGAGAGGGGACGGCATGGGAAATACTTCTGCAGTTCAGTACGGCTGTCAGGATGGGCCGTATTCAGGAGGTGACACTGGAGCAAAGACTGGAAGGAGGTGAGGGAAGGAGGAGCAGAGATGGATGGGGAAGAGCATCCTGATAGAGAGAATGGCGAGTGCAAAGGGGTAGGGTGTGCCTGGCACACTGGGGGACTAATAAGAAGACCTGTGTGGCTGCAGTCGTGTAAATAAAGGGGAAACAGTCAGAGCTAGCCCAGGGTTGGAGACATTTGTAAGGAACTTGTGAAGTGCGGAGCCACCAAGAAGGGCTCGGAGTGCACAGCTGGTTTGATCTGACTTAGGTTTTCTAGCGACCCTGCCACTTCTGTGTTGAGAATAAGACTGTAGTGGGGGTGGGGGGGAGGTTGGTTGGTAAGGGTGATGGAGAGAGACAAGAAGAGGCAGTGGCAACTATCCAGAGAAGCTGTAATGGGGCTTGAACCACACTGGTGCCTGTAGACAGAACACCTTGATTCCACGTCTCTTTTGAAGGCAGAGCCCTACAGGACCTGACCACGGATGGGATGAGAGGCTGTACAAGAAGAAAGG
This sequence comes from Saccopteryx leptura, assembly GCF_036850995.1. NCBI lineage: Eukaryota > Metazoa > Chordata > Mammalia > Chiroptera > Emballonuridae > Saccopteryx > Saccopteryx leptura. The sequence continues at coordinate 89,279,259 of NC_089505.1, read as the reverse complement.
AGTCAGAGACGACACCCACATTGTGGCCTGGGCACCTGAAAGGATGGCATTTTTGTTAGCTGAGATGGGGAGGCATGCAGTAGGCTTGGGGTCAAGACCAGGCATTCCGATGTCAAGCGTGTTGTGAACACACACGTGGAGATGCTGCACAGGCCATGGATTGAGGAGACGGGAGTTCAGGAGAAAGATCTGGGCTGGAGATGGGAACCTGGGACCCCAGTGTGCAGGTGGAAGGCACTGCACACCTCACTGCCTCCTCCCACGAGTCTGAGTCCCTGAGAAGGTGGGCGGCCGGCGGGCATCTCGCCCCACTAACGTCTGCTCTTGGTGTTTCCTGCGCAGCATGAGGCGCTCTCCGAGTACCGGCCCATCCTGTCCGAGGCGCACCGGTTGCAGCACCACAGCTCCATGGCCGATAAGAAGCTGGTCCTCATCCCACTCATCTTCATTTGCCTCCGGATCTGGAGCACCGTGCGCTTCGTCCTGACCCTCTGTGGCTCCCCAGCCGTGCAGACCCCGGTGCTGGTCGTTCTGCACGTAAGTCTGTCTGCCCTCCCTGGCCCAGCCACTCCTGGCGGCAGGATCAGATCACTTCCCCCAGTGGAGTGGACACGTCCCAGTGCATCAGGCAACGCGGGGCTGGTAGGGGGCTCGGCTTCAGTTCCTTCCTGCCTGCCTGAGACGGGGAGCCCCACAAAGACAAGGGGAAAGTCACTGGCTCTCTGCAGCCTGGGGGCGTGTGTTGAGGTGCTCTCCAGCGGCCTAGAAGACGCGGGAGAGTGGACCAGACCTGGGTCTTTCCCAACCCAGAAGACCTGGAGGCTGGGCTGTGCCCAGTCTGCAGCTTCAGACCTGCCCAGAGCTTTGCCGAAGGGCCCGCATGGCAGGGTCATTGCAGACTAGCCCCAGGGGTGGAGGACAAGGTTCTGGGGGCTGTAGCACTTGGCAGCCTCCTTGCATGTGTGTTTTAGACCCACTGCGGTCCTGAACTCATCCTCTCCTCTCCTCCCTGACAGGGAATTGGGAACACCTTTCAGGGAGGCGCCAACTGCATCATGTTCGTCCTCTGCACCCGCGCTGTCCGAACTCGGCTCCTCTCTCTCTGCTGCTGCCCTGCCCAGCCTCCTGCAGAGAGCCCGGCTGGCCCCCCGAAGGGTCCTGCGCCCTCCGGGATGGAAGACTCTCAGGGACCCCGGTGGAGCCCCGATGAACTTCCACACACCTGAACTCTTCCCTTCCTAGTTCTCTGCACATGTGGGCACTGCCTCCCTTGGACAGGTGGCCCGAGTCCCCCTGCAGGGAGTGGCGGGGACGTCAGCCATGCTAGAATGGAAGCCTGCCTTCTACTCTTGAAGCTCTTGACCTGGCTGAGGGGACAGCCACAGCCACAAACTCAGCTTCTTCTACCTCCTCGGCCCTCAGGCAGCACGTGTCCACTCAGACCCGTGTCCTGCTGCACTCGGGGTGTCTGTCTGCGTGAGGGTTGGCACTGAGATTCACGGAGACCAGTGGTACGCAATCACTGCCCGGTTGCCTTGAGGTCCAGCGGTCATCGGCCCCTGGACCACGCAGCACTGTTTACAATGTGAGGGCCCACACCTGTGGGGAAAGCATGAAGAGATATGTGCACCAGATATCCATGCTAAATAAAATGTCAGGGGGGTCCTAGAGAGGGGTGCTCCACCTGGATGTCGTGGAGCGGATTCCCAGTTTGTCAGGGTGCTGACATTCCCCAGAGAACCTTAAGGTGTCCTGGTGAGTGCCATGGGCAGAGCCCACACAGCCGCTCAGGGCCGCCGGTCCCCTGGGAGTCTCCCCAGGTCTCTCTGTGGGTCGCCAGCCTTTGGTGTGGATGGCACTTGAGTTTCAAGCACAGACCAGAATCCAGACTCCTGCCTTCACCAGTCACCTCAAATCCAGGTTCCCTTCTCCAGAGCCGCGGCAGGAGCAGGCACCAGAAAGGCACTGGCGGGGGCTCCCTGCGTGTGGACGCCCCCTGTTTCAGCCCTGTGCTTGGGAACACAAAAGTGGGGGGTGGGGGTATTGAGGGGGACTGGCTTATTCACTGCCTAGTTTAGTTTTTATAGGAAAAGTAACCGTGAATGGTCCAAATACTGATTCGTTCCTGAAGGTGAAGGTTCGGGAGTTGGTTGAGGGAAGTGACACACGGGTCATGGGGCGATTATTTACATTTAATTGGAAAATAATTTAAAATAAGCACCTATGTCTCTCTTCGGTGGCTCTTCCTTCAACCCTTTATTTCAGAAAACTTTTTGACATCACAGAAGCCGTTGGCTAAGAACGGGGTGTAAATGTCACCACTGGAGCCCTGGGGAGGGCAGTCCAACTTGACCTGATTGATGTCCCTCCCACGGGTTCCATGGGAGCTCTGCAAACTGAAATGATTTTCAGAACCTGGGAAGACGGTTCTGGATTAAAACCAAAGCCATGCCATCCTGTAGATTCCTGTTTTATTCTCAAAAGCAAGATCTGTAACAGAAAGAGACTCTGAAAGGAACAGTGATCTGCAGAACTAGGTAAAAAATGATCTAGTTTTTGGTTTCTTTTTTAAAAGTTATGAAAATCAGCAAGAGGCAACCATCCCCTTAAGAGTCAGAGAAAGCTCCAGGCTGCCTTAGGGGAAACTAAGTCAGTCCGGGAATGCTACAGAAACAGCTCATATCCGGGGAGTTTGGGGTTCCCCTAAAGATGTTTCAGCAGATTCCGGGCGCATAGCTGGTCGAGACTCTCACGTTAGCTTCTAAAATGGAGCAGAAATTCAGGAAGCTGCTTGATGCAAAAAAGAAAATGATTCACAGCTGAAACAGTGGGCGTCCACACGCAAGGAAAAAGAGACTGTGTGTGGGCCTCAGAGGAGTGTTGCCACAGTAAGTCCTGCTGGGGAAGGGGCCCCAGAGCCCCCTACTCAGACTGGTGGGGCACGTGGCCCCCTCAGGACAGGCTGGTTTCCCAGACGGGCTGCAGCCAGGAACGGCCGGCAGAGGGAGCTGGGGGCTCACAGCAGAGAATCTTCAGGTGCCCCGAGATCCCCCAAGTTCTCGTTGTTCCACTTGTTTGATGCCGCTGTCTTGTCTGCTCTTGTCAAAACCTCCCAACAGGTACACCTGCGTACTGTATTTCCATCTGGGCTTCCTGTGCTGCCGCAGGTGGAGATGTTCTGTGAGGGGCGGAGACGGCGTGGGCAGGGGCGGGGCCTGAGGCCAGGGTGCCCACGTCAGCCCTGCAGCTGGGCGGGCGGGGCTCAGGACTGGAGGGCCTGTGGGAATGGAATCACATCCTAAAAGCCCAAGATGGGTGGTGGGAAGCTCCAGGGGAGGAGGCCGGTGCTCTGAGCAGGTGAACACAATGGTGTGTTCCTTTTACACCGCCTTTGTCTCTGTGGTTCCTGTTCACCACCTTCATCCCTCCACCTACCCAGCCTCAGGTGGGGCAGGTGCTGTGGTCTCGGGCGCTCTCTGAACCTTAGTCTTTTCATCGGATTTATCAGGCACTTTCTGCCTCTCTGGACTTGGGTGGTGTTTTGTTGTTTGCTTTGTTTTGATTGTTTGTTTTTTTAAATAAAGGTCATCATTTGGCCAGGGCTGAGGGTGCAAGCATCTCCCCGTACGCCCACGACAAGAAAAAACATTTTTTACAAACTACCTGTCACGGCATAATAACCTAGTGTGAGGTGGTTTTGCACGTGCAAGATTGGAATGAAAACCCTGACCATTTGGGTTGATGCCGAAGTTGTATTTTAAGTGAAATAAAATAATTATTTTTCTTTTGCGTGTCTGGTGAACTGATTGAATGTGGTGTGTATGTGGAGGGGGGCAGGGCGGCTCCAATAGACCTTAGCTGGGGTGGGGGCTCTCCAGAGCCTTCCACGTGGGAACCTGGAGATGACTGGACCCTTCTCTGTGGGGAAATGGAGTCAAGTGGGCAGCATAGTTTCTCCTGTGTTTGCTTGATAGCATCACAGATATAGAGGGATGAGGGGTTTAGAATACAGATTCCCAGGCCATGTCTCATAAGAATATCAACACCAAGGACCTTGGGGCTAATCTCTCATGAGTGTGACATTCCAACGCTGAGTCCCCCCTGTATGGCCATTGTATGGCAGCACACCTCAACCCTGTGCAAAGGCATCGGCAGGCTTCCCCGTGCTCGCTCAGGGTGGGACACAGGGCTCTTCTCTGTCGGGAGCCGCCCCCTGAAACCAGCCATTGCAGCGGCTGTGTTGTTTGTACGATCAGCACAGCCCACGCAGCCCGGCCTCCAAGTCTTTTATTTTCCTTGAACTTCTATATCTTGGGAACTTTGCTCCTCCGAAGTGCTGCTTGTTTATTTGTTCCACTTTCTGGTTTTGTGAAGTTAAAAATACATTAACTATCAAGAGAAGGAGAAGCCAGGCCACAGACTGGGAGGAAATCTTTGCAAAGGACACATCAGTATATCTACATGGGGTGATTGTTTTACTAAACCTGTGGTCACAATATGTGTAACTCAAACCAGCATGCTGTACGCCCTAAACTTCTGCAGTGATGAATGTCAATTGTTTCTTTTCTTTTTCTTTTTTTTTTTAGTGAGAGAGGGACAGACAGATAGGGAAAGACAGGAAGGAAAAGAGATGAGAAGCATCAATTCTTCATTGCGGCACCTTAGTTGTTCATTGATTGCTTTCTCATATGTGCCTTGACCAGGGGCTCCAGCTGAGCCAGTGACCTCTTGCTTAAGCCAGTGACCATAGGGTCATGTCTATGATCACATGCTCAAGCCAATGACCCCATGCTCAAGCCAGATGAGCCTGTGCTCAAGCTGGCGACCTCGGGGTTTCAAACCTGAGACCTCAGCATCCCAAACTGACACTATCCACTGTGCCACCACCTTCAGGCATGTCAATTGTTTCCTGATAAAACTGGGGAAAAGCCTGACCAGGTGGTGGCACAGTGGATAGAGCATCGGACTGGGATGGGGAAGGACCCAGGTTCGAGACCCCGAGGTCGCCAGCTTGAGCGCGGGCTCATCTGGCTTGAGCAAAGAGCTCACCAGCTTGGACCCAAGGTCGCTGACTCCAGCAGGGGGTTACTCGGTCTGCTGAAGGCCCGCGGTCAAGGCACATGTGAGAAAGCAATCAATGAACAACTAAGAAGTCACACGCGCAACAATAAACTGATGATTGATGCTTCTCATCTCTCTCCATCCCTGTCTGTCTGTCCCTGTCTATCTCTGCCTCTGTAAAAAAAAAAAAAAAAAAAAAAAAAAAAAACTGGAGAAAAAACATATCTGACAAAAGACTGTTACCCTAAATATACATTCAGTAATATACTCTTAACATTCAACAATAAGAAAACAAACAACTTGATTAAGAAATAGGCCAAAGACCTCAACAGATACCTCACCAATGAAGATACACAGTGGCAAATAAGCCTATGACAGGATGCTCCACGTCATCTGTCCATCAGGAGAATACAAACTCAAACAAGGAGGTACCACGGCACACCTATTAGACCGGCCAAAATCCAGAGCACTGACAATACCAAGTGCTGGTGACAATGTGTCACTATGGAGACTCTCACTCATTGCAGGTGGAAGGCAAAATAGGAGTCACTTTGGAAGACGGTTGACGGTTTCTTGCAAAACTAAATGTTCTCTTACCATGTGATCCAGCAACCAGGCTCCTTGGTATTCACCTCATGCTGAAAACATGTCCACACAAAAACCTGCACATGGATGTTTATAGCAGTTTCATTCATATTCGCCCAAACTCAGAAGCAACCAAGCTTCCACAGGAGACTTCCCTGCTGCTCCTGGGCCACCACCATGTCTCTAGTGATTCCTGAGACGTTTTGCAAATAGTACTCAGTGCCGACATGGATGGCGGTGGAAAACAGCCTCCACCATCACTGCGGTCAGGGGCGTGGGGCAAAGATGCGTTCGTGCGGTGTGGAGGAGAGGCAGGCCTCGACCTCCCCATGAGGGCAGGAGGGCTCAGACGAGGAGGTGCAATCAACACTGTGCAGAATCTACGCCAGTACAAGGCCCCAAACTGGTTCTGGGACAGACAGAGGACGTGAAGGACAGAAAATACAGCCGGGTCCTAGCCAGTTGTCTGGACAACGTGCCGCATGATGATCTGGAGCCACTGAAGAAATTCTGGGCCCACAGAGGGCTGTGCCACTTCTGGGGATGCTGTGTTCAAGGCCAGCACACCAAGATCAAGCCCAGTGGGGCCACACTGCTGGTGTGTCCAGGAAGGAACAAATCTGTAGGCCTTGTCTGTTAATGGCTTTTTACACCTAAAAAAATTTAAAAATAAAAAAATAAGAAAGATGTCCTTCAGTAGGTGACAGGTAAATAAACTGTGGTCCATCCTGACAATAGACATGGGCTATCAAGCCAGGAAAAGACAGGGAGAAACATTCAATGTATATTACTACGTGAAAAGCCAATCTGAAAAGGCTACTTGCTCTATGGTTCCAAATACACAGCATCTGCAAAAGGCAAAGCTAGGGAGAGGATAAGAAGACCAGCGGTTACCATGGGTCAGGGAAAGAGGGGATGAACAGGTGGACACAGGGCAATAAAATCACTCTGGTGGATACTTGTCAATACACGTTTGTCCAAACCTACAGGACGTCCAGCAAAACACTGCTCACATTCCTGAATGTCTGTTGGAACTTGTCATCAACCTCCAGGTGTCTATTAGCTAGACACCACCACATCCTACACGAGAGCTTTCAGGACTGTAACCAGTCGAGAGCAGTAAATATTTCTTCCTGACAGAATGTGAGTCTGGCTTGACCTGTGGTGGCGCAGTGGATAAAGCGTCGACCTGGAAATGCTGAGGTCGCCGGTTCGAAACCCTGGGCTTGCCTGGTCAAGGCACATATGGAAGTTGATGCTTCCAGCTCCTCCCCCCTTCTCTTTCTTTTCTCTCTCTCTCTCTCTCTCTCTTTCTCTCTCTCCCTCCCCCTCTCTCTCTCCTCTCTAAAATGAATAAAGAAAAAAAAAAAAAAAAAAAAAGAATGTGAGTCTGTCAGAGAACTGCCCTGCCCCACTGTTTCCAGTCCCGTCCCCCCACCCCCATTGGTGGCCAGTGTAAGTTCCTCCCATGTTTTCTCCCTGGAACATAATGTATCCAAGAGCCCATCAGCTCTAGGACAGCAAGCACACCTGCCTCCTTTGGCCGCACGCTGGTGGTTTAGATTGCATGCCCCAGGACCTGGTCCTTTTCTGGCTAGTATGTGGCTCAGTAACCCCCACCCCCTTTCTTTTTCTGAAAAACTTTCAGCCAGGCAAGTGTTTTGTTTAACAGATGTGTCATTGTAGGTTCATCCTAGGTAACAAATGTCCCACGCTGGTGGGAAGTGTTGATAGTGGGGAAGGCTATGCATGTGTATGGGGGGGGGTATATGGGAAATCTCTGTACCTTCCCCTCTCTTGCTGTAAATTTAAAACTGATCTCATTATGTTTCAACCGGAAACAATCTTAACCAACCTGGAATTTTCTGGTCAAGCACTAATAAGGTAATTAATTCGTCATGTGGACCCTCTCCATACCCCCTAGAAAGAAGAGGTAATCTGCATGACAAAAACCCTTTTTCTCTCTTTCCCCAAAGCAAAGCTGTCCCGAAGAATCCTTTCCTTTTGTCAGTAGCGTCCTTGCCCCTCCCTTCTTCCTATAAAAACCTTCCATTTGCACAGCCGGTAGAGCACCCTTCTAGTTGTTAGATGGGACGCTGCCCGATTTGTGAATCACTTAATAAAGCCAATTAGATCTTCACGTTGACTCTGTTGAATTGTTGTTGTTGTTTTTAACAGAGTAAAGAGTTTGGGATATAAAATGTCACTTGAAGCTTTCTAGTAAAAATCTGTTGATAGTGTGTGGATCCTAAGAAGATTCATTTGATGTGAACCCAAGAAGGAATTTCTCTGCTGAGATGAATTCCTCAGGGTCAACAGAGAGCCAAAATTTTATAAAAAGTTAGAATCTAGTGACCATTTGCTGACAGGGTCTTCTCATGCACTCCATGTACCGGGAAGAACCTCAGACTAAACTCTTGGCTTCCTGCACTGTGCCTTCTTGTTCCTGTTACCTGAGTTAACCACTGCAAAGAAGGCCTGACTTCATCTTCTGAGCCAACTACTGAGACCTACCCCATCCAATCAGAACTCTGCCTATTATATCCTCATTTGCATCTATACCGACCAATCAGAACTGCACAATTTGCAGACCTCATTTGCCTCAAATTGGGAACTTGGATGGGAACTTTATAAAAGCTGGCTTCCCCTTTGTTTTGGTAAAACACAATTTAAGTTGCTACCTGAGTCTTTGTCTCCTGGGCTGCAGCTCTTTTTGCTTAAATACTTTTTTATTCTTTACTATAGTCTAAAATTACATTTGGTTTACAAATATTCCTGGGAGATTCTCAGAGTGAATAATAAAGTTACTTTTAACATATCTTCCTGGGCCAGAATCTCCTGGGAATAGAAAAGTGATGTTGATGAAGGCAGCCATGTCTTCAATGAGCCAATTATAGCCAACAAGCCATAGCTGTGGTCCAAGGAAAGGGGTGAGGAGAAACAGGTGAGCCCAGCAACCAGGTTTGTGAACCATGAGGCTCTGGAAGGAGAGGAAATGGGTCAACCTGGCTCCACCATTTATAATTCTATCACTCAGGGCAAATAATTGTGACCCCTCTTAGCCTCCATTTCATCTAACATAGAGATAGGGAGACTGAAATGAGACCATGTGCTTAGTAGAACTAAGGGCCCTATAAACCCCAGCTGGTCATTATTACCAGCTAAGCTTTCTCGTGTTATCTAAGTGCCACTGAAGATTCTTCTCTGTCCCAGCCCTCGCTCCTCCCGTTTCCTGTGTCCAGCCCCAGTGCCAGCATTCGATCCACAGTGGCCCTGGGAGGGAGGAATCTTAATTCTTGTTGCCATTTTAGCAAGTACATTGGGAATTTCTCATGACAATCATGTCAGCGGTGGAGCAGACCATCCCTTCCTCTAATCCTGTCTGTAGCTTTTCCTCTCCCCGGTAGACAGCGAATCCCTGGATTTGCCTGGGTCCATTACAGGGAGAGCTTCTCAGACACCAGCAGAGAAAACCTCCCTGCAGCCAGCGTCTATCCCCTCCTGCCTCTCACCACCACCTCAGGAGGAAAAGCTGACGGTGAGAGTCTGAGGGAGCAGTGGGTGCTGTCTGAAGCCAGCCACCCAGCGCCCAGAGGAGTGCTGAGGAGAGCCCTGGGGGCGCTGTGCTAGGCCAGGGGGTCAGTCTGCCCCGGCAGGCCGGGTACAGACCTGGGAGGCCCTGCTGGTAGAAATGTGAAATGGTGTAACTGCTGTGGGAAACAGTTTGGCAGGTCCTCAAAAAGTGAAACACAGGATTACCATGTGACCCATTTTAGGTGAACCACTAAGACCTTATGCTGAGTGAAATAAGTCAGTCCCCAAAAGACAAATACTGTGTGAAGCCACTTACATAAGGTACCCAGACTCTTCAAATTCACAGAAACAGAAAGTAGACTGGAGGTTGCCAGAGCAGGTGGGAAGGAGAGAGGAAGAGGTGTTTATGGACACAGAGCCTTAGTTTTGGATGATGAGAAAGTTCTGCCGATCAGTTGCACAACCATGTGAATTGATGAATTCACATGGTTGTTAAGTGTATGAATTGTACACTTAAAAATGGTGAATTTTTTTGCCTGACCAGGCTGCGGCGCAGTGGATAGAGCATCGAACTGGGATGCGGAAGGACCCAGGTTCAAGATCCCGGGGTGCCAGCTTGAGCAAAAAGCTCACTAGCATGGACCCAAGGTCACTGGCTCGAGCTGGGGGTTACTCAGTCTGCTGAAGGCCCACGGTCATGGCACATATGAGAAAGCAATCAATGAACAACTAAGGTGTCACAACAAAAAACTGATGATTGATGCTTCTCATCTCTCTCCATTCCTGTCTGTCTGTCCCTATCTATCCCTCTATCTGACTCTCTCTCTGTCCCTGTAAAAAATTAAAAATTAAAATAAAAAAAAATGGTGAATTTTTTAAATTTGGGGTGTTTTTTATTATTATTCATTTTAGATAGGAGAGAGAGAGAAGGGAAGAGGAGCAGGAAGTATCAACTCCTTGACCAGGCAAGCCCAGGGTTTCAAACCAGCAACCTCAGCATTCCAGGTCGATGCTTTATCCACTGCGCCTCTGCAGGCCAGGCAAAAAATAAACAAAACCAGTGGATTTTGTTTGTGTGTATGTGTTTACCACAGTTTAAAAAGTTGTGTACCCCAATTAATGTGTAACCAACAGAAGCCACTGGAGTCTGAGTGGCCTCGTGAATCCTTGGCTTTCAGGCAAGCTGTCCGTGATTCCCAAGGGACACACCCTTTTGTGCAGGTGCCTGCTGATAGGTGAGGTCAAATTCTGTTCTTGGTAAGAAAACAGGAACCTTGTAACATTTCTGACGTCTGTTCGGTCTATTCGCCAGGCGTGTGGGAGCGTGACCAGCAGCCTCCCGGCCTTGGGGGCATCTGATAGACTCCTGGGCTGGATTCCTGGGTGGCAGAGCTCGGAATCGGCCTACAAGCCAAGACAGTTAACTTGCTTTGGAACAGGCACCTTTTCTCCCTCCTCCCCCCCCCCCCCCCCCCCGCCACCTGGCACAACTAGGTTCTGACGGTCAAGTGGCAGGCCTGGGTGGGTTGGGGTCGGCCCCACAGGACACAGAGCTTGGGTTAGGGAAGTCCTGTGTCAACTAGGCAGATGGCCCCCTCCCCCCCGCACACTCCACAAGGAGGGCGGTGGTTGGATCCATGCCTAAACCTGTCAGTGACTTCTCACTTATCTACACTTGGAATGGGGACAGCTCTGAGCTCCGTTCCTTCCCTCCCTCCCTCCAGCCCAGCAATCTGCAGGCGCACTGCACCTTGGGAGCAGCCTCATTTGGTGCCCTCTGATGCGCATGCAGGCATTTCTGCTCTAATGCGATACATGTGTTCCTAAAGACTCCCACATTCTACCACACGGCACATAAAAATAATGGGGAGCAAGGGGAAAATAGAGTTGGGGCAGGCCTCTCGGATCCCAGGCAAGTTTTTAACCAGAGCTCAAACAAAAATAAATGCGGTTTAATGAAAACAACCTGGGTCCATCTCCACTGACATTTGCACCGGGCAGACCAGGGGTTCAAGCTTCCTCCTTTAAGACGAGGGTCTTTGGGCTGTTTGCTTCCAAGGGAGAGCCGTTTCATCAAAACTTAAAATCTGATGTAGGTCGTAGTCAGCGAAAATGTCTTCACAGCTCCCTCATGGGTTAGAGTCCCTTCCCGTTTTCTGTCCTCACAGACTTCCAGGCAAATGTTTGATGGTTCTATCAGTAAAAACTAGGCTCAGCTGCTAGGGACAGAAAAAGGAATGGAAGAGTATTTCTTTCATGTTAATTTCAGGCAGTGGTCTGGGGCTGGAAATAGCATGCCAGGTAAGGGAACCTGGTTCCTTCCATCTTGTTGCTCTGTCCTGGGTGGCCTCTACCTCCTGGTCCATGATGGTGGCACCCTCATTTCAGGCAGCAGGATGGAGAAAGGGACAAAGAAGAGAGCAAGGTTCCTGGAAGTCACCACCTGACACCTTTGCATGTGGTGCATTAGGCAGAACTGTTTCGTTTGTCTATCCAAGTACAGGGCCGATGGAAAATCGCAGTCTTTATTCCGGGTAGCTGCAGGTTCTGCCACAGATAATTCTATTTCTGTTAAAGGGAGATTGAGAAAATGCATTTGGGGGAGGAGCCACAACAGTCTACACGAGAAGACCCTGGCAAAACTTTAAGATTCCAGGAGGTAAGGCCACCAGTGACCTGAAGTTCTGGTGCCACTGTCTGCTGTCAGAACAACACAGGGATTTGCCAGCCTGCTTTGAGGTGCTAATTCAACATTTTACATTCTGGTTAAATTTTCCTATAGAAACTTTTTTTTTTTAATTCTGAAAAGCTTCCTTTTCAAAAAGATTGTTTTTATTTTTAATTTTATTGCAACAATAACACAGAAATTCTCTTGCTTCCACTCCCCATCATCCTGCCAGTCACCAAGTTTCATAAACTTTACATCCTATCTCTCCCATGGATCCTCTAATCTCTTGCACCACACTGGTCCAAGTCACCGTCGTCTTTCACTTGTTCTATAGCAAAAGACTACTGCTTCCTGTCCGCTTCCCCAGACCCACTGGACAAGAGACTTCATGGTTTAGCAAACTTTTAAAAACAGAAATCTTTCACTCTAGAACTCTCAATGCCGTCTCTCTGCCCCTAGAACAAAATTAAAGCTCCTTAGTTCTAAATACAGTCTGGCCCTGCCTGTCTCACCAGCCTCCCTCCCCCTCCATACTTCCTCTCTGCTCTGTGCTCTTGAGCCACAATTCTACCACAGGGCCTTGGCACCAACTGTTCCCTGTTTGGGAGACTCTTCCCACCACCCCATCTTCACCTCCTTCTGCCTGGGTAAGCTCTGTTCATCCTCCCTTCCCATCTCAGCTCAAGCTCACTTTTTTTTTTTTCTTAAATGGGAAGTGGGGAGACAGAGAGACAGACTCCTGCATGTTCCCTGACCAGGATCCACCCTGCAAGCGCCTTATTGTGTGATGCTCTCCCCATCTAGAGCCATTGCTCCATTGCTCAGCGACTAAACTCTTCTTAGCATCTGAAGCTGAGGCCATGGAGCCGTCCTCAGCACCCAGGGCCAACTTGCTCCAACTGAGCCATGGCTGCAGGAAGAGAAGAGAGAGACAGAAAGGGAGAAGGGAGAGGGGGAGGAGTGGAGAAGCAGATGGTCGCTTCTCCTGTGTGCCCTGGCCACTAATCGAACCCAGGACTTCCACACACCAGGCTGATGCTCTACCACTGAGTCAACCAGCCAGGGCCTCAAGTTCACTTTTTAAAGGAAGCCTTTCCTAACCAGCTCCCCCCAACACCCCCTTCCAGGGGCCTTCAGAGCCCTTTTATGTTACAAATTCATCAATATGTTTATTTGACCAAATTCTGTTTCCTCAATTAAAGCCTACATTGCATGGGGCCAAGGCTGTTTTCGTTTCGCCCCCTGTTGGACCCCCCCTCTAGGGCAGTAGTAGGCTCAGTAAGTATAAAAGTTAAGTATATGCTAGGATTAAAGCCATCCGTAATCTTGCATCTCAGAATAAGCACCATTCTCAGATGCTGGTAAATCCTCTCAAATTGTGTGCTAACATATTTACATTTTATACCATAATAAATATCAGTAATAAATAGTAGAAACAGTTTGGGAATGGAGATTTGGGACCCAAATCCTCATGTCAGAATCCTTGGTAAGCAAGGATTCTTGGCAAGACTTTCCCCATTGTGAGAGGTTAGCAAGGAGACATAACACGTGGCCCTCTGAGAAAGAGGGAATTAGCTCTAGATCCTTCTCTCCCTCAATGATAACCTCCCGTTTCCCTGTAACAAATCCAAGTGGCGAAGGTGGGGGAAGGGAGAGTCAGGAAGGCCCTGCCTGAGTCCGGGTGGGTGTCCGACTTCCCTTAACTTCACCAGTGATTCCTCGGCTTTCATCAGAGGTAGTTTCCAAACACAAATCAATTTTTTGGAAATATTTATACATGTTCCCATGACACACCGCAGCCTGCATTCTGCAATTAGTCAAATAGGCCCTGGGCTAATCTCTGTTGTTTATCACTGTCAATTTAAACCCCAAGGCAAAAATAGACTGACGTTGGCAGGTCCCCTTCTTTCTAGGCCAGACTGGCCAGAAAGAGGGCAGGATAGGGAGGTCGAGGCCAGCAGGGGGGACCCGGAGACTCCCGCCCCAGTTCTCAGCTCCAGTGGGTAATAAACAAACACGAAAGTTTGGAAAACCCGAAAAGACCGCTTGTAATGGAGCAAACCGGGCCACACACCTCAGGTCAGCCTGCTGCAGGGGCCGGTAGCGACAGTCACTGCCTCTGACCCGTGGCCTGTTCCCCCATCCGAGTCCCCAGGTCTCTGGGAGCCCAAAGGGTCTCCTGACAGGCTAATGGTGGCCCGAGTACCAGAAGCTGCTGTGTTCGTGTCCCGGGGCTAGAAAGGACCCAGCAGGGGACAGAGGGCCTGGTAGGGGCAGTCCCCAAGCCTTTGGGCCCATTCATGACAATTCCCAGGCCCCTTTGGAGTCCCCAGGTGCCCTAGGAGCCGACAGGTCTGGACTATGCTCAATGGTGGCCCCGGACAAGGGGCTGGAGTCCATTGGGCTCCACTCGCGGGAATGAGGGCACAGCCGGCACCGAGCGGGATCCGACCGGACCCCCGCCTCTGCCGCGGATGACCGCATGCAGCCCGCCTGGGCCGCCACCTCCGCTCCTCCTCCTCGCTCCTCGCGCTGCGCTTCGGCCGCCCTGAGGCGTTGGTGATGACGTTGGTGACGACACCAGTGGCGCCATGGTCATGCCTGCAATGCCCTGAGACCGGCAAAAGCCAGGTACAGCATCCGCCACCTCCCCAGATAGTCACCTGTGGCCCTGGTCTCCAGTTGGGAAAGTCGAGGCAGGGGTGGAACATGTCTGCATCCGCCGTCACCCCTCTCAGTTTTCAGTTCCCCACTGGTGCTCAGGGAAGGAAGTAGAAGATCCGGGCCAAGAAGTGGGTCTTCTGATTTCCTCCCGGCCTGAGTTCTGCAAATTTCTGACATTTAGTTTTGTTTGTGCCACCTGTGCCCTTCCCTTCCTTCCCCAGTCATCGCTATCCGCTCCTCCCAACTAAAGTGCATTTTCTTGGGAGAATTCTTCATAACTCTGAAATAATTGGAAGCCTCTGGTCTTGCCAGACGTCAGTTGGAAATCATTGTACTAAAGCATCCCTTTTGAACAGAAACATAGGGACGCCCCTCCCCCAACACCACAGAGGCCCTCTTCACAGTCCCCTTCTCAGTGGAGGCTGGTGGCAATTCCCAACTTTGCTGCTGAGGCCAGGAACAGAGCCTGACTCCCAGGTAACTTTATCCAAAGGTGAGAGAGGGGAAGAAACGGCTAAGTTCACTGGATTTGTGCCTCAGCAAATAAAACAGGGAGGATGTCCCATAAAGATGAAAGTCTGCAGGACTTGTGGGACTTTGCCCTGAATTTTAGCCACTTGATTTTGTGTTCCCCACAGTGGTTGCTGAACACGTGCCCGGCGCAGGGGTCTGGCAGTGACCTGGCCGTGCATGGAGTATGCACACTGGCTGCTGTGACTCACTCTCCTTGCCTTGCAGATAAAGGGATTTGAAATATGTGCTGATTTTTCAATCGTGATGATTACACAGATAATAACAACTCCAGGCCACTCTGAGTTCCTTAGAAAAGGAAAATATGAAACTTCTCGAGAAAGTGTTGTGTAATGATTGGGACAAAAGCTGTCTCTGCAGTAGAGCGACTTGGCTATAGGCTTCCTGGTGGGGATCACTTCCTAGTGACCCTCTCTCGCCCCCGCATCATTACCCTGTGTGGTGTAGGGTTGGTGGCAGCTGTTGGCTTTCCATGTGTTTGTGACAGAAATAACCCTCCCAGTCAGTCCCCAGGAGCCTGACTAGAGAGGCTTTTGCAGTGAAGACATGTGGCGGGCTGTCCCAATCAGGAAGGCTGTGCCTGCAGTCCCGGGGTGGAGGATGGGGTGCCCGCTGGCTAAGCTGAACCCAGATACTGAAAGAAGAAGTGAAAGAACAACAGACCTGTGGGTTCGTGAAAGGGTTATTATGCTGTAGACTGGCTGTAAAAATGCCATTGGCCACCACTCCGCATGGCCAAAGTGCAGCCAGGATGTCTTCTGTCCCCGTCCAGTGCATCTGCTGTTTTGGCTGAGACCACGTAAGCAGCACGTCTTTCCAGGGTGAGGATGGAGCAACAGCATGAGAGCAAGAAGGAGGGGGTAAGTGGGCCGCCGAGGAGGGGGCGCGGGGCCGCCCCTCCAGGACCCTGCAGCGGTGCTCGGTGCTCGGAGGACTTCCCAGGAGCTCTGGGCCAGGGAGCCCCGTTAGGGGTGACCCGCCCCTCACCATTCACCCAACAGCTGGGCTTTTACGGGGACTGGAGAGAACGGAGACGTTCAGAGACTTTCAGATTTAGAGATGCTTTGGGAACCATTCTACGGGAGCAGCCTTCAAAAGCACCTGTAATCAAATTGAAGAGACTAGAGGGATTCATTCATCCCAACTCCCTTCACCAAAAGAACTTGAGGTGAAGGGATTCCAAACCAGAAACAAAATCCTCAGATATTGCTTGTGAGGTATTTTTTTTTTCCATACTTTGTTTTCAGTTTGGCTTCAGACTTTTAGCAAGTCACATAGCTTTTCAGCAAGTAACGTAGCTAAACCGGCAGGCGTTTAAACTCAGAAAAGATGTTGCAAGATTTGAATGTAATCCAGGTCTGTAGCAGAGATTCCCTACCTTTTAAGTGATGAGACTCCTTTTTTATTTTAGAGACAAAGGATTTTTCTGGACCTGCCATTATACCTTTAGAGTCCATTGGTTGAGGAAAATGCATAAAGATAATATGAACTTATTAACACTTCTCAGAAATTTGTATTTTATTCATCCCAAAGACATCTGCTTTTATTTATGGGAAGAGAGGTACATATTTGTGCAAGTTATCATTTACTCAGTCATGGGTGTGAGACCGTTGGCATAGGCACATTTGGAACATGCTCTGTAGCCCAGAGATTAAGAGCAGGTTTGGGAGGTGGAGGGACCTGGAGCTCACTCCTGCTCCATTCTATTCTACATGTGGGACCCTGAACAATTTATTTAACTGCTCTGTGCCTCAGTTTTCTCATCTATTAAGTGGGTGTAATAACCCTCCCATCTCATAGGGCTGCTGGAATAATTAAATGAGCTAATGCATGTAAATGCCCGGCACAGTGAATTCCCATACATGTTATTTTTTGGTTATGCTTTGGAGCAGGGCACTATGGATTGACATCTGGGCCAGACTGTTCTTTGCTGTGGGGGCTGGCTGTGCTGTAGGAGAGTTAGCAGCATCCCTGGTCTCCCCGCCCTCGCTGCCAGAGTCACTGCCTCAGAGACTACTGAGTTCCTTCACCTGGATTATCTTGTTTGGTTCTTAAACTAAGAAAGCGTGCAGTCAATTGTTAGCCCTTCTATTTTATAGGACAGGGACTGGGAGGTAACAAGAATTTAGAGGTTTGGGTGGGTCAGGGGAGGCCCTGATCTGGTCTGCGTCTCCTTTTCAAGGAGAAATGCACCATCCAGCTGTGTCCTCGAGGTGACTGCAGAAAAGTAGAAATGCCCCCACATGGTGGTGCCTGAAAAATGAATAATATATTTTGGAAGGAAATGAGTAAAATGGTCACAGGCGAAAGGTGTGGGCTGACCACAGCTACCTGCCCCCTAGACTCTCGGGGAAGGAAGCCTCCAGCACCCACCGTGAAGCCGCTGTCCCCTTGGGGCTGCCCGAGGGCGGACCTGCCCCTTGGAGTTCATGCAGGGCTTCCTGGAGACATCCAGACAAAACTATTCCGTTGGTGACTGATTGTAAGAGTCTGCAAATCATTAAGCGGAGCTGAGGGGAGATTTGGGAGCCAAGGAAAAAGTGGAGGATGCAATGGCTGAGTCGCTCAGTTGGTTAGAGCATTGTCTGGATGTGCCAAGGTTGCAGGTTCGATCCCCAGTCAGGACACCTACAAGAATCAACCAATGAATGCATGGATAGGTGGAACAACAAATCAATCTCTCTCTCTCTCTCTCAAATTAAAAAATAACAAAAGGGGGACCAGCCATGAGGGAGTGGAGCTGGGCTGCCAGGGGCTGTCCAGCAGGCTCTCTGTCCCCTGGTGGCTGTGTGACCCAGCCTCAGTGGCCCCTCGGCTCCTCAAATGTAGAAAAAAGAATCTGTCTGACGTGCACCAAGGACTTTCTGCCAGGAAAGAAACTCTTGGTCTAAAAGAAAAAGAAAAAGTCAAACTGCTTTGGAAAGGAAAAATGTATTGTGTGTGTGTGTGTGTGTGTGTGTGTGTGGTGTGCCCCTGCCACCAACTAGTTCAGTGTTGTTGAGCAAGTAACTTCTCCTCGGGCTCTCACTGTTAATAATTAATAATGATAGCAAACGCAGTTGTAACACTTACTATAGGCCAGGTGTGGCTCTCAGAGTTTTATATACGAGGTTGGGCAAAAGTAGGTTTATTGATGACAATAACGGACCCCGTCCATGCCAAAGTGTTCTCGAGGATAGCACATAGACTACAGCAATGTGTAACTAATGAATGCCAGCAATGTAGACTGTCCCTATTGCCACTAATGAGACTGTCCCTAAGCGCACCCTGCCATTCTTTTGAGTTAATGAAGCTATTGGAATAATCATAACCTGTATATGAACCCATTTATTCTTTACATCAATCCCGTGAGGAAGGTAGTGTTACTGTCCCCATTATAGAGATGAAAGAACCAAGACACAGAGAAGTTCAGTAACTGGCCCAAGGCCACATAGCCAGCAGCAGGAGAGCCGGGATTCGATCCCATGCTTGTGGGCCACTGTGCTCTGAAGTCCCTTAGCGACAAGACAAGGCACTAGGATGCTGTGCTGTTTCTGTCTCCTCTCCCCTCTCTGCCTGGACCTGAGTGTCTGTTTGTGGAATTTTGGGTTCCATCGTGTAATAAAGTGACTGAAAGTGTTGATAAAATTCACCTTCCCAGGAATATTTGCATTCTGCCTGGAGACACCTGACAAGGAAAAGTCTTACACTGAGAGTGTCTCTCTGATGGTGGAAATGGAGTCGGAGACAAATTCTTAAGGGGGCTGATTTGGGCAGGGCGTCCTCCCCGGCGTCCGGAATCGCCTCCTGTCAGAAGCCCCATCCCTGAACATCGTTGTTTTACTAAAATCTCAAGTGTTCTCAGCGTGCTGAAAAATGGGAAGCCAGTTTACGGTGGGCATGAGGGGCGTGGGGCCTGGTCTCTCCCAAATCCAAAAAGTGAAAGAAAAGAAAGAGAAAAGAAAAAAGAAAGCTTAAGCCCTGGCTTTCTTTTACGCCCCCTTTTTGGGCAGTACTTCTTTTTTTTTTATGCAGTACTTTTATGGAGAGTGTAACATACCATCCATCATTTAAAGTATGCAATTCAGTGTATCATCACAGAATTGTGCAACTACCACCACAATCAACTTTAGAGCGTTATCATCACCCCTAAAACACCTGCACTCGTTTTTAGTCACTCTATAACACCTCACCCCCTCCGCTTCTACCCTAACCCTAGGCAATCACGAATTTATCTTGTCTCTCTGGATTCGCCTGTTCTGAACTTTTCACATAGATGGAATCAGATGATGTGTGGCCTTCCGTGACCGGCCTCTTTCATCCATCACGTTTTTAAGGTTCATCCACACTGTCTCATGTATCAGGGCTTTGTCCTTTTTTATGGCTGAATAACATCCCATTGTATTGATATACCACATTTTGTTTATCCATGTCATCAGTAGATGGACATTTGGGTTATTTTCACTTTGGGCTATTATGAATAATGCCGCTACGAACATTCGTGTTCACATTTGTGTGAACATATTTTCATTTCTCTTTGGGCATAAATCTAGGAGCAGAATTGCTAAGTCCTGTGGTGACGCTATATTTAATTTTGTGAGGAACCAACCCCCAAACATTTTTCCAAAGTGGCTGCACCATATTACATTCCTACCAGAAATGTAAGAGGGTTCCAGTTTTCTCCGCATCTTTGTCAACACTTATGTTATCTGTCTTACTGCTCTCAACCATCCTTGTGAGTGAGAAGCGTCCTACGTCTCAGGTGGGGGAATGTGTGGGTATGTGTGTGGCACGGGTGTGCCTCGCTGCCTTCAGAACATACAGGGCAGTGTGACAACAGCCCTAGGACCCACCTTCCCTCTTGGGCACTACTGCCTGCTCTCCCTGCTTGTGGACCTTCTCCCCGTGCTGGTCCCAGAGGACGGTGAGGGCTGAGTACTGGACACCAGAGCCCACGGCTCCTTGATAGGCTGCCTCATCTGTGGCTCTTATCTTCCCCACCAGAAACCCCCTGTTGAATTGACCAACTGTTCATTCACGTGGTGGGCAGAGAAGAAAGTCAAGGTTTTGTTCGCGGCTTTGCTCTTGACCCAGGCTCCTCGCAGGTCCGCTCCTGCTCTGCGGAGGTTAACTAAGCGCTCTGTCCTCTCAGAGCGTCATGACAGGGTAGGAGTGACCTGTTTCTCTGCCTGGCCTGCTCCTCATTTCTCTCAAGAGGTCTTTTTTTTTTTTACAGGGACAGAGAGAGAGTCAGAGAGAGGTATAGATAGGGACAGACAGGAATGGAGAGAGATGAGAAGCATCAATCATCAGTTTTTCATTGCAACACCTTAGTTCAGGGGTTGGGAACCTTTTTGGCTGAGAGAGCCATGAACGCCACATATTTTAAAATGTAATTCCATGAGAGCCATACAACGACCCATGTATGTTACGCATTAGCCAATAAAAATTTGGTGTTGTCTTGGAGTACAGCTGTGATTGGCTTCAGCCACCCGCAACCATGAATATGAGCAGTAGGAAATGAATGGATTATAATACATGAGAATGTTTTATATATATATATTTCTATATATATATTTCTATATATATATATATATATTTTTTTTTTTTTTTTTTACAAAGACAGAGAGAGAGTCAGAGTGAGGGATAGACAGGGACAGACAGACAGGAATGGAGAGATGAGAAGCGTCAATCATTAGTTTTTCGTTGCGCATTGAGACACCTTAGTTGTTCATTGATTGCTTTCTCATATGTGCCTTGACCATGGGCCTTCAGCAGACCGAGCAACCCCTTGCTTGAGCCAGTGACCTTGGGTCCAAGCTGGTGAATTTTTGCTCAAACCAGATGAGCCCACGCTCAAGCTGGCGACCTCAGGCTTGAACCTCGGGGTCTTGAACCTGGATCCTCTGCATCACAGTCCAACGCTCTGTCCACTACACCACCGCCCGGTCAGGCTCAAGAGGTCCTCTTTAGATTTGTTGGGACACTGCCCACAAGAAGACAGGAGCACCCCAGCTTGTCCCCAAAAAGGCGGGTGTCCCACATGGCGTAGTGTTCATGAATGAAGGTCCTCGAACGGCAGGTTCCAACAGTCGTGTCCAGCCCAGCCCAGCCAGCAGATTCGCTCTGCAGCTGGGTGCTTTTAAACTTGTCCTTGCCGTCACTCTGGGGATTGTTACCGTCCTCATTTTAAAGATATGGGAACTGAAAATTATGGGAATTAAGTTAGAAGGCAGGAGTGGGCAAATTCAAAATGAGATCCTTAGATTCTAAGAGCAAAGCACTTTGCACTTTTATTTTTCCTCCCGCTTGTTATGAAGGAAGGTCTTCAGTGAATGCCCGGTTTCCTCACGTGTCAAAGGGGGATATTATCACAGCACGTGTGTGGTTAGGAGTCCTCAGTCTGTACTTCCACAGTTTCTCACTGTGCCTTCTGCTCGTTACAGCAGAAGTCCAGGGGCTAAAGGAATTGATCAGTGGCCCTAAATAATTAAAATGGTTTGCTTCTTTCCTCTTTGGTTTTCAGGAGAGTTTGTGTTTAAGGTGGCGCTTGAAAGCATCTGCTGTCCGTCAGCGAATGCATTGTGGGAATGTCCCAGGAGCGATTCAGACATTAGATCTGGTGTTAGAGTGGGTCCCTCCATGTCTTTCTGACCTAGTGGTTCTCAACCGGGGGCAATTCCCCACCCACCCCCAGGTCGGGGTGGGGGACGACATTTAGCAATGTTTGGAGATATTTGGGTTGTCATAGATGGGGGAGAGGTATTCCTACAATGTATACAGGACAGCCTCCCATAACAAAGAATTAATTATCCCACCCGAAGTGCTACCATTGAGAAAGTCTGTCCTAACCCCAGGTGAGTAGAGGGCAAGTTTCCAGACGGAGAGCCAGTGAAAGACTCTAGATCTTCAGATTCCATTCCAGTCTTCCTACACGACGACGTAGAAATAAATCAGGAACTCCTCTGCCTCCCGACCTAAGCCGTGATCTCTCCTCCCGCAGAGGCTGACGCTCGTGCTGGCCCTGGCAACTCTGATAGCTGCCTTTGGGTCGTCTTTCCAGTACGGGTACAATGTGGCCGCTGTTAACTCCCCTGCCGAGGTAGGTGGCTGTGGTGCCCGAGACTCGGCCCCCAGGAAACAGGGAGGTGGGTTTGGAGCAGCCTGGGCCCCGGAGGGTGGCCGCCAAGGTGGGACACCACACACGTGGAAGGCACACAATGGGTCCTCGAGCATAGGGAGAGGGAAACACCCAGGAGACACAGCACAGGCCTCAGGGGACTGGCAGGCACCGGGCCACAGGGAGGAAACGTGACTGGGCACACAGCAGACTGGCCTCTGATCCTTGGCAGCCTTGCAATCCATGGAGGAGTCTGGCATGGGAGGGATGTCCCAATAGATTGGGAGACTGGGGTCAGTGCGTCCTGGTGTTAGGAACGTCCTGGCAGCTTGCCTACCGGCGGTCCCACAGCCCTCCCCAGGGTGCCCCTGCTAATTGCTGTTAGCACAACTTTGTCCTCACGCCCTTTCCTCCACTTAGTCATGTCAGTATCTGTGCGCCCAGGCTGCCCCGTGGTTGGCCCAACAACTCGAATGGCTCTTTCTGCAAAACCAGGTCAGATGACTTGGGCGTCCTGTTTTGCTTTGTCCTCCAGTTCATGAAAGAATTTTATAACGATACCTACTATGACAGAAACAGTAACTACCTGAGCGACTTCTCCCTCACACTTCTGTGGTCCCTCTCGGTGTCCATGTTCCCCTTCGGAGGCTTCATCGGCTCCCTCATGGTCGGCCCCTTGGTGAATCTACTGGGAAGGTGAGGGAAGGTGAATTTTCAACTCCGTGGAACTCAGAGACCCGCACCAGGGTGTTACACCTGGGCCTCATGCTGACATCCTAATTGTAGAACTAGGCGACAATCAGGACAATCAGGGTGACTAGAAATCACCCTAAGGTGATTTCTGTTTTCTAATGTGGTCCTAAGACCAAACACTGCCCACGTGTTGGGGATCCAGGCAGGGTCTTTGGGCTGGGAGTGAAGAGGGGCAGGTCTCTGGCTCTGGGGTGGACCTGGCCAGAGCCAAGTGCTCCAAAGATCCAGCTTCATTCCTACTGTCCCTGCTCGCTTACCTTGAGAATTTTTGTTTTGTTTAGTTTTTTTGTTTGTTTTTTTTTACCAAAACAAAGTTCTCTCCTCTTTTTTTTTTTTTTTTTTTTTTTTTGCCTTTGGAAGAGTCACACACCAGATGACATGGCCAAGAAGTTGGGTCGGTCCCAACATAGATTATGGCATAGTGTTCTTGAACTCTGCCTCCTAAACAAACGCAAGCTAACTTCTTTGTTCTTTCGCTTCGAGGCCAAGTGATGTGCAAAATCTAGCCCGCATTAAATTCCTGTGGCACTCTGGAATGGCTGCGATGATCAGGCACTGCCCTCTGCAACCCCTGTGATCCTAGGGACTCTTGCTCTGAGTGTTGTGAATGTCTGGGGCAGAGCTTCTAATCTCTGCCCTTAATTCTAGAACCTTTGGAAATTCTGTATTTGATTCTATATATTTTTTAAAAAGGTCCTTAAGTCAGCCCACTCCCCCTATTTAAATCCCAAGGGTGTCATGAGAGAGCCTTGTAAACAGCATTTAAGAGCGCCTCCCCTCGACTTCTCCCTTCACAGGTGAGCAAGGGAGGCTGGGTGGGATCAAGTCCACATTTTTGGCCATAGATTTAGTTAGTGCAAGAGTCCAGACCTTGGTTCCTTCTCCAGTATTTTCCCTTTCTCTCTTTCTTTCTTTTTCTCTCTCTCTCTCTCTCTCCCTCCCTCCCTCCCTCCCTCCCTTCCTTCCTTCAGACTCCCACATGTGCCCTGACCAGGATTCACCCAGCACCCCCATCTTGGGCCAATGCTCAAATCAACTGAGCTATTTTCAGCACCTAAGGCCACCACTCAAACCAACCGAGCTATCCTCAGCACCTGCTTGAACCAATCGAGCCACTGACTGTGAAAGGAGAAGAGAGAGAGAAGAAGGAAAGGGAGGGGAAGCGAAGCACATGGTCGCTTCTCATGTGTGTCCTGACTGGGGATTGAACCTGGGGTGTCTACATGCTGGGCCGATGCTCTAGCCATTGAACCAACCGGCCAGGGCCCTGTGTTAATTTTTAAATTGGTTTATCCAAATCTCTGAAAAAAGATTCTGCTTAGCATTGCTTTGATGTTTGTTGTCTGTTTTTAAGAGATATGACCTTTATCAGCTTACATAAATTCTATTTATAGTTTAAGGTTTTTTTTTTAATCAGAAATCAAATTTTATTGACTTCTTTTACAGCTTCAATTGATAATCTTATCTTTTTTCCCCAGTATAATTTTTCATACGGTGTTTTTAACATTGGAAGACTTTTACACATGCTGTAGAATTCAGTCTGCAAATATTTCATTGAGGCCTCTTGCATCTGTGTTGATCAGTGCGGCTGGCCCGTACTTTTCTCCTAACGTTCTTACTCAGTTTGGGTGTTTTTGTGTGTGTGTGTGTTTTGTATTTTTCTGAAGCTGGAAACGGGGAGAGACAGTCAGACAGACTCCCGCATGCGCCCGACGGGGATCCACCCGGCACGCCCACCAGGGGGCGACGCTCTGCCCACCAGGGGGCAATGCTCTGCCCCTCTGGGACGTCGCTCTGTTGCGACCAGAGCCACTCTAGCGCCTGGGGCAGAGGCCAAGGAGCCATCCCCAGCGCCCGGGCCATCTTTGCTCCAATGGAGCCTTGGCTGCGGGAGGGGAAGAGAGAGACAGAGAGGAAGGAGAGGGGGAGGGGTGGAGAAGCAGATGGGCGCTTCTCCTGTGTGCCCTGGCCGGGAATCGAACCCGGGACTTTCGCACGCCAGGCCGACGCCCTACCACTGAGCCAACCGGCTAGGGCCCAGTTTGGGTTTTAAGATGACACCCAAATCATTGTTAGTTTATGATTGCCAAAGCCTTGTCCTTGTTTAAACAGAGTCCTGTATTCCTGGATATGGTGTACCACTGTCATCCGATAGGTACCCGGTGAACATTTGTCAAACGAATGAGTGAGTCCCTCGAGCAGACAGGCTGACGTTCTGTCCTCTGCAGGAAAGGAACCCTGCTGCTCAACAACGTCTTTTCCATCGTGCCCGCAATCCTAATGGGCACCAGCGAGGTTGCTGGGTCCTTTGAGATGATCATCGTGTCCAGATTTTTGGTGGGAATTTGTGCCGGTAAGCCATACTACCCTGAGCCCCCGCGTGTTTGACGTAGAATAGTCGCAAGGAGGGCCGACGGGCACCAGGGTCCCAACAGATCTGGGGTCTCTGAATCCACACACTCGAGCTGTCCCTCTGCCACTGTCGTGACGTTCGAGCCCCTGGGTCTGTCTCAAGACGCGTACAGTGGACAGATCTTCCCTGGGATGTTTCCCGTGAAGAAAGCTGTTCTCTGAAAGACTGAAACACAGAATCTTAGGTGCGGAAGGGTCCTTCTAATCCTCCCCCTTTATTTCTGTGTTAGTGGGTGGTGACTTCTGTTTGAGGAGTCACGTTTTCTTTCTTTAAATAGAGTCGACTGTGTCACATGTAGCAGAGGTCAGGATTGTCTTTTGAAACTCTGGGTTCAGTTATTTACCTGTGTGAGTATGTGAGACCCAGGTGGCAGCGTGGAATGGATTTCTGTAGCTTTTACTGTGGCTTGTGGTCAAAAAAGCTTGAACAGCAACCTGAGGTATGGATCCCTGTAACGGGCAGGGGTTAATGAGAGCAGCCCCTCCACTTCTACAGGGGATTTAAAGTTTGCAAAGGTGTTGTGGCTTCTATTTCACTGTTTCCCTCCATGCCCACCTGCTGAGGAGGGTCAGGGCCTGCCCTAGGTCTCTCCCCTTGTAAACCCTGGGACTGGTTTGCAAAGCTACCCAGCCAGGGCCCCCATGGAGTAATATTTAAGACAAAATAGAGATTGCTTTCTGACAACATGAAGGGAATCCCATCTTTTCACAAACTGCCTGGTGTTTCCCTCTGCAGGGTTATTCTTAGTCGAGGTCAGAAGTCCTTGCTATTAGAACACAGCCACCAGGGCCTGAGCGGTGACCACGGAGCCTTCCCCAGCCTTTTGGGCACTGGGCCTACAGGATCCCCTCCTCTCAAGAGACCTAAGAGCTGCTCTGATGACAGCACTTCTTTGCTCTGAAAATTAGAAAAAATAGGTATTAAATTAATGAATGGCCGTGTGTCTTTTCAAATACTAAGCAGAGATATTCTTGGGCAGAATTGCAAAGCTTGAAAATTTGGCCTTCAGTTCCCTCCAATCTCAGTGTTGTCAAATACCATTCTGTTGCCGGCAGCTCCAGCCTTGCTCTGCTTCCCTCTTGGTCTCCCTTCAGCCAGAGCCTGGCTCTCAGACCTCCGCATCTTCCTGAGCCTCAGCTTGACTCATGAGTAGCTCTCCAACACTTATAACAACCCATCTGACCTACCTCTGAGATTCCCAGTCTTTCAGTGGGCTTTGAACAGAATTAAATGGGGTCATAGATGCACAAAAACTCAAGAGCCTATAAAATTAATTCTACCTGTTCTAAAGGGGATCGGATACCAGTAAAATGAGAAAACTTAGAACTTTAAATTTGGGGGGTTCAGAAGTCATCTGGACATTACACAAATCTCAGATAGCAGTCATTCCACAATATATGTTTAAGTTTTTTTTTGTTTGTTTGTTTGTTTTTAATAATTTTATTTTTTTAATGGGGTGACATCAATAAATCAGGATACATATATTCAAAGATAACAAGTCCAGGTTATCTTGTCGTTCAATTATGTTGCATACCCACCACCCAAAGTCAGATTGTCCTCTGTCACCTTCTATCTTGTTTTCTTTGTGCCCCTCCCCACCCCCTATCCCTCTCCCATTCCCCCCTCCCCCCCCCGTAACCACCACACTCTTATCAATGTCTCTTAGTTTCACTATTATGTCCCACCTATGTATGGAATAATACAGTTCCTGTTTTTTTCTGATTTACTTATTTCGCTTCGTATCATGTTATCAAGATCCCACCATTTTGCTGTAAATGTTCCGATGTCATCATTTCTTATGGCTGAGTAGTATTCCATAGTGTATATGTGCCACATCTTCTTTATCCAGTCATCTATTGATGGGCTTTTTGGTTGTTTCCATGTCCTGGCCACTGTGAACAATGCTGCAATAAACATGGGGCTGCATGTGTCTTTACGTATCAATGTTTCTGAGTTTTTGGGATATATACCCAGTAGAGGGATTGCTGGGTCATAAGGTAGTTCTATTTTCAGTTTTTTGAGGAACCACCATACTTTCTTCCATAATGGTTGTACTACTTTACATTCCCACCAACAGTGGATGAGGGTTCCTTTTTCTCCACAGCCTCTCCAACATTTGCTATTACCTGACTTGCTAATAACAGCTAATCGAACAGGTGTGAGGTGGTATCTCATTGCCGTTTTGATTTGCATTTCTCTAATAGCTAAAGAAGATGAGCATCTTTTCATATATCTGTTGGCCATTTGTATTTCTTCCTGGGAGAAGTGTCTATTCATATCCTCTTCCCATTTTTTTATTGGATTGTTTGTTTGTTGTTGAGTTTTATGAGTTCTTTGTATATTTTGGATATTAGGCCCTTATCTGAGCTGTTGTTTGAAAAAATCATTTCCCATTTAGTTGGCTTTCTGTTTATTTTGTTATCAGTTTCTCTTGCTGAGCAAAAACTTCTTAGTCTGATGTAGTCCCATTCATTAATTTTTGCCTTCACATCTCTTGCCATTGGAGTCAAATTCATAAAATGCTCTTTAAAACCCAGGTCCCTGAGTTGAGTACCTATGTCTTCTTCTATGTACTTAATTGTTTCAGGTCTTATGTTTAGATCTTTGATCCATTTTGAGTTAATTTTTGTACAGGGGGAGAGACTGTAGTCCAGTTTCATTCTTTTGCATGTGGCTTTCCAGTTTTCCCAGCACCATTTATTGAAGAGGCTTTCTTTTCTCCATTGTGTGTTGTTGGCCCCTTTATCAAAAATTATTTGACTATATATATGTGGTTTTATTTCTGGACTTTCTATTCTGTTCCATTGGTCTGAGTGTCTATTTTTCTGCCAATACCATGCTGTTTTGATTGTCATGGCCCTATAATAGAGTTTGAAGTCAGGTATTGAAATGCCCCCAGCTTCATTCTTTTTCTTTAGGATTGCTTTGGCTATTCGGGGTTTTTTATAGTTCCATATAAATCTGATGATTTTTTGCTCTATTTCTTTAAAAAATGTCATTGGAAGTTTGATGGGAATTGCATTAAATTTGTATATTGCTTTGGGTAATATAGCCATCTTAATTATATTTATTCTTCCTAGCCAAGAACAAGGTATATTCTTCCATCTCATTATATCTTTTTCGATTTCCCTTAACAATGGTTTATAGTTTTCATTATATAAGTCCTTTACATTCTTTGTTATGTTTATTCCTAAGTATTTTATTTTTTTTTGTTGCAATCGTGAAGGGGATTATTCTTTTGAGTTCCTTCTCAGTTGTTTCATTGTTGGCATATAGAAAGGCTATTGACTTCTGTATGTTAATTTTGTATCCTGCGACCTTACTGTATTGGCTTATTGTTTCTAGTAGTCTTTTTGTGGATTCTTTGGGGTTTTCGATGTATAGTATCATATCATCTGCAAAAAGTGATACCTTTACTTCTTCTTTTCCAATATGGATGCCTTTTATTTCTTTGTCTTGTCTGATTGCTCTGGCTAGAACCTCTAGTACCACATTAAATAAGAGTGGAGAGAGTGGACAACCCTGTCTTGTTCCTGATTTAAGGGGGAAAGCCTTCAGTTTAGTGCCATTTAATATGATGTTAGCTGATGTTTTATCATATATGGCCTTTATCATGTTGAGATATTTTCCTTCTATACCCATTTTGTTGAGAGTCTTAAACATAAAATTGTGTTGTATTTTATCGAAAGCCTTTTCTGCGTCTATTGATAAGATCATGTGGTTTTTGTTCTTTGTTTTGTTGATATGGTGTATTACGTTAACCGTTTTACGTATGTTGAACCATCCTTGAGATTCTGGGATGAATCCCACTTGATCATGATGTATTATTTTTTTAATATGTTGTTGTATTCGATTTGCTAGTATTTTGTTTAGTATTTTAGCATCTGTATTCATTAGAGATATTGGTCTGTAGTTTTCTTTTTTTGTGCCATCCTTGCCTGGTTTTGGTATGAGGGTTATGTTGGCCTCATAAAATGTGTTTGGAAGTATTGCTTCTTCTTCAATTTTTTGGAAGACTTTGAGTAGAATAGGAACCAAGTCTTCTTTGAATGTTTGATAAAATTCGCTGGTATAGCTGTCAGGGCCTGGACTTTTATTTTTGGGGAGGTTTTTAATGGTTTTTTCTATTTCTTCTCTGCTGATAGGTCTGTTTAAGCTTTCTGCTTCTTCTTGACTCAGTCTAGGAAGGTTGTATTTTTCTAGGAATTTATCCATTTCTTCTAGGTTGTTGAATTTAGTGGCATAAAGTTTTTCATAGTATTCTACAATAATTCTTTGTATATCTATGGTGTCCGTGGTGATTTCTCCTCTTTCATTTTGGATTTTGTTTATATGAGTTCTTTCTCTTTTTTCCTTGGTAAGTCTTGCCAAGGGTTTGTCAATTTTGTTGATCTTTTCAAAGAACCAGCTCCTTGTTCTATTAATTTTTTCTATAGTTTTTCTGTTCTCTAATTCATTTATTTCTGCTCTGATTTTTATTATCTCCTTTCTTCGGCTGGTTTTGGGTTGTCTTTGTTCTTCTTTTCTAGTTCCTTAAGGTGGGAAGTTAAGTGGTTCACTTGGGCTCTCTCTTGTTTGTTCATATATGCCTGAAGTGATATGAACTTCCCTCTTATCACTGCTTTTGCTGCATCCCATAGATTCTGATATGTCGTATTGTCATTTTCATTAGTCTGTATATATCTTTTGATCTCTGCACTTATTTCTTCTTTGACCCATTCATTTTTTAAAAGTATGTTGTTTAGTTTCCACATTTTTGTGGGATTTTTTTCCTCTTTTTTGCAGTTGAATTCTAGTTTCAAGGCTTTATGATCAGAAAATATGCTTGGTACAACTTCAATTTTTCTGAATTTGCTGATGTTGTTTTTGTGGCCCAACATATGGTCAATTCTTGAGAATGATCCATGTACACTGGAGAAGAATGTATACTCAGTCACTTTGGGATGAAATGTCCTGTAGATGTCTATCATATCCAGGTGCTCTAGTGTTTTGTTTAAGGCCACTATGTCTTTGTTGATTCTCTGTTTGGATGACCAATCTAGAGCCGTCAGCGGTGTATTGAGGTCTCCAAGTATGATTGTATTTTTGTCAGTTTTTGTTTTAAGATCAATAAGTAGCTGTCTTATATATTTTGGTGCTCCTTGGTTTGGTGCATATATATTAAGAATTGTTATGTCTTCTTGATTCAGTGTCCCCTTAGCCATTATGAAATGGCCATTTTTGTCTCTGAGTACTTTTCCTGTCTTGTAGTCAGCATTATCCGATATGAGTATTGCTACACCTGCTTTTTTTTGGATGTTATTTGCTTGGAGTATTGTTTTCCAGCCTTCACTTTGAATTTGTTTTTATCCTTGTTACTTAGATGAGTTTCCTGTAGGCAGCATACAGTTGGATTTTCTTTTTTAATCCATTCTGCTACTCTGTGCCTTTTTATTGGTGAGTTTAATCCGTTTACATTTAGTGTAATTATTGATACTTGTGAGTTCCCTATTGCCATTTTATATCTTGCTTTCTGTTAGTTTTGTGTCTTGTTTGATCCTTCTCTTTTGTTTTTCTATCTTTTGTTTTTATTTGCTTGTATTCCATACATCTTTCCTCTGTTGCTATCTTTTTTATCTCATGTGCTTCTGTGGTGGTTTTTTCAATGGTGGTTACCATTGAGTAATGAAAAGGGTCCCTACCCTGTTCATTGTAGCGAACTATTTTGTGAGTACTTTTGCACTCCATCGTCCTTTGCTACTGTTAATCTCCATCTTCTCCCCTCTTTCTTTTTGTTGTTGTCACAGTTTAAATTTGGTTTTATTGTGTTCTTCTTGGAGCTTTTACTTGTGGCTTTGTTTTTTTTTGTTCTTTGTATCTGATTGGAGAACCCCCTTTAGTAATTCCTGGAGTGGGGGTTTTCTGATGATAAATTCCCTCATCTTTTCTGTATCTGTGAATGTTTTTATTTCTCCTTCATATTTGAAGGATAGCTTTGATGGGTATAGTATTCGTAGCTGAAAGTTCCTCTCTTTCAGGACTTTAAATATTGGGGTCCACTCTCTTCTAGCTTGTAGAGTTTCTGCTGAGAAATCTGATGATAATCTAATGGGCCTTCCTTTATATGTTGTATTCTTCTTTTCCCTGGCTGCCTTGAGAATTTTTTCTTTGCTGTTGGTTTGTGTCAATTTCATTATGATATGCCTTGGAGTAGGTTTGTTGGGGTTAAGAAAACTTGGAGTTCTGTTTGCTTCTTGAACTTGAGGCTTTAGTTCTTTCCACAGGCTTGGGAAGTTCTCATCTATTATTTGTTTGAGTATGTTCTCCATTCCATTTTCTCTCTCTTCTCCCTCTGATATACCTATTATTCTTATGTTATTCTTTTTGATGGAGTCAGATAATTCTTGTAGGGCTATCTCATTTTTTTTAATTTTTGAGTCTCTTTCTTCTTCTTTCTGTTGTGCCTCAAGTTGCTTGTCTTCTATTTCACTAATCCTCTCTTCTATCTGACCTGTTCTATTAGCTAAGCTTGTTACTTCATTTTTCAGCTCGTGAATTGAGTTTTTCATCTCTGTTTGATTTGTTTTTAGTTTCAATTTCCTTGGACATATATTCTTTGTGTTCATTGAGTTGTTTTCTGAGCTCCCTAAATTGCCTTTCTGTGTTTTCTTGTATATCTCAGAGGATTTTTAGGATTTCTATCTTGAATTCTCTGTCATTTAGCTCTAAGGTTTCCAATATATTAAATTTTTTCTCCATAGATTTTTCCTCATCTAGCTGTGTTACCTCTCTTTCTTTTGTATCCATGATATTCGATTTTCTCTTCCTTAATGGCATCTGAGGGTGGTTTTGTTGATAGTATTAATGAGATTTAATAAAGAATAAAAAGTTTAAAAAAATAATAAAAAAAATTAAAAATCGAAAAGAGTTGTTTTTTTAAAAAAAAATTAATAATGAAATAAAGAAAAATAAAATAAAATAAAAATTCAAAAAAAAAAAAAAAAAGGAAATTATTCCCCCCCTCCTTTTTTCCTCTCCTCTCCTCTCCCCTCTTTCTTGAGAAGATCTTATGGTGGACTGTGAATTATAACAAACAGTGCCTGTGATGGAGAGCCTGAATGAATTGGGGAAAAGTAATAAAGGGGCAAAAAAAAAAAAAAAAAAGAAAAAAAAGAAAAAGAAAAAAAAAGAGCGTATGAACCCACAAAAAGCAAATAAGGAAAAAATTTGGGACAAGAATAAAATGATTTGCTTTTAGGTGTTGGTTGTCTAAGAGTTATGATGAGAGGATTAAGAGGAAAACGGAAAAATGGGGGGACAAATTAAAAAATTACTATTGTATTTAGTGGAACAAGAACTAGATAATATGGAGAGCCAGGGATGGGAGCACTGCTAGTGAGTTAAAAAGGTGAAGTAAAACCCCCCCAAAATGCCACAAACATAAGTTTGAGTCCCAGATAAGATAATTTGTTTGTTATTGAGGTTTGAATGAGAGGAGATGTAAAGGAGAAAGGAAGAAACTAATATAGAGGGAGAAAAGAAAGAGAGAGAGAAAAAAAAAGAGGGAACCACTAAAAGAAGAAAAAAGAAAGGAGAGAGAGAGAGAGAGAGAGTTAAGGGTTTTGGAGTGCAACCCTCATAGAGAGAAAGGAAGAGAAGAGAAAAGATAATGGGAGATGTAACACTTATGGGTAGTGTAGTTCAAGAAGAGGAGAGAGTAAGACCGGTAGAGAGTTAATCGGCCAAATTGGAGGAGGAAAAAAAAAGTATCAAGAATGAAGATAAGAGAAACAAACGAACAAATATAATAAAATGGGATAGGTTATAAAGTCTGCAGATTATTCTTGATTTTGAGAGGTTATCTTCTTGCTTTTCCTTTTCTCTCCCTCTTCCTGGTCGGTGACTCTGTACCCCGGGTTTTGCCCCTTTGGCACGCTCAGGTGGAGGTTTGCAGTTGATAAGTCTCTATGGCAATGTCATGTATTGTGCTTTAGTCTCGTTGGCAGTCGAAGCTCATTAGCATTTATAGGCTCCGACAGTGAGAGAGTCCGTGTTCCTGGAGCCTTTCTCCTAGTCTTTCCTTCCTCAATTAGTAGCCTGATAATCCAGCTATGGGGTTGCTGCTGCCTCTGCCTGGATAGTAAGAGGCTCAAAGAGCTGGCAACTCCCCACTCTATTTCCACTCAGCACAGGGCTCTGGGTAAGGCTCAGTCAGTCAGAGCTGCTAGCATAATCAGGCGGGCTTTCCGCCCACTCAAAGACCTCTGGCTCTGCCACTCTGTCCGGTAACACAAGTGGGCGCCCACTTCCGGGGCGCTTGGAGGAAACTCTCACTCACTGTCTGCGACCAGGATATCCGGCCAGCAGTCTCACGCTCTGAGTGAAACCCCCAACCGCAGGGAAAAGTTGCAGCGTTGGAATTGAGTCTCGCTCCGTCCCCATGCGCGGCTTTTGCAAGGCGCTGGGGCGGCCCGAGATTCCGCTTTGGCCCACACAAAGGCCCCTGACTCTGCCCCTCTGTGCGATAACACGGGCGCGCACTGCCGAGGCACTCGGAGGAATCGCTCACTCCTTATCTGCGCGCGCAAACCAGGATATGAGGCCGGCCGCGTTTCCCTCTGAGTGAAACACCATCCAGCACGGAAAATCTCCACCGTTGGAATTAGTTCTCACTCCCTCCCGTGCGTGGCTTTCCCAGGGCGCTGGGGCTGCCCAGAGACTCTGCCCTCGGCCCACAGAAAGGCCTCTGACCCTGCCTCTCCGTGGGGCAACACGGGCACCCACTCTTGGGGCCTAGGAAGAAATTCTCGCCCACTAACTGCGCACCGACCAGGATACCGGGTAAAATGGCCGCGCCGCTTGTCTTTCTTTGTTTGGGTTTGGCGCGAGTGTTAGCTTGTATTGCCCGGGTTGCCACAGGATCAGATTTTCCTCGGCTTGGATCTCCGTGCCACAGCCTGGTTCGGCCGTTTGTGTCGCGGCCTGGATGTATTCACCCCCTTTGCCCGCCTTAGTTTCTATATTCACAGTTACCAGAGAAAGCCGCCCTGTTTAGGTTAGTGAGGAAGGTGGAGCATTTCTTACTCCCTATTTCCTTCAGGGTTTGGTTATATATTTAGCCAATTTTTCACTCAATCATACCTTTGGGTGTATTGCGAAGCATCTGGAAGCTCCAAGTATAGGTTTTTCTGTTTCTGGTTGAAGATCTTGTTGAGTTTTGGGGGAGATTTATCGGTATCGCTTCCTACCCCGCCATTACTCTGACGTCATCCTCCATATGTTTAAGTTTTTCATGCTCATTGATAAATGTAGCTTCAAAGTCTGTGAAGGTATCTGTGTGCCAGTTTATTACATAATCTACTGTCTCAGAAGGTAAAGCTGGTGGGGGAGGGGACCTCAACCCCCCGCCCCCAAGGAGCAAAATAAGAGAGAGTGGCTGGGCCACCCCTGGGCTGTTCTTCTCCAGGACCAAGCCAGTTATGGCGGAAGGCCTGAAGCCAGGCTGGCTTGTGTCCCCAGGTGACACCAGCCAAGAAACCAAGGCACCTGTCCGTGAACTTCTTTGTCCACAGGATATTCTCTTTCCTTAAAAGTTCAAAGGACCAAGAAGTAAAAGAGGTGTTTGCTTACTTCGGCAGTTTTGAGAAAGTTTCAGCCCAGCTCCGTAACATGACTGCTGAGTAAGAGGCAATGTGTTTGAAGGCACGGCCTGTCCCTGCCAGACTGATGTTTCCTGATGGAGTTTTTGTTTCAACCTCCTCCCAGGTCTGTCTTCTAATGTGGTCCCCATGTACCTCGGGGAGCTGGCCCCGAAGAACCTGCGGGGGGCCCTGGGGGTGGTACCCCAGCTCTTCATCACCATCGGCATCCTCGTGGCCCAGATCTTTGGCCTCCGGAGTATCCTCGCAACCACTGATGGTGAGCTCCAGACCCCTCCGGGCCCCCAGCCCTCCCTCAGCTTGGCTGGAAGTGTCTGTGAGCTGGTCTTTTCTCGCTAATCAGCTAGCTGTCCTTCCGGCCCCCACAATGCCCTGACTCCACAAGCTGGTGGTGACAGATGGGCTGGCATTTTCTAGTCCCTCTTAGGACATGGGTGAAGCAGCTTTGAGAAAGCAGGAAGTGCCGTGGTCTGACTTGCTCTCGGCCTGATGCTGGCTGCCCAGACAAGGGTCTTGGGCACGGGAATGATGGCCACCAGCATGCCAGGCTCTGTGCTTACGACTGCCAGTGAGCATGTCACTTGAGCCCCTCAGCATCATCACTGCCCAGGGGCTGTGTATCATCCCATCCTGCAGACCTGGAGAGAGAGTCACGTAGCCTGGCCCCTGTGAGTGAGGTAGGAGTCACAGAGCCACCCAGACCCTGCCTGCGGAGCCACACGCTCCTCCCTAAGAGCCCAGGGCCCAGCACATAGCAGATGCACAGTAACTTATAACTGCCATTGCTTTTCTATGGCCTCCCCTTTCTTTGTCTTGGGTCTCGAACCTCTGAAAAGGAAATCACCATTAATATCACCAATCAAAATAGATAAAGTGCTTATTGTGGGCCAGACACCGGATCTTCTGTCTTAATCCATTTACTGTTGTTATACCCATTTTACAGATGCGGCACTTGAGGCATAGAGAGGGATAACGTGTTCAAGGTCTCATCCGGACACACACCCAGGCAGCTCAGGCCTGGGCTGTTTAACTGCCACTCTTTTCCCACCTTCCAGCCCTCCTTGAGAGAGCGGGGACCAGGAACGCAGGAGTCAGGTTGCTGTTGCTTGGTGATGACGTGTAGGCATCAGCAGGACCCAGTACAATCACAGAGCCCTGGCCTCTATGAAGTGCCCTGTGTTGTGTGGGAGGGAGCCATGGTTCTGCCTGGGTGGGGGCCTCAGAGAGGGCCTGCACTGGGGGGGGGGGGCAGGACTGGGTTCCAGACACCAGCAGAGTGTGTAAACGTGCACAAGTTCTTTGAGTATTCCGAGACCTGCCCACGTGGTGGTGGGCTGCATTTTGTTCCCCCATCCTTATTGAGAGGCTGACCAGCAATGCCCTTCCTCCAGGCAACGTATGTGAAGGACAGGGCCTTTGACCACCCCCCCAGCACAATTTCTGGCCCATAATGGGTTCTCAGTGAACAAGGAGGGGCTGGGAGACAGAGGCCAGATGAGAACAGTAGCAGGAAGGAAGAGGCAGTCACGGAACCATCGCAAAGAAGTCAGGGAGTCAAGATTCAAACCTGGAGTCTGGATTTGGTAGTTCAAGGGCGCTGAGAAGAGTTTCAGTGTCGGGGTGAGTGGGAGTTGAGGTTAATGGGGGAGGGGACCAGAGGCCCAACAGCGGTGGCCTGAGTGGGAGGCGAGTGCACCATTGCTGTAGCCTGTGCAGGGTGATGAAGCAGGAGCCAGGATTGACGAGGCCCCGGTTCTGAGCTGAGGTCAGGAAGACGATGGTCTAGCCTGGGCAGCAGTGGGCAGAGCAACGTTGAACTTGACAAGGCATAGCACTTATTTTCTCAGTGAAGAGCAGCGGGGTTATGGGCTGGGGGGAGGGGTCAGAGGCTGAAACGTGACTTGAAGAAAGATCATGTCTACATGAGGGTATTCTTCATTTCTTTCTCTTCTATGTCAGTAGTAGGAGCCTATTTATTAAGAGCCCAGTGGTAAATCACTGGTTGTCAGGCGGTCATCGCCTTACGTTTAATGAAAGTCTGTACAACACATGGTTTGGAATGTCAGGGTTGAATGGGCCTGGGATTACATCTCAGCTTTGCTCCTAAATAACTGATCTTGGGTAAGAGACCTATACCCTCCAGGCCTCAGCATTTGCATCTGTAAAATGGGGTTGGTCCTGATACCTGCCTCATGACATTGCTGGGGTGGAGAAGTGGGTTAACACATGAAGAGCCCATAGGCAGGACACAGATATTCACAGTTACCACCAACTGCAAGCCCGAGGAGAGAAGGGGGTGAACTGGGGCATTGACATCTCGTAGAAGGACCCCAAACTGAACCATGTTTATTGGGAGATGGAGCCTACAGAAGGAAGAATGCCTGAAACATAAGTGTACACTTAGTCAAATAGAAGTCAAGCACCTGTGTGAGCACCACTTGGGTCCAGAACTAGATCCAGCTCCCCCAGAATCTGGCTGCATGCCCCTCCATCATGGCCTTCCTATCCCCCAAGGAGACACTGTGGCCATGTTAATGATCATCTATCTCATCCTGGCTTTGCTCTGTAGTTCCGCCACCTTTTGCAAAGATGGAGTTACCTTTCCATGTCTGGATGTCTCGTGTAGAGGATTGCATCCAGCATCGCGTCTGCGAGATGGCTCCTTTGAGTCTGGCTCCATTCCTATTGCGTTGTTGAGTTCCATGTTGTGCACACATGATGTGTGTATCCATTCTGCCACTATGGACATTTGTGTTATTCCTGGGTTTTATCCTACAATCGGGGCTGCTCTGACCATTCTAGTCTGGGTGTCCTGGTGGCCCGGGCATATACCAGAGCAGGATGGCCGGGCGGAGTGCGGGAGGGTGTCCAGCATCACCAGCTCCTGCCAAACTGTCCTCTAAAGATGCTACGTGTCCACACAATGACAGTGCGGTGACTTCCCACTCGGCCAACATTCTTGCCAGCACTTGCGTGGCATCAGAATTTTCCATTTTGCCTGACCTGTGGTGGCGCAGTGGATAAAGCGTTGACCTGGAAATGCTGAGGTCGCCGGTTTGAAACCCTGGGCTTGCCTGGTCAAGGCACATATGGGAGTTGATGCTTCCAGCTCCTCCCTCCCCCTTCACTCTGTCTCTCCTCTCTCTCTTTCTCTCTCTGTCTCTCCCTCTCCTCTCTAAAATGAATAAATAAAAAATAAAAATAATAAATTAAAAAAATATATTAAAAAAAAAAAAAAAGAATTTTCCATTTTGTCCACCTGGTAGGTGGCCACTGGCTGTTCATCACCGTCCATTTTGTAAGTATTTGCAGAGTGTTCATTAGGCACCATCCTAAGTGCTGGGGACACAGGAACAAGAAAGACAAAGACCCTCGTCCCTCAGGGCCTCTGTTCCAGTTCTGAAGTAAACCAGTCAGGGTAATGGGACAGAGTGGCCCACAGGACGCTGTGGGGGCTGCTGGGGGCAAGGGGCAGAATGCCTGGCTGGGGGCGGGGCTCCCCCGAGATCTGGCGGTGGGCCAGCTCTCATGGAAGACGCTGGTTCCTCGTAGGCTGGCCGATCCTCCTCGGGATAACCGGGATCCCAGCCGCCATACAGCTCCTGCTGCTGCCCTTCTTCCCCGAGAGCCCCAGGTTCCTGCTGGTTCAGAAGAAAGACCAAGAAGCCGCCAGGACAGGTGAGGCTCTCCTGTGGGAAGAGGAAAAGGGACAACGTTGCAGCATCTTGGCTCCTGGGAGGCTGCAGCCCACCCGCGAACGCCCCCCTGGTCCCTGCCCTTAGCGCTGCAGCTGCTGCGTGGCTGGGACGACGTGGACGTGGAGATGGAGGAGATCCGGCAGGAAGATGAGGCCGAGAAGGCCGCGGGCTTCATCTCCGTTGTAAAGCTGTTCAGGATGAGGTCCCTGTGGTGGCAGGTCATCTCCATCATCATCCTTATGGCGGGCCAGCAGCTGTCAGGAGTGAATGCGGTAGGGGCGGGGCCGGGGCCGGGGTCGGGGCGGGGCGGGGCTGGAGGGCTGGGGGCGGGGCCGGCGGGCAGGGCGGGGCTGGAGGGCTGGGGGCGGGGCCAGCAGGCGGAGGGCAGTACCCAGGCTGCGGTCTGGCCGCCCCACCAGCCTCTGGGGTTACCTTGCAGATCTACTACTATGCAGACCAGATCTACCGGAGCGCTGGCGTGAACGAGGACGATGTCCAGTTCGTGACGGTGGGCACGGGGGCTGTCAACGTGGTGATGACCGTCTGCGCTGTGAGTGTCCCGGGGAGCCGAGTCCCATCAGCTGCCAAGGACGGAGGGCATCTCGAGAGTGGAGGGAGGAGCATCTAAGGCCACGACATGTCCCTCCGTGCCTTCAAGTGTAGCCTCTGGGCTCTACTTAAATGACAGACTCTCCTGGGGGAGGCGACCTGTGGCTCTTCAAAGATAGAGACAACCCCCCCCCCCGCCCAAATCCAGAAATGTCCCCTGTGTGCGGTGGCTCTCTGACCTCCTGAAAGCCACTGCCTAGGCTAGTGCCACACTGTGACAGGAGCAGGCGGGTCCCTGGACTAAGCAGTGCTGTGGCCACCTGGCCATTCAGGGGCACACCCTTGGGGTCACAGATGCCCCTCACAGGTGCCCCTCAGAAGGGGTATGTGGGGCAGACAGGCAGGAGCT
Organism: Saccopteryx leptura; assembly: GCF_036850995.1. Taxonomy (NCBI): domain Eukaryota; kingdom Metazoa; phylum Chordata; class Mammalia; order Chiroptera; family Emballonuridae; genus Saccopteryx; species Saccopteryx leptura. The sequence continues at coordinate 89,239,657 of NC_089505.1, read as the reverse complement.
TCCTGCGAAGGCAGCCCGGGCAGGGTGGGGGGGGCGGTGTTTGGCTGGGCAGGGGATCCTGAGCCTCCTGCTTTTCCTGGGCCCGTCCCCTGCAGGTGTTTGTAGTGGAGCTTTTGGGGAGGAGATTCCTGCTCCTCTTGGGCTTCCTCACCTGCTTCACCTCCTGCTGCGTGCTGACGGCTGCTCTAGCCCTGCAGGTGAGGCGGCAGGGGTAGGAGGGGGAGGGCCAGGGTGGCTCCTGGGCAGCCCCATGCCCCGCCCCCAGGGGCCGCTGCCTGCTTCCTGCCAATTTTTCAGTGGCTTCAGGTGGCACCGCCTGTTGAAGGATCCGGGGGAGCCCCCTTCCCCAACCCAGGCAGAGTAGCTGGCCCCCTGGAAACCAAGATTCCTGATGTTGCCTGTCCCAGGTTGTCTCTGCTTTGCCAGGTGTGATCCAACTCAGTTTTCCCCCACAGAACACAATATCTTGGATGCCTTACCTCAGCATCGCCTGTATCGTCATCTACGTCATAGGACACGCCCTTGGGCCCAGTATGTACCCCAGAGCTGGTTTGATGCTTCCATTGCCCACCCCACCCCATGCACCATCAGCCATAGACACTTCTGGCGTGAGCTCCTTTGAGGGGCTTTGGGGAAGGCCCGTCTTCCTGTTGCACTGGGGTTTGGGCAGAGCATAATCAGAGCAAAAACAGGTCAAGAGAGCCTTACAGGTGGTCACAGGCCCCTTTTAGGAGTATCACAGGATGTCACTTATTGTGCTGAACTCTTGCTTTGGCCTTCTCACACAGCTTCTCCACAGTACCAGGGGTCCTGGAGATCCACCACTCCTGCCTTAGGCCACATGCCTAAGGCACCTTGCATGCAGCTAGGGCTTCAGGACTCTTGGGGGGCTTGCACTGCCTTCAGGAACTACAACTCATCCTCCCCCTCCCCCTCGCCCTCCTCTTCTTCCTCCCCCCCCCCCCAAGGCCCCATCCCAGCGCTGATTATCACCGAGATCTTCCTGCAGTCCTCCCGGTCATCTGCCTTCATGGTGGGGGGCAGTGTCCACTGGCTGTCCAACTTCACCGTGGGCTTGGTCTTCCCTTTCATTCAAGTAAGTGTGACTCCCGGGGTGCCCTGGATTCATGAAAGCCTCTGGCCATAAAGGGAAAACCTTTTCAAGAGAGTGAACCTGGCCCCCCTTCCCACAGGAGGGCCTTGGAGCTTACAGTTTCATCATCTTTGCTGTGATCTGCCTTCTCACCACCATCTACATATTCATGATTATCCCCGAGACCAAAGGCAAGACATTCATAGAGATCAACCAGATCTTCGCTAAGATTAATAAGGAGTCAGAGGTGCACCCAGACAAGGAGGAGCTCAAGGAACTTCCACCACCCTCCGCTCTGGAGCAGTAACTCAAGACGAGGCACCTGTTAACTGGGTCTGTGTGGATGGAGCTCCCTTCTTGGGGTTTCTTTCTGGCTAATAGTTGTCTCTCGATATCAAGAACTGGGACAAGTTCTGTGTGGACTGCAGGCCCCACTGGGACTGTGCAGAGGGCTTCTGTACAGTTCTTCAAGCCAGGCTGTCTCTCTCTGGACTGACCCATCAGCAACCCCAAGTCACAGTGAGTGGCTGTTCCTCAGCCATGGCGGGGGTAGCCATTGTGTGGCTCCTGGTGACACCAGCTCTTACAACAAAAAAATCATTACTGTGGTGGTGAGATAGAAGGAAACAAATTTTCCCAGAGAAATAAAATCTTCCCCCATCCCGTGGGTCATCTGTGAACCACAGGCGTGTGCTCAGAGCAGAATTCACCCTCTCATCAGACCCCCCTCCAGAACCACCACTCCTGGAAAAGCGCAATGTCACAAGCCATGATGTCTGGGAAGTTGGGGAACGGATCCCTATGGAGACTTGAACCAAGTCAGATTATTAATCCTAATTTATATTGTTAGAAGACAATGGAATTGCCTCTCTATACTCAATAAAAACAAATGTGATAACTTTTCACCAGGATGTGCTTTCTTTCCGTGAGAAGGTGGAAGGGAGAGGGAAGGGGCACTCCCTGCTGCTTCAAGCTGTGTGGCTGCCCTGGAGCATGAGGAGATGGGTTTGGCTAGTGTTGTTTATCCCAGAATCCCCCACTGCCTAGAGCAGGCAGGGGGGAGGCACTCGGGCAATTATCTTCTGAAAGGAGAGGAGACAAGAGATGAGGTGATTGTGAAGTTGTGGTTATTTAAATTGAAGATGGGGGAAGCTTCTGCATGTCTTCAGGTGCATAGTGAATACCAAGGAGTCCTAAAGGTGAGACATGGAGGAAGAGGAGAGGAGGGAGTGCTCCTCACAAATACAGCAGAGCTAGAAGGCTTTGCAAGAGAGGCCTGTGTGTGTGAAAAGGGTGTGTACAAGAAGGTGGAGAAAACTTTGAGGTGTGGGAAAGGAAGGTAGGGGCAACACCTGCTGAATAAAAAATCTAGTATTGGGTGGGACAAGGGCTTGGGACCAGGTGAGACAGAAGTGGGATTGGGAACAGCTTTTGTGGGAGTAGAATGATGAGTTAAATAATTTATAAGATCTCGGTTCCTGAGATTAGCATGAGAGAGCAGAGAGATCACAGCAGAGAGCAGAGAAAGGCCATGTGGAGGAGGCCAGGAGAAGCAGCCAAGATGGTGGAGTGCTGAGGGAGAAGCCAGTTTGTGCAGAGAGAAGGAAGGAGATGGGGAACAGAGGTGAATAAAGTCTGGTGAGCTAAAAACCTTTGATTCTAGGAAACTCGGATAAGTCAGTATCTTTGTGAGCACTGAATGTGAGTAGGTTTTGGAGCCCAGTGTGTGTTTTTACTTGCCTGCCGGGTGCAAGCTAGGATTAAAGCTAATGGCCCATCAGTTTTTGGCTCCGTTGTTTCTTTACTGACTGTCCGAATCCAATGTGAACCTGCATGGGCCAGGCTGCTGTGATAGTGGCCGTGGCTTCTGGCTTTACATTTGGCGTAGTCTGGCAGGATTCGATACAAATCGGTAAGGAGCCACTACCACCTTTGAATGGTGGAATAGAGGACTGGCTGGTGTTATGGTGTTATGTCCTTTTGGGGATTGTAGGCTGGCTGACTTTTATAGCCATGCGTGAGGAAACTGAGAGCTCTATGGAAGAGGCTGCCCGGGACCTGCAAAGGAGCAGTGGAAGGAGCTGAAGCAAACGCAGGAGAAACAGATGCTGACCCTGGAGCTGGAGGAAGCGCTGGAGAAGGAGGCCGACCAGGTTTGCGAGATTTGCCTGGAAATGGAGCAGCTGCTGGAGGAGGATTCACAGGTTCGTAAGTTGCAGATTGCCCTGGATGCTGTGGAGAGCCAGCAGTGGCAAGAGGCTGGGGCCGGGGTTGAGGCCAGGTCTGGAGCTGCAAGGTCTGCGGAGCAGAAGGCTGCGGCAGCCCGGGGCTTGAGACCGGCAACGGGAGCTGGTGTTTTCAGTTCCTCTTTGGAGGATGAGAATAATCGGGCTGGAGTTGCAATCTGCAGTGTCCATAAGATGAGAGCCCAGCTGGAAGGAGCACCTACTACGGCCCTAGTATGTCTGCGATTTTGGGATATAGGGCTGGACGCCATGTGCCCCTCTTTGGGACAGTGTAAGACCTGCCAGGATGGCAGGAATGAGGGGGGTGGCTGATGCCCCATGTGCGTGGACTGATTTCCTGGACTACAACCAGAGTGGGCATTGGCTCCTTTGTTGGATGGACTTATGAATTACGGATTTTGGACTGTTGGGCAGATAAAATATATTATGCTCACTTTGTTAAAGATGGCGCTGCCCACGTGGAGGCCGTCGCCCAGGTGATATTAATGTGTGTTGGGGACGGGCTGTGGGCAGGCAGAATCCTTGTAGCCTGGGGCTTGGTTTTGGGATTAAGCCTTTCCCACCCTTTTTGATGTGGGGTGGTACAATCCAATTATGCCTCAAAGAAGTGACTTTGTATTAGAGACTTCCCTATTTTGTATATTGGATTAAAGGTTTAGACTTCTACACTATAAAATAGGGGCAAAACGGGAGCTTGCTCTCTCGGTTCCTGAGATTAGCATGAGAGAGCAGAGAGATCACAGCAGAGAGCAGAGAAAGGCCACGTGGAGGAGGCCAGGAGAAGCAGCCAAGATGGCGGAGTGTTGAGTGAGAAGCCAGTTAGTGCAGAGTTTATGCAGGGAGAAGGAAGGAGATGGGGAACAGAGGTGAATAAAGTCTGGTGAGCTAAAAACCTTTGATTCTAGGAAACTCGGATAAGTCCGTATCTTTGTGAGCACTGAATATGAGTAGGTTTTGGAGCCTAGTGTGTGTTTTTACTTGCCTGCCGGGTGCAAACTAGAATTAAAGCTAATGGCCCATAAAAAAAAAAAAAAAATTTCTAAGAGTGTTAAAGGTGCTGACGAAGTAAAGAGCATGACACTGGGGTTGAACCATCCTTGACTTTCTGCAGCAAGGATCAGCAGTGTGGAGGGGAGAGGCCCCCCAAAACAGGCCAAGGTGGAAGCTCTAAACTCTGGGGGAGCTGTAAGGCCAGAGTGTCAGAAATCAAGGGACTGTGGCATTATTGGCGTTATTAATTCAGCACACGTTCCCTGCAACACCTCATGCATAGGAAGGCGGTGGAGTTGGTAACACTGAACGTCTACCACTTGGAGTCAACCTTAGTTCTGCCATTTCATAATCAAGTAACTTGGCTCGAACTCTTTCTGTACCTTCTGGCTTTTCTGTACCTGTTTCCTCCAGTTAGTTATGAAAATTAGATCAGTCCCTGGCGTGTATTAAGTACTTAGTTATTTTTAAGGACTTGGGAATGAGCTTTGATCTTGAGGGCGAATAAACCCACAGGTAAAGTTACAGTGTGTAGACCTGTGCCATACATGTAGACTGAGATCGAATAGTCAAGTAAACGGATGGCAGATGTTAGGAGCCACTTCACTGTGGCAGTGGGGAATGGCAGATAAGCCAAGAGAGGGAATCTAGAATGATCCACGTGGTCAAAGATTATAGAGTTGGAGATATTGGCGAGAGCTCATGTTCAGGTTACTGTAGACGCAGGTGGCCATGTAGGTAAATATTTACAGGCGTGTATTTGGATGGGTTAGTAAAATGCAGGGAGAAGAGAAAGGTTCGGGCCGGCTGCTATGGTCACACTGAAGGAAGAGGTGGAATTAGGGAAGACAAAGAGAATTTCTCCAGGGGAAGAGGATGCAGTGGGAAAGTGAAGGGTGGATGTCCCAGGCGAGAGGGGGTGGTGTCTGGGGGAACTGCAGGTAGCTTAAGTCTGAAGAGGAAGCCAGAAATGTGTAGGAGACTGATCTAGACCCTGTGGGTCCTCATGAGCCGAACTGAGTCAGAACTTGGTCCTCTAGATCGTCTCACCGTTTTCATGGTCACTGAGTTTCAGAGAGGGTTGTGGCAGGAGCAAGGACGGGCTGGAACCTGGAGAGGGGGATAAGTTGTAAGAAATAACGAGGGGCCTGCACACCAGCAGTGGTCAGGCCCAGCCGTGAGGGAGTGTTCAGAGAGAAACTCAGAAGGAGTTAGGGACCACTAGGCCATCACAAGTTAGGTGTCTGGTGTCCCTGCCAGGTTTCCAGTATGGGCTACTGGTGAATGGTTTTGGGAGCTGAGTGGCCGGTGTCGGAAAAAGATAACAAAAATGTTTGGACATCTTGAGATGGAGGAGCTCATGGGACACACAGAAGATGTCTAGAAGGAAGTTGGCCACATGGCTCTAGAACTGCGGAGAGCAGGAGTATAGATCTGGGGGAAACGACACATGTTTGTTGAGCACCTACTTGGTGTTCCACTCACTGGGGCTACAGCAATGGAGAAAACCATGTCGTGGAGAGAGAGGTGCACTAAAGAAAAATGGGGCCACATGAGGGTGGCAGGGAGTTGAGGAAGACCTTCCTGGTGTGGAGTGGAGCCAGCCTGGAGAGAGGCTGCACATGCGTGGGCCCGGCTGACAGAGCAGCAGGTGCACATGTCTCGAGGTGAGAGAGTGCTGACCAAGGTTCGGAGAGCGACGAGAGGGCGGTGGACTGGAGCAGAAAGGGAGAGGGGACAGGAAGAAGGTTTGGTAGGGCAGAGTGTCCCAATCTGATCTGCAGTTTAGAGTCATTCCAGCTGCCCTAGAAAAGAGCAATCCTTTTCAAAAGAGTTCCAGACAAGGTTAAAGCTACCGGTTTGCACAGGATTGCCCTGGTGCCCAGATTGAGGCAGTAACCAGTGGAAGGTGGAACTCTATCAAACAAGGGGCACAGGAGCCACCAAAGGAGACCGAGCTGCCAGCTCTGCCATTTCCTGGGGCTGCAACAAGAAACGGCTCCCCGTGCCATAGGGTAACAGCGGGGCTGCGTCCTCACGGGCACTAGCACAGAATGCTCCGAGCTACGGGAAATAACGTACTTGACCAGGTGAGGCGAATGGCCTGTCCCAGGAACCAGCACATAGCAGGAGACAAGGGAAGATGTGCTGGTGTCCGTCAGAAGGAATATCAGTTACAGTCAGACAGTCCCTAAAGGTAAGGGTCAGGGGATGGTTGTGGTAAGCACTTACCCCCCACCCCGGCTCCAGTCCACTCGTGGGTCCAGCAGCAGTCATATATCATGGAATAAACAAAAGGATCTCCCCAAAGCAGGTGATGTTTCAGCTGAGACCTAGGGACAGAGGGTCTTTCAAGCATAAGGAACAGCCAGAAGGAGTGTGGTTTGACCATCTTTGTCACTGTGGTCCACAGAGAAAGGCAGGGGAGATGTCCAGACATAACGCCGTCAGACCATGAGCAAGCAACATTGTGAACAGTCAGATAAGGAGGCATGCCAAAGGAAGGCAGAATTCAATCAGCTGGTAAAGCTGAAAGGTCTGGTGACCCAGCACCCAAGAGTCTTTAGGAACAAGCTGAAATATGAGTGTGGTCACAAGAACAATGCACCCACCATGTGTCCACGTCCTAATCCCCAGAACCTGTGACTGCGTGATGTCACATGGCAAAGGGGAATGGAAACTGCGGATGGGACTAAGGTGGCTAATCAGCTAACTCTGAGATGGGACTAATGGGTCCATTGTAACCATGCTGAGAAGGGAGGACCAAGAAGACAGAACAAGAAAGTCTCCGTTGCCTGACCAGGTGGTGGCACAGTGGATAGAACGTTGGACTGGGACGCAGAGGACCCAGGTTCAAAATCCTGAGATCGCCAGCTTGAGTGTGGGCTCATTTGGTTTGAGCACAGCTCACCAGCTTGAACCCAAGGTCACTGGCTTGCGCAAGAGGTCACAGTCAAGGTACATATGAGAAGAAATCAATGAACAACTAAGGTGCCGCAATGAAGAATTGATGCTTCTCATCTCTCTCCCTTCCTGTTTGTTTTTTTTTTTCTGTTCCTCTCTCTGACTCTCTCTCGGTCTCTGTCACACACACAGACTCCATCTCCTGTTGTTGGCTTTGAGGACAGAGCAGGGGCCATGAGCAGGGAATGCAGGAACCTCTAGAACCTGGAAGGGCGAAGAAATGGATTATCTCATAGAGCCTTCAGGAAGTAACCAGCTCCGCTGACACCTTCATTTCAGCCCCATGAGACTCTTGTCACAATTATGACCCCCGGAACTAGAAGGTAATAAATGTGTGTTGTTTTAGCCACTGAGTCTGTGCTAATTTGTAACAGCAGGCACAGAAAACTCATACAGACCTTGATCCCGGGACGTGGGGGAAGCTCTAACAAATATCTACAAATATGGACATGGGTTTGGCATCGGACAGCGGGGAGAGGCTGGAAGGACTTTGAAGAGCATGCTAGAAAGAGCCAAGATTGCCCCTGAACAGACCGTTCGTAGAGATATGAAGGCGAATCTTTCCCTGTTCACTGGGTGGCCAGGCTGTGCAGCCACGGTTAAGTGGCAGAGAAGTGCCACCCAGGGGAGAGACCAGGGCATGATCCCAGGTCACTGAGGACAGGCAGTTCACATACCAGGTTCTCGTAGAGCAGCGTCGACTTAGAACCAGGAAGGAGAGAGAGCCTGCCCAAGGTCCAGCCCCTGGCAGTGTGTCCGTGTCCGCCCTATGCCACCGTGGTGGGCAGTGTGGCTGCCCACACCCACTTCCTGCAGCAGCAGAAGGACCCTGACTCCTCTCAGCGAGGTCTGAAATGCAGAAGGCCGGGGGCGTGCCTACGGGCCATTGCTGGCTGCACTTTAAGCACTTTAACCCCGGAGCACAGATTGAGCCTGAAACAGAAAGAGAGTCCCTCCCAAGGTGGCCAGCTCAGCCCAGGCCAGCAGGACTCTCTATGGCTTGGGTCAGGCAGTGTCGCAGCCCAGGGCGCATTCTTATGTGACAGAGCTAGCAGGAGTGAGAGACACAGGTCTTTCCTAACAGTTGCCGACTCTGCTAGCCGGGTCTCAGAAGCAAAGGGGCCCAGCAGAGGAAACACATAGCCCTTCAGAGCAGCGATTTTCAACCAGGGTGCCGCAAGAAAGACTCAGGGGCACTGACTTCTTTCCCCTTAGGTTGTCACAGAAAAAAAAGGACAACAGCCAACACAACAATAGCTGTCAGTGTGAAGGAATCAAAATCATACTTTAAATTTTTTTTTTTTGTCAACATGGCAAAAAATATAATTTTTGGTGTGCTGCAGAATTTTAGTACGTAATTAGAGTAGAGAATACCTAAGGTGTCACGAACAAACCAGCAGGGGAAGTAAGGAGCTCACGTTTTCCCACCCTGTGCTTAGCGCTGCCTCATGCCATTGGCTGCACGCCCACAGTTCCACCCAGGCACCCTCATGCGTTTTGCTTTGGTCACTTAACAAACGTTCATAAAGTGTTTCCATATCCTTACATAATTTTCCTAATGATCCTGAAACAGCAGCCTGTCATACTTATTCAGTCACCGCCTACTCTATTTTTTCTTAATAGAGATAATTCTGAAATGAACACCCTTGTTCAGCATTTTACTTATTTAATACCAATAGGTGTAATTGGAAATAAATTGTTACATTTTTTAAAGAAATTTTATTTTATTGATTTGAGAGAGAGAGAGAGAGAGAGAGAGAGAGAAGAGAAACATCGATTTGTTCCACTTATTTGTGTATCCATTGGTTGATTCTTGTATGTGCCCTGACCCCGGGATCAAACCTGCAACCTTGGTGTCCCAACTGAGCGACCCAACCAGGGCTAAGTTGTATTTCTTTCCAAGTATGTTGTTTGCTCTTTCCCACAAATGAACGATTTTAGTCCAAATTTGTAAGAGGAGGCACAGAGAACACACACAGGGAAACCCTCCGAGATCCAGGCCCCACCAGGTTTCCGGGTCTCCTCACTTCTAGGGACTAGTGGCAGAAAGCGTTTTTGTTTTTGTTTTTGTTTTTGTGATTGGAGAGCTTCTGGTCTGGAGCCTGCTGGAGGCAAAGACAAAATTCATGCTATGTGTGAAACCTATCTTATCAGTACATCTAAAGAAAGCGTGCCCCAGGGAAAGTCAGCAAGGTCCAGAGGCCAGAAGGATAATAAAGCCACGTAGACCCAGGGGAGGAACAGCTGGTCCTGGGCAAGCCCTCAGTGGTCAGCGGTCAAGCAGAGCAGACTCAAGTGTCGCTTAGGCAGTAGAGTGCCCCTGGTTTCTCACCTGAACAAGATGGAGACGCCCAGCCCACCCAGGGAGGGGGTAAGTGCCAAGTCTAGAAAACTGCCACTGTCACTGTCCCTTTCCCACCAGAAGAGGGGACATGTGAAGGGAGGGGAAGGCTCCTGAAATGCTTGTAGCGAGGAGAGGACTGCTGCCCCCTGCTCTTCCCGGAAGCTCAGTGTGGGGAAAGCGGCCTGCTCAGACAGCCAAGCTCAGACAGGAGAGAGGGAGGTTGAGTCCAGCTCTAATGGTGTGTGGAAAACTGAATGGCCTTCAAATTCCACCCTTCTTGCAACTCCTAATCCCCTCCCTGTCCCATTCCCCAGCCTCTGAAGGTTCTGTATTCCTGCACGCTGCCCTCCTCTGCGGGGCTGGTCCCCAGGTGGCAGGGCTGAGGGCTGCTGGTAGTCATGCAGCTGACGGTGGGTGTGGGGGTTGGGGTGCAGCGAATGGGCAAGCGGAGGGGTGGGCGTGGGGGTTAGGGGTGCAGTGCACAGGCAAGCGGAGGGGTGCGGGGATGACCCAAGAGCTGTGACTCTGATCAGCTGGTTTCTTGGAGTCCCGGAAGCACGGACTCAGGCAGCCACAGACCCCGCCCCCCAATTCAGCCACCCCCTCCCCAGACTTGGCTCTGAGGCCAGTGCCCCTGAGCTGCCCTGGAACTGTGGTAGCCGTGGAAGCGCAATAGCTTGGTTTTCCTGGAGTGACAGACAAGCCTCACGTGTGCTCCCTCCTCCTGGAAAACTCCCCCCCCCTCAACGTCGCTCACAGGCTGTTGCCTTTCCTCCATCCAGGTTTCAGCTCAAAGGCCCCTCTTCAGGGTGGCCTGCCTGGCCCCCCCTCCTGAACACGGTCCCTCCACCCCACGGGCTTCTTTCCCATTACCCTGTTTGACTCTCCTCATAGCATTATCTTGTTTGCAATTCTGGTATCTAACTTTTTGGAGTGGGTTGTTTGTTTGTTTTAGTTTTTTCTTTTGGGGCTCCCCTCACTAGAATGAAAACTCCACAAGGCCAGCGGGATGCTGGACCTTTTCGCGAAGCATCCCCCGGACTTCATTCATGGCGAGGCACATGGTTTCAGGCTCAGGAGCAAGGAACAAGAAGCCATGCCAGCCACACTCCCCGCAGCCCCCTACATCTCACACTCCTGAGAGCCCCACCCCCAGCCAGCCACAGCCCCACCCTCCCTGGGTGTGGCCTGGGGGTCCCTAGTTCCGGCCCAGCCTGGGACAGGGGTTATGTTCAGAGGTCTAAGGGCCAGCCCACAGAGCCCCTGACTGTAGACCTCATCTCCGCAGAGGCTGCAGCCCACGCTGGTGCTGGCGACACTGAGCGCAGCCTTTGGCTCAGCCTTCCAGTATGGCTACAACATCGCTGTGGTCAACACACCGCACAGGGTGAGCCCACGGTGACTGGGAGGCAGCGCCGTCTTCCTCAAGTTCACTCGTGAGTTGCCTTGTATCTTGGCTATGGATGGGCCAATGTTTTATAGGTCCTGAAGTCGTTTTATAACGACACCTACTTTGAGCGACACGGAACATTCATGGACGAGAAGGTCATGCTGCTCCTATGGTCCTGCACCGTGTCCATGTTTCCTCTGGGCGGCTTGTTGGGGTCGCTGATAGTCGGTGTGCTGGTTGACAAATGTGGCAGGTAAACAGGAGGTGTGCTGTTCTCAGAAGTCACGTTAGTAAGCCACACTGTTTGGTGATTGTGCATGTGGTGGGAACTTCCTATGATCTTGAATAGCCTAGTCCCCACTTTGTCACAGACATTATGTCCTGAAAGCAAGACCCCAAGTTTCCTGGGACTTCCTCCCTCGGCGGCAGCCCCGGGACCTCAGTCCCTCCATCATCAACCCCGGGGCCCTGGCACAGCCCTTGAGAGCAAAGTTCCTGACGACGCTTCACGCAGTGCCCTGTCAGCACTTGTAGCGGGGGTTCAGTAAATGCCTGTTGATTGGGTTTCATTCATGCTCAGGTGCCCCGGGGCTCAGGCTGTACAGCTGCAGCCTCTCTCTGCGTGGCCTCATCCGTGTTGTTGTTCTGAGGACTGGGGTTCAGACTGCGTCACTCCACACATCCCTGTCTCGTGTCTTCTCTGAGAATGAACAGTAGTTCTTTGTACTTTGCCTGGTTTGCACGGCTCCCTAATCTCTGTGCCTAAGCCCAGGTGCTGCACGGAGGTGAACCCGAGATAAGGAAGGGTACCTGGGTCAAGGTCCCCCGGAGAGAAGGGTGTGAGCCAAGGTCTCAGGGAGAGGCACTGGGGAGGGCCATCTGGCCACCCCCCACTCTTTGGAATTCAGTTACACTTGGACTTGATACGCCAAGGCTGGCAGTCTGTGGGTGTGCGTGGAAAACCCTCTCAAGCAAACGAACTTTTAAAGAACTGTAGCAATTCAGTTTCCATGCATCGGAGACAATGTCAGCAATTGAAAACCAGTTATTTGTTAAAGTGGGACCGATAGGACCTCTTCTTCAGAGAGCCCCAAGCGGAGCTGTGGCTCCCGGTCGGTAGGGAGGGTTGGGGAGGGCTGGGCATATGTAGCTGCTTGTTTTCCTCGGGCCCCAGGGCTGGCTGATCCCCTGTCCTTGGTCGGGGCTCAGCTTTCCCAGGGGAACAGCTTCCCCAGGAGAGGAAGCCATTCTGCACAGCTGGTCCTTCCTGGGACTTGTGTCCATTGGTCCCAGCATTCCTGTTCTCCCCGGCTGCCAGCCTTCTCGGGCACACTCCAGCACCCCTGTGACAGTGGCCTGGGGGGAGAGGAGCTGGCATGGGCAACACTGCTGCCTCCTGAGCCCCCTGGCCTCTGGGCTCTGCTGTCCTTACAGGAAGGGAACCCTGCTGATCAATAACGTCTTCGCCATCATCCCCGCCATCCTGATGGGAGTCAGCAAAGTGGCCAAGGCCTTTGAGCTGATCATCTTTTCTCGAGTGGTGCTGGGAATCTGTGCAGGTACCCGGAGTAACAGCAAAGCCCCAGGGCCGTGCCCAGGTTCACCAAGGGGGGTTAGGGTTTGAGGCTGACATGCCCAGCCCCACGGGCCAAGGTTGGAAGCAGAGGACACGGGGCATACCGCCCTCCCGAAAGCCTGGCGTGCTGTTGCCCATTTGGTGGCTCCCACTGGGGCTGTCTCCCACTCCCGACATCACTTGTTAAACATCCCTGAGTCCCTGATGACACCTCTTCCTGACACTTTCCATGAGTTCCTGCATTACCCGTCCAACCAACCACTGATGTTTCTGGAAGCAGCTCCCACCCCACCCCTGTTGTTTTCAGGTCTCCGCTCTTCCCTCCACACCATCTATAGATCCACCCCCGCCCCTAACTTTTGTTTTGCTGGAACCAGGCATCTCCTACAGCGCTCTCCCCATGTACCTGGGAGAACTGGCGCCCAAGAACCTCAGGGGCACTCTGGGAACGATGACTGAGGTGTTTGTCATTGTGGGAGTCTTCCTAGCGCAGATCTTCAGCCTACAGGCCATCCTGGGCAATCCCACTGGTAGGTGGCATGCCAAGGTCAAAGGGGAAGAGGGTCCTCAGGGCCACGTGAGGGCCGTGGGCTCTGGGTCCAGTCGACGGCTCAGCTGTGCCCAGGTTACTGGCGGATCAAGGCCTTTGAGGCCGAGAGATGCCCTTTGGGTTGCACAGTGTGCAGCTTGGTGGACATGGGTGACCTTGATGAGGCCAGTTTTGGTGAGTGATGGGGATAAGCTGTGCCTGGGAGTGGGAGGAGAGTACTGGAGACCCGTGTCTGCCGCAGGGTCCTGCCACACAACTTTGCTGCTGGGCCTCTCCTGGCCCCCACCCAGCCTCCAGAGAGGTGGGCGTTGTCGTGTCCAGACACGAAGTTAGAAACCAGTCATGGCTTCATTTCCCCTCGGGTTCACACTTTTAGGTCAAATACTGTTCCCAAGAAAAGCGATGCTCTTCTGGCAAAAGGAATTAATAACATATCTTTTTTAAAGTATAATTATTTTCTCCATTTTTTGAGAGTGGAACCCCTGTGTGGGTGGGTCCTGAGCAGCCACATCTCAGCCAAGACCTGGGTCCCTGCTGTCCTTGGCTCTCACCAAGGGCTGGAACATCGTGGGCGAGTGACCTTGTAGGAAAGAGAGTCAGGACATGGGGAAGGTCAGCTGAAGCAAGCCTAGAACCCCCAGAGACTGTGGTGGGCCAGTGTCCAGTTCTCGGTGTTGGTCCCCTCCAGGCTGGCCCGTGCTCTTGGCCCTCACGGGGGTCCCCGCGCTGCTGCAGCTCCTGTCTCTGCCCTTCTTCCCCGAGAGCCCGCGATACACCCTGATCCAGAAAGGAGATGAGGACACCGCCCGACAAGGTACCGGAGATGCGGGCTGCTCTGTCAAGACCCTCTCGCTCCTGCACTGCCCTGATGCCTCCCACACCTGCCAGGACATCCCTCCACAGCGCCCAAAGCACAGGCCAGGCGGGTGGCCTGATGGGGAGAGGGGCGCCAAGAGGCAGGCACTGATGGGCTAGGACGCAGGGGCACCTGGTGCTGGCCAGTCCAGGCAGCTTGGGGTGCGGTCCAGCGCAGAGCACAGACAAGGTCCAGGTCATGGCTGACCGCCGATGAGAGCCGAGAGCTTGCCCAGGGTGCAGTGTGGTTGGAGATGGCAACACCGTCACGTTGGGGTCATGAGCCCTTTCTGCACTGGGGAGTCAGTGAGCCTGCGGGCCTGGGCCGAGCGGGTGGGGAGCTTCCCTCCCCTGCGAATAAGTGCTGTCAGCAATAGGGGGCCTGCCCTGCTCTCCACAGCTCTGAGGAAGCTGAGGGGCTGGGCTGACGTGGAGGATGAGATGGCAGAGATGCGTGTGGAGGACCAAGCCGAGAGGGCCGAGGGCCGCCTGTCTGTGCTCAACCTGTTCACCTTCCGGTCTGTGCGGTGGCAGCTCATCTCCATCGTGGTGCTCATGGCTGGCCAGCAGCTCTCCGGGATCAACGCGGTGTGTGGGGCCGTGAGAGGGCAGCCAGGCGGGGTGATTAACCCGGCAGCTGGGGCAGGGTGGTGGTGGGGTGTCCCGGCAAGAACTCTGGTTCCCTTGAAAGCCCCTTGATTCAGTTAGACCCAGCAACGTTCACTGAACCATGAATAGTGTGTGTGTGTGTGTGTCGGTACTGTGGTGTGCGTGTTATTGCAGCGGTCAAGTGTGCAAAGTTGAGCTCAGCATCCAGGAGGAATGGCAGTGAGAAGCTGGTGGACACAGGCAGCTCCTCCGTAGCTGGGGTAAACCTGAGTCCTGGACACAGGGCTGCCGGCAGTCATACCCGATTACTCGGGATGGTTCTGACTGCTAGGAACAAGGTGCTTCTGGAACTAGTGTCAGCAAAACCAGACTTAACTCACAGAAGCAGCTCTGGGATGCAGCCAGGTGTCAGGAGCCCACGGAAAGCAAGAACCGAACGTCCCCGGGGGGCCTGGGAAGTTCTCTCCGTCTCCCCCCTCGGCCTCTTCAACATGCCCGCTGCACAGAGTCCTGCTACACAACCTTCCTTTGCTTCCCTGTCCCCAGGAGTTCTCTCTTGCCAATAGTCCTCTCCCCTCTCTACAAGGGACCAGTTGGCTGAGATGAGCTGGAGAGCTCCCGGAACCAACTCCAGGTTCCCAGGGGAGGGTGGGACGTGGGCACAGTTTGGCTCAGGAGCCACCTTGGACTTACTCAGCCACGACAGTGGATGGCATTGCTTTCTGTGAACCTGGTTCTCTGGCTGTAACTGGATTTATAGATGGTGTGGAGGGAAGAGCAGAGACCTGAAAACAACAGGGGTGGGGTAGGGGCTGCTTCCAGAAACATCAGTGGTTGGTTGGACGGGTAATGCAGGAACTCATGGAAAGTGTCAGGAAGAGGTATCATCAGGGACTCAGGGATGTTTAACAAGTGATGTCGGGAGTGGGAGACAGCCCCAGTGGGAGCCACCAAATGGGATAACAGCACGCCAGGCTTTCGGAAGGATGGTGTGCCCCCACATCCTTGGGGCGGGGCCGAGAGAGGAGTTGAGCTGGGGCTGGAATGAGAGTCGGGGCATCACTCTGAGGGGCCTGAGATCTTACGTAGACAAACAGCGGCAGAGGGAGAGTCTTCGGGTCGTCCGATCCAGATCCCATTTTACAGATGCGGAAGCCGAGGCTCAGGGTCGAGCAGAGCTATAGTCACCTGGGATTCCAGGCAGAGACAGGCTCTATCCCAATCTCTTAACACCAACTCACAGCTCTCTTTCCCTACCTCCAACCGCTTCCTTCTTGTCCAAGGGTCCCCTGCGCTCTCAAGACGGCTTGTTGCAGTCAGGAAACTTAAGCCGGTGGCCTACACGTGGGGCCTGGCCTCACAGCCCCCACCTGGGCTTCTGTTTTAGATCAACTACTACGCGGACACGATCTACGAATCTGCTGGCGTGGAGGCCGCTCGCTCCCAGTATGTGACAGTGGGTGCAGGTGTGGTCAACATAGTGATGACTGTCATCTCGGTGAGCGACCCAGAATACCCTCTCCACTGGGGGGACTCGAGCAGGTGTCCCGCGGGCTGACAGGAACCCCACGGGATTCACTGAGACATGCTGGTGACCCTGGTGCTAGGTCACTGGAGGGACACAGATTTTTGGATGCACCCAATACAACTTTCTTCCTTTGTAAAATGGCCACAGTGATTGCAATACCCAGCATGCCCATGTAGGTGTTATTTATTGCTGATGTAAAACTGTCATTATGTAGTTTTATATTTAAAATCTGAACCACTTACTCCTTGCTGAACACACGCTGTGTTAAAAAGTAACTCAAAAAAGGGCCCTGGCCGGTTGACTCAGTGATAGAGCGTCGGCCTGGCATGCAGAAGTCCCGGGTTCGATTCCCAGCCAGGGCACACAGGAGAGGCACCCATCTGCTTCTCCACCCCTCCCCCTCTCCTTCCTCTCTGTCTCTCTCTTCCCCTCCCGCAGCCAAGGCTCCATTGGAGCAAAAGATGGCCCGGGTGCTGGGGATGGCTCCTTGGCCTCTGCCCCAGGCGCTAGAGTGGCTCTGGTCGCGACAGAGCGACGCCCTGGATGGGCAGAGCATCACCCCCTGGTGGGCATGCCGGGTGGATCCTGGTCGGGCGCATGCGGGAGTCTGTCTGACTGCCTCCCCGTTTCCAGCTTCAGAAAAATACAAAAAAAATACAAAAAAAAAAAAAAAAAAGGTACATTTGCTCACTTACAAGGTCAGGTGCCCAGGACGTTCCTTTCTCAAGAACACAATTTTCCAATAGTTATCTCCCTATTATTTTGATTTCTGCTTCTTGAGTTACCTGTGAAGTCCAAGATGCTCTAGAAAATTATTTGTTAGATATTTGTATTTTCCCCAGAGCTAGTTTAAGCCCCAGTCACCTTTCAGAGGCTGTAACAGGGTGGAGAGGGAGAGGAGACGTAAAGGGAAACATCTGGAGAGAGTGATGGGAGGGTTGGGGATGGGGGGGTCAGGCCCAGTTCCCACCCTTCCTGGGGTCTGCCCACCCTTCCTCCTGCCGAGTCCCTTGGGCAGACCCATTCTCCATCCTGAGAGTCCCCCTCCTCTAGGGTCCATTGTCATCACTAGGACTCTCTTCCCCACCCTCCTACCTGGAGAACCCAGGCCAGAAGACAGGGGAGCCTCCCCCCACCCCGGAAGAGCAGTGGCTGGGTACTAGGCGTAGAGATGAAGGTGGCCTTAGGGGTCTAACCTTTGTCCACGGTGTTGGGGTTGCTCCTGGCGGGCCTCTCTGAATGGCAGTGATAAGCCCCGTCTGTAAGGTGGTTGGGAGGATTGGGAGTGACGTGTGTAAAGTGACCATGGAGGGACTGGGTTGGTCCCCGGGTGGCCCTGTTACCCATGTAGGCTTGGAAATGCTGTTAGAACCAGGAGAAAGGGGGGAATGCCAGCCAGAAGGACTGTGGCCCAAGTTGGGAATATCTGAGAAGGTACAGGCTGAGAAAGAGATGGGTGTCCAGGAAGGGGGAAAGGCAGTGTGTGGGTGACTGGTTCCCTCACAAGGGGCGGTCAGACTCTGGATGGTGAGCAGGTAACGGGAAGGGCCTATTTTAAAACGTAGGTTTTATTATTATTCAGGTGTGGTGCGTACCTGTAGGTGACTGCCATTAAAAAGATAGGTTGTCACTCACAGTTCCAAACTGTGAGAGAAGGGAGAGACGGGCAGGCCACACCACACAGGGCCAGGTGGGGAGGCCCCAGGGCCAGCCAGGAGGCAGAGAGAGCCTGGGGAACGTGGACAGCAGCCTTTATTGTGGCTTCTGTGGGAAGGAGCAGACCAGGCTGGGTCAGCAGGCTCAGGAATGGCCAGGCTGAACAGTGTTGGTGGTTCTGGGACACAGGGGCTGCCCCGGTTGTCTGGTACCGGTCCTGGGTGGTTAGCGCAGGGTGTGGGGGCCCTGACTGTGACAGCCCCTTAGAGGAGCAGGGTGGAGGTGTGAGCTCTGGATGGGTTAGATTCACATGAAAGGCACATTCCCAGGCGATTTGTTCCCTCTCTCTAGAAATTGGCTAACCGTGGGAGGGACGGTGCAGGGGATCCACAGGACCCCCAGTTGTCAAAGCATCAAATACAGAGATGGGGAAAATGTGAATAAGAAAGGGCACTTTGGGAGGGGTCGGAGGAGGGAGTGGTGGCGCCAGGTCCAAGAATTCTGGGCGCCCACTGGGCCATGGAGGTGCCTCACTCCCTCACTTCTCCCGCAGGCTAGCACCGTGGAGTGTCTGGGAAGACGGCGCCTCCTGCTGGTCGGCTACGGCATCTGCGGCTCGGCCTGCCTCACGCTGATGCTGGCGCTCCTCTTCCAGGTCGGACCTCATTTCCCTGCTACACTCCCACCGGGGAAGGGATGGGACCCGCAGCCCGCAGGTGGGTGGGACGTCCTGGTTACCTACGAAAATGCCTACGCACAACTGCCCTAGAGAGTTCCCACCAATGAGAGACTGGAGTAGATTTCAGAGGAGGAAGATCCTTCCATTGAAGGAGAAGAAAATGAGAACTGAGTCTTGTGGATGACAGAATCAGCTCGTGTTGGGAAAAGTAAATACGGACCGAATGCCGCAACCTTAGCCGATGTGGGCAGAGTAGGAGGTTAGGACAGGGGACAACGAGAGGAAGGAGCGCGACCTTCTAGCCAATGCGCTTGGCTAGATTTACAAAAACATGAAGTTCAAATGACCCCCCACTCTGGGAACAAAGCTCTCACCTGGAAATCCTACCGCATGTCCAGATGTTTGTTGGTCTCTGGTATTAAAAGTTAAGATAACTTGGAGAGCTGGCCGGAATAAAGTGGGGAAAGAGCCTACTTACTATGAAAAGCCCCAAAGTAACCTGGAATTGAGCCACCAGGTCGGAGTAATCCCTAAACGCAATAGGTCGCCCGGAGAAGAAATATGTACATCGTTTTAATTTGTTATTCTCTCAAGCATAATATTTACGATGTGTTTTTGCAAAAATCCTGAAAATACATAGGATGGCTGTAACATGAAGTATTCTGCAAACAACCAGCATATCTTAACGTCTTTGGCTACTTCCTGGTCATTGTAGCTTTTGTAGTGGCCACGCCAGCAGACAGAAGCCCTTTTCAATTCAAACTTTTGATCACAAAAAATTAGGGGATATTTTATCTCTTCATATTCATTTGGCAATATCCCCTAATTTTTGTGAGCAATATATATTGCTGGAAGCGCAATATATATGAGGAAGAGAATGTCTGTAATTCGGAGAGTGGCTGCCTCCTTTTCCAAGCTGTCCTCTCTGTGACGACTTCCTCCTTCAGTGACGGAGCTGAGAGCAACAACCTCCAGGTGGACGAGGGAGCAGACAGGGGTGCCGGTGGAGGAACAGGCGAGTGGAGACTGGTCACATTCCTGCTTTGGTTTAATTAAAGTTTTCTTTTTTAAAAAAATTATTTCATTTTTTTTTTGTAACACACCCACCAGAATGGCTACATTTCTTTTTCTTTTTTTTTTTTTTTCTAGAGACAGAGAGAGAGTCAGAGAGAGGGATAGATAGGGACAGACAGACAGGAACGGAGAGAGATGAGAAGCATCAATCATCAGTTTTTCATTGCGACACCTTAGTTGTTCATTGATTGCTTTCTCATATGTGCCTTGACTGTAGGCCTTCAGCAGACCGAGTAACCCCTTGCTCGAGCCAGTGACCTTAGGTCCAAGCTGGTGAGCTTTGCTCAAACCAGATGAGCCCGCACTCAAGCTGACAACCTCGGGGTCTCGAACCTGGGTCCTCCGCATCCCAGTCCAACGCTCTATCTGCAGCGCCACCGCCTGGTCAGGCTAAAGTTTTCTTTTTAAAGACCTTTTTGGGTTTTTTTTTTTATTTTAACATGACTCTGACTTTTTTAGTAGGACATTTAGGGAATTCACACAAATGAAAAGAAGATAATAAAACTAGACAGAGAGATCACTGTTAGTCACATTTTGGAAACCTAAATGATGTCCCCAGCAATTCTCTTTATCTGTCTTCGTCCACACATCGGCCGGTCCTGTCGGCTCTGCCTGGAAACGTGCCCAGCAGCTTCCCGGGTAGCCCCGTGTCCAGGACGGCCCCTCCAGCCTCGGCCTTGTCCTCTTTTGCTTCACCATTGTCTCGTAACCAGAGCCTATGGCTCCTCTGCTCAGAAGCCTCGCTGGTCCTTTATCCCTTGTCATCCGGCATTCTGGAGGCTTTCTCCCCTCTCGTCTTTAGCCATGCGGCTTAGGGACAAGTTCATGGAAGGATGTGTGAGGTGTTCCTGGCCCACCTCCTCCGCCAGCGCCACGCCAACTCCTCCTCCGCGGAATTTTCCGTAACTGTAGTGAACTGGTTACCTGCATAGTTAGGTTGGTGGAAGTCTGTTCACCTGGGTTCCCGTTGTCCTGGTCTGCCAGCAATCCTGGTCCCGTGGCTTCTAGAAGGATTCTCTCAGCTAGTGTAGAGTCTGGGGTCCCAGAACCATCCCTGCTGAGTGTCTGATGTGGCCCCTCACTGGACCCCCGAGGACTCAGGGGTCCTCCTGGTCTGTGTTCAGGCTCTCTGTGCTCTGAGGCGACATTGGTAGGGTTGAAGCAATAATATCCTCGCTCACAGGGGTGTCATAAAGATAAATGGGTTGACATTCGTGATGGGCAGAGAATAAAGAGACAGCCTGTGACCTTCCTCCCAACTGAGCAAGGCTGATGGAAGCCCTCTGTAAACTAGAATGCTGGGTCAGTGCCTGGTCTCACAATTGTCTGGCTCTTGCCCACAGAGCCCTTGCGATCACGTGGGTGCTCAGAACTCCAGGTGTGGCTCCTTCGGGTGGCAGGGAGAGCAGCCTGGGCACAGGTGGACTCATCTGCATGTGGGGCTCTTGGCCTCCGGCTGACTGAGGTCCCAGGCCAGGCCCCGTCAGGCACCGACAGCCCTGCCTCTCCCCACAGAGCACAGTCCCTGAGCTGTCCTACCTTGGCATCATCTGCGTCTTCGCCTACATCGCCGGACATTCCATTGGGCCCAGTAAGTACCTGCACACCCCGCCAGCCGTCCAGGGCCCAGCACGTAGCAGCCAGAGGAGCTCAGTAAATAGCTGTTGAATGACTAAATGTCCTTGACTAGGGGGCCGCTCTGATGTTCTCTTTCCCCTTTCCTCTGACCTATACAAACCCCACTCACACTTGAAGGCTGGGCTCCATTTACCTTTTTCTTGAAGTCCATTCCAGTTCACTTTCATTCATCAACAAACATTTACTAAGTGCCAGCCAGTGCCATAGCCAGGGCAGGCCCCACCCATCTCCTGTGGCTCCCAGAGGTGTCCAGCCTCGGGTCCAGTACCCAGTGTGGAGCTGAGCTTCTGCCAAGAGGGAGCTCATGTTGGCCAGTCCCACTGGGGACATCTGGGTTTATGTCCAAACCCTCTACATGCTCCCTGTAGCTTCCAAGTGCACAGCCCACCCAAGGCTCAACTGTCTTTGGTCCCCTGACTTCTAGTTACATCTCTTTGTTGTCTTATCCCCACGTCCACACACAGGCAGCCTCGAACCCTCTCCTGGGCTCACCTCTCTCAGTCAGCCTCCAGACTCCAGGCTCCGTCCTCTGTGTCTCGAGAATCAAACCCTGTTCTCACTGCCTGGGGGAAAGCACCCCTGATTCCTAGGACTAGAATATTCTTGCAAAATCATGGTTTTGAAAGAGTTGTTCATAAACCAAAATACTGATCCGTTCAGCACACACTGGTGGGATACCTGCTTAGTGCCATGTCAGGGGACAGAGCTGTGGACGAGACCGACAGTCATGTTGTAGGGTATTTAAGTGGGGTTTTCGGCCTGTGTCCTGAATGCGGAGGCAGAGGGCCCAGTGGGAAAAGGACCGGTGTGTGCTGGAGACCTGGGTCCTAAGCGTTTCTGCCCCTGACTGCCTGTGTCACCTGGAGCGAGCCGCTGGCTTCTTTGGGCCTCAGGCTCCCATTTGAAGAACGTGGATAATCACGTGCTGGCGGATTGGGGATCGGATCCTGGCCCTACGTGACCTGTGAGCCAGGCTCTAGAGGACTGCTTTGCTCCTGGTCCCCTAGTTGGGAGGATGGAGGCAGGACGGGCCGGGGGCCCAGACCACCTCCCTCCCCACTGAAGAAGGCCCCTCCTCACTGGAGTGTAGGAGTCTTAGTGATGTCCCAAGGGCGGCTCATGTCGGGGCTTTGAATTCCTCTCTATCCACTGAGGCTGTGCATTTTCAACGTGGGCATGCCTCCCCCGGGAGTTGGAAATTGGCTGAGAGGACCGACAGGACCTTATTCTTTTTGTGTGTAAGGTCATAGATAGACGTACAGTAAATAAACAGATATACAGCGTATAGGAGATGATGAGGGAAAAAATGGCTTTAGACATTTTAGGCAAGTCTCTTTGATGGAAAAAGGGGGGAAACTGACCTAAGGAGAGGAGCCTGCAGCAGGTGCCTGTCATTCCCCAGACCTGCCACAGGGGCAGCACTTCCAGGCACAAGGGCTCACTGAACTCTGCTCCCTTCCCTGAGAGTCTCAATACCACGTGGACACCAGGAGAGGGTGGACATGGTGTGGCCTTGAGGCCCTCAGAGGCAGGAGTCTCACCCCTGCCCTGTGCTATGCAGCCATGGGGGCACCTAGGAGAAGCCACAGGGGAGAGCAAGCAGGGCGCTAGCTGAGAGATGTCAGCTTCTTCCCCTGCCGTCTAGAACAGACCACGATGGGAGGGTCTGAGGTTGGGGCAAGAGCCCTCCGAGCCCCCGTCTGCTCCACGGGCCCATGCTCTCTGCCCTCGAGGTCCCGTCCCCTCTGTGGTGAGGACCGAGATCTTCCTGCAGTCCTCCCGGCCGGCCGCCTTCATGGTGGACGGGGCTGTGCACTGGCTCACCAACTTCATCGTGGGGTTCGTGTTCCCTTCCATCCAGGTGAGTGCGGCTGTTGGCGGGAAGCACAGAGGGCGGCCCCTTGCCCCCGTCCCTGTCCCGCCCTGCCCTCCCCCAGGCAGAAGGGGCTTCAGGAAACAAGCCCTGCTTCCCCTTTACTAACCATCTGCAAATCCGACAAGGGGGCGGCTCGCAGACACGCTTGAGACCCATTAAACATACGTGGCGCCTGGGGAAACTGGGAACATGCCAGTTTCCCACATTCTGGCCAGAGCCCCCTCACTCCAGTCCTGGAGGGCTAATTACTAAGGGCTCTGGTCTGCCAAGGTCAGAGGCAATAGAAGGCAAGCTGGAGCCAGGCTGAGGGGACAGACCTTGCTGCTGCCCCCTCCCTGTGTATGAAGGCGGGCACCTCAACTCCCAGTTCTACACCCTTCAAGGCCCGAGAACACAACCTCCCTAGTTTAAAAGGCTAAAAGTCCTTTTTGAAATGAAGGCGGACCCAGTTTTCTAGCTGTTCCACTCTTCTGGGAGGAAAAATAAAACTGGCCACCCGGAAACTCCTTTATGACTCACAAAGGCTTCTCCTGGAATTGTCCCTGTCATTTCTTCCTCCATTCCCCCTGCTTTCTTGTCTTAGGAGGCCATTGGGGCCTACAGCTTCCTCGTGTTTGCCGGAATCTGCCTCCTCGCTGCTATTTACATCTATGTGGTGATTCCTGAGACCAAAGGAAAGACATTTGTGGAGATAAACCGAACTTTTGCCAAGAGAAACCGAGTGGAGATTCTGGAAAGGAAAGAAGACGTCACAGGTGCTGAGCCTCACGCACCATCTCTGCCTGCCAAAGAGACCTCCTTTTAATGGCTCTGCATTGGCCCCAGCTGCCACGTCAGTCTTCCTTCTCTGGGAAGGGGACTTCCTGTCCCAGGCTTCAAGAGAGGGTCACAGCTCTGGGCCTTTTGTGCCCCTGGTGGCAACTGGAAGGCTTTGGAAAGATTAGCTGCCGATTTGGTTGAGACACAGCTCCCGGCACTAACTGCTGAGCAGAATGACTCAGGAGGATGGGCAGGTCCCTGAGCATTGATTGACAGGACCTGATTCTGACTCGGCATTAGCCGTAAAACTCAAATGGTCGCACTTTTATAAAGTAAAAAATTTTCAAGTTCAGCTATTGATATGGAAGCCCGAATCCCAATCAATATATTGGTTTGAGGATAGAAGGCCCTAGAGGCCAAGGTTCTGGATTCCACCGCCTTCCTGCAGAAGCTGCTGCTTATACTACATGGCTGTGGGTCACACATGTCCTGGTCGGCATCATAGCCTGCAGGGAAGCTGGACAAGAGAGGTAAGAGCATTCTTGGGGCTGTTTAGAAAATGCCCTCCCTGGGCTGGGTAGTTGATATCTGCCTTGGAAACAGGGGAGCACTATATCGAAAGATACCAAGTACCAAAGCTCACTCAAGTAGGAAATAGATAACCTGTATAGTCCTACCTCAATGAAGGAAGTTGAATTTGTAGTTAAAAACCTTCCCACAAAGAAAACTCCAGACCCAATTGGGTTCACAGGTGAATTCTACCAAACATATAAGGATCAAATTATACCAATTTGAGACAAACTCTTCCAGAAAATTAAAGAGGATAGAATACTTCTCAACTCATTGTATGAAGCCATCATTATTCTGATTCCAAAACCAAACTAAAGACGTTAAAAGAAAACTACAGAGCAATACCTCTCATGGACATAAAAATGAAAATTATTAACCAAATCTTAGTAAATAAAATACAATAATATAAGGATAATATATATTCTGACCAAGTAGAGCTTTTTCTAGGAATGCAAGCTTGGCTTAATCCTTCCCAAATTTACCTAGAGATCCAACACCATTACAATAAAAATTTCAGCAGACTTTTTTTGGGGGGAGGAGGGTAGAAATCGACAAGCCGATTCTACAATTTCTGTGGAAATGCAAATAACCTAAGACCAAAACAACTTTGAGAAAGACAAAGTTGGAGGGCTGATTACCTCATGTCAACACTCATTATAAAGCTCCAGTTATCAACACAATATGGTATAGCAGATAGGTCAACAAAATACAACAAAGAATCCAAAAATAAACACACATACAGAGACAACTGATTTTTGACAAAGGCAATCGCATGGTGACAGGACAGTCATGCTAGCAAATGTACTGGGATCATTGTAACCCCTATGTGAAAAGAATAACTTTTATCCAAACCTCACATCCTATATAAAAATTAACTCAAAATGCATCACAGGTCTAAATTAAAAGTTTATAAAACTTCTAGAAGAGAACTGAGAAGATAAAATATGCAAGCTTGGGTTACACGAAAACAACCCCAAAAGCACAACCCACAAAAGAAAATATTGATAAATTGAACTCAGACACAGTGAAGGACTTCTGCTCTGTGTAAGACGCTGTTAGGACAATGAAAAGAGAAGCCATAGGCACACGTATGCAAATTATGTATCTGAGAAAGGTTTGTATCTGCATGTATAAATGTGCAATGTATGAAGAACTCTCGGGACTCTATTGCAAGAAAACAAACAACTCGAGTTTTAAAATAGGCCAAAGACTGTAATAGATACTTCACCAAAGATGATACGTGGTAAAGAAGCACATGAAAAGATTCTTAGCCTGACCTGTGGTGGCACAGTGGATAAAGCATCAACCTGCAATGCTGAGGTTGCCGGTTCAAAACCCTGGGCTTGCCCGGTCAAGGCATGTATGGGAGTTGATGCTTCCTGCTCCTTCCCCACTTCTCTCTCTCTCTCTCTCTTTTCTCTAAAATGAATAAATAAAATCCTTTTTTTAAAAAAAGGAAAAGATTCTCCATGTTTATTAGCAATTAGGGGAATAAAAATTAAAACCACAGTAAGATACTGCTACACACCTGTGAGAGTGTCTAACATTAAAAAGAAGACATCAAGTGTTGACAAGGATATGGGAAAACTGGAACTCTTTTATACCGCTGGTAGGAATGTAAAAGCGTATGACCACTTCCAAAACCAGGTTTCCAATCTCCTGAAAAATTAAGTATCTACCATATGATCCAGTGTTTCACTCCTAAGTATTTACCAAAAGAAATGAAAGCACATGACCACACAAGGGCATTTACACAAATGTGCACAGCAGGTTTACTTGTAATGGCCCGAAATTGGACACAACATAAAAGTGCATCTCTAAGTGAATAAATAGATAAATTGTAGTCAGTCTGTGCAATTGCATACAACTCAGCAACACAGAGAAACGAACTGCTGACACGTGCCACAGTATGCATGACCCTCAGAGTAATTCTGCTCAATAAATAAGCCAAATTGAAAAATACATACTCTATTATTTTAATTATATAAAAATTGTAGAGAACTAATGCCAACTAACCTGTAATGACAGAAAACGGACCCGCAGTTACTGGGGGAAACTTGCAGAATGGTGGAAATGTTTATTATCTTCATCATGGTGATAACATGGACGTTTACAGGTGTCAGAACATCAGATTGTCCATTTTAAAGGAGAAAAGAAATGATGAATAATAAACATTTTAAATTTCACGTTGGTAAACCGCACTGTCTCTTGGTGGTCATGCATGAGATGGGGAGTGGTGTGACCTTAAAAATCAGGAGGCCTGAAGTCTGGTCCACACATTGTCACAGACATTATGCCCTGAAAGCAAGGCCCTGAGTTTCCTGGGACTTCTTCCCTCAGCAGCAGCATGGAAACCTCAATCATCAACCCCAGGGCCCTGGCACAGCCCTTGAGAGCAAAGTTCCTGACGACGCTTCATGCAGTGCCCTGTCAGCACTCGTAGTGAGCGTTCAGTAAATGCCTGTTGATTGGGTTTCATTCATGCTCAGGTGCCCCGGGGCTCAGGCTGTACAGCTGCAGCCTCTCCCTGCGTGGCCTCATCGTGTTGTTGTTCTGAGGACCGGGGTTCAGACTGCGTCACTCCATACATCCCTGTCTCGTGTCTTCTCTGAGAATGAACAGTAGTTCTTTGTACTTTGCCTGGTTTGCATGGCTCCCTAATCTCTGAGCCTAAGGCCAGGTGCTGCACGGAGGTGACCCCGAGATAAGGAAGGGTGCCCGGGTCAAGGTCCCCCGGAGAGAAGGGTGTGAGCCAAGGTCTCAGGGTGAGGCACTGGGGAGGGCCATCTGGCCACATCCCACTCTTTGGAATTCAGTTACACTTGGACTTGATACGCCAAGGCTGGTGGTCTGTGAGTGTGTGTGGAAAACCCTCTAAGGCAAACAAACTTTTTTTTTGTATTTTTCTGAAGTGAGAAGCAGAGAGGCAGACAAACAGACTCCCACATGTGCCCAACCAGGATCCACCTGGCAAGCCCACCAAGGGGCAATGTTCTACCCCTTTGGGGTGTTGCTCCGTTGTGGCTGGAGCCATTCTAGCACCTGAAGCAGAGGCCACGGAGCCATCCTCAGTGCCCAGGCCAACTTTGCTCCAATGGAGCCTCAGCTGCGGGAGGGGAAGAGAGAGACAGAGAGGAAGGAGAGAGGGAGGAGTGGAGAAGCAGATGGGCACCTCTCCTGTGTGCCCTGGCCGGGAATCAAACCTGGGACATCCACATGCCAGGCTGACGCTCTACCACTGAGCCAGCCGGCCAGGGCTAAAACAAATGAACCTTTAAAGAACCGTAGCTGCCGCGGACCAGCGCGGCTCCTAATAATGGTGTGAAATTAAGAAAATACTTATTAAGAAAAAATGGGACTGGGAGGACTCTTCAAATGCTGATGGCAATATCTGAGTGCCTCATAGCCCCAGTTTGCTTTATTATATAGCCATATGCAAATCAAGAAAGTCCTTGATACAAAGTTACACATCCAAGGCTAAAAGAACTCTCCCAAGGCATAAACAGAAATCCCCCCACCATGCATAAGTGAAATCAACCAACATCTGAACAAAGAGTTAGAGGAAGGACGTGTAAATTGCTTCCAGCAACTTAAGGAAGCAAGTGAAGTGGGTGCAAATACTCAGCATCATAGCCAATATGGAGGTGGTGGAGGGAGAACTTAGCCTTTTGCTAAGCCTCGAATCTACAATTGCTTTTTGCTATTTACGGTCCACAACATGTAGCAATTCAGTTTTCATGCAAGGAAGAAAATGTCTGCCATTGAAAACCAGTTACTGTATTTCCCCATGTATTTCTCCTTTTTCAAAAAATTTGGGGTCTAAAATCAGGGTACGTCTTATACAGTGGTTGTGGTATTTCAAATACCATAGATGGAACTGAGGATGAGGCAATATATGAAGACAGTGATTTGTCATCAGACACAGATGAGGACAAGCTAATGGATGGGTGTTTTGACAGTGATGAGGAGTTGTATGAATTTTATGATGAATAAAACTTGAGTTCAATAACTCTATGTAATACATTTATTTTCAAATTTTGGGCCCCAAAATTAAGGTGCATCTTATACATGGGAGCATCTTATACATGGGGAAATTCAGTATTTGTTAAAGCACACCAATAGGACCTCTTCTTCTAGATACTTGAATAACAATCTGCCACATGTTGTGCACTTGAATGAAGAAGACATTCAGTATGATGTAATTATGCCATAGTCCAGGCTATTTTATAATTCAGACTGTGTTCTCAGCCACACGAAGTGTGGCTGGACTGTTCTGGAAGCCCAGGCTTGGCCTCCTTGCCTGGTCTCACAGTCACAGAACTTTGGCAGCAGAGGAAACTTCAGGATGGGTCCCATCACCTCCATGATTCTGCCGATGAGGACCCTGGGCCATGAGGTGTGGGGTGGAGCCGGCCTTGTGCTAGTGGGGTCCTGACAGCCTGGAGCTTCCCTGAGGTTGAGTCAGCTCCCGGTCTTCAGGAAGGGCTGAGGGAGGGGGCCGAGGGGCAAGTTGATTACACAGCTAACAAGGTGTGGGCTCTGATGAGCAGCCCCTGAGGGAGGGAAAACTGGCTCAAGGTGTGGGGCCATGTGTCCACTGTAAAACCCACTCAGTGCGGTGGTGGGTGGGCCTCCACCTGGCATCAACCCTTCCTAGCTTGGCTGCCTGGACCTGTTTTTCAGATATTTCCCGTTCCTCTTCAATAATCATGGAATTCAGTTGGAAGGGACCCGGGTTGGCTGTCTCTCAGTCCCTGTCCCCAGTAGGAATTGCTTGTCTTAACAGTCCTACAGTTTTCAGGCCTCTGCGTAGATGCCTCCGTGGACAGGCAGCTCCTCACCTCCAAAGCCGGCCAGTTCTGGCACAGACTCCGGAACCAGACTGCCTGTCTTAGGATCCTGGCTCTGCGCTTCGGTAAGTTACTTCTCTGTCTCATTTCCCCGTCTGAAAAATAGGAATGGTAGTACTCGTGTCTACCGCATAGGATGGCCGAGGGGATGACCGTGTCCACGCGTATGGGGCAGACACCTTTCCGTGTCCCTGTCTGCCCTCCTTCCCTTCCCCTGAAGGGGTTCCTGAGCTCGAGCCAAGCCAGGAGGGCCCCGGAAGTGGCGACCCCGCCCCCGCCCCAGCCCCGCCCACCCCCAACCCCCACCCCCACCAGGGCCCTGTGGCTGATGAGGTTGGTGTGTCAGCACGCAGTTCTCTCGCCCCTCCCTCACATGGCCCGGTCTGAGTGTGTTCTCCGCGCTTCCTCGTACCTTTGGGAGTTAAAGCCACAGGTGCCTGTTGTCGCTGGCCCTGTAACACACCCTGTGCTGGCTGCTTTCTCTCCCGGCCTCGCTGCTGCACGCCTGGACCCGTGCTTCCTTCCATTCCCCAGTGAACCCCTTGTCCTGGAATCCTGGACTCGGGCCCTCCTCTGGGAAACCAAACTAAGCCACCCTGCGAAGCGCTTCGCACGTGGCTGGTTGGCCGGGTGGGCTGCGTATTCAGTAAGCGATTATTGTTGTGGGCAGCTTCGCACAATACAGGGGCCTTCCTACTTTGATCTCAAACCTTCCTCCTTGGGATAAGGCCCTTTGGTCCTCATCTCTGCCTTCGCCCTGTCCCGACATCCTGCCCTAGACAGCTCCCGCGCCTTCCTCCGGGTGGGGTCAGATGTTACACAGCCCCCTTGGCATTCAGTTAGTTATAGTGTTTTGTGGTTGTTGTTTTGGTTTGTTTTTATTTTATTTTATTTTATTTATTTATTTATTTATTTATTTTTGTATTTTTCTGAAGCTGGAAACGAGGAGAGACAGTCAGACAGACTCCCGCATGCGCCCGACCGGGATCCACCCGGCACGCCCACCAGGGGCGATGCTCTGCCCACCAGGGGGCGATGCTCTGCCCCTCCGGGGCGTTGCTCTGCCGCGACCAGAGCCACTCTAGCGCCGGGGGCAGAGGCCAAGGAGCCATCCCCAGTGCCCAGGCCATCTTTGCTCCAATGGAGCCTCGGCTGCGGGAGGGGAAGAGAGAGACAGAGAGGAAGGAGAGGGGGAGGTGGAGAAGCAAATGGGCGCTTCTCCTATGTGCCCTGGCCGGGAATCGAACCCGGGTCCCCCACACGCCAGGCCTACGCTCTACCGCTGAGCCAACCGGCCAGCGCCTATTTTGGTTTGTTTTTAATGTCCACAGAGATACTGCCATCTCAGCCATCTTCTGTCCCCAGAGTCTGACCCTGGGCCATGCCCTTGTTGCAGGAGGGGAGCCCCGCTGATGGGAGCTCAGCATGGAAAAGACATTTGAGCTGAAACTCTTCTCCTGGGCGCTGTCGGTCTGCGCGTGCTGGGTGCTAGGAGCTGGGTGCTGGGAGCTGGGCCGGCCCTGTGCCCGGTTTCACCAGCTTTGGTCACTGAGAGGAACAGGTCAGGGACAGCAGTGGACGGGGCAGGGCTCCTGGCTTTGCTTCCCTGGGAGGGGACAGAATGTGACCAACTCCAAGGGTCCCAGGCTCTGTTTCTGGTTTCCTGCTCCTCATTCTCAGGCTGGGAGAGTCTCCCAGATCCTCAGCTGTTAGACGCATCCCAGTGACGATTCTTTAAAAAAAAAAAAAAAAAAAAAAACTTAGAAATTTGCCATATTTCCTCTCTTTCTCCTCCCCTTCTTTGCTAAAATATTTTGAAGTAAATTATGGATATCACGACAGTTTCCCCCTAACTAGCTCACTGTGGATTTTTTCAAAGTCCTGTTTTTGTATAATACCTTTATTTCACATACAAGAATTTTACATAAGCCCTAAATAACATCTACCATTCCTGCCGTGTTCAAAGAGCTACCGTTGCCCGAGATATTTTTTGCGTTTGCTCCTCTCAGGCACCAGGAGGCGCTATTGAGTTCATGTTCTTTTAGCATGCAGGTGATGTGACTTGGAGCCCTGAATCCGGGGACAGGCCAGCTGGTGCTTGTGAACACTGCAGACCCACGCTCTTCCCCACCCCACCCCCGCACCCCGACCCGCACCCCCACCCCCGGTCTGAGACCTGTGGTTTCCTTGCCCTCTCCCCTCCCCTCTCCTCTCCCTTTGGCTGAAGGTATTCCCTCCAGGGTCCCGCTCTAGGCAGGGGCCTCCGGTCTCTGCAGATGTTTACTAGGCACATGCTTGTGCCATTTAATTCACACTAAGCTTCAAATGACTGGTAATGACCTAATCTATGACCTTCCCCTGTAGTGTTTTCAGAAGCTTGGTGAGCAAAAAGGTTTTTAAACCGCTGCTGGTAAACTTCTAACAGGAGCCTGTGCGTCCCCCTCCAACGGGGAATGGAGTAGAAAGATTCCTGGCCTGAGAAACAGGAGACCTGGGTGCCAGATCTTGCCTTGTTATTCCGTACCTGCGGCACTTGGAGCAACTCATGTAATTCCCTGCACATGTGTGCCTCATTTTTTACTGTTGTGTCGTGGGTGGGGAGTTCGCGTCCTGAGGGTGAGGGGAGCTCACCAGGTACAGAGTGGATAACAGTGAGCAGCACATACAACACCCCCCGCCTCATTCTTGCACAGGGGGAGGGAGGCAGTGCCTCAGGCCCCCTCGGTGGATGCCGGGTCCTTTAGTTCTGGACAAGGGCTAACAGCCCCTTCTGGTATTTCTGATCTGGGGCCTCGTGCTGACTGTTTGTCCACCTCATCTGTCCCTAAGAGAGATATGTATGAGCAAGCTTTTCTCATGACCCCGCTGAAAGAGGGTCCCAGGCTAATGTACCCCCCCCCCCCCGTAGCAGTCTGGGGGCTGTCTTTCTCAGTTTCTACCCGCAGGAGCCCATTATACTGTTAAGAGTAAGGGCACAGGGGCTCGTGAGCAAGCCACTGGGGCACTTGGAAGATGCTGGGTCCCAACACCCTACAGTGCAGCCCAAGGGTCCTCCTTGGCTTCTGGGCAGCAACCTGGATAATGTACCTGAAAACACCTCTTACTGCCTTGTCCCCGAGGCCAGTCCCAGGGACCAAGGGGCTGGGGCACAGGACTTGGAGTTGAGCCCCGCTCTGCCCCCCCCCCCAGGGGCTGTGCATCGAGCCCACTCTCTGGGCCCTGGTTCCTCAGCTGTAACTGGGCCCTGAGAACACTGGGCCCTCCAGCTCCCTGGTTGCCTCTGAGGCTCAAATTGAAAGACCAGTCATGCCTTCTTTGAAGATTTGTGTCTGTGAAGAGCAGAAATGTAACCAAATCCGCTCGATCGAGGCCAGCGGGAAATTACTCTGGGAGCCAAGGGCAGGAGGACTGCCCGGGTCAGCGGTCACCAGCAGTCATGGCCCATCTCCCACAGCCACACTGGCCCCCATCTGAGGCCCGGAGGGTTCTCTGCCTCTCTCGCTTCCCTCCAGCGCCCATCGCCTCCTCTCAAATAGCAGCTTTCCCTGGAAGAACTTGGTATCTGCTCCCCAATGTACACTTGTGTGAGGTTCAGGGTTGCCAGGGCCAGTCCTGGTCCCCTCTGCACGCAGATGTCAGCTGGGCTCAAGAGGCAGGCATGCGTGGGCAGCTTGTCCATTCAACTGGAGGGGGGCTGGTGATGAGAAGGGAGGGTTAGGCATCTAGCACCCACGTGTGAAGGTGCTTTCAATTTCAAAGAGCAGGGCTTGGACCCAAGACCATTACCCAACAGAATCCAGATCTTACACACACACTGTGTTGTTTGTCCCTAATATGCCTGTAAGTTATCACGAGACCTTTATATGTAGTTCCTCGTCAATGCCTCCATTTACCAATATGGAAAGCGGGAGGAGGATGCGAGAGAGGAATGGATAATATTTATAGATGTCTAAGGTCCCCTGAGCACAGGCCCGGTCATCCTCACAGTGGCCACTGGAGGGCAGCACCTTCTCTACAGACACAGCCAGTCAGCTCACCCTCTGACCAGTCCTCTGCAAAGTTTCTCTGCTTTGGTGAGGTTTCCACAAAGTGGCACCAACACAGAAAGCCCTTTGGAACATTTCTGGCACTGGTGAGAGGAACACCCACCGAGCAGCAGATGGGCTGTTTCTAAGAGATGTTTTGTTTCTCGCGCTTTTTCTCAAGCACCGTGAAGTCACAGGGTTGGGGCACAGAAATCCCAGGGCCTGCTGAGGGCCCACCCCGCTGCTGGCCTGAGAGACAGAGGCTCTTGGGGGACCCTGGTCAGGTGGCTCTCTCCCCGCCGGCACCATGAATCGGCTTTTGTGGCTGTTGAAAGAGCAGAGAGATTCCTTCTGCTCTGAGGATGTGTCCTCTGACCTTGGCGGCTCCCGGGAGAAACCTGGACAACAACACCTCAGAAATTGTGAGAAAATTGTTCACAAGAACAATCTGAGGGAAATAATATTAGCCCCAAAATAATATCACCTAGAGTCTTCCCCCCTCCCTTGAATGTTTTTATTGGTTTGTGTTCGTTTGTAAATTCATCCTACTTGACTCTGTGTGGCTTGTCATGGTAGAAAGCTGAAATCACAAATTAACGGTAAACAATAACACAAAACGTAATAACTGTACTTCTCCATAAGAAAAAAATATAAAAATGTCCATTGGTGATTGGAAACTTTCATTTTTTAGCCTTTCGCTAAAATGAAAATTACTTCATTTTTTTATTTTTGTATTTAGATCTCTGATTCCTTAGGCTGAACATCTTTCCACTAAGGACATAAAGACGATTATTTATGTATATATAGTGATATAGTATAGTAATTACACACACACACACACACACACACACACACACACACACACACACTGTTTAGGAGTTCCTTGCGGCTCTCCTTGTCCTGAGGGTAAACCCCACCAGGTATGATAAATATACTGTGTTTCAAATAATTTGGAGAAATTCTCCCACTTCTGTGCTACTGACTCAATGTACAGTTGTTCTTTGATCGTTTTACTGTGTTTTTATATTTTAAGTTAAAAGTCTTAGAGGTTTTAAATAATCTTTTACATTTAATTTGGTTTTATCATTATGGAAAATTCAATACTCCCAGGTCTAAACTACCAACCAGGATGCAGCCAAAAAAGGTCCGTCTCCTGACCTGTCCCCCAGCCAGTCCTTCCCCTGCCTCTTCTGGTTCCTTACTCCTTTGTTTTCAAGCACATGCAGACATGTGCAATCCTGTTGGTTTACCTGTTTATGGCACCTGTCCCCAGAGGAACAGAAGCTCCTTAGCTGTATTGTTCACTGCTTCACCTCCTGTTCGTCATAGACGCTCGTTCATTGTTGAAAGAATTTATCTTATTATGTCATTACCATGCAATAGCTGTCCATCACCCACACGGGAGACAATCCAAACCCCTTTAGTGGCACCGAAGGTACCAGGTGCCTGACCTCCCACCCTGCTACACCTCCCTCTCCCTTCTGGCTGCCTTGAACCTGCCCCCCCCCCCCTGCCACACACACACCCAATCACTCTCACTTTGCCTTAGTGCTCCCCGGCCTGGAGCCCGCGGCCCTCCCGCGCTTGGCTCACCCGGTGAAGTCCTTTGCAGCCTTCCAAACATAGGCTGAGCACCAGCCAGTCTGTGGAGGCTTTACACAGTTGTGCCCCCCATCGTAGGGCACCCCAGTGCTTAGTCCCACATCTGGCACATAGAAGGTGCTTTACAAAGCTTGTTGAATAAATGAACAGGAAGACTTTTTCACTTAAAAGAACTTGGCTACAAAAGACTTGGGTTCAAATTCTGGCTTGATTGTCTACTACCTGGGAGGTCACCTGGTCCTTGCGTAAACTGGGGAGAGTACAGCCTCGCTGAGGATGTGGTGAGTGACAGCAGGGAAGGGCAAAGGTAGGAGTGACAGCAGACACAGGAATTCAGGGGAAGGGGGGGGCGTAAGCAGAGGGGGCGGAGGCTAAAGAGTGGGGAAGGGACCTCGATGAGGGTGCCCATACCTGACCGATAACTGTAGGAGACGAGCCCGCACCAATATAAACGGCAGTTAACTGCAGACCAAGGGCTACTTGGAGACAAGAGATCTTGGAGTATATTAGCCATGATAGGAGACACTGGCCTGGGTTACTTGAATGCAAGTACGCAGGATTCTTGGAGGAGGAATGCCTCTAAGAACCAGATGTCCTTTATGATTGATAAGCTCTGGGACTCTGACTCTTCTTGTGTCCTTGTTCATGAAAGAAACAGTAGACGTGCAGAGTTGGGGATGAAACGGATGGGGGAAAAGGCTTGTGTAACTTTCTAGTTTTATCTGCTGAGCTATGGCTTTTGGAACTCAATAAATATGCAGTGGCACAGTTTCTCGAGGCTGAATCCACCTAAGAGTTTCAGCCCTCTGCCCAGTTATTTGAATCTGTGTCTTTTGCCTCGAGAGTCCAAACCATAAAGAAATTCATAATAGGTAACAACAATGGCCACTCTACTGGGCACATCTCAACCTTGTCTTATTTCATCAAACTGCAGTTCTAAACGGCAGTGCTAGCCAAATAAGTTTGTAAAATAAGATTTTTATGTTTGCTTGCTTATACTTTGCATTGGGGGCTGGGCAGCGCCAGCTATATGTGGTCTGTGAAATTGCAAATTATCTTCCTGCTTGGGAAGGGCCATTGTTTTGCTAATGTTTGCTGGAGGAGAGGTTTTTGCCCTAGAAAGTTTTGAAAAGAGGGAGAAGGAGAGGCAGAGAGAGAAGCCATGTTGGCAAGGAAAGAGAAGGAAGTCATGTTTGTGGCGAGGAGCAGAAGGTGGGGAGAGAAGGCAGAATGCTGAGGAAGACGCCATGAAGGCAGGGAAAGAGAAGGTGTGCAGATGGGGAGCCAGAGGTGAGGGCCTTTGTAAGCTCCGCTGAGACTGGTGAGGCCTTTGATTCCAGGAGGAACTGGAGAAGATTCTCCTGGTTGTGGAAACAGAATGTGTCCGTGGCTTTGGGAGCCCTGAGTGAGAGGGAAATGTTTCCCCTGCCTGTTTGCTCATTGGTCGGTGCGAGACTTTAATAAAGGGATGGCCTACCATTTTTTGGCTGCACTGTTTCTTTACCGTCTGCCTGAATCCAGTGAGAACCTGCCTGTGCATGGCCACGACGGCTGCAACGACTGGCCATACAGGCAGCTTACTTTATTATCCCACATGACAAGTAAGTGGTAGAACTACCCCTTGAACCTGGGTCTAGTGACGACAAGGCCAGACACCATTCCACTCACCAAGGACAAACCCTCTTTGCTCCCTCCGCCTCTCCCTGGAGCCACACCTCCCTGCTTTTCCTTCCTACTCACAGGTGCTCCAAACCTCCCCAGCGCACATTCCCAAGTAAGAATCTCTTCTCCGTGTCCTTAATCATGGTCCCAGAAACCCCTCCCAGCCTGGTCTCTACCCCCTCACCCGGGTCCCAGGGGTAGGGCACGGAAGGGGCATGTGAAGTGTGTTAACCCTTTGAGCGGCACAAACGTTCATGTACGTCCTCATGCCTCCTGACCGTCCAGAGTACGACTGTACACATGTAAGGCAACATTATAAAAAGGCAAATGTATGTTCCTCTTGTTTCCATAGATTGGTTATCAAAGAAACATGATTTTAAGTTAATAAAACTGAAACTGGAACTAATTTTATTTTTTGAAAAGAAGCTTACTCCCAGGGTCAGTTAGCATGAAAAAAAAACTCACTACTCAAAGGGTTGAAGGAAGAGTGTCAGGCAAATGAGTTTGTAAAACTTGTGGGTTTTTTCTTAGTTTGCTCACTTTTAATGTTAAAAATGGCGCTGGGCAGGCACGTGTGTGTGTGTGTGTGTGTGTGTGTGTGTGTGTGTGTGTGTGTTTGTGCGCGCGCGCTTGCCCTCAGAGCAGGGCAGCTGATTGCAAATTGTAGATTATCTTCCTGCTTAGGAAGGGCCATTGTTATGCTAATGTTTGCTGGAGGAGGGGTTTCATACCAAAACATTTTTAAAAGAGAAGAAGGAGGAGAAGGAAGAAGAAGCCAAGATGGCAGAGTGAGAGCAGAGAGGATACAGAGTGCTGAAGGAAGCCGAGATGGCAGGGTGCTGAAGGAGAAGCCAGTTTGTGCAGAGAGGAGAAGGGAGAAGGTGTGCAGATGGGGAACCAGAGATGACTGAGACTGGTGGGGCCTTTGATTCTAGGAAAACCCAGATGTGTCAGTAACTTTGTGAGCTCTGAGTGAAGGGAAGTGTTTTCCTTCTATGTGTGTTTTACTTGCCTGCTGGTGTGAAGCTAGAATAAAGGAATGGGCCACCATTTTTTAGCTCCACTGTTTCTTTACCGTCTGTCCGAATCTAATGGGAACCTGCATGTGAATGGCCATGATGGCAGCGGCTACTGACCATACAAAGAGAAAAGAGACATTTTCAGATGATAAATCTCCCAAGTAATTTATTACATCTAAATGCTACAGGGAAGTCCGGGCTGTTTTAGAATGCAGGAAGATCAGCGTGCATGATTGTGACAGGGGTCTAGCCAGCCCCTAACTTCTCCATTCCAATCGGTTTCCATTGGCCATGTCTCGTTCACATCCCTCCTCATACATTTCAGCCATCTCCCGTCCTTTTTATGGATAATGGTTTCCACTGTTTTAGTCAGATATTCAACAGGTGCCTTGCGAGGAGCAGTGAGATCCAGATGAATGGAGGAGTCATTGGAGCCGGAGCTGGGCAGGGCGTGGGCTGGGGGCGGGCCGCCCCTTCCTGTCCTTGCTCCCACGGCATTCTCGTTAATTCTGGCTTTTTCTCTTTGCGTTCTCCTGTTCGATATACTCTCTAATGTAATTGAGTTTGCTGTTAATCTTGCCTAGGAAATTCTGGAGCTCAAAGCCCAGATCAGATCCTGTAAAAAAGAAGAGTTACTTAGAAAGAGGTCAAAACCTCGGAGGTCCCCATGAAAACAGAGACCATTGGAGAGCCAGATGCCATGCCCCACCTGTGGGGTCAGGGGCGGCGTGTGTGAGTCCCCAGAATGCCCATGTGCCCATCTGGTTGGCTTCAAGCGTCTTCCTGTGTCTGAATTTAAGCTGCCAGCTGGCAAAACCCAAGGGGTGACACGTCAACAGAGGGTCTACTCCTGTACCTTAGTTTCCCGTGTGATGGTACTCAGCCACCGTTCCTTACCTCAGAGTGCTTAGGTGTTTCCTAATGAACAAGTGACAAGAGGTCTGTGTTTCCTGTCTTGTTTTTGTAACTGATTCTCAGGTCGTTCCTCCCTGATGGGTTGGTTATATTCTAAAACTATAAGCTCTAGAATGATGGGTGACTGCATGCATCACCTGGCCGAGCTTTAATGGACACAGCCGCTGGTACATAGAAGCGGGGCCTGAGGGCAAGTGCAAGGGGGTGATGCTGAGTTCTCCATTCTCTTATCAGCAAAGGCAGACCCTCACTCAGATCTCTGGGTAAGGGGGAAGAAGCCCTCTTACTATCTACGGGGAGTCACAGTAATAACCCTAAACAGTGAGACTCAGAAGCGCCACAGTGGACCTACGGGCAAACAGCAACATGGAGCATTGTGGTCTCAGAGGTACCAGGCATCAGGAACATCTGAGCTCCTTCGTGTGGGGAAATTGGAGTGACACCCTACCCCCACCCTCCTGCCATGTAGAAAAAGCATTTGAGAGATGGCATATGGTAAACTGTACAATCTGTGCAGGTGGCAGGAACAGTGTAAAATTTTATTTGGGAAAAATGGAGGAACATGGCAAAATTAGAACAAGGGGACAGAGCGAGTCTAAGCTGCCTGCTAGCAGCTGGACTCGTTTAGGAAATTGTCACACTTTGGGAAAAGGAATCGTTACTGTTAATACGGTATACACTACAACATGGGGAAATGATCATTCTAGCTGGTGGTGTTTTTCTCTCTCATAGTGTTGTACTGGAGGAGCAGACTGATGCAAGGAAATACAACAAATGACCCAGGGAGGAAAGATGGGGAGAAAAGCTCAATGGGCCTTTATTTTGTGTGTGTGTGTGTGGGGATGTATGTAGAGTTTTAAATCTTGAAAAAGACATATAAAGGTGGGGTATTATTGATTGGAGACCCAATTTCACTGTGTTAGAGGATGTAAAGGCGTCAGGAATGGCAAACAGAAGTAGATTGTAGGCCCTGGTCGGTTGGCTGTGTGGATAGAGTGTCCGCCCAGCATATGGACATCCTGGGTTTAATTCCCCACCAGGGCACACAAAAGAAATGACCATCTGCTTCTCTCCCCCTCCCACTCTCCCCTCTCTCCCTCTTCCCCTCCCACAGCCAGTGGCTTGGTTGGTCTGAGCATCAGCCTCAGGCACTAAAAATAGCTCGGTTGATTCGAGCATTGGCCCCAGAAGGGGGTTGTCAGATGGATCCCGATCAGGGTGCATGTGGGAGTCTGTCTCACTATCTCCCCTCCTCTCATTTAGAAAAAAAGAAAAAGAAACACATTGTAAAAAACAGAGAAGCAGACAAAAAATAAAGATGAAAGAATCGAATATTTATATTCTTACAACCAGAGAAATGAGGTGAGCCAAGAACACAGCTGGAGCCCAACTCAATGAATTAGCGATTCCAGGGGAAATTTGAACACCTATACTTACACCTAGTGCCCTGGTATCAGGACTTGATTCCCAAGAAAATGTGGTCAACCCTACCTTGGGGGAATACATAGGAGGAGCTGATATGCAGTTGGGCTACAGAACAAGATAAAGGTGAATGGGAAATAATTTGAGTTGGGTTCAATAACATTAACTTGAGGGTACACTCTTAGGGAAGTGTCTGGATATTGCTGACATCTTGCTTCTCCTGTCTTTGGCCAGGAACAGGCAAACCATAAATCATATAGTCACCCACCCTCACTGACTCCTCTGTTCTACTCTCTGGTAGCACTGCCTAGACTGGGAATGTGAGACATCCCCTTTGCCCAGCCCTCTGTGGATTGGTCCATCAGAGCCTTCTGCTGCTTAGATGATTCTCCTTTCATTTCTTGCCAGAAGAGATAGGTCCACCAAAGAAGGAAGGAAACAGAGTCAACAAATTGCAAACAGTAAATAAGAATTGGTCTTACGGTGTTTAGGATGATACATGAAGTTGGCTTCCACCACTCTGTGGTTCAGGGGCTGGGTAGTGCGGTAGTTATCTTGGATGGTCCTGTTCTGGTAACCCAATAAGGAATTCTCTACCTTCCAAATCTGTAGGCAACATGAAGTAAATTATGGAGAAGAGACACTGGATGATTTTTAAAAGTTTAGTGAGAAATTGAACTAAATCTTGGATTTATGTAACTCTGATCTAGCAATTGTGAGATCTCAAGCCCAGAGGAGGTTATATGTATATGGCAGGCATAGGATAGTCATCCATTTATTCTTCAAAAAAAATCTCTTTTAATCTTTTTCTATGAGTATTTGGTCAACAATAGAAAGGAGATAAAGAAGTAAAC
Source organism: Saccopteryx leptura (assembly GCF_036850995.1). Lineage (NCBI taxonomy): Eukaryota > Metazoa > Chordata > Mammalia > Chiroptera > Emballonuridae > Saccopteryx > Saccopteryx leptura. The sequence continues at coordinate 89,198,911 of NC_089505.1, read as the reverse complement.
AGGGACATATCAAGTAGCAAGCTTAATTTTTATTTTTCTGAAAATAGCTGTATTTTGTCTACCTCCTTGAAAGCCATTTTCACTGCATGTATAATTCTAGATCAGTTATTCATTTCTCTTGGTGCCTTGAAAATAAGATTTCACTGCTTTCTGACTTTTACTATTGCTATATCAAATCAACTCTCAGAATAGTAGAACTCTTTTAGTGATAATGTTTTTCCTCTCTGCTGATTTTTTTATTTTTCCTTAGTTTTTGATTTTGTGTGTGTGTGTGTGTGTGTGTGTGTGTGTGTGTGTGGTTTCACTGTGATGTTTAATGTGGTTTTTTTAATTTATGTTGACTCACTGAGCTTGCTGAATATATAATTTGGTGTCTTTCAACTCTTCTGAAACTTGGTCAGCAAATATTTCTCAAATTGTACCTCTTCTCTGTGCTACCTCTCTTCTAGAAATTCAACCAGATATTTGTTACATCTTTCCACTATATTCTGTCTCTTTACTTCTGTTTCATATTTCCATCTCTTTTTCTCTTTGTTCTTCATTTTAGATAACTTCCTCAGCTCTGTCTTCCAGTTTACTAATTCCTTCTAGAACTGTGTCTAAGATGCTATTAAATCCATTCATTGTGTTGTCAATGTAAGTAACTATCTTTTCATGTCTAGAAATTCTATTTGGGGGTTTTATTTTTTCAAGTCTTTTTTCTACTTGGTCACTTTTATACTTTTTGTTCTTTTCTCATATTTAAAACTTTTATTAAATACACTAAATATGTTTATACATATGCATTTTTACACATAAAAATTCTTATTTTATATTAATTGTTTGATCATTTCATTATCTGAAATCTTCGTAGGTCTGCTTCTCTGTTGACACTCATAGTGTCTTTTTCCTTGTGTATTTTGGGGTGTTCTTTTTTAGCTCATTTCAGGTTACTTTGTAGAAATTCTTTGATGCATGGATTTAAGGTGCACTTTTCCAGAGATAATTTACATTTGCTTCTGTTATATTTCAGGGGCACTTCCAACCTGGTTGGCAACATTATTGTGTGTGGATATCCCTGAAATATGGGACTTCCCACCTTTTCCTCAAGTAGGGAAAAGTTTAAGTAAAATAAATATTTTTTGCCCTGGCCAGTTGGCTCAGTGGTAGAGCGTCGGCCTGGCGTGCAGGAGTCCCAGGTTCGACTCCCGGTCAGGGCACACAGGAGAGGCGCCCATCTGCTTCTCCACCCCTCCCCCCTCCTTCCTCTCTGTCTCTCTCTTCCCCTCCCGCAGCCAAGGCTCCATTGGAGCAAACTTTGCCCGGGCGCTGAGGATGGCTCCATGGCCTCTGCCTCAGGCGCTAGAATGGCTCTGGTCACAGCGGGGCAGCACCCCAGATGGGCAGAGCATCGCCCCCTGGTGGGCATGCCGGGTGGATCCCAGTCAGGCACATGCGGGAGTCTGTCTGACTGCCTCCCCATTTCCAACTTCAGAAAAATAAAAAATAAATTTTAAAAAAAGAAATATTTATTTTCCTGAGGAAGAATATCACCCGAAGAAAATGTCAACTTTGCTTTAAAACTTCAGTACCATTGGCCTCTATTTAAGTCAACTAATGTGTTTGTGCCTATGCTATGCTGAGGGACAAAAGATTACTGATACGGCTCTTCTCCCCAAGAGGCAACAGGTATTTCAGGATGGTAAAGACCTAAAATGTGCCTGACCTGCAATGACACAGTGGATAAAGTGTCGACCTGGAACGCTGAGGTTGCCGGTTTGAAACCCTGCTCTTGTCTGATCAAGGCACATATGAGAGTTGATGCTTCCTGTTCCTCCCCCCTTTCCCCTTTCTCTCTCTCTCTCTCTCTCTCTCTCTCTCTCTCTCTCATACACTCTTACTCTCTCTCTCCTCTCCAAAATGAAAAAAAAAAAAAAAAAGACTTAAAATGTGAAGCTCTCCTTCTTGCCTAAAGCCATCGATGAAGTTAGAATGAGGACGTTCCATGAGGGCAGGGATTTTGTATCTCAAGGGCCTAGAATGGCACCTCTGAGAGCAGCACTCAGTAGATATTTGCCTTCACTAAGCAACTCTCCCCCCGCTGACCTAGGTCGGGCTCCTGTACCTCTCGCTCGCTGCACCGGCTCTGGTTCCTTGGATTCCGAGGTGCCTGTTTGCCCACCTCTGCCACAGCACGGGTAAGATCACCGCGGCAGAACAGGTGAGGCATGGCAGCCCTGTCCGAGGAAGACACTGGAGGAGCGCAGGTGCTAGCATTACGTGAGATGTGGGGGAGCACCGTTGCTAACCAAGTCAGCCAGAAGGGGAGGCTTCAGGGGAGCAATGCCACCACGCGTTACCTGTGCCCGGGAGAGCCGGACCGAATCCACTAGCACGAACCACTGGACGTTCTCCGTGCACGGGGGCGTGGTGAGCGAGCCGCGGTAGCTGTAGTAGTAGCGGAGGTCTTCGGGCAGCATTGTCCGAATGTCAAGGCCACTCAGCACTGTGCTCTGTTCTGAGAGTCGGGACAACAGATGAAGACATGTGAGGGGCGGCTGCTGCACCGTAAGACAGCTCGGGCTCAGACCTCACCACGTTCGCATCCCCTGATTTAATTAGAGGAACACAGAAGCTGGTGATTGGGAAACCTTTCCCGGTTCTCGGCTTCCTGGAAGGGGTGAAGGGCAAAGACGCTGGGGAAAGACCCTCTCAGCTGCCTCCTCCTGGCGGAGGGGCCGCGGCTGGGGTCCAGTCCTCTAAGCCCCTTTGTCATCTGTAACAAGGGAACAATCAGCTTAGGGGGGTAAGGTGCTGGTATGGATGATGAGTATAACCCTATCATCGTCGTTACTGTTGGCCCGAGGATGAGCCTTTGAAAAGGTTAATCTCGTTGAAAGAAATTAACTGTGACCCCCAGTGGCTTCCACGTAAGTACCCTCAAAAAAGAAACAAAATCCTTGTTTTGGGCTCATGGAGAAGTGGGTGGACAGAGATCAGAAAGGCCAAATCAGATCCAAGCAGGGTCCTGAGCTCTTCCTGCCACGCCCACTGGGAGCCAAGCTAGGGTTGGGGGGGGGAGGTTGTCTGAAACCCCCACAGCTCCCACACCTGCTTCTAGAGAGTTCCCCTACTGTTCACGTCAGCCTGAGTTTAGCGGGAGACTATCAAAACAACATGGAGTGGAGGTGAATTTTGCATCACTTTGCCTGAGCACTTTCAGGTATTTTTTTTAATGGCATTAGCAAGGGTTCCCAAACTACAGCCCATAGGCCGCATGCGGCTCCCTGAGGCCATTCATCCAGCCCCCACTGCACTTCCGGAAGGGGCACCTCTTTCATTGGTGGTCAGTGAAAGGAGCACATTGCCAAAAGCAGGCTCATAGTTCCCATTGAAATACTGGTCAGTTTGTTGATTTAAATTTACTTGTTCTTTATTTTAAATATTGTATTTGTTTCTGTTTTGTTTTTTTACTTTAAAATAAGATATGTTCAGTGTGCATAGGGATTTGTTCATAGTTTTTTTATAGTCCAGCCCTCCAACGGTCTGAGGGACAGTGAACTGGCCCCCTGTGTAAAAAGTTTGGGGACCCCTGGCATAGAGGATGCAGCTTTGAAGCATACACAAACAGGCTTGTTTATCCAAAGCTGTGAAGTCTAGTAGTACATAATCCCATGACTTAGCGAAAGATTTCTGGTTGTTACCGGAAAGATTTCAAGATATAACTTTCTAAAGGGCTCTGTTGAGTAATTTAGTTTTAAAACTCCAATATTTTTAAGTGAGTCAAGAATTCCAGAGCCATGGTGCAGCCACTGTGGAAAACAATATGGCGGTTCCTTAAAAAATTAAACATAGAATTACTGCATAACCCGTGATTCCAATGACCGGTATATACGCAGAAGCATTGAAAGCAGAGAGGTAAATAGGACGGGCTCTTGGTTTGGATGTGGGGAGTAATGAAAAAATAAAAATCAAGAATGACTCCAGGGGCCCTGGCCGGTTGGCTCAGCGGTAGAGCGTCGGCCTCGCGTGCGGGGGACCCGGGTTCGATTCCCGGCCAGGGCACATAGGAGAAGCGCCCATTTGCTTCTCCACCCCCCCCTCCTTTCTCTCTGTCTCTCTCTTCCCCTCCCGCAGCCAAGGCTCCATTGGAGCAAAGATGGCCCGGGCGCTGGGGATGGCTCCTTGGCCTCTGCCCCAGGTGCTAGAGTGGCTCTGGTTGCGGCAGAGCAATGCCCCAGAGGGGCAGAGCATAGCCCCCTGGTGGGCAGAACGTCACCCCTGGTGGGCGTGCCGGGTGGATCCCGGCCGGGCGCATGCGGGAGTCTGTCTGACTGTCTCTCCCCATTTCCAGCTTTGGAAAAATACAAAAAAAAAAAAAAGAATGACTCCAGGATTTGGGGCTTAAACAATGGAACAGATGATGATGTTCTTTGCTAAGATGAGAAAGTCAGTTTAGAAACAAGCCTGGAAACAGACAGGGGCACAGACTCGTGTTGTGGCTATGCTGAGTTTTAGATCTACATAGCAATACCAAGTAAACAGTTGGATAAAGGAAGCAGAGTTCAGAGAGAGGCCGGTGTTGTGGGCAGTACTGATCAGAAGCAGAATTTATTGAATTTGAGAAAGAAACATGTCAGAGTCAGTCGATAGAAACAGATTATCTGTGGTCAGTGAATTCAAGGAAACTCCTCTGTTTTGCCACAGGCCTGAGGTTTCTCCTGCTGACTTTTTTCATGGTCAGTAAGTCAGACTGACAAGTCTTGCATCCACTTTGCTTTAACTGGCCTGCCAGATCCTGTCACTGAGTGGGGGACCAGGTATAGATATTTGCTGTCCACAGCCTAGAGGTGGCAATGGCAATTCGGGCCATAGGACTGGATGAGGTGGCAAGGAAGGACAGAGTTGGGCACCCTCCAACGTGGGAGCAGGCATCAGAAAAACAGAGCAGAGCTGGGGGTAGGGCCCAAATGAGAGCCATGTGTCATGGATCATTGTTTTAAAGTCAATTAAGAGACGAGGAGAAGACCCTGGCCGGTTGGCTTAGGGTCCGGCCCTAAGAAGTCCTTGGTTCAATCCCCCCTCAGGGAACACATGAGAAGTGACCATCTGCTTCTCTCCCCCGCCCCTTCTCTCTCTCTTCCTTTCTCACAGCCAGTGGCTCGGTTGATTTGATCATCAGCCCCAGATGGAGGATGCTGAGTGAATCGGTATGCATGTGAGACTCTGTCTCTCTATCTCCCCTCCTCTCTCACTTTAAAAAAAGAAAGAGGCCCTGGCCGGTTGGCTCAGTGGTAGAGCGTCAGCCTGGTGTGCAGGAGTCCCGGGTTCGATTACCGGCCAGGGCACACAGGAGAAGCGCCCTTCTGCTTCTCCACCCCTCCCCCTCTCCTTCCTCTCTTTCTCTCTCTTCCCCTCCTGCAGCCGAGGCTCCACTGGAGCAAAGTTTGCCCGGGCGCTGAGGATGGCTCTGTGGCCTCTGCCTCAGGTGCTAGAATGGCTCTGATTGCGGCAGAGCGACGCCCCAGATGGGCAGAGCATTGCCCCCTGGTGGGCGTGCCGGGTGGATCCTAGTCGGGCACATGCGGGAGTCTGTCTGACTGCCTCCCCGGTTCCAGCTTTAGAAAAATACCAAAAAAAAGAAAAGAAAGAGAAGGACAAAACTGGCCAGTAGATCTGACAACACTGATGACCTTGAAGGCTCTGTGGTGTAATGGGTAAGAAAAGAGAGCAGGGTTGCTAGACAACTCTTCCAAGGGGAGTGGAATATGGTTTGGAAGCTGAGGGAATGGTGGAGTCAAGAGAGACTTTTGTTTGTGTTTTGAGGTGGGAGGTATTGGAGTGGAATTGTGTGCTCAGCGGAATGACTCGATGAAGCGTAAAGAAACAGGGATGCCGGTGAGAGAGGAGAGGGGCCTCCCTCCCCATCAGCGCCATCCTTTCCCGGACCCCCCTCTCCCCACTTCACACTCATCCCTCTTCCCTCCGACAGCCACTGTGGGTGTTCCTTACCTGCATTCCTGACATTTTTCAAGTGAGAAAGGAACTTGTTGTAATAAGTGTTTTCAAAGTAGTCGTTGACCTGCAAGAGAAATGCAGAGCAGTAACTTGGTAACCTGCAGCGGGAAGAGACTGTGGCACCCTCTCCACTGAGCCAGCGTTGAGCGCTGGCTGGTTGGGCAGAGTCATGGGAACTGGGAGGAGGGGAGGCAGCTATCCACACACAACCCCCTCCCATCGCCATTGTGTTGGGGGACAATCTGGTTGTCCTGATTGCCTGGGCTTACCCTCTCTCTTCCAGGGAGACAAGATCTGAAGCATTTTGGCAACTTTTGGAGACTGGTGATGCCCACAGGGAAAGGCCAAAAGTCACTGCTAAAATATCCCCAGTGACCTTATCAGGACTTAACCACTGCAGTTCAGCCCACTGCCAAGTCACATGTCTTCATTTTCAGTATGAGTGTTGACTTTTTTAAAAAGTCAGAACAGTAGCTTTTGGTGAAAAAGGTCTATTTTCAATGGTTCTTTTCAGTCCGGAGGTTGATCCAATTCTTCTCCCACTTTAAATTCAGATTGCTGGGACTCATGACTGCCATTGCTACTTGTTTTCTAAGTATGTCATATCTTTTTTTGTTCCTCTGTTCCACCTTATGTGTTCAACACACGCTTTTAGTGTACTGCTGAACCATGCATGTTTTGTTATCTTCTGAGCAGTTGCCATGGTGATTACCATATATAACTTAACATAGTCAGGTTGATACTAACGTAATTCCAGTAAAATATAGCAACTTTGCTCTGATATAAGCTCTATTTCTTCACCATCTTTTGTCATCTATAATTACATCTACTTATAAACCCAGCAATACAGGGGCATTATTATTGCTTTAAGCCAGTGGTTCTCAAACTTTTTGAAGTCGGGGCACATTTAAAATCCTACAAATATTTGTAGGTGCACTATATACAAATTTCTGAGAAATATGTTATAATAATTAAGTCAAATATTAAAGAAAAAAATAAAGTCCAAGTGTGCTTTTCTGGCAATTAAATGAAATAAATACAAAATTAAATTTATTCTGACATTAAAAAACATTTTTATGTTACATTTTTTGAGTTATGCTTTTTAGAATTCATAAAAAAGAAGGGTTCAAGAATAAAAAAGACAAAAAAGTTATCTTTTTATATATATAGATACATTCTTAGTAAGATTTAGTAAATTCAGCAGGTCCTGGCTTGAATGTGTTGAGTTTTTTCATTCTTGGGTTCATGAGAAACATGAGCCTGATGTGTCCTAGAGATTTCTTCAATGTTTGGTCATATATTTGAAAGGCAAACTCACATTTCCTCGTCAATACATTGAAGAATCCCTCTCTTTTTACTCTTAATTGTGTTGAGTGCAGAAAACCCCCACCACACATATCATCTTAACTTTACACCAAGCAAAGGATAGAAGAAACTTGCCTCCAGTCCTTCTGGGGAACATGGGGGGAAGTGTAAACAATCCAGCACCACAGCTTAACAGCCTTTTGCAACCTAATCAGGCAAGTGAGGTGGGAGGTTGTGCAGACTGTCAGTTTGCAGCCAATTCCCCACACCTTTGTCCCCCAAAATTCTAAACTCTAAAACTTCTGTTGGTTTTTTTGGTCCCCAACAGGTACATATTTCTCTGGAATACCATAGGGCACACCTGGAAATCTTCTAAGGTGCACCAGTGCACCCTGTCGCACACTTTGAGAACCACTGCTTTAAGCTATCTTATAGGTTATGTTTTTTGTTTTTTTGAGACAAAAAAAAAATAGTACACATAGCTGGTCTGTTGAATTTACTCACTGATCCCATTCCTGGCTCTTTTCATTTCTCTCTGTGGATTCACGTTACTGTCTGGTCTCATTTCCTTTCAGCCAGAAGGATTTCCTTTAATATTTCTCATAAGGCAGGTTTGCTAGCAATGATCTTAGTTCTTGTTTACCTGGGCATTCCTGGTTTTTGAAAGGCAGTGTCCTTGGATATAGGCGTCCTGGTTGACAGCCATTCCACTGCCTAAAGATGACTTGTTTCCGTTGAGAAGTCAACCGTGGATTGTACTGTCAGTCTGTATATGTAACAAATTCTGTTTCTCTTGATGCTTCCAGCAGTGTTGGACTTTGATACATCTGGGTGTTTATCAGACTTGAGGTTTGTTGAGTTTCTTGGGCTGCTAAATTAATGTTTATTCATCAAATTTTGGAGAATTTTGGCCATTGTTTCTTCAACATTTTTTCTGCCCACTGTCTTTCTCTCTCTCCTTGCCTTCTGGGACTCCCCTTATGAAGGGGTGTGTGATCTTGGCCCCACGAGTCTCTAAGGCTATGTTTCTGTTTTTCTTCGATCGTTTTTTGCCTTGTTCTTCAAGTTGAATAATTTATTTGGTCTATCCTCAAATGCACTGATTCTTTCACTTACTACCTCAAATCTGCTTTGAGCCCAGGTCGTGAATTTTTTTCATTTTCTTTGTTACACTTTTAAGCTCTAGACTTCCCATCTGTGTGTTGGTACAGCTTCTCTACTGAGAGTTCCCCTTTTGGATCATTGTCATATTTTCCTTTAATTCTTTGAACATAGTTTCTTTCAATCCTGGGAATAGATTTACGATAGTTGTTTAAAACAACGGTCTGCTGAATCACTCTGGGTCCACCCAGAGTCCGTTTCCGCTTTTCTTTCTCCTACAGATGGGTCACATTTTCCTATTTCTTTGCATGTCCAGCTTTTTAATTGAAAACTGGATATTTTAGATCATATATGGTAGCAAATATGAATTCTGATTTTTAAAAACGGTGCTGAGGGTTTTTGCGTCAGAGTGTCTGTGCGGTAAACTGCCTGGGCCATATCGGCAGGATACCTCCCCAGCAGGATGTAGCAGTTGATGTCTCTGCTCTACTCTTTATTTTTTTCTTAATACAACAGAAAGTTATTCTGCCACGGTTCTGGGGGCTAGAAGTCTGAAACCACGGTGCCAACATGGCCATGCCCCCTCCTAAGGCTCCAGGGATGATCCTTCCTTGTTCTTCCAGCTTCTGGTCATCGTCGGCAGTCCTTGGTGCCCCTCCGCTAAAGGCTGCCTCACTCCGGTCTCCGCCTCCGTCGTCACACGGCCTTCTTCCCTCCAGATCCTCGTGTGTCCATCTCTGCTCAGTTCTTAGATACTGTTTTTATTTTTCAGCCTGTGCTCCCAGGGGCGGCCTAGGGTCAGCAGAGCCTTGTGGTCAGTCAGTGCTTTCTGCAGAGGTTATGCCCCAGTGCCTCGAGCCCCTGGGATTTGCACCGGGATGGATCTGGGTGAGGGTTGAGAAGCCCATTCGGCGTCCAGCCAGTTCTCAAGTTGGCCTTGCCTTTCACTTCTCACCTCTTGGGAGGCTTATAGTTCCTCTGTGGCACTCTTGTTTCTAGGACCTCCGATAAACATCTGATTGGACGGCCCCCCGCCACTCATCCCAACTGGGGCTGAACCCCAGCCTATCAGAGCTGCAAGTTTTCCCTGTTTTCTGTCTTTTCGGTCAAGTTTGCTGTTCTTACTAACAGTACCCCCAACCCCGTACCGTGACTTTTCCGGGTCCAAGTCCAGTCAGCCCTCATCCCCAGAGGCGAAGCGGCTGGTTTTCCTGTCCAGCTTCCCTGATAAACTACCTCAATGACCCAGTTAGGGCATGGGGATGCTTGCCTTCAGTCCATTTCCAGAGCACGGACACGGTTGTTTGTGACAATTTTATCTAAGTTGTAATACTTGTTGGGGGCGAAGTGGGGATCAGATTCAGTGACTACTACTTGCTACGGAGCCACAGGGCCCACCCTCCAGACTTCCTTAGAAATGCAGAGCTGTTGCCTTGGCCTGGCGGCTGGCAGGCTGCCCCTCACCCTTGGAGCAGTTGATGTCCAGTCGCCCCTTCTCTGATCCCGGCTCCTTTAAGTCAACGTGTGCAAGCCCTAAGTTTCAGAACACAGAAGGCACATGGTGACTCTGAGCAAGGGCCAGGAAAAGGTCGATCTTCCATCGAGTCAGCACGTCCAGGGGTCGTGCGCGCAGGAACAGGAGAGGAGGGGCAGGAAGGAAGGCCCCCCCCCATCTACACTCAACGCCTAGTGTGGACACCCGTCTGGAACTCCGCACGCGCAGTGTCAGCCTACCTCCACGAGGGCTGCGAGCACAGCCAGTCCGTCCGGCATGCCCTTGGCTACATCGTAGCTGCCATATTTAGAATTGTAGTGAACGACGTGAATCTAGGGGGACAAACAAAGGTGAGTCAGTCCGCACAGATGTTGAATGCTTAGGGTTTTCAGGGAAGGAGGGAAATAAACGTTCTCCACCCGGGGCCTCAGACTGTCCCACACAAACAACTGTGACCTCCACCTCCATCTTGGCGATAGATCCATCAAGACCAGAAAGTTCTCCAAGAACGGGAAAAACATGAGTTGGGGCCCGGGAATATGGCAATTCAAGGTCATTTTCCTGACCCCCACCTCCCTCCGGGTAGGTAGATAAGCTGGCAGAGCCCAGAAGGATCGTGTGAGAGCCCTGGGTTCTCCTGAGGTCTCCATGGAGTGGACATGAGCCCCTTGCCCCAGGAGGCCACCACTGGTCATCCTAACAGCAGATCTGGGCAAGAGAGGAACCCAGAAAATCTAACACATAGACATCCAACTAGAAGTAGAGAGGGCTCGCCCCTCTGTGTGGGCCGTAAACTCCTTCGTGCCTCGCTGTGACTTCTGTGAGGGCGGGGACCCCACCTGAAGCCCTGGCACAGTGCCATGATCAATGCGTCATTGTGAATGAATGAAAAGTAAACTCGACCTCAGGGTGACATGAATGTCACCACTGCACAAAGTTTTTGTGGCTGTTGTAATGAGAAGAGGGACTGGGGTATGAGGGAAAGCGGACACAGCCGGGTCCTCCTACCTCTATTGCATATCTGATCCCGTCAATGGTGTGCTCAGAGCCACTGATCTTGTAGGGCGTGCCACCCCAGTGAAAGTGCATCTCCACGGCGATGTACTCCGTGCCGTTGGCAGCCGTCATGCGCATGGTGGGGGGCAGGTAGATCTTCACTGGAAGAGCAGAGAAGGGGTGGCGAGTGGCCTAGGCAGGTGTGGATGGGTCGGGTCTCCTGATGAGACAGCCGCCCCGGCCACCTGCCCAGTCCTAAGGCAAGACAGTACTACAGACTGGCTTAGAAGGCTGTGAGCAGGATCACACATGGGAGGCGGTGACTGGCACACAGGGCAGGATGGGGATCAGGCACAGAGTAAGTGGGGCTGGGCAGGCACCTCTTCCAGGGCACACACCTTCCCACCCAGACACAGAGGGGCAGGGGCAGGACCCCAAAGTGGCAGGGCTAGATTCTTGGCCCTAGGGAAGGAAGAGGCCCTGAAATAATATGGCCAATGGGGGCCCTGAACCAGGTACCATATTCCCCCATGCATTAGATGCTCCCATTTATAAGATGCACCTTAATTTGGGGACCCAAAATTTGAACAAAATGTATTACATAAAGTTACTGAACTCAAGTTTTATTCATCATAAAATTCATACAACTCCTCATCCGCGAGTAAAAGCAGGAAATGCAAGTAAAAAATCTAAAACCACTGTGTACAACCACTGTGTAAGATGCACCTGGTTTTTAGACCCCAAATTTTTTGAAAGAAGGTTCATCTTATACATGGAGAGATATGGTAGCTCAGTTGGTTAGAGCATCATCTGGATACACCAAGGTTGCAGGTTTCATCCCCAGTCAGGGCACATACAAAAATCAACCAATGAATGCGTAAATCAGTGAAACAAAAAAAAATGGATGGCTTTTCCTCTCTCTCTAAAATCAATTATTTATTTTTTAAGTGAGAAGAAGAAAGGCAGAGAGACAGACTCCTGCATGTACCCCAACTGGAATCCAGCAAGCCTCCTAATGGGTGATGCTCTGCCCATCTAGGGAATTGCTCGGCAACCAAGCTATTTTAGTGCCTGAGGTGAGGCCATAGAGCCATCTTCAGTGCCTGGGGCCAACTTGTTCCAACAGAGCCATGGCTGCAGGAGGGGGAGAGAGAGATAGAAAGGAGAGGGTGAGGGGTGGAGAAGCAGATGGTCACTTCTCCTGTGTGCCCTGGCTGGGAATCGAACCCAGGACTTCTACACGCTGGCTGACTGCCACTGAGCCGACCAGCCAGGGCTAACATCAATTTTTTTTTTAAGTTTCTAAAAAAAAGATATCTACACATATATGTATGTATGTATGTATGTATGGCCAATGGGTGTAGAAACCAGAATTTCACTCTCCACCTCTGGCCATTTTGGAACTTGCCTGTGGTGTTAGAATAGGAAGCAGGGTCTCTTGGACTATTTTGATTACTTTTACTACCCAGGTTGAGCACTGTTTGTGAGGCCAAGTTAAGGTCATTATCTTTTCCCAGTTGTGGTTAAAATCCTCCTCCCAGAGAACTTTCTAGAAATAGTCCAACTAAGAGCCAGCTCCCCTCCACTAAGGCAGCAGCCCTGCAGGGCTTCAACACTCCTGTTTTATGGACAAGGAAACCAACCTGGAGGGAGGTGGAAAGACACTCAGAGTCATCAATCAGGGCAGAGCTGGGCCAGACCTGGGCCTGGACAAGTGTCACCATTACAGATGTCAACTTGTCTTCAGAAGACAGGAGACCAAATTCTGCAGTGAGTCAGGAAACACGCAGACCCTGGGCTTGGCCTTCAATCTGCCTGTGCTTATCCACGGGTGAGTTCCGGAGTTAGGTTCTTGCCAAGGGAAAACGATCTCTCTTCCCGCTTCCTCCTGCCTTGTGCCCTGCACACTTCCTGTCACAAGGTCACTCCGGTCACCCCAGCTGCACTTCGTTTCGCTGGCTCAGGCCTTCGAGAAATCTCGATCTTTTGAAATGAACCAGGCGAAAGGAAGACATGGAGAGTGACACCAGAGAGTGACGAAGAAAAATGTCTGTGAGGATATAATTTAGGACTTGGAAAGAGACAGGCAGAGTCCGTCATGTTCACAAGGTCTTTAAAGCCATCAGAGATGGTTATAAACAAGTGAGTCTTCTAAAACAGCAATTGTTGGGTATTTGGTCCCTGTCCGATGCCCCTTCCTCCCTTCCAAGTTGTCTAAAGCATCGAGGAGCTGTGATTCAATTCACAATGTAATTTGCTGTAATGTAGAAATCAAATCCGGCCTCCAAGATTTTCACATGCCCTTGGACAGAATAGGTGCTTTGTATTCAGTGCTTAAAATGTAGCTGACCTCAAAATCAATGCTCACATGGAAAAAAATGGAAAAGCCTTTATAGGGAGATAAGCAGATTCAGCTGTGCCAAGAGATTGGCGAGCTGAGGACCGGCCGAAAGCCTCTTTTCTTTTTAGCAAGACAGATGGGAAGGGAGAGAGATGAGAAGCATCAATTTGTAGTTGTGTCACTTTAGTTGTTCATTGATTCAGGCCATAGCTTTCTAAGTGGACAGACAGCCAGCCTCACACGAGCAGTAACAGAGAACCTGTGACAATCTAATTTCCTGCAGACAGAATGTCTCAATTCTCAAGTTTGAGCGACAGGATCGCAGAGGCCCGATTGGAAAATGACAGCAATGCTGAGCTTGTCACTGCTTTTGAAAAGGTGAGGCCAAATCTCTGCTCCCCAAAAGTCAGCTTGCTGAGCCTTCCAGATCCTGAACATTGATTTAACTTCCAGAACCAGTTGCTCCCCCTTGTTTGTAACTAAATTAACCAGATTCTTATCAGACTAGAAAGCCCAATGTGAGCAGAACATTTTCTGCGCTCAGGAAACATCAGCAAAGTGTCAAGCTTACAAAAGTCAAAGACTAAGGAACTGTCCCTGGTTAGAGGAGACGAAGGAGATGTGACAGAAACGTGCAATGTGGAGTAGATCTTGGACCAGAAAAAGAACAGGGAAGGGATGAAATTCAAATGAGGTCTGTAGAGTAGTTAATCGTGTTTTATTAGTGCAGTGTGGTTATAGGATGTATAGGTTTCATGTTAGAGGAGGTAGGACAAGGGGGTGTGGGAACTCTCTCTACTATTGTTGCAATTTTTCTAGTCTAAAACTATTTCAAAATATGTTAAAAAAAATAAATAAAAGACAAAACCAGGCCCTGGCCAGGTAGCTCCGTTGGTTAAAGCATCATCCCGACATGCTGAAGTTTCAGGTTCAATCCCCAGTCAGGGCAAATACAAGAATCAACCAATGAATGCATGAATAAGTGAAACAAAAATTCAGTGTTTCTCTCTCTCTCCCTTTCTCTCTAAAAATCAACAAATTAAAAAAAAAATTTTAATAAATAAATAAACAATGTAAAGACAAAACCAGCCTTGTCCCTGCAGAGCTTTAAAAGATCCAAACCTGCTCAGAACCTGCATGACCTCTGGGCACCCGTGGGTTTCTGCCCCTCCTTGCACAAATCTTTTCCCCTCCAATGTATCCCATCTCCGCCAGGTGCTGGGACAGGGAGGGAGTGAGGGGATGGTCCCTCCTCTCAAGGAGCCTCACAAATGGAAGGATCAATAGCACCTCGCACGAGAACAGTGTTGTTTTCCCATTGAACACTAAAAGCCCAGTACGCTGAGCCTTTTAAGTTTTCCTGGAGCCTGTGAATGTGGATTTGGAGAAATTAAAAATACATATTAATCAGGCCCTGGCCGGTTGGCTCAGTGGTAGAGCATCGGCCTGGCGTGCAGAAGTCCCGGGTTCGATTCCCGGCCAGGGCACACAGGAGAGGCGCCCATCTGCTTCTCCACCCCTCCCCCTCTCCTTCCTCTCTGTCTCTCTCTTCCCCTCCCGCAGCCGAGGCTCCATTGGAGCAAAAGATGGCCCAGGCGCTGGGGATGGCTCCTTGGCCTCTGCCTCAGGCGCTAGAGTGGCTCTGGTCGCGACAGAGCGACGCCCCGGATGGACAGAGCATCGCTCCCTGGTGGGCGTGCCGGGTGGATCCCAGTCAGGCGCATGCGGGAGTCTGTCTGACTGCCTCCCCGTTTCCAGCTTCAGAAAAATACAAAAAAAAAAAAATACATATTAATCAGTACTGCTCCACCAGCTATTACTAGTCTACAACAAAATAGAGAAATGGAGAATAAAGTTAAGAAATTTGTAGCAACTTGTCTCAACATCCGAGTGGATTTTTAACTTCTTTTCATTGAAATGTAATTTACTCCTATTTAATAACAAAAATGGGGCACATAAAAATATAACTATAAAGTAGAATTTGAAATGAAGAACAATACCATTTACATTAGCAAAGATTAAATATTTCTGTAGAAATCTAACAAACTATGTACAAGAGCTATATGAGGAAAACTACAGAACTCTGATGAAAGAAATCAAAGAACTAAATCAATGGAGGGATATTACATGTCCTTGACTAAGAAGATGCAATATTGCCAAGACATCATTTCTTTTCAAGTTGATTGATAGAATCAACGAAATCCCAATAAAAATCCCTACAAGAAATTTTGTGGTTATCAATAGACTGATCCTAAAAGTTCCATGAAGAGGCGAAGGACCCAGAATAGCCATTTCAATATTGAATGAGAAGAACAAAGTCAGAGAACTGACACCACCTGCCTTCAAGACCTACTATAAAGCTGCAGTAATCAAGACAGAGTGGCATTGGTGAGAGAACAAATACAATAGATCAATGGGACAGAACTCAGAAATAGACCCACATCTTTATAGTCAACAGATCTTTGGCAAAGGAGCAAAGGCAACACAATGGAGCACCAGTCTCTTCAACAAATGGTTCTGGAACACTGAACATCTACATTGCAAAAAATAAATATATATATATCAATTGATATATATATATAGACACGGACTTTATGCCCTTCACCAAAATTAACTCAAAATGAGTCACAGGCCTAAATGTAAAGTGCAAAACTATAAAATTACTAGAAGATAACATTGGAGAAAATCTAGAGATGACCTTGGATATGGTGATGACTTTTTAAATACCACACCGAAGATACGGTGAATAAAAGGAATCATTGATGAAGCTGGACTACATTAAAATGTAAAACTTCTTTTCTGCGAAAGACAGTATCAAGAGAATGAGAAGACCAAGCCACAGACTGGGAGGAAATATTTGCAAACTACACATCTGATAAAGGATTGTCACCCAGAATATACAATGAGCTCTTAAAACTCAACAACAGTAAGAAAATGAACAACCTGATTAGGAAATGGGTCAGAGACCGACCTTGACAGACACCTCACCAAGGAAGATATACGATGGCAAACAAGCCTATGACGGGATGCTCCATCATATGCCATAGGGAAATGCAAAGTAGCACAACAATGAGGTACCAGTGCACACCAATTAGAATGGCCAAAATCCAGAGCACGGACAAGAAACAGCAAGTGCCGGTGAGGACATGGAGCAGCAGGAATCACTCGATGCTGGCAGGAATGCAACGTGGTGCAGCCGCTTTGGAAGACAGTTTGACAGTTTCCTACGAAACTCTTACCATATGGTCCAGCAATCCCACTCCTTGGCATTTTACCCAATGGAGTTGAAAACTTACGTCCACACAAATATCTGCACGTGGGTGGGAATAGCAGCTATATTCATAATTGTCAACACATGGAAGCAACCAAGATGGCCTTCAGTAGGGGGATGGATAAATAAGCATTCAGACAATGGAATACTATTTAATGCTAAAAAAGACAGGGGCAATCAAGCCATGAAAAGGGACAGAGGAACCTTATATGCACCTTACTAAGTGAATGGAGCCAGTCCGAAAAGGCTACCTGCTATGTGACTCCAACTACTATATGGCATTCTGGAAAAGGCCAAACTATGGAGACGATACAACGGTGAGTGGTTGTCAGGGGTGGGGGCGGAAGGAGACAGGACCTGCCCAAGTGCAGGGAATGAGGCAGACAGAGAAAGTAGTCCGTGCGATGTTGTAGCGATGACTACATGTCATTCTGTGTCTGTCCAGCCCAGGGCCTGTGAACACCAGGAGTGAACCTAAGGTGAACAATGGATTGGGGGTGATTATGGCATGTCAATGTAGGTTCATCTTTTTTAAAAAAGTACTATTTTGGCCCTGGCCGGATGGCTCAGTGGTAGAGCGTCGGCCTGGCATGCAGGAGTCCCGGGTTCGATTCCCGGCCAGGGCACATAGGAGAAGCGCCCATCAGCTTCTCCACCCCTCCCTCTCTCCTTCCTCTCTGTCTCTCTCTTCCCCTCCTGCAGCCAGGGCTCCATTGGAGCAAAGTTGGCCCGGGCGCTAAGGATGGCTCTGTGGCCTCTGCCTCAGGTGCTAGAATGGCTCTGGTTGCAACAGAGCAACACCCCGGATGGGCAGAGCATTGCCCCCTGGTGGGCGTGCCAGGTGGATCCCGGTCGGGCACATGCGGGAGTCTGTCTGACTGTCTCCCCGTTTCCAACTTCAGAAAAATACAAAAAAAAAAATTATTTTGGTGAGTAGTGCTCAGAACGGAGAAGCTGTACACATAGGGCGCGGGGGGGGGGGCATGAGGCGAGTATTTGAGAGGCTGCTAGACTTTCTGCTCGGTTTTGCTGTGAATCTAAAACTGGCCCTGGCCAGTTGGCTCAGCGGTAGAGCGTCGGCCTAGCATGCGGAGGACCCGGGTTCGATTCCCAGCCAGGGCACACAGGAGAAGCGCCCATTTGCTTCTCCACCCCTCCGCCGCGCCTTCCTCTCTGTCTCTCTCTTCCCCTCCCGCAGCCAAGGCTCCATTGGAGCAAAGATGGCCCGGGCGCTGGGGATGGCTCTGTGGCCTCTGCCTCAGGCGCTAGAGTGGCTCTGGTCGCAACATGGCGACGCCCAGAAGGGGCAGAGCATCACCCCCTGGTGGGCAGAGCGTCGCCCCCTGGTGGGCAGAGCATCGCCCCCTGGTGGGCGTGCCAGGTGGATCCCGGTCGGGCGCATGCGGGAGTCTGTCTGACTGTCTCTCCCTGTTTCCAGCTTCAGAAAAATGCAAAAAAATAATAATAATAAATAAATAAATAAAAATAAATAAATAAAACTGCTCTAAAAAATAGTCTATGAAAAAAATATATAAGTAGCTACATAAATACATGTATTTATGTCTTAGGTTCCAAAATATTAAAAGAACCCTGCAAAATCAAAAGTGATCAATGTTTATTTACATCATATCAACTTTATTGTTAAACTTAGTATTCATCAAAATTTCATTAGATTTGAGAATTAGTAGATTAGGGTTTCCTTTTCCCCCTTTAGTAGAATTCCTGAATGTGCGTGGAGCTTGCTGAGAGCGCAGAGCCAGTTGTAAAGCAGAGCCAAATAATCTCAAGAGCTAAATTATAAAAAAATCTTTCAGAACACATTGAAGACCTGTGAATAACGAGAGCTACGAGTGTATTCTGTGTGACATGCTATAGAGGTAGGAGTGGGGGGAGCCCCGGGTGGGGGGGTAGAGGGCACCCCCCAGGGACCCCCCCCCAAGGGACAGGCTTCTGGCCTCCAGAAGGTTCTGCAAACGGAAAGCCTGGGTTTTACAGCTGTCCGGTCCAGGCTTCCTGGGTGAGGTAATCAAAACCCAGGCTTCCCTGTCCACCCTGCGTCCCCTTTCTAGGAGGGGACAGAGCCTAATTGCACCTCTGGGAAATACGGGGCCTACCTGTTGGCTCTCTGAGCTAATCAGATTCCACTGAGAAAATGCAGGGAATCTGCGGGGTACAGACCCCAGAGCACACAGGTGCCACCGTCGCCTCTGGTGGTAGTGGTTGGGGGGGGTCAGAGTGAGCTCAGGGGAGGCTGACTGACGGAGCCCTGGGGGACTGAGTCTAAGGACAGGCTGCCCAGCTCTGGATGCCCCAACTCGTTTCGGGGCCTCCAGCTTCCAGGCTGCACTCCAGGTCCCCTGCTGACCACCCAGTGGTCAGGAGCCTGTCGTCCTCCCCTTACCTGTGTGGCCGTTGTTGGTCATGGAGAACTCGCCGTCCTGGCTCTCTGAGCCGTAGCCGGTCAGGTTCAGAGCCTTCAGGGAGGGGTTGTACCTCACCTTCTTCCTCTGCAGGTCAACGGGCGACTGTCTCTTCCCGCCGCAGCTGGGGTACTCCATGGGCCAGCGTGCCTCAGCCAGCTCACCCTCTGAGATGGGAGAGAGCCAAGGGCATCCCAGCTCGAGGTGATGCCAGGCATGGCCCTCCCTGGGGCACCTCACTTAGAGAGTCTGCAACTCACAGCAGGGCCCGCCCGGGGGGGGGGGGCTTCTAGGGGCCTCCCAGGCAGGATGCCAGGGTCAAGGCCAGAGGTCTGTCTTCCAGAAAGCAGACGCAGGGTCTCAGAAGGAGACCACAGGAGCATCTAAATCCACTCCGCGGGCCCTGGTGTCTGGAGCTTGGGTGCTGACGCCCAGCTTTGCAGTTGCAGCCACCTGCCCGAGAACTTGACTCAGTGTCTTGAAAGCAACAAACTTGACTACAAAGTAGCAGCTTGCCCTTTGAACCATCCTCCTCCAATAACAGGGGCCCCTTGGGTTCCACACCACTGTGCTGCTTCCTGGGGCCTTTTCCTCATTTCTCCATGACATTTTCCTTCCCGGCCCCCAACATGCCACAGCCTGCCCCCACCCCCCAATGGCAGGGCGTCCCCCACCTGTTCCATCACTCCAGCCCCTTTCAGTTGGTCCCCAGTACTGGGAAGACCACCGGGGGGCCTACACCTTTGGATTTGGGGCAAGAAAGGAAGCGCCAGGTTCAAAGATGAGCAAATGATTAGTTAAAAAAGAAAAAAATCAAGGTAAGGAAGCGTATCTCTTACTAACCATAGTGGAAAGAGTGTTGGCCTCCAAACCACTGTGGGTCCTTGTCTCACCCACATGCAGTTGGGAATCCAAGCTCTCCTGCCCCCTGAGGTGTGGTGGCGTGGTAAGGACACGGCTTGTTTTAAGGAAGACATTTGTACTGGGACCTCTTACAGCTGCTTGGTTTGGCAATAGAAAAGCCCATTCTGCCCTTCTCTATTTAATATGCAAACCAGTTTTTGTTTTTGTTTTTATAAGAAGTTTATTTAGGAAGTCACAGAGGCAGAAGAAATGTATGGGCTTTAGGAAACAAGTTACAGAGGCAAAAGAAGGGGGAGCTTAGGAGAAAGAGAGAGGCATGCTCAGGGAGGGGGAGGGGAGGGGGCAGAGACAGGCGCGCAGGACAGGCGTGCGTGTGTTCCAGGGCAGGAGAGCCAACCAGTTTTTAAATAATTCCTTCCTAGAGGCAGATGCCAGGATCAAGGCCAAAGATCTTGAACACAACTCAAGATCAAAAGTCTTTCGCCCGCGCCCCTGCCAGCGTTGAGGGGGTGCGGGGCAGGGGGATGTCAAGCGTTCCCGAAGGCTCCTTGCAGTCACTGCCCCCAAGTCTCCGAGGGTGTTGGCTGGCTTTCCGGAAGGCCCACAGTGAGAGGCTGGGCTGAGCGGGGAGGCCGAGACCTGCCACGTGGGAACGCTCTCTCTTCCTTCTGCTCCTGCCAGCAGTGGGCCGCTGGCCACGCGTGGGTGTCCTCTGCTCCAGAGCTGAGCAGTGGCCAGAGCTGGCCGTCCTGCCCCCTGAGGCTCCATGTCCTCAGTCTCCCTGCAACATCCCTAATTTCTGTTGCCTTTGACTTAGGACATCCATCCACCCTGAGTGTTGCTTCCCCCTGTGTCTTGGCGGCAGACTGTGCAGAGAGCTCCACACTGTGATTGCTCCTGGTTCCTGCGTCAGCCAGCGGGCACAAGTGTCCCCTTGGGTCCCATCCCTTGGGGCAGCTCAGAAAAGGTGGGCGGAAGGGAGGCAGGAGCCTGCTGCACTGCCACACGGAAGGAGCGTTTTGTGTCCTCACCCCACTGACGAGGTCTTCCTATCTTTGGCTCACACAGGAGCTAAATGCCAGGGGCTTCAATTTTATATTTAAAAGTCGGGTTTCGGCCCTGGCTGGTTAGCTCAGTGGTAGAGCGTCAGCCCAGCATGTGTAAGTTCCCGGTTTGATTCCCAACCAGGGCACACAGGAGAAACACCCATCTGCTTCTCCACCCCTCCTCCTCTCTTTTCTGTCTATCTCTCTCTTCCCCTCCCACAGCCAAGGCTCCATTGGAGCAAAGTTGGCCCAGGCACTGAGGATGGCTCCATGGCCTCTGCCTCAGGCACTGGAATGGCTCCAGTTGCAACGGAGTAATGGCCCAGATGGGCAGAGCATCGCCCCCAGTCGGGCGCATGTGGGAGTCTGTCTCTCTGCTTCTTCGCTTCTCATTTCAGAAAAAATACAAAAAATAAAAATAAAAGTTGGGTTTCAGTGAAGTATAGATTCCGGTGTCAGCAGGGTCATGGCAACCCTGTGAGGGCAGCCTGTAGGTTTCCTAAAGGTCACCAGGGTCTTAGCCGGTCGTGACCTTGTGGGCAAACCACACGCTATGAAATTGCCAAGAAGGCTCTCGCAGACCCCACACACCCTCTGGGAGACTGCAGGAAGCCCTTTCTAACCATTTTATTTTCCACTAAAAGATCGAGAAAGAACTTTGCAACCCTGAAGCAGTGAGCGAGCTCCCAAACCAGCACAGTGGGCAGAAAAGGTTTTAAAGCAAAAAATGCTGCAAGTGAGTCGGGGTTCTGCAAAGGGGAGAGTCAGCTCCTCATTTCCTCAATCGACGTTTGAGTTCAGTGTGTCCTCCACACACCTGGGACATGCAGCTGGTGATGGGAGACCCCAGCGTTGGGACCGCACATGATCGTGCATGGTCGGCCTCACACCCCCTGCAGTGCCGGGCTTCACCAACTGATCGATCAAGGTCCTCAGAAGTTGGTGGTGCGCCCTTCCTCACGTGAGGGTCACTAGGGACCGTGTAGCCCCTGGGGTGGGAACTTACCTGAGTACGACCACCTGGGCCCATCCTCAGCCAGGGCTCCCAGGAGGAGCGGGGACAGCAGTATCACCAGAGTCCTCATGGTGCTGCAAGGCAGGTCTGTAAGCAGGGCCAATTCAGGGAATCTCTTCTTTTAAAGGCTCAGAGACAAAGTCGGTCACAATTTCCCAAGTCTGGCTGGTTGATCCACCTCTCCTGCACCCACTGAAACAATAACACCTCCCAATGGCCCTCGTGACTCGGTTCCCATGGTGAGGCCATGTGCACATGCCGATTCCCGTCGGCATCGCCACCGCGTCCACTTAGCCCATGGGTTCGGCTGTCCCATGTCCTAACTTATGAAAACCCACTTGAAGGGCCACACAGAGCCACCTTTGTGGACAGGTGACACCGGGGAGGGAAAAGGCCCAAGGCAGAGAGAAGGACAGGAGTTTCCTGGGATAGTGACACTTCCTACACCTTTGTTCCTGGTGAGCAGTGCTCTGGGGCCTGGCGAAGGACATCACCAGGACCTGGAAACCCTTGCCAGATCCCTCTTGGTGTTTCCTGTCTCAGCAATTGTCACCACTGCAGACTGTGGCTGCCCTCAGCCGGGTACCTCAGGAAAGGGGCTGCTCTCGCATGTGGGTGTGGGGTGGAGACTCCTCACTGGAGGCAGTCATGTTTTTATCCCCACTCTGAACTCCATGACTGACCTTGATGCCCCAGCATGGTCTACGTCCCAAGGCATGCCTCTGGGCCATTGGGCTGGTGTGGGCACCCCTGTGTCCCCATGGGATGCCCTTGTTCCAACAGCAGTGGTGAGCTCCATCGCACTCAAACCAATCAAACATGTCACATTAATGGGTAGCCTAATCCTCTGGCATTCACTTGGGTAAACAGCCCTTGAACTTAGCTCAGGGAGAAACATTTGAGTTGATGCCTGCTGACAGGCTAGCATTTCGCATGCCCTTCAGAGAGGGCACCGGCAAAGGGCAGCGGTGTTCCTGTACGGTGCCTGCAGCCCTGGCCGGATATGAAGGACCATCCTGTTTGGCACAGAGTTAAGCCCCCAGCCTCATTTGCTTCCTGGCCGGCTTGCCCCTGGGGCCCTAGAGATGCCTGAAGGGCAACGTGGCCACGTGAATTCATCGTGGCGAAGGGCAGGGATTCCGAAGCCAAACTGATAGTCTTCTGATCCCTGCTCTCCTGATTACAAGCTGTGTAATTTCTGGTGAGTTACTCAACCACTCTGTGCCTCCGTTTCGACACTACCTTTGCGAGGATTTGGTGGTGTACTTCCCTCCTGAGGATTAACAACAAACTTGTGGGTCATACTCAGAGCAATGGCTGGCGTGTGGCAGAAGGCAATTTTATCTATTCAGACCCCTTGTTCTATGTAGTAAGGACGTGACTAATCACTGTCACCCAGCCTGTGAGTGAGAGAACTAAAGGCAAAAATGAAGACCTCCTTCTCCAGCTCATTTTCAGGAATTAGAAACCCACTCTCCAGTCTCAGCTGAGAAAGTCACACCCTGCTGGTAGGGCCCAGCCTTGCTGGGCATCCCATGAGATGCCCACTTGTGCTGAGGACAACAAGGATGGGGGCATTCACCCTTAGGCAGGCCAGGGACTCCTGACATCTACCTGGCAAGAAAACACAAATTGAGCCATCTGAATGTGTGTGGGGGGGTGCGGGGAAGTCAGGGACAGAACTAGGGAGCCGGAGCCTGCAAGGTCCTGACATGGTGGCAGCCAGGAGGTTTGGGTCCTCCGAGGCAAAGGGAGGCTAGCATGAGGAGGAGCTCAGCCCAGTGTGGGGTCGTAACGCTGCCCAGGGCGGGAAGAAGGAGGGTTGTGGGAGCCAGAGGGCTCAGGAACAGATGCTCAGAGAAAGGAGGGCTGCAGGAGCTCGTGCTGTGCCCGTGCTGGCTGAACGACAGTGTCCCACCAACAATGGCTTCAAGCCTCCGTTTCCCGCAGGGTCTCACTGTCCTGAGGTTCGCACTCTGGGATGCCCCTGCCCCAGTCCTCACAGTAAGGGCACAGTTTCCCCTGTGAGTCTGTCACTTTAGCGACCCCACCCTGGAGCCCAAGGTTTTGCCTTGAGTTCTCCACATCCCTGGCTCGGGCAAGAGTCGGAGCTGGCTGGCACTCTGTACACCTGGCCGATGTTAATAATAGGTGGTTAGGGTGAGCAATTAAGTTAATTAAGCAATCACCAGCCAGGCCTTATAAAGTTTAAGACCCATCTGCTAATGAGGAAACGTGACTGAAGAAAGAGCTCCCTCCCTCTCCTGCTCCGCACAGGCTGATGACACAATCCACCCAGGGGTAGGCAGGTCACCTTTGTTGCCTACTTTCTAACTCACTGTCTTCTTCGACCCTAAATTTTTCCATCAGTTTTGAACGTGAGTTTCCCTGTGTTGTGAGGCTCATTGTGTGTTTTGGTTTGGGTTTTGTGCCTTGTTTTTGTAGTGTGACACATTAGACTCCGAACATGTTTCTGCCTTGATCCAACCACATCTCCCGCTCATCAGGGCTGTCTCTTAGCCTCAATGCCTGTTTCCTCTAGGGCCTGGGGTTTGAGTGGCTATCTGTGCGATGGGTTGACAAGCATGCCATTTTCATCACGACATAGTGTCAAAGATGAGAAAGGAGCTTTTGTTCCTCTTCCTGGGGGCCGCCACCGCTCCGTGAGGAAGGCCCATTGAGGCAAAGAGAAAGTAGAAGGCAAGGAGATGTGGTCAGCCCAGGTGAACGGGGAAGTACTACCAGCCCAGATAAACAAGGAAGTCCTCAGCCCAGGTGGACAGGGAGGGTGACCAGCCCATGTGAGCATGTGGCACCATCAGCCCAGGTGAGCCAATGCTCAGGTTTATACCAGACTGGTTTGGAAGGATGAATCTGGCTACAGAAAAATATGTACATTTTGGCTATAAGTAATGCAGACGGGACACTGTTCTGTTTTCTTTAGGAGTTTCAACCCTGGAATCGTGAAGAACAAGTCAGTCTGGACAAGCAAGTTTTCTAGATGGTTAAAGGCTCAGTTCTATATAAGCAGCAGGACATTTAGTCTATTTTGGATTAAAACTTATAAAATATATATCATACTCTTCCCTGCTTTCTTAAAAAGATAAAGCTGAGCCTGGTCTGTGGTGGCGCAGTGGATAAAGCACCAACCTAGATCGCTGAGCTCGCAGGTTCAAAACCTTAGGCTTGCCTGGTTAAGGCACACATGAGAAGCTACTATTACATTTACATGCCTGACCAGGTGGTGGCACAGTGGATAGAGCATTGGACTGGGACGTGAAGGACCCAAGTTTGAGACCCCAAGGTCACTGGCTTGAGCACGGGCTCATCTGGTTTGAGCACGGGCTCACAAGCTTGAACCCAAGGTCGCTGGCTGGAGCAGGGGGTCGCTCGGTCTGCTGTAGCCCCCCAGTCAAGGCACATATGAGAAAGCAATCAATGAACAACAGAAGTGCCACAATGAAGAATTGATGCTTCTCATCTCTCTCCCTTCCTGTCTGTCTGTTCCTCTCTCTGACTCTCTCTGTCTCTGGCACAAAGAAAAAGAAAAAAAAACAACTACTACAAGTTAATGCTGCCTACTCCTCCCCTCTCCTTCTCTCTCTCTTCTTTCTAAAATTAATAAATAAAATCTTAAAAAAAAAAAACAGATAAAGCTGAATGTAATAAAATTTTACTTAGGGATTAAGGCCCATTAACATGAAAATTAATTATTATCCTGCATTGGAATATATTGATGCCCACAGGGCCTATAACTACAGTGTGTCCATAAAGTCATGGTGCGCTTTTGATGGGTCACAGGAAAGCAACAAAAGACGAAAGAAATGTGAAATCTGCACCAAATAAAAGGAAAACTCTCCCAGGTTCATACCTATTCAGTGCAGTTCGATGTGGGCTCATGCACAGATTTTTTAGGGCTCCTTAGGTAGCTATCCCATATAGCCTCTACAGACTCATCACTGACTGATGGCCTACCAGAACGGGGTTTCTCCACCAAACTGCCGGTTTCCTTCAACTGCTTATCCCACTGAGTAATGTTATTCCTATGTGGTGGCACTTCGTTATAAACGCGCCGATATTCACGTTGCACTTTGGTCACAGATTCGAATTTAGCGAGCCACAGAACACACTGAACTTTCCTCTGTACTGTCCACATCTCGACTGGCATGGCCATGGGCTGCTCTGCTGTATACATGGTGTTATGTCATCATCTGCACATGCGCACATGCTGCCACATCATCCTACAGAAAGTAGGAGGGTTTTCCTTTTATTTGGTGCAGATTTCACATTTCTATCGTCTTTTGTTGCTTTCCTGTGACCGGTCAAAAGTGCACCATGACTTTATGGACACACTGTATATATGACTGTTCTCCCCACATGAAGTGACCCCTAACTGTTTTATTTATTTCTTGTATCTGAAATTGAGGGGAGGGGAAGTTATCTAGTTTACACAGTTATTGAAGCAATGTGCGCCTGTGTTCCTAGGTGATATTCAAATAACTGAGTTCCATCTGCCAAGCAGAACAGAAGTGAGACATGGTGCTGGGCAGGCTGTGACCTTCAGGTGGTGGACCGCAGGGAGACTGGGGGACCCTGGGCAGTGGGAGCAGCTGCGGATCCCAGTGTATTCACGTCCCTCCTTTACAATCAGCATTGCCACCACAGGCTGCCTGCTATTGCCCCCTAGGGCTGTCTGTTTGCCTCCCCTCATCTTCTGGCTTCTTCTTTGCTGTATTTGTATCTGTTTGGCCAGGAGTCGGAGGACTACACTCCTTAGAACTACATGCACAAGAAGGAAGGATATAGCTGAAACAAAGGGCCCAGAGGCTGTTCTAAGACCAAAGCACGAGGGTGACATTCACAGCATGGCCACGTGAGACTTCCTGGTCTCTCCCCTTAAAGTTACAGCAGCTTGGACAATTACAAGTCAACAAAGCTTACTCCGAGAGATGCACGCACTAGGACATGTGGAGGTGGGTGTACGGGAGGGGTTTGAGGAGGGAGTATGAGGGGCGGTGGAGACAGGAGTCCCAGACACAGTCCGGTGGCAGCAGCAGAGGGTGACAGTGAAGCGCTTGTTCAGCCACCCAGCGGCCACCAGAGGCCCAGAGGCAGCGTTTCGACCAGAGTGGCCAGTACACATTTCACCGGGAAAACAAAGTCACAGATGTGAGAGCCCACCTCCCCCTACCCACCCCCTCGTAGTGCGGAGCCCAACACAGGGACCTGGGACACCGCAGGCGCTACAGCACGGCCAGCGGCCTCTGCCTGCGGAAAAGCAGCGCTGGGGATGCACAGACTCAGAGCCCCATTGCCCCCCACATCCCACCAAGGGGGCGGTGCCCTGAGACCAAGGCAATCCGGTCATAGAGGGAATTCGACCTCCCTGGGGAATCAGGGCATTTTCAACAGCTGAGTCAGTACCGCTCCCCCAAGATCCCAGAAGGCCCTGTAGGACAAGTAAGAGAAAACAAAAACTTGCATCATACCACCATCTACTGGGAACCAAAAGAAAGACCTTTACTTACCTCTCCCTGCTAACATGTGAAAAGTAAAAACAGTACTTAAAAGGGAAGATGTCAATCCCTCAAATGACCGGGCAGAGAAATAATCCATCGAATACCATGAATAGCCAAGACAGTGAGATAGCTCACCAGAAGATAGCTTTCAAAGACATGAAAGACTGGGATTTAAATGACAGAGAATTCACCTGGCCAGGTGGTGGTACAGTGGATAGAGCACCAGACTGGGATGCAGAGGATTCAGGTTCGAAACTCCAAGGTCGCTGGCTTGAGTAAAGTGTTGCTGGCTTGAGCAAGGGGTCACTCAGTCTGCTGTAGCCCCCCGGTCAAGGCACATATGAGAAAGCAATCAATGAACAACTAAGGAGCCACAACAAAGAATTGATGCTTCTCATCTCTCTCCCTTCCATCTGACCCTATCTGTCCCTCTCTGTCTCTGTCTCTCTAACATATATATATATAAGAGAATTCAAGATTGCTGTTCTGGAAAAACTCAATGAGATACAAGAAAATTCAGAAAGCCAGTTCAATAAGCTCAGGGATAAAATCAATGAACAAAAGGAGAGCTTTATCAAAGACACTGAAAACGAGCCAAACAGAAATTCTGGAGCTGAAGAACTGAATAAATGAGATGAAGTACGAATTATCTCAGGAAATAGAGCCGACCAGAAAAAAATTAGTGGTCTTGTAGATAAAAACCTAGAAATGACTCAGGTGGAAGAAGAGAGAATTGGAAATTTAAAAAAAAAAAAATGAGAGAAGCCTGACCTGTGGTGGTGCAGTGGATAAAGCATTGACCTGGAATGCTGGAATCACTGGTTCAAATCCCCAGGGTTACCCAGTCAAAGCACATATGAGAAGCAACTATTACTACGAATTGATGCTTCTGGCTCCTCCACTCCTTGCTCTCTCTCCTCTCTCTAGTAATCAATAAATAAAATCTTTCTTTAAAAAAATGAAATGAGGCCCTGGCCGGTTGGCTTAGTGGTACAGCGTCGACCTGGCATGCAGAAGTCCCGGGTTCGATTCCCGGCCAGGGCACACAGGAGAAGCGCCCATCTGCTTCTCCACCCCTCCCCCTCTCCTTCCTCTCTGTCTCTCTCTTCCCCTCCCGCAGCCGAGGCTCCACTGGAGCAAAGATGGCCCGGGCGCTGGGGATGGCTCCTTGGCCTCTGCCCCAGGCGCTAGAGTGGCTCTGGTCACAACAGAGCGACACCCCGGATGGGCAGAGCATCGCCCCGTGGTGGGCAGAGCGTGGCCCCTGGTGGGCGTGCTGGGTGGATCCCGGTCGGGCGCATGCAGGAGTCTGTCTGACTGTCTCTCCCCATTTTCAGCTTCAGAAAAATACAAAAGAAAAAAAAAATAAAATGAGTCAATGAAAACTATCTGATGTCATTAGAAAGAGGAATATAAAAGACGCATACCAGAAGAAGAAAACAGCCTATTCAAACAAATAATCAATGAGAAAGAACTGAATCCTCAAATCCAATAAGTGAACAGAACACCTAGTTATCTCAGTGCAAAATAGACCTTCTTCCAGACACATTATGTTAAAGCTGTCAAAAGTTAATGGCAAAGAAAGAATTCTCAAGGTCACTGGGGGTTGGGGTAAAAATGATTGTATCCTATAATGAAAACCCCATTAGGTAATCATCAGAGTTTTCAACAGAAACCTTACAAGCTAAGCAAGAGTAGAACCAAGTACTCAAAAATATTGAAAGAGAGAAATCACTAGTCAAGAGTAACATATCCAGCACACTTATTCTTTAAATATGAAGGAAAAATAAAGATTGTTCCAGACAAACAAAAGCTGAGGGCATTTACCACCACAAGACCTGCATTACAAGAAATGTTAAAGGAGCTCTTCTACCTGAAACAAACAAACAAACAACCAAAAGGATGCAAATCCATGAGTAAGATAACACAGAGAAGCAGGAAATTATAACTCTATTTCAGAATAAGGCATTAAATGCTTTCTTATAACAAAAGTTAAAGGGGTCAAAGCACTTAATAAAAGACGATAGTTCAGAGATGACATCTGAAACATTAAATCTTAGCCATTTAGCATGGAATTTCTCATTTAAAAAACAAATTTTAGCCTGACCAGGCAGTGGCGCAGTGGATAGAGCATCGGACTGGGATGCGGAGGACCCAGGTTCGAGACCCCAAGGTCACCAGCTTGAGCGCAGGCTCATCTGGTGTGAGCAAAACTCACCAGCTTGGACCCAAGGACGCTAGCTTGAGCAAGGGGTCACTCGATCTACTGTAGCCCCACGGTCAAGGCACATATGAGAAAGCAATCAATGAACAGCTAAGGTGTCACAATGAAAAACTGATGATCGATGCTTCTCATCTCTCTTCATTCCTGTCTATCTAACCCTCTCTCTGACTCTCTCTCTGTCTCTGTAAAAAAAAAAAAGACAAATTTTACATTAGTGTAATTATTGTACTGTTTTCCTTGGATCGATTTTTAATTTTTCTATATGCCACTTATATTTTATACTTGCTAAATATTAAAAACAAAACTTTATGCTGAACATCAATTTTTCCTCTGCCTGTACAAAATATATAAGTGGTTTAATATACCAAAAGTAAAATAATTTTTATTAATTTGTTGGGTTTTATTTTCCAAATAGGCAGCTTGTAGTTTCTATAGGTTTAAAGAGTTTGGCTTTAAAAGCTTTGGGATTTTTCCAATTCAGTATGACAATTATGTATTGATATTGTGTACAATATAACTAGTAAAAAGATACAAAGTGGAGATAACTAGTAAAAAGTACAAAGTGGTGATTATATAAAAACCCATATTTAAGGAACTTACAGGCTAATGGGAAAAACAGACAGTGTCCAAAAACATTACACAGTAATATGATATAATATGTTAAGGTACTATAATTGAATATCTTAAAATGATTTGTTAGCGGCCCTGTCTGGCTGGCTCAATGGTAGAGTGTCGGCCTGGCATATAAAAGTCCTGGGTTCAATTCCCGGCTAGGGCACACAGGAGAAGCACCCATCTGCTTCTCCACCCTTACCCCTCTCCTTTCTATCTCTCTCTTCCCCTCCCACAGCCAAGGCTCCATTGGAGCAAAGTTGGCCCAGGCACTGAGGATGGCTCCATGGCCTCTGTCTCAGGTGCTAGAATGGCTCTGGTTACAACAGAACAATGCCCCAGATGGGCAGAGCATCGCCCTCTAGTGGGCTTGTCAGGTGGATCTTGGTCAGATCTTGGTCTATCTCTCTGCCTCCCCACTTCTCACTTCAGAAAAATACCCCCCCCCAAAATATGAATTGTTAGCAAACAAGTTATTCTGAGCTGCTTTCCTGAGTTGGATTTAATGTCATTTGGTATTGAGGTTTAAATAATTGTGGCACTTAAGAAGTATATCAAGCCTGACCAGGCGGTGGTGCAGTGGATAGAGCATCGGACTGGGATGTGGAGGACCAAGGTTCGAGACCCCGAGGTCGCCAGCTTGAGCGCAGGCTCATCTGGTTTGAGCAGAAAGCTCACCAGCTTGGACCCAAGGTTGCTGGCTTGAGCAAGGGTTATTCAGTCTGCTATAGCCCCAAGGTTTGCTGTAGCCCCAAGGCACATATGAGAAAGCAATCAATGAACAACTAAGGTGTCTCAACGAAAAACTGATGATTGATGCTTCTCACCTCTCTCTGTTCCCCTCTGTCCGTCCCTACCTATCCCTCTCTCTGACTCTCTCTGACTCTCTCTCTGTCTCTGTAAAAAACAAAACAAAAACAGAAGTATATCAAGCTTGACCAGATGGGGGTGAAGTGGTTAGAGTGTCAGCCTGGAACGCTAAGGACCAATGTTCCAAACTGTGTGGTCGTGGGCTTGAGCGTGGGGTCACCAACTTGAGCACAAGGTCACCAGCTTGAGCACGGAATTATAGACATGACCCCATGGTCTCTGGCTTGAGCCCAAGGTCACTGGCTTACTGGATCCCCCAGTCAAGGCACATATGAAAAAGCAATCAATGAACAACTAAGGTGCTGCAACTATGAATTGATGCTTCTCATCTCTCTCCCTTCCTGTTTGTTTGTCTCTCTCTTGCTAAAAAAAAAATATTAAAATAAAATAATTATACAACTACAGGAACTTTCTGCACTATCTTTGTACCTTCTGTGTAAATCTGAAACTATTCTAAAATAAAAAGTCTATTTTAAAGGGTTACATTGTTTACAGTGGCATCAGAAAACATCAAATACCCTCATATAATTCTAATAAAAGATTTTTGAGAGAAATGACAAATATTAATAAATAGGAAGACATTAAAATTAGAAACTTTAGTTCATCAAAACATACCATACCAAGCAAAAAGTCAAGCCCCAGAGTGGGAGAAGATATTTTCTTTTTTTTTTTTTTTTTTTGTATTTTTGTATTTTTCTGAAGCTGGAAACGGGGATAGACAGTCAGACAGACTCCCGCATGCGCCTGACCGGGATCCACCCAGCACGCCCACCAGGGGCGACGCTCTGCCCACCAGGGGGCAATGCTCTGCCCATCCGGGACGTCGCTCTGCCGCAACCAGAGCCACTCTAGCGCCTGGGGCAGAGGCCAAGGAGCCATCCCCAGCGCCCCGGCCATCTTTGCTCCAATGGAGCCTCCACTGCGGGAGGGGAAGAGAGAGACAGAGAGGAAGGAGGGGGGGTGGAGAAGCAAATGGGCGCTTCTCCTATGTGCCCTGGCTGGGAATCGAACCCGGGTCCCCCGCACGCCAGGCCGACGCTGTACCACTGAGCCAACCGGCCAGGGCCGGGAGAAGATATTTTCAATCCACATAACTGACAGAAGACTCACATCCAGAATATATAAAGAGCTCTTACAAATCAATAAAACATCCAACAGCTCATAGACAAATAGGCAAAGATTTGAGGCACTTCCAACAGAAAATATCCAGATGACCCATGAACATCTGAGAAGCTTTAACCTCTTTTGCGACAAAAGAAATAAAAGTTAAAACCACAGCAAGGTCCCACTACCCAGTCATTCTTACCCTGATGGCAAACCTGTTAAAGGCTGACTGCACCAAGTGTCACCAAGATTGCAAAACAATGTGAGCTTGCCTCCATTGCTCATAGGATTGCGTGAAATGGATCCAGCCGCTTTGGAAAACTGTCAGTTCCAAAACATGAAGTTAAATGTATACACATCCTATGACATAACGACAGGTATATACCCAACAGGAATACGTACATTTGTGTACCAAAAGACAATGCAAAGGAATATTCATGACAGCTCTAGTCACTATAGGCCCAAACTGGAAACAACCCAAATATTCATTAATAGCAAGACAGATAAATAAATAGTGTCTTTATACAATGGAAATGAATTAAATACTGCTACAACATGCATGAATCTCCAATGTGAATGAAAGAACATGAGAATAAATCTAATCCATAGACAAATAAATATAATTGTATTTATATAAAGTTCCAAAATGGAGAGAACTGTGGTGTTAGAAGTGACTAAAACTGGGGAGGGACTCAAAGAAGGGGACTTCTGGAGAGCTGGTCATAACTCTGATATAGGTGAGAGTTTACACAGGAGTGCTGGTTTGAGATGATTTCCTGAATTTTACATTTATTTTTTATGTACTTTTCAATATGTACGAATCAAGAAAAGCTAAAGAAATAGTGAATAGTTAATAATGAAGGAAAACAGTTTGGTAATCCCTCAAAAAATACACATAGGATTATCATACGATCCAGCAATTCCACGTCTAAATGCATACCCAAAAGAATTGAAAGCAGGGACCCAGAATGGACACCCACGTTCACAGCAGCATTCTTCCCAAGAGCCAAAAAGCACACGCAGCCCAAATATCCATGGCTAGGAGAATGAATAAGCCCAATGTGGTTTATCATTCAAAGGACTATCATTCAGCACTAAAAAGGAAGGGAATTCTTTTTTATTTATTTTTCCCCCAGCTTTATTGAGATAGAATTGACACATAACATGTGTCAGCTTAAGGTGTACAACGTGTTGACTTCATACACTTGTCTATTGCAAAATGATTCCCACTGTAGCGTTAGCTGGGAATGAGATTCTGACAAATCCCTGCCTTGGCAAGGATGAAATTGAAAACTGCTGAGTGAGTGAGACCAGATACAAAAAGGCAGACACTGCATGGTGAGGAACCCCAGGCAGGCAAGTCCACAGAGACAGTAGAATAGAGGTTACCGGGGCCTGGTGGGAGGGGCGCTGGGGAGAACCCACCGATAGGGACAGTTTCCATCTGGGAAGATGAAACATTCTGGAGATGGATGGTGGTGATAGTTGCACAACAATGTGAATATAATTCCACCAAATTATACACTTCAACATGGTTACAATGTTTAGTTTTTGCCCTGGCTGGATAGCTCTGTTGGTTAGAGCATGATGTTGAAATGCAAGGATTGCTGGTTTGATCCTCGGTCAGGGCACATGCAGGAACATATCGATGTTCCTGTCTGTCTCTTCCTTTTTCACTGAAATCGATAAATAAAAAAATATTTTAATGTTAAGTTTTGCAAGAGAAAAGAATTCTGAAGATTGGGTGCACAACAGTGTGAATGTACTTAACACTACTGAAAACTGTACCCTCAACAATGGCTAAGACAGGACATTTTGTGTTACATATATTTCACCACAATTCTTTTTAAAGTTTTTAATCCTTATGATTAGAATAAACTGGTAAACTTTATTACCGCAATTTAAAAAGTTGGTAACAGTCTGACCTGTGGTGGCACAGTGGATAAAGCGTCAACCTGGAACACTGAGGTCGCCCATTCGAAACCCTGGGCTTGCCTGGTCAAGGCATATATGGAAATTGATGCTTCCTGCTCCTCATCCCCCCTCTCCTTCTTCCCCCCCTCTGAAAATTGAATAAAGTCTTTTAAAAATATAAATAAATAAATAAATAAAAAGTTAACAACAAAATATTGGTATTCATTAATCTGAAAATGTAGATCAAATGGACTGATTCCTACAGGAGTATAGCATCAGAGAATGTCTGCTAAGAAGAGAAATTAAAGAAAATGAATCCTCACAACTAGCAGACAGACCCGCCCCTGGGGGAGGGTAAGTAACCCAGTGTGCTCAGAAGTGTTCCACTTAACCTCTAAAGAACTCCAATTTACTTCCCACTTAATTCGTAGACCTTTCTTCCTAATTTAAAAATATGTTAATGGTGTTATCATCCTAGATAATTTCCCACAACCTGGAGGCATAATTGAGGTGCTGCTGGTTCACACCCAGGCCTGCTTAACTAAGTCCAGCCAAGAGAGGGAGCCAGAGAGTACTTTTCTTGGGGAGGAAGTGCTGACACCACAATAGCCGAAAATCCTAGTCAGGCTGCACTACGTGGTCAGGATGATCTACAAAAAAGATCCTCTCTAGCAAAAAGACGACAAAGATAGTGACACTGAGCATCCATTCATCCTTATTTTAATGTGCTATGAAACGAAGCCCTATGCTGTCTGAAGCCAAACGATACGAAGTCACTCGTCTTTCTTGGTCAGAATACTTGAGAAGTGGCCCCAAGAACGCCGTATGATAGATGTTGAGTTTCCTCCGATAACTGGTGACCCATTGAAATATTCTGGAAAACACAAAGATGCCAGGCTTGTAATTTTGCTAATCTTCGATTGCCTGCATTTCGTTTGCTTCTCAGTGTCCTGCTTGCAGAAACAGAATAGCTTTGCAGCCACGCGTTGCTGGCCCCTCTGCTTGGCCATGCAGAGGACCACTACTGTGCTGAACGAAAGATACTGATTTCCTAGCCGAAGCGTGTATTATGTACTCATGACATCCAGTGGTCAAAAAAACATTGTGCAGAATTTTTTTTTTTCTGTACAAAATCCAGAGCATAATTGCAAACAGCTGGTCTCTAGAGAGATAAAGGATCCACAGTGAAACAGGAATGAGTTTGACGTCTCCCTGCCACAAGGTCAAGGACAGTCCAGGCTGGCCTGGGAAAAACCTATTTGAAGATGAGAAGAAGCCCATAAAAGGTTGTTTGTATATTCACAAAATCCCATTTCTCAGGTTATAGAAAAAGCAATAATTTTTTTAAGTTGAGGTGAAACTCCCAAAACATAAAAATTAACATTTTCTAAAGAGTAAAATTTAGTAGCATTTATACATTCACAATGTTCTGCCACCACCATCTTTATCTAGTTCCAAAACATTCTTGTCACTCCCAAAGAAAATCATGTCTCGGTTGGCTCAGCGGTAGAGCGTTGGCCTAGCAAGCGGAGGACCCGGGTTCGATTCCCGGCCAGGGCACACGGGAGAAGCGCCCATTTGCTTCTCCACCCCTCCGCCGCGCTTTCCTCTCTGTCTCTCTCTTCCCCTCCTGCAGCCAAGGCTCCATTGGAGCAAAGATGGCCCGGGCGCTGGGGATGGCTCTGTGGCCTCTGCCTCAGGCGCTAGAGTGGCTCTGGTCGCAACATGGCGACGCCCAGGATGGGCAGAGCATCGCCCCCTGATGGGCAGAGCGTCGCCCCTGGTGGGCGTGCCGGGTGGATCCCGGTCGGGCGCATGCAGGAGTCTGTCTGACTGTCTCTCCCTGTTTCCAGCTTCAGAAAAATGAAAAGAAAAAAAAAAAAAGAAAATCATGTCTCCGTTAAGCAGTCAGTCCCTATTCCTCCCTCCCTCCTGTTTCTCACGATCACTAATCCGCTTTCTGCCTCTGTGGATTTACCTGTCCTAGGTAGTGCATGTAGATGGGATCATTCTATGTGTCACTTTCGTGTCTGGCTATTTTCACTTAGCATGACTTTCTGAGGTTCATCCATGTTGTAGCATTGTATTAGTACATTACTCCTTTTCATGGCTGATTAATATTCCACAGTGTGTGTGTGTGTCTGTCTGTCTGTCTGTGTCTGTGTGTGTCTGTGTGTGCGTGTGCATGCGCTTGCATGTACACATGTGTGTGGCCCCATTTTGTTAAATCCATTCATCCATTGATGGACATTTTGGTTGTGTTCATCATTCAGTTATTATTAATGGTGCTGCTATGAACACTTGTGAATAAGTAATTGCTTGAGTACCTGGTTTTTTTTTTTGGTTTTTTTTTTTGTTTTTTTTTTTTTTCTTTTCATTTTTCTGAAGCTGGAAACAGGGAGAGACAGTCAGACAGACTCCCGCATGCGCCCGACCGGGATCCACCCGGCACGCCCACCAGGGGCGATGCTCTGCCCACCAGGGGGCGATGCTCTGCCCATCCTGGGCGTCGCCATGTTGCGACCAGAGCCACTCTAGCACCTGAGGCAGAGGCCACAGAGCCATCCCCAGCGCCCGGGCCATCTTTGCTCCAATGGAGCCTTGACTGCGGGAGGGGAAGAGAGAGACAGAGAGGAAAGCGCGGCGGAGGGGTGGAGAAGCAAATGGGCGCTTCTCCTGTGTGCCCTGGCCGGGAATCGAACCCGGGTCCTCCGCACGCTAGGCCGACGCTCTACCGCTGAACCAACCGGCCAGGGCGAGTACCTGATTTTAATTCTTTTTTTCTTCTTCTTCTTTTCCAAGTGAGAGGAGCGGGTATAGAGAGACAGGCTCCTGTATATTCCCTGACTGGGATCCACCCAGCAACCCCCATCTGGGGCTGATGCTTTGCCTATCTGGGGCCATGCTCCCAACTGAGCTATCTTTAGTACCTGAGGCAGAGGCTCCAAAGAGCTATCCTTAGTGCCCAGACCGATGCACTTGAACCAATCGAGCCATAGCTGTGGGAGGGGAGGAGAAGAGAGAGAGAAGGGGAGGGGAGGGGGGGAGAAGCAGATGGGCGCTTCTCCTGTGTGCCCTTGTCAGGAATCAAACCCAGAACTTCCACATACCAAGCCGAATCTCTACCACTGAGCCAACTGGCCAGGGCCAGATTTCAATTCTTAGGAGAATTGCTAGGTCATATAACAATTTAACTTTTTGAAGAAAAAATGCTTAGGTTTCTTAAACACAATAGAAGAAATCGAAAGAGATCTTTAGACTCCTTGAAATGGATAGAGTGGATAGAGGAAGAAGTCTATTTAGACCAGGACAAACTTTTCCCCATGACCCCTAATGCCCCACCCACTCACATCATTCATGTGTATCTAATTCCTCAGCCAGCCAGGCGGAAAGTACCCATGGGAATGAATGCAGATAAATGAGAGAAAAGAACCCATTCAGGGGAAAGTTAATTTGCCTAAGAATTCTCTGTTGACATTTGTTTAGCTTGAGATGACAGCACAGCAAACAATAATCCTCGCCCCAAATCTTGGGTATGAGCTCTGTCATAACATGTTGTTGGAAAACCATCCGCGGACCTAGAATGAATGCCAGAGTGAATTAATTAAGCTGAAAAGAGTTCTCAGAACAATAATCTCCCTCATGTGTTTTTTTTATTCAAGCCTTCCAGGTCACTAATTTGTCAAGTTTTCTTTAAGAAGAGAAAACAACGGGGGTGGGAGGGAGAATATTTGGCGCCCTCTGCAGTAGAATCTGTTGGTTTAACGTCAGCTGCCTGGCATGAATGGATGCTCCCTTTCAGCACCTGTTATAAATACAGTATGTTGACCATTTTGGATGACATGCTTTCTAAAATGGAGCACTCCGTTTCCCATCCCCTTAAACAGGAGGTGTGGAATCTGATCATGGGGCGGTGAGGGGGGCGTGTCGAACCATGTTTGAGCTACAACACAGCGGCCTTCTCAAGAGCCAAGGGCCTGGCAAGAGTGTCATAGGGCCTGCAAGTGACTAAAATCCTTCCACATGCTCTGTCCCTGTGACTTAGTTTCACTTTACCTCCCAGGGGCAGCCCGCTCTGCTGGGTGGGAAATGCAGAAATCCACAGGTGGTTAGAACCAATATGGGGAGACATCAAAAGCCCCTTGGGCCCTCTTTGTCTTTGGTCTACACCAGATGGTTAGCTAATTAGCATAAGAGGTGCAAAGAATAATTATTCACTGATGAAACAATGGACTAGCCAAGCATACTGTCTAGAACCCAGACTCCAGACACGCCTGCCCATGTATGAGCCAGGTGTATGACTCCAATGAGCCCAGTACTGTATATAATTTTAATTTTCTACTAGCCACATTTAAAAAAGTAAAATGAAACAGCTGAAACTAATTTGAATAATAAATTTTATTTAATCCAATATCTCTGAAATGCTAACAGCCTGTCAGTGATACTATTTGATGTAAGAATGAGACGGCACTCGAACTCCAGGTGTGCAGGCTTTATTAGAGGAGAAAGACCTGCCGGGGCACTTCTCCAAAAGAAGGGCACCAGTACTAACTAGGGGGACGAATTTTAAAGGGTAAGGGAGAGTCTCGAGCAAGTGGGTGTTGAATCAAAAGTCCTGGTATGTCCGGAATGCTCCTCCTTGGGGTGGCTGACCAGCTTCTTGGAATTCCTCTGTCTCAGGGGCGATAGTGCAGTAAGTAAGGGTGAGGTCTGACAGATAAGCGGAACATCAAAAGGGCAGTTGGAATTCCTGGTAAATTCATGTATCTATCATTTTTCAACTCTGTGGTTATATATAAAAGAAAGGCAGTTATTAATTTTATAATATACTGTGAGGGGTGACAAGGAGAAAGAGGAGAAAAAATTGGAAAATTAATTGTTTCCTCTGGAGAGAACTCAAGAAAAGAACTTTGCCAAGCCAAGTTCCCCATCCAGTTAAGGAGGTCGTCAATTTCTGTGCTGTGAGGTCTGAACCAGGTGATGTCTTCGAAAAGCTGAGTGAGGAAGTAAAAAAATCTTGTGAGGTAATAATTGTTAGTTGCTTGCTGTGAGTGCCAATTGAACAGGGTGACATGGTGATACATGGTCTCCTAGATGAGCCTCATGAGACGTGCTGGTCTGGTTCCTCTCGAATGGGAGGACATGTGGAGATTTTTAGAGACAGGGAACCTGTTGGTGTAAGTTTTAGAAGGACTGAGTCTGTGGAGTTTAAAAGGAAGGGAGTTTGGAGAATACTATTCAGGAGGGAACTTCTTGGGCTGAGGGGCGGCTTCTTCCTGCTGTCATCCCTACCTATTTGATATTTCCCTTGTGAAGTTCTACTTGGGGTATTGGGGAATAGGAGTGTAGGAGCATTTGATTGTAGGTAATCCTAGAGCAGGGGTCCCCAAACTACGGGCCCGCGGGCCGTATGCGGCCCCCTGAGGCCATTTATCCAGCCCCCGCCGCACTTCCGGAAGGGGCATCTCTTTCATTGGTGGTCAGTGAGAGGAGCATAGTTCCCATTGAAATACTGGTCAGTTTGTTGATTTAAATTTACTTGTTCTTTATTTTAAATATTGTATTTGTTCCCGTTTTGTTTTTTTACTTTAAAATAAAATATGTGCAGTGTGCATAGGGATTTGTTCATAGTTTTTTTTTATAGTCCGGCCCTTCAACGGTCTGAGGGACAGTGAACTGGCCCCCTGTGTAAAAAGTTTGGGGACCCCTGTCCTAGAGATTTCTCTCATCCGGGCCTGTAGGAACTTGATAAAGAAGGGGGCAAGCATTAAAATTAGGTGCAGAATTAGGACTGGTCCTATAATTGGTGCTAGCATGGAGAACAAGGGGTTTTTCCACCATTGTTCGGAGTAGGGGTGTATTTATAGGGTTCCAGATTTTTCTGTTTCGTGAGGCCAGGTTTCAGGGTTGGTGTGTAGGGTTAGGTAGATTTTCCCACTTTTCTGATTGGCGAAGGTCTGCATGCAGTTCTGTAAGAAACTAGTGAACAGCCTGACCTGTGGTGGCACAGTGGATAAAGCGTCGGCCTGGAATGCTGAGGTTGCCAGTTCAAAACCCTGGGCTTGCCTGGTCAAGGCACATATGGGAGCTGAAGCTTCCTGCTCCTCCCCCTTCTTTCTCTCTCTCTCTCTCCTCTAAAATGAATAAATAAATAAATAACTTAAAAAAAAAAAGAAACTAGTGAACAAATGTAAGAGGCAGGGTCCAAAAGTTAGAAAAATAAATAGGAGAGTGAGTGAACCAATGAAAGGCAATAGTCAAGACACCCAGTTTGTGTGAAACCACTGATCCCATGACTCAGTTTGTTTTTTATGAATTCGCTGGGCTTCAGAGAGAGAGAGAGTGGGAATAAGACAGGGAAGTGGCCAGTCCCCCTGCCCCTAGACCTACTTCTGTAGAGATTCCTAAAGCAACAAGAAGAGGGATTACCTGTACAGCTCGTTTGGTCCTTAGATTGACGGGTAGTGTACTGGGAATTGAAGGAGGCTCATGAGGTGGGGTTAGGTTGATATTTGGGGTGAGATAGATTAGGGTACAGGTTTCTGTACAATTAGTAGGGAGACATATATAGGTGTTATGCCGTTTTTCTACTTTAGAAGCAGTGGGAGTTGTCAGGATCACGGTGTGTGGACCTGTCCACGTGAAAGTCAGTCCTTGGTTGATGTAATGCTGGAAGCTCCTCTTGGACAGTCTTTGAACAGTTTTCTGAGTAAGCTGTAAATCCTGCAAGTACTTAGGGAAAGGGTGGTTACATTTCTACACTTTGCAGCTAGAGTTTAAGTCCTAGTGACCACTGCTTCTAGCTGGAATTAGCAGCAGGTGCCAGCCTACAATAGGCATGGGGATTGAGACAAAGAAATAAAGGAGATGCTATACATTAAATAAAGTAACAAAATTAGACTGTCAATACCCACAGTAGAGATCTTTGAGGGATAAATAAAACTCAAATATTCAGGCAAGACATAGTACATGGGGATGGCCCTTGTATTTACAAGAAATGAGGTTAGTTTATCACTACTTGGAATAAATACCTTAGGCTCGTGAACAATGTCCTTGGGCCTTCAGTGGCAATTCCCAGCATGCTGGGCAAGGTCAGGTCACAGGTAGCTGGAGCAGGGCTAGAAGAGGCTGAACCCTCCCTCCATGGAGCAAGGGGGCAGCTTACCTTCTCGTGTCCCTCTTTCACAGCACAGACGTGTAAACCGGTGGGGCTGGGAAGCCTGGCAGGCTTCAGTTCAATGACCTTTCTTTCCACTCTGGAGCAGGGCCTGGATGGAATTCTATGAAGCCCTTTAGGGAGCTGGAGCCTTTAAGAGCGTATGCCAAAAGCTGGTATTTCCTGACTTCTTTTGGGCCTTATTTGCCTTTTCTATTACTTCCTTGGCCATTATAGACCTTAAAAGCCATGCTCAGAAGATCTCACTGAGGGGCTTGACTAAGAGAGTAAAATTGGGAATCCAGTTTCTACAGAAGCCTATTAGACCAAGGAAAGAAAGGATTTGATTCATGGTGGTAGGTGGTTGGAGACTGTGGAGGGTCTGAGTTCGATCTAGGGTGAGACCTCAGGTGGTGGGGGTTAAGACAATGCCCAGTTATACTACGGACTAAGAGTGAAGTTGAGCCTTAACAGAGAAGACATGATATCCCTTCATGGCAAGGAAGTTAAGAAGGGTGAAGATGTGTCTTCTTGAGGCAGGCAGGGAGGGGCTGTAGAGGAGGAGTTTATTTACATATTGTAAGAGAGTACTAGCTTTGAGATTGCATGCTGCTAAATCCTGAGCAAGTGCCTGCTCAAACAGGTGTGGGCTGTTTTTGAACCCCTGGGGTAAGACAGTCCATGTAAGTTGCTGGGCTGCTTTAGTGTCTGGATCAGTCCAGGAAAAGGTAAACAGAAAGTAAGAGTCAGGGTGTAGAGGAATGGTAAAGAAGGCATTCTTGAGGTCTAGGACCATGAAGTGAGTGATGTTTGAGGGAATGTGTGGCAGTAACTTGTAGAGATTAGGGACTACTGGATGGAGGAGAACTACCATCTCATTGATTAGGTGTTAGTCTTATATGAGGTGATAAGCCCCTGAAGGTTTTCAAACAGGAAGGATGGGGGTATTGCAGGGAGAGTCTATGGGGATGGGTAAGCCTTGATTTAAGAGTTGGGTAATTATTGGTTTAAGGCCTTAGAAACAGACACAGTTACACATTAAACAAAGACTTTACATACAAATTATTAATTAAGGAATTTAAATGAGTGTGCTTTATTTGTTTCAATTCAAATTATACTAAAGATATTTTTCTGACAGAGATGAGACAGATTACTCACACAGCTCAATAGACAACTCTGCTTTTTTAAGCTTTTAGGGGTGGCAGGGAGTTGTCAGCATAGAGGGGAGGAAGAGAGGAAGCAGATGGATGGACAATGTGAGCAGCTGCATGGAAAAGAAGGAGAGTCAGAATCCTCAGAAGGAGGAGGAGGAGATTAAAGTGCTGGTGGTGGTGCCACGTGGTCAGAGGAGTCAAAAGATTTAGAGCTCTGAGGAGAGGGGAGAGGACAAGGGTTAGAGGAGGGGGAAGGATGGGTCAAAGAAGAAAAGACAGAGCCGCCCATCTGTAAGGAGGGAGGAGGAGTTTAAGAACACAGTGGAGAAGGGAGGGGCCCCTGGCCAGCAGGGGAAGAGAAAAAAAAAATGGTATTTGCAGGTGAATGAGAAACAGGATTTTGCGAAGGGAGGGGGCTTTCTGGAGGGAAGAGACTCAAGTGGAAGAGATTTGCAGAGGGACCAGAGAGGGGTCCCGAGAGAGGGGTGTGCCTGGGGGTCAGGCAGGTGGGGGAGAGAGTTGGGAGTCCGCAGAGAAGAAAAGATTAGGAGCGGAGGTTTTAGGTGAGGTTTCTCTGGCCAAAAACAGCCTGCATGTAGAACAAGCAGCACAGAAATTACAGACAGGAGCGAAGGGCAAAGAAAGCCTGCACGTAAGGAATTTTTGATGCCCTCCCCGTCCGGTGGCAGAAATTGTCAAGATCTCTTAGGATATTGTAAGGGTAGTAGAAAGCAACCTGGTTAGGCACCTAGACTTTCGATGAAGTCCATAGAAGCAGGCTGCTCAGAGTAGAAAACTCCCAAACTGTGAACCTCAGAGAGTAGGGTGAGTCCCGAAGGAGTAGAAGAGTCCCAAAGGAGTAGAGGAGTAGTCTCTGAGGCCTGAGATTGGGAGGAGCCCATGTTCCGAGGGGAGCCTGGCTGGACGGTTTGGACTGAGAGGAGCCCACAGTAGAGGAGACTGCTGAGAGAAGGGGGCATCCCTGCCTTCAGTCACAGTTCCGAGAGGAGAAAATCTCTGTAGAAAGAGAGTCTCAGACAGGAGGTCATCACCCCAAGGCTGAGATCCCGGCACGTAGGAGAGGGGCCTGGCTAGGCGCGCCTAGACTTTTGTAGAAGTCCGTAAAGGAGTAGAGGCAGACCACTCATAGATATGGGGTCCAAAGTCAAAACCGTCTGACCAGGAAGGGGT
This sequence comes from Saccopteryx leptura, assembly GCF_036850995.1. NCBI lineage: Eukaryota > Metazoa > Chordata > Mammalia > Chiroptera > Emballonuridae > Saccopteryx > Saccopteryx leptura. The sequence continues at coordinate 89,155,316 of NC_089505.1, read as the reverse complement.
GTTTTTAGAGAGAAATTTGGAGGCCAACCAGGGAAGGGGGAAGGAGAAACTCCTTACCTTTCTGGTCCAGCAGGGGTTTGGGACAGGGACAGATCATTGGCCAATCAACCTACAATTACACGTCCAAACAGAATCAGGGAGTAAGCCTGGGACGAGCTGCCGCTGCCCATTGCTTGGATGGTTGTAAGTTTGGATGGCAAAGAGGGATCGTCCAGGCAGTTAGTACCCTGTCCCAGGTTTCAGCACCAGATGTAAGAATGAGACGGCACTCGAACACCAGGTGTGCAGGCTTTATTAGAGGAGAAAGACCTGCCGGGGCACTTCTCCAAAAGAAGGGCACCAGTACTAACTAGGGGGACGAATTTTATAGGGTAAGGGAGAGTCTCGAGCAAGTGGGTGTTGAATCAAAAGTCCTGGTATGTCCAGAATGCTCCTCCTTGGGGCGGCTGACCAGCTTCTTGGAATTCCTCTGCCTCAGGGGTGATAGTGCAGTAAGTAAGGGTGAGGTCTGACAGCTAAGTGGAACATCAAAAGGGCAGTTGAAATTCATGTATCTATCATTTATAAGATATTTTACATTACTTTTCTTGTACCCAGTCTTGAAAATCCAGCGTTGATTTTCCAGGTGACGAGGCACCCCAGCGCTGTGCGGGGCACGCTGTGCACATTTCATATCTCTAATCCGTAAAACAACCCTGAATGGTAGGGTTATTTTTGGATCCACAAAACAGAGGAGCAAACTGAGGCTCGGAGGTATTAAGTATCTTTCTCAGGTGACACAGAGGTGTCAGTGGCATCCGGGACGTTGTGGATACTGTAGTCACCCCAAGTCCCCTCTTGGCATCGGGTGCCCCTCCTTCACCTGCTGACTCAGGGGTGCGAAGGCCCGGTCCTCGTGTCCGGACTTGGGGCCAGACCCTTCCTGCAGGATGAGCCTTGGTGGCAGCCACGTTGGAGTTACCTTCTCCTTGTGCCCAGTCCTGCCCTCCTCACTGGCCTTGGGGCATCTCTCCCCAGAGCCTGGCCAGGCCACCTCTGCTCTGTCTTCCTGGGAACCCGGGCCTCATCCCCCAAAGCCCTGCTCGGAAGCTGTCCCCCCTTCACAGGGCAGGCCTCTACAGTTCGCATGGCTGGGTCTCCCTCTCAGGCTGGGGAACAGCAGACCGGGGAGGTTCTCACGTGGAAACTGCTCACCCACCCGAAGAGGGGCGGTGCCCTGCATAACTGACACCCACCCATGGGGTCTCCAGAAGCTAAATAATATGAGCTCATTAAGAAAACATCCAGCCTGACCTGTGGTGGCACAGTGGGATAAAGCGTCGACCTGGAATTCTGAGGTCGCCTGTTCGATACCCTGGGCTTGCCTGGTCAAGGCACATATGGGAGTTGATGCTTCCTGCTCCTCCCTTTTCTCTCTCTCTCTCTCTCTCTCTCTCTCTCTCTCTCTCTCTCTCTCTCCTCTCTGAAAATTGAATAAATAAAATTTTTTAAAAAAGAAAAGAAAAGAAAAGATCCAGAGGGGAAGTTACCTGCATTTTTGAAAGACAGGCACACAACAATCAACTGGAAAACATTCCGATGGGATGGTTCACAAGAGGTCACCAAGTTAATAAAATGTGTCTTTAAAAGGCTCACTGAAAGGTGAAGAATCTTCCAGAGACCTTAGTCACCCTGGATCTTTGTGTCACTTTCAATCAGCTCTACCTCAGAGACTGCAATAGCAAAATTCTTAGGTTGGTCACCCGGGAGTCACCCCTGACCCAGTCACTGGTCGACTGCAGCCTCCTGTGTTGGCACTGCCAGTGCCCTGGAGCCTGAGCTCACCCAAGCGGCCCCAAGTCCCTGCAGAAGCTAACCCAGGGGAAGAGACATCATAGTCTTCAGGGATGAGGCAGTTAATTAACCAAACCCCCCTTAGGCACTGAATTTGAACTTTCTGTTCAGCTTTATTCTGCAGCGACTATGCGGTTAATGCCCGGGTCCCTCTGGTTAAATTACGCAAGGCTTTTTCTAAATTACCAAAGGAACTTTTGAAGACATGGCCTGCCCTTCCTTAACACCCCAGAGGGAAGACAAAGCAAAAACAGCCTAGATGAAATGGAGGCCTGGGGCAACCAGAACAGCAAGGAAACTAATGCGGGCCAGGAAATGGCTCAGGGCCAGAGTGGACCCTCCCAGCCCACCAGGAGGGCCACCTGGCTTGTGGCTCAGAACCCAGTGGGGCAGGGTGAGGAAGTGAAGATGAAATCCCAGCTGGACCTAACCACCTGCTGTTGGCTGTGGCCACCACCTTTCCACTGCCCACCCCAGCCTCCCTCTCCCTGGCCATTCCCCTTCTGGAACCTTCCCCAGGGGCACACAGACTGTCAGCCCCCCTCCTGCCCTGGCCACCCCTTATTATACCTGACCTGAGTCCCAGCCACCGGCAAATGTGCGTGGGCCTCAAAAATGTACAAAACAAGTAATACATGCTTGTTGTAAAAAGCAAAATGAAATGAAATAATAAAATATCCAAATAGTAAATCCTTTCATTTCCCTTCCTCCCTTAGCCGATCCCCAGAGGCAGCTGCTGTTGACCATGCAGTTGTGTGTCCTCCTAGCCAGTCCATGGACACACGGACACATGCACACATGCATGCACGCACATGCGCGCACACAGTCGGCTTCATATTACCTGTGTGGCTGGGAGATTCTGGTCTGGCATGTCTCTACTCCATCTCTTCACACCTGATAGTGCTGCCTCCCCCTGGTCAAGTGGACAGCAAGGTCAAGTTCCCAAAGCTGCCAGCCGCCCCTCCTCAAGGACAGGTGAGCACATTCAGTTTCCCACCGGTACAATCATCTGGTTGCCTTCTCTGTTCCCTCCATTGGCCTGGAGAATGTTACAGCACACACACAAGCCCTTACTGCATTCATTCAACAAGACATACATTTATAACCAACAAAGCCTGTCCTCACTGAGCACTGAACGTCTCTAATGGGAGAAGCCAGCCTCCAAAACAGAGTAGCCTTGGACATTATCACTGCCTCCCAAGGAACCACCTGTGCCTTTATTCAAACAGAACGCTGTGTGTTCAGACCTCATGGGTCTGCTAATGTATCATCTTTATTAAGTCACATGAGGACACAAGGGAACTTAGTATATTGGTGGTTTGGATCACAGTCCTCTTGATGAAAAGTTGTCACTAATTTGGGGGAATTTACTGTCTTAACCCATGTTTTCTCCTGCACGTGCCTGTTTGTTGCTCTGACATCTGTCCCCAATGCAGCCAAAGAGCTGCCCAATGAGCCAGCTCCTTGCTAATGAAACCCCTTGCCAATCGCTCAGGACACACTGTGTAAGAGGGGGCATGTGAGATTGTAAGAACTGGTCACGGGGCGAGGGTGGACTATAAGGGAAGGCCATCATGAAGACATGGCCGCTGGTTTGACCCTCGAGTGATCCAAGGTTCCCCACCAGTTCCCCTGTGCTTGGAAAATGCACTCTGCTACCTTCCCCACTCCTAGAGCTGCCCAAGGGTCCTGTGGACAGAAAGGTGGTGAGAGACCCTCTGCACTGGGTGTGTGTCACTGCACCCAGTCAGGGCCTCCATATAAACCTAAGGTTCTGGCAGCAGGTGTGGAAAACTATTCATGTGGCTGCCCAGACAAGCCTCGGAAGTAAGTTCCCTTGCATAGTAAACCTGTCACCGACCCATCTGGAGTGGTCTGCCATATCTTTGGTCTCTCTCCCTGCCCTCCACAGATGGTGGCTGGTTTCAGATCATACCTGAGAAGCTGGGAGATGGTTGCTACCCAACAGGTAATGAACAGGAACAGATTGATGTTCCTGTCTCTTTCCCTCTCTCCCTTCTGTGGGAGACTACAAGTAGCAAAGCTCTTGCAGTTCAAGGATTAGCAAAAGGCTAAGTCTCTCCCCCCACTCCTCCATATTGGCAATGAAGCTGAGTATTTGCACTCATCCCAACCCCCCACCTCACTTGCTTAGTTAGGTTGCTAAAGGCTAAGTTTTTCCCCATACCTCCATGTTAGCTGTGATACTAGATTGTTTGTACTCTTCCTATCCTCCATGTCTCTCAGAGAGACTAGAGGCAGTTTCCTTTTTATTCTTTGTTTCATGAAGTTAAAATGTTATGTATGGTGGGGGTTTTATGCACTTGGGAGAATTCTTAGATTGCCTTGGAAATCTGACTGTTTTAATGATCTATTTGATTTGTTAATGACTTCACTCTGCCCTATAAATAAAGCAGGTAGGGGGATGGAAGCTCGCTTTTGCACGCTATCTTCTGTGTGGCAGAGAGTCCTCCTGAGCCCATCCTATTTCCCTTTAAGCCTATTTTCTTAATTCCGTGCCGTTCCCACTCAGGACCTGGAATTACTAGCCACGCTGGTTCGCAGCATCCTTCCTCTCTCTCTAAAATCAGTCAATCAATAAATTTTTTTTAACTGCAGCAAGAATTTAGGGGCAGATGGCTCACTTGCAACAAGTCAAGTAAGCAGAACAAGGGAGCAGGGAGGGTAAGGCCAGTTAAGAAAAATACTTCTGCGACCATGCCTTATTTCTCCCAAAATACATAAATAAACACACACTCCGGCGTGTATTCCTACTTCCCCCTTTTCTACCTAAAAGCGAGCATACTAGACACCTCGCTATGCCCCTTGTTTTGTCCACTGGACAGCACATCCTGGCTATCACTCCACAGACACGCCCTGTGTGAATCCCCAGTTGCCCCTGGGGGAGAGGCAGGCGGGCCATTCACTGTGTGTCTGGAGATGCCGGGAGGGCCCCCCTGGAGATGTAAAATCAGACCAGTGAGCACACTCAGGGTGCGAGTGTAGAGACAGAAGCGGTCTGGGGATGGCGTCTGGGGTCACGCCATTGACACAGTGTATTTTTTAAAGATTTGTTCTAGGAACTGGCATACATTCAGGTAGGGATGATGGTGTATGAGCTTCCTGATGCTCATCACGCAGCGTCAGCCATTATCAATGTGTCCCAACTTTGTTTTGTCTCCCCTTACATGCTCCTTTTTCTTTGGGGGATAGTTTTAAATAAATCCAGAGCCATTTCGCCCTTCAATGCACCATTATACATCTCTAACTGACAAGGCCTTTAAAAAACAAAACAAAACCCATAACCTTAAGCATTGTATGAGTTTCCTATGGCTGCCTTACCACCAACTCAGTGGCTTAAAACCATGTGTATTTATTTTCATACAGTTCTGGAGGTCAGCAATCCAGAACGGGTCTAAAATCCAGGTGTCAGGGTTGCATTCCTTCTACAGTCTCGGGAGGAGAATCCTTGTCCTTGTCTTTTCAGGCTTCTAGAAATCTCTGACAGCCCTTGGTTTATGGCCCTGAATCACTGTACCCTCTGGAGTATAATCGTCTCTGCTTTTGACCCTCCCGTCTCCCTTTTATAAGGACTCTTATCATTCATTGTACTGGACCCACCTGGATAATCCAAGACAATTGCCCTATCGCCAAGGTCCTTAACTGAGTCACGCCTTCAGGGTCCTTAGCTGAGTCACACTCGCAAAGTCCCTTCCACCCTGTAACATAATCCAGGCTGTGGATCAGGATGTGGCATATCTTTGGGGGCCATTACTCAGCCTGGCAGAACCACCATGCCACGCTCACAATAAACAAAACTTACAGAAGTCCTCTAATACCATATCATACCAAGTCTGTACTTAAATTCCTCTGGGTTTTTTGTTGTTGTTGTTGTTCAAAAGTGGTGTGTTTTTTAAATATATATTTAGTTTATTTAGGTCTGGATCCAAACAGGTCCACGTTGCAATAGGCTGTTACATCCCTCCATCCCTTACCTCTCCATTTTCCTATACCGGTTGCTCCTTCCTTCTTTGCTTCTTTCCTTCTTTCCTTCCTTCCTTCCTTCCTTCCTTCCTTCCTTCCTTCCTTCCTTCCTTCCTTCCTCCCTCCCTCCCTCCCTCCCTCCCTCTTTCCCTCCCTCCTTTCCTTCCTTCCTTTTTCTTTTTGTTCGACTAGGATTTGCAGGAGAGACTGGGTCATTTGTCCTGTGGAATGTGTGGATCGCCTCCCCGTGGGGTGATTTTCCTTGCTCCTCTATCTCCTGTGAAAGGGCAGCTAAAAATCCAGGTGTAGTTTTTTAGGCAAGAATCCTTGCTCCTCAGTACTTCCTGTCTCATCAGGTCGTGAGGACCTGCCTGCAGGTCCTGGTACAATAATGTGAAGGAACAGCCCTGTCGACACCTCAAGCTCAGATAGCCAGCCTCCAAAACTCTGAGAAAACACCTTCCTGCTGTATACGTCTCTGGCGGTACTTTGTTGAGACAACCCTAGCAAGCTTACACACTTAGGAATTTCTCTTCTCTTCCTAGCTTGCTAAGCATTCTTACTATAATGATCATTGACTTCTCTCAAATGCTTTACCCCTGCCTATTGAGATCATCATATAGCTTCCCCCCGCCTTAAACTATATATGTTCTAGATTATACTCAGCTATTAGCTTTTCAAATACTGCCTCTCCCTTTTCTATCTTTTGCTGTAGCTCTAACTAAATCTATGTTAGACTTTGTCCTTTGCTCCTTTGTGCTTCTTAGCCTCTCATAGTTTCTCGGTGTCTCTGGGCTGAATTCTGATTAACACTTTCAACTCTTGTCCTTCTGGTGACCACTTCTATCTTCAATTTTGTGTAACAATCTGCTTTTCCATTGATTTGCTTTCATTTTTTAAAAGCTCTCTTTGGTTCCTTTAAAAATATGCCTGGTCATTTTTTTTTTTTTTTTTTGGAAGTCTCTTCTTCATATTCTTTTTTTTTTTTTTGAAATCTTTTTTTTTTTTTTTTTTTTTGTATTTTTCTGAAGCTAGAAACGGGGAGAGACAGTCATACAGACTCCCGCATGCGCCCGACCGGGATCCACCCAGCACGCCCACCAGGGGCGACGCTCTGCCCACCAGGGGGCGATGCTCTGCCCCTCCGGGGGGTCTCTCTGTTGCGACCAGAGCCACTCTAGCGCCTGGGGCAGAGGCCAAGGAGCCATCCCCAGCGCCTGGGCCATCTTTGCTCCAATGGAGCCTTGGCTGCAGGAGGGGAAGAGAGAGACAGAGAGGAAGGAGAGAGGGAGGGGTGGAGAAGCAGATGGGCGCTTCTCCTGTGTGCCCTGGCCGGGAATCGAACCCAGGACTTCTGCATGCCCAGGCCAACGCTCTACCACTGAGCCAACTGGCCAGGGCCCATATTCATTTTTTAAAACTCTTTTTAAACTTCATGTATCAGATCGCTCCACCATCAGAAATCATTCGGTGGTCTTGGGCTGCTGGTCCTAGTTTCCACTAATTCTCACTCATGACAGCTTATTTCCCGTGTGTTTGGAAATTGTGTGTCGTGAACCTGTATGAAGTTGAACTCTTCATCTGTAATCCTGAAGGCTAAATTAGGGGGCGCCTTCCTCCAGAGGGGAGTGATAGGTGACACAGCTGCAAAACAGAAAGGCAGTGAATGAAGTGTAATAAAAAACCAGTGGTTCGACCCCACGGCATCAGTAAGTGCCACAGGAGATGAAAAGGGAGATGAGACCTGACATGGACGTTCAAGGTGGTGAAAGAAATGGGTAGTTATGGGATGCGGTCATGTGATGACCTTTTTCTATAAAGGGGGGGAAAAAAAAGACACAGTCACACAGTTATAAGATCGGTTACCAAATACAATCACTTTGGAATCCGTGCAAACTCAGCTGGACAAAGTTAGCCGGGAAAGAGAGCTTTGGGAGGACACATACAAGGAGCACAGTAGCTCCAGAATTTCTGGATAACACAGCAACCGTATTGGAAGAACGCCTAGAATACTTGCATTAAAACTATACTTGTGCCACCTGACCAGGTGGTGGCGCAGTGAAGCGTCGGACTGGGATGTGGAAGGACCCAGGTTCGAGACCCCGAGGTCACCAGCTTGAGCGTGGGCTCATCTAGCTTGAGCAAAGAGCTCACCAGCTTAGACCCAAGGTCGCTGGCTCCAGCAGGGGGTTACTCGGTCTGCTGAAGGCCCGCGGTCAAGGCACATGTGAGAAAGCAATCAATGAACAACTAAGAAGTCACAACGCGCAACAAGAAACTGATGATTGATGCTTCTCATCTCTCTCCGTTCCTGTCTGTCTGTCCCTGTCTATCTCTGCCTCTGTAAAAAAAAACAAACAAAAAAAAACAACAACTATACTTGTGCCTATGTTGACCTGCATCACGTTTGGGGAGCTGTCCTGGTAGGGATGCTGGTGGAGATCGCAGGAGAGCTGTGTCTGACTTGTCGTGATCGGTGGGAGGTGTCTCACACACGTCATGGCACGCAGAGCTCTTGGGAATAGGTCAGACGAATAGGCAAACCAGGAGGGGGGGGTGCTCTCTCCCCTATCTACATCTAAGTATACCCAGAAAGTCTGTGTGCACCTAACCCTGTATATATATATATACATATATATATGTACACTTTTTATTGGGTGAGACCTCAAACTTTTCAAAAAGGGTATGTGATCATCTCCGAAAGGTAAAAAATACCGCTATGGCTAGTAGAGACTCATGTCTTCTTCTTTTCCCCCTTTCGAATCGTCTTCTTTGGGCATAGTTATCATAGATCCTGGCCCATGGCATTGCTCCAGATTAAGCCAGCAGGAGGTTATGATGCTGCTAAAGAGGGAGACCCCACTCTGACTCCCTCTATAACAGGGGTCGGGAACCTATGGCTCACAAGCCAGATGTGGCTCTTTTTTTTTTTTCTGAAGTTGGAAACGGGGAGGCAGTCAGACAGACTCCCGCATGCGCCTGACCAGGATCCACCCAGCATGCCCACCAGGGGGCGATGCTCTGCCCATCCAGGGCATTGCTCTGTTCCTACTGCTCATGTTCATGGTTGCAGGTGGCTGGAGCCAATCACAGCTGTCCTACGGGACAACACCAAATTTTTATTGGATAATGCATAATGTACATGGGTCATTGTGAGGTCAGGAAGTAAACTTCCCTCTTTTTAATCAAATAGTCAGCTAGCTAATTGCAGAAACCCTTTTGACGAAGAAGATGGCTAAAAGAAAAAAAGATGAAGAGTATCATACTTTTTAGCAGGAATAGACAGAGGAATTCACCTTTGTGGAGAGAGCAGGTTAAGCAGTGTGTCTAATATGCAATGATAAAATTGCATCAATGAAATGGTCAAATATAAAGTGGCACTTCAACACATGCCATACTACATTTGCATCAAAATATCCAGCGGGGGACAGCAGGAAGAAAGCATGTCAAGAGCTACTGTGCAGAGTGCAAGCTAGTCAGCAGCAACTCTGTGTTTGGACCCAACAAGGTGACTGGAATTCGGCTAGCTTTGCTGGTACTTTAGGAATTGTGAGAAACGGAAAGCCATTCACAGATGGGGAGTATGCCAAAACATTCATACTTGATGTTGCCAGTGAACTTTTTGATGGCTTTTCGGATAAAGACAAGATAACCAAATGAATAAAAGACATGCCTCTGTCGGCAAGAACTGTTCACGATGTACCATCATGATGGCAAATCAAATTGAGGCAATACAAGTGAAGGACATAAATGTAGCACCATTATTTTCTCTCACTTTGGATGAGTCAACAGACTTAAGCCATTTATCCCAGTTCAGCGTGATTGCAAGGTATGCTGTCAGTGACACACTACATGAGGAAAGTCTTGCTGTTTTGCCTATGAAAGAGACAACAAAAGTGGAGGATTTATTCAAGTCTTTTACTGAGTTCACTAAAGAAAAAAATCTACTGATGGATAAACTTATTTCGGTGTGTACTGATGGTGCTCCGTGCATGGTGGGGAAAAACAGGATTCATAGAGCTTCTTCATAACATGAAAAGAGACCCACCCTAAGTTTTCACTGCATCCTACATCAGGAGGCGCTTTGTGCTCAGATGTGTGGCAAGCAGCTTGGTGAGGTGATGTCGCTGGTCATTCGGGTGGTCAACTTTATTGTTGCCCGAGCTTTAAATGATCGCCACTTTAAAACACTGCTGGATGAAGTTGGGAATAATTATCCTGGTCTGCTTCTGCACAGCAATGTGCGTTGGTTGTCAAGAGGGAAGGTGCTCAGCCGTTTCGTGGCTTGTCTGAGCGAAATCCGGACTTTTCTTGAAATGAAAAGCATCGAGCATCCTGAGTTAGCTAACACTGAGTGGCTCCTGAAGTTCTACTATCTCATGGACATGACTGAACATCTGAACCAGCTCAATGTGAAAATGCAAGGCATTGGAAATACAGTCTTATCCCTTCAACAAGCTGTGTTTGCATTTGAAAACAAGCTGGAACTCTCCGTCGCCAACATTGAAACAGGTCGTTTACTACACTTTGAAAAACTGGGAGAGTTTAAAGATGCATGCATAGCAAGTGACCCTGCTCAACATCTTGATCTCCAGCAGCTAGCAGGCTTCACATCTAATCTCCTGCAGTCATTCAAAGTGCACTTTGGAGAATTTCATGAGCGCACTCGTCTTTTTAAGTTCATCACCCATCCACACGAGTGTGCAGTGGACAGCGTCGACCTGAGTTACATCCCCGGTGTCTCTGTCAGAGATTTTGAGCTACAAGCTGCTGACATGAAGGCCTCAGACATGTGGGTGAATAAGTTCAAGTCACTGAATGAAGATATGGAAAGACTTGCATGACAGCAAGCAGAGTTGGCGAGCAAACACAAGTGGGGAGAAATGAAAAATCTTCAACCTATGGACCAACTGATTGTCAAAATTTGGAACGTGCTTCCCATCACATACCACACACTGCAGCGTGTGAGTATTGCTGTACTGACAATGTTTGGCTCTACGTATGCATGTGAGCAATCTTTCTCACATCTAAACAACGTTAAGACCAACCTATGATCACGTTTAACGGATGGAAGTCTCAACGCCTGCATGAAGCTTAACCTCACCACGTATCAACCAGACTACAAAGCCATCAGCAAAACCATGCAGCACCAGAAGTCGCATTAATGGTAAGAAGTACTTTATTCATCATTGGTTAGCAACAGCATAACAACGTTATTAAAAAGCATTCAGAGACTTATTGTACTTTAAAAGTGTTGGTCTTACATAAAATGCACACATTTACTTGTATTTAGTGTTAAACATATTGTATAGATGGCTCTCATGGAATTACATTTTAAAATATGTGGCGTTCATGACTCTCTCAGCCAAAAGGGTTCCCTACCCCTGCTCTATAAGATGCTGAGCTGGGCTCCTGACTTAGTTTCTCTGGGGAATAAAATGCCAGTATCAAAGATGTTGGTGTACCCTCGTACCCTGTATGTGCCCTAGACTCAATGGCATGCAAACGAGCACCTGCCTGGCAGCCTCGAAGAGCTCTGCAGGAAATGTCTGGGAGCCTAGACAACTGCGACTGCACAAGGGGCCCCTGGCCTCCTGTCTCCAAGGACATCTCCCGAGAAGCAGGAAGGGGAGGGCAGAAAATAAGCGGGTCCTTCTGCCAATGCCGACAGATCAACAGCTCACATTACAGAGTCCCTGGGCTCAAAATGGGAAGCTCTGCTGAACTAAGGTCAGAAAATACAGCGCTGTTTCACAGAATTTACCAAAATTCGTTTCATCCAGTGCTATAGACGAACAAAGACAAAGTGACACAGGGTGCCCTCTGCAGCAATGGCGTTTAATGTTTCGGGGCCACAGACCCCTTCGGGAACTTCAGGGAGAAGCCCTCGCCCTCGCCCTCGCCCTCGCCCTCGCCCTCGCCGCAGCAAATGTGCACAGACACACCTCCTCGGCATACCTCGGACCTGACAGCTCGTTCACGGACTGCTGCCCAGATTAAGAAACTGTGCTTCTCAGTCAACAGGACCAAGTGTAGAAACTCTTCTGATGGCTGGGGTTCATATCTGTGCATCTGGCAGGAACCCAAGGACACCACTGGGAAGGGACCAAGAGAGGGCACCGGCCATAGACGGTCCCTCTCCTGACGGGAGTTTGGGCATTAGTGAGGCCTGGGACAGTGTCCAAATGGGGCAGACTTCAGTTGGAAAGTAACAGAAGCATCTTTGTCTTTCCTGGATACAAAATCTAATTGTGATGAAGGAAGGAACAGGCAGAAGCCCAGGATGTTAATGCTTAACCTTGGGGGGGGGGGGTTCTTTTTATTATTATTTTTTAATCGCAAGGCTTTGTGAAGGATCTTAACGATGTTCTAAACATCTCCAAAGGATTTAAAGGTAATTAATTTTAATTCACTTTAAATATCTATACACACCATGACCCTTTGAGAGGGAGCAACTGCAGGCTCCAGTGGTAGGAATCATGTGTCATCTTGCAAATGGCTCCTTCTACTTTTCTCTTAAATTAAGCTACACCAGCCTCCTTGGAACATTCTCTCTGTAGCCATCGTATTCATTTCTGGAGCTACAAAGATTAAATTTATACCCTTTGCTGCATAATAATCTTCCAATAATTTGAGTTCGGCTCTCAAGTGCCCTGAAGTCTGCTCTCCTCTGGGGGTGAGGGGTATGGTCCTGGGCCCCACCCTCTGCCTCCTTAGAAGGCCCTAAGTGGGCTCCTTACTCAGAACTGAGCATCCTTCCTCAGAGCCCAGCCTTCGCGTGGGGCAGGAGTTATCTGTTAATGTGCGTAAGTACTAGCTGCTACATTACCCTGAGCCTGGAATTAGGGTGAGATGATTTTTTATTTGTTTGTTTAAAAACTGAGACCCTGGCCGATTTGCTCAGTGGTAGAGCCTCGGCCCGGCATGTGGATGTCCCGGTTTCGATTCCTGGCCAGGGCACCCTGGAGAGGTGCCCATTTGCTTCTCCACCCCAACCCCTCTCACTTCTCTCTCTCTCTAATATATATAATATATATATGTATGTATGTATGTGTGTGTATGTATATATCTTCTCCTTCCCTCCTGCAGCCATGGCTCAATAGAGTGAGTTGGCCCTGGGTGCTAAGGATGGTTCCATGGCCTCACCACAGGTGCTAAGAAGAACTCAGTTGCTGAGCAACAGAGCAGCAGCCCCAGATGGACACAGCATCGCCCCCTAGTGGACGTACCAGGTGGATCCTGGCCTGGCACATCAATCAATAAAAATAAAATAAAATACAATTTGAGTAAAAGTTAAAAACATAGATCTAGGCCTAAGGAGATATTTGAGAGAGGGAGAGAGAGAACGTGGATACAGAGACACAAAGACATAGAGGGAAAGAGCTAGGTGATGACAGTTTGAAGCGATACTTCCACAGCCACAGCCCCCCAGCAACCACCAGAAACAGGAGAGGTAAGCGACAGATGCTCCCTCCGCCCCAAAAGGAACCAACACTGCTGGCACCTCAGTCTTAGACTTCTGGACTCCAGACTGTGAGAGAATATGTTCCTGTCACTTTAAGTGACCCAGGGTGCAGTACTTGGCTACAGCAGCCCTACGGAACTAATGCAGAGGCTGTCTTGGCTGTGCTGGCCTCCACCAGGTCCCCATCTGAAAGCACCACACGAGAGACTGCAGGGAGAACTGCCAGCTGAGTCCTAGTCAACCCAAGAGTGCAGGGAGTGGCTGTCGGTTTCAAGCCACTGCGTTGTGGGATGGCTCGTTATGTGGCCCCAGACATCTGGAGCACGCTCGCTACTCTTTCTTCAGCGGCAGCTAAAGGGATCCTTCAAAACCAGACGTCAGAGCATTCCACTCCTCTGCTCAAATCCCACCATTAGGCCCTGGCAGGGTAGCTCAGTGGATAAAGGGTTGTCCCCATGCAGCAAGGTCAATGGTTCGATCCCCGGTCAGGGCATATATGAGAAGCAATCAATGAGTGCACCACTGTGTAAATGGAACAACCATGTGGAACAATGAATTGATGCTTCTCTCTATATATTCCCCTTCCACTCACCCTCTCTCTCAAATCAATGGAAAAATTAAAAAACACCATCATCATCTCCTCTCACCAGGTAAAACCCACTGTCCTTTGCAATGCCCATGAGATTGGGGGGGGGGGTTCCTCTGCCATGGCATCAGGTCTGGCACTGTCCCCAGCCTCCAACTCAGGCACACTGGTCTCTCCCAGTTCCTCAGACATGAGGTCCCCTCTGATTGGAACGCTCTTCCCAGTAACTCGCTTCCTCCACTCTATTGAAATATCCCCTCTGTACGTGCCACGTGTATATTTATGCATTTTTAAATGTCTGCCTTCCTCCTCCTACCCCATTAAAAGGTAGTTTCCTTGAAGTCAAGGCTTTTGTATTGTTTTGTCTTCCCCTTGCTATCCCGGGTCCCGGCACGTAGTTGGGGCTCATAGACAGGCATTGCAGTGAAGATCTAAATCACTGTTTTCCCGTCAGAGACTCTGTCTTTCCCTTCTCACTGCGTCGGACTTGGGCCTTCATCCCGAAAGGGCGAGCAAAGTTTGTGGGGCTCTTTCAGGCCACAGAGCACAAGGCACATGGCTCCTCCGCTCCTGGGGCTCTGGGAGGACCCGCGGGAAAGCCGTGTGGCAGTTGTCGAAGTGGCTGGACGGCAGGCCCCTGAGAACGAAAATGTCTCCCACAACAGCTCTGCTGCCCTGTCACTACGTCTCCCTACACTGTTTCCCACCACCTCTCGGAGTCGGTTTTCTCATGGACTTTCCAGCCTCATGGCTTCTCTTACAGCTCACTCCACATGTCTCTACATCTGCAGTTTCTAGCCTCGGTCACTCTCTTTGTAGATCCTGAATCCACAATTCCCAAGGGAGAGGCTCCAAGAGGCTGGCTGGTCCCCCACAGTCCTCTGTGACATGCTCCCACTGGGCAGAGTGCTCAGGACAGGCCCTCACTGGCCACCCCTGGTGCTAATCCTGAGTCCAGACAGGTGGAGGCCTGCCCATGGTGAGAAATCCTTCGGGGGCGGGGGGGAGGGGGGGCTGTGGGTGTGGCCGGCACCCAGAAGGCCCTCAAAAGGAGGAACTTGGTCAGTCAGCTATCGCCTTGCTTGGTCTGTCTGGTGCAAATCCTGAGTCAGCCACACACCAGCGCAGCTGTCCCTCCTGGCTGTGACAACCTGTGAGATTTTAGCAGCATGTCCTCATTACTCTCATCAAGGAGCGAGCCTTCAGTTTGAGACCAGCCCCTTAGGAGACCCCCTCAGCCAGTTATATTATAAATCTATCCCGTGTGCATTGCTCTTCCAGCCACAGGAATATCCCGAGAGCCTCTGGCGAATGCTAGGCTGAAATCCATTCTCCCCTCAGCGTTCTCCCGTCTGTTGAGAAACAAACAAACAAAAAGAAACCCCAAGATTAGTCAGGGAATTCCAATGCAGGGGGGCCAGGAAACTCGCTTCAAGAAAACTATAAGGAGTGTGGGCAAAATTAAGAGGGAGTTCCTACTCTTTCTTCTATGAAATGCCAGGAAATACCATCGCAAGTGTGGCATTGGCAACATTTTGTAATTGGAATTTAAATTCTGATACAATGTAACTGCAGCTCTGGAGCTGCTTTCTCCTCCCAGCTATGAAGTTGTTCTAGAGCAGTGGTTCTCAACCTTTCTAATGCCGTGACCCTGCAATACAGTTCCTCATGTTGCGGTGATCCCAAACCAAAAAATAATTTTGGTGGCTACTTCATAACTGTAATTTTGCTACAGTTATGATTCGGAATGTAAATACCTGATATGCATTATGTATTCTCATTGCTACAAATCAAACATAATTTAAACATAGTGATTAATCACAAAAACAATATTTAATTATATATTGAGAAATATTTATTACTAATGGACCTCCTTACCTAGTGTATTGGGGCTACCATTCCATAAATAGCTGCTTAACTAATGGATCTGTTTTTTCCAGATTAGTGGCAAGTTTTCTATATAGAACAGTGTGAACTACGTCATAGGATACACTGCAGTTTCTGCACAGCGTGGTATCTTTCAGGGCTCTTTCACACTATAAAGCAGCGGTTTCTGCGGTGGAATCCACATCTCATTTACTTCAATGGGAGACCCGTGGATTCCGCAGAAGAGAGATCCCCTGTACAGCAGAAATGCAGTTCCAACACATTTCTTCCTCTCCTATTCAAGTCAATGGGAGGCCACAGCAGATTCCGCTCAAATATAGAGCATGTTGCCTAATTTTTTTCACGCTAGAACTTTTCCTAGAGCAGAAAAATTCCAAAGGTGGAATCCGCCACCCCCAATAGACTGAAAGAGGCCTCACACTGAGGAATCTGCTGTGCGGATTCTGCAGTGTAAAAGATCTGCCTCCTATAGAAGTGTATTGGGGGTGGCGGATTCCACCTTTGGAATTTTTCTGCTCTAGGAAAAGTTCTAGCGTGAAAAAAATTAGGCAACATGCTCTATATTTGAGCGGAATCTGCTGCGGCCTCCCATTGACTTGAATAGGAGAGGAAGAAATGTATCGGAAACTGTCATTTCTCCACCTCTTATTGAAATCAAAAGGAGGCTGCGGGCCCTGGTCGGTTGGCTCAGTGGTAGAGCGTCGGCCTGGCGTGCAGAAGTCCCAGGTTCAATTCTCAGCCAGGGCACACAGGAGAAGCGCCCATCTGCTTCTCTACCCCTCCCCCTCTCCTTCCTCTCTGTCTCTCTCTTCCCCTCCTGCAGCCAAGGCTCCATTGGAGCAAAGATGGCCCGGGCGCTGGGGATGGCTCTATGGCCTCTGCCTCAGGCGCTAGAATGGCTCTGGTCGCAATAGAGCGACGCCCTGGATGGGCAGAGCATCGCCCCCTGGTGGGCATGCCGGGTGGATCCCTGTCGGGCGCATGCGGGAGTCTGTCTGACTGCCTCCCCGTTTCCAGCTTCAGAAAAATACAAAAAAAGGGGGGGGGGCGCTTCCTTCTGAAGGAAGAGCACAGCTCCTACTTTCCCATTTGGAACTCACATTTGAATTTGTCGTCTGACCTCTCTTTCCGGCACAGTAACTGGCATTTTGGAGCAGGCCGGCTGTGGGGGTGTGCGTTTCTCCTGCCTCTAGGAATGCGGCTGGCCTGGCTGGCTCTGTTGGCTGCAAGTTCCCTTGGCCTCCCTTCAAGTGGCAACCCTAAGGACTGTGAGGAGAGAGGGTAGGAGCAGGTAGAGAGGAAAATAAAACAGCTCCAGCTACTGCAGCCGCTGCTTGGAAAGCTTGCTGTCCTGCAGGCCTCCGTTCAGCTTTCAGCAACGATTCCCCAACAGATGACAGCCACCTGGCTGCCACAGCGCTGACCTGCCTCCTGAGGTCGGTATGATCCCACCTGTTGCCAAGACAAAGGACCTGGCGCCCAGAGGATCCGCGCGGAGCTCTTCGACACAAGATGGAGACTCTTCCCTCTGATGTTCTCTTGAGGGCCCAGATCCCCACTGGCCATTGCCTTATTTGCTCCTCTGAGGGGCGCCCTGCCCACTGGGAGTCTGCTCCTTGCTTCCCTGACTCTCTGGGGTTTTTCTTTCTTAATCCCCCTCTTCCTTACTCCCCTCCTAGCAATGACAGTTTAAAAACCATACTGTGTTCCCCCTTCCATTCCCCAAATGTACGCCTTGCCCAATCCCTCCTTCCTAGGGCTGACTCTGTGAAGTCAGCTCTGAAGAAGGCTATCGACAGCAGGGAGCCGTAGCCGGTGCCCTCAAAGCCATCACAGGTAGAATGCTAACTGCAGTTTAGAAAGGGGACAGGTGAGTTTCTTTAAACGAAGGACTTGGAAAAGGTGGTCAACTGAGAATCAATCAAATTTCCAGAAAACACTGAAAGGGAAGAGCTGAATCTGATTTTGTTTTTCCAGACTGGCTCAGAAATCATATACACTGCTGGGAGGAGTGCACAGAGATGCAAATACTTGGGGAAACAAAGCTGAGGAGGCTGAAGATCCATGTCCCAGGAACTCCACATCTAGGTGTCTGTCCTAGATATATGACATAGAGAAACTCTTGCTCAGGAGACATTTGCAACAAAGTTCATAGCAGCATCGTTATTACTAACAAGAAAAAAAAAAAAAAAGAACCAGGAACCAAATGTACATTGACAGGAAAATGTGTGAAATTCACAAATGGCATATTATATAGCACTGAAAATTAACCATCTACAGCTATAGGGGTGGATCTCATGTCAAGTTAAGCAAAAAGTTGTAGCAAAAGGCTACAAATAGTACAATGCCATTTATGGTTCAAAATTATTTAAAAACCATAAATAAAAGCAAGAAAATAAAAAACACAAAATTAAAGATAGTGGCTCCTCTAAGTTCAAAGAAGAATATACAATGGACCTTCAC
Organism: Saccopteryx leptura; assembly: GCF_036850995.1. NCBI lineage: Eukaryota > Metazoa > Chordata > Mammalia > Chiroptera > Emballonuridae > Saccopteryx > Saccopteryx leptura. The sequence continues at coordinate 89,137,098 of NC_089505.1, read as the reverse complement.
AGCATTGCTTTAAGGTAGTGGCAGGTACACAGACCTTCATTTATTGTTCTTTACACCAGCTACATTTCATGTAGTCTTTGGTATATGCAAAATCATGACAAATACACAAAACTTCATGGTCTGTTATGAGAAGGGACCATTCACCTAGATCCTGAGGGCCTTCCTCACTCCTCTGATCTGCTACAGCCACTTACGCAATCCTGATGTCTCCTATCTGGCAAGAAACCTGCTACTTTTCAGCCAACCAGCAGTTTTCAACCAGGGATACACAAACCACAGGTGGATCAGAGGCTGCTGCGGATTCACCTTCTCTCAATCTGGTGTCCACCTGCAATTGTCTCACAGGTGCCACCTGCTGTGCTTCAAGGTGTGGTCTAACAATAGCCTGGGACCCTCACTTCTGCTTCCTGCCTACCAGCAGTGTGAGTGCCATTGGTATGCCCCCTACAATTGCTCAACAGGCATCTTAGTTGGTGTTAATAACCAAATGCCTGTAACAAGGTCAACATCCCTGCACTGGACTGAAGACCAATGTGAACCCCGTGGCCTGTTAACAAAGCCGCTGGTGCCATGGAGACAAGGAGGGCATTTGGCAACCTGTGGATTTAGGAAACAATTTGAGGGCATGGCTACTCATTAATCAACATTTGAGCTACAATTTAAGGTTGAAGTGCTGACTCAGAACGCTGCGCTGTGGCCCCAATATCTTGCAACAGCAGCTGTCTGTGATCATGTTCTACATTTGGTTTGCTGCTAGGAATCACTGGTCTGGCCAGAGAGCAGTTAGAAGAGCCATGTCTTTCTCTCTCCAACCACTTTAATGTCAAATAAAAGATTGTTTTTGAGCCATTTTGGGTCCACACTCTAAAATCGCTCTGAAAATAAGAACTATAAATGTCTGACTTCTGTAGAGACCATTTAGATTTTGTCTGTTGATTTAGATGCTGAGTCATAGGGCTGGCATCTTGGTTTTTAAGCAATCTGAAACATCAGTTTATTGCTGGTGAAATCACAAAGTCTGTTTGAAAAATTCATCTCATTCTGTAGGAAACGTTTTACAATTTCCTTGTTGCTTTTTTCCTGCTGAATTTAATCCTCATGTTCTTGCTTCTGAGTCAATGGAAAATAACTACAGTGGATTCAATACATCTTCACTTTTACTGGGTGCCTTGGAAACCTAATCCAGTTGTAGCCAGGGGGGATGAAAAAAAAAAAGCCAGGAATTAAGGAAGAAGAGTAGCTGTTATAATTATATTCAGATATGCATTTGAATGTCTTGTGTGAGACATTGTGGAAAATATGAAGATGTACGCATTGTTTTAGCCTTCAGGCTTACAGAAATGCAAAAATAACTATACTAGAAAGAGAGTGAAGGCCTCGTACCCTCTTGGAGTGGGGGCGCTGTGCTGCAGAACAGAATTTACATGTGTATTGGTTCTTTCTTGAGGAGAAAGGTAAAATCACTACACTCACACCTGTCTGCTTTTCCTTTGCCAGGCTACCACAGGACTTTGAGAAAACCCCTGCATCCGTGTGAAATCCCAGTCCGAATCATTACATGTGGGGTCCACAGGAAGCCGGGTAGATCTGATCTACCAAGGTGGGGAAAAGAAAACGTCTCCTCTCATGATGCAACATTAACAAGAGCAAGAGAATGAACCAACACCGGGAGGGAGAAGTGCCTGATACACAGGCAGCGCTCATAAAGTATTAGCTGTAATGAAAGGAAAGTGACTTTATTTTCGGCCGTGGGGCCTGATACTCAAGTCTGACCCGCGTACAAGGACAAAAGGACGGGGTCACCTAGGCTGGAGGTCGGTAGCGCAGCGCAGGCGCACGAGGGCCGGGGACGCGGCTCCGTGGTCCACGGCCGCCAAGGTCTTTAGGCCTACGGGGTCTCCGACACCACACTGCGGGGCGGTGGGAGAAAAGGCGGCAGGAAGGGCAGGCAGCGAAGGTCGTCCTCAAGGACGTGGGCCGGACGTGCGGCGCCGGAGCGACGCTGCGTGCGTGCAGGACTCGGAGTACGTGATGGATCCCAGAGCCTTAATGCCGGCCGCGCCACCCGCCCCTCCCCTGGGGTAGCGGCGCCACAGACCCCGCGAGTCCAGGGGCTCCAAGCGGGGGGGGGGGGGTAGGGGGGTAGGATGGGAATAAAGTGGGTCTGGGGCTCGCCCACACCCCCTCGCAGACGCGGGGTAGCCTGAGTCCCTCAGCACCACCACGCCACACCTCCATGGGTTCCCTGACCCACTCCTCCCCACGGCGGCCGAGGCTGAAGGCCCGCCCACTTCCCGGGGGCGCGGACCCGAGTGATAGTGAGCCGGGCCAATGGTGAGGCGGCAAAGAGGGGGCGGAGTGTGGGCGGGGCTCCCGGAGCTGGGCAGGAAGTCCGGGCAGTCCGCTTGGAGACAGGCTCTGGGTACTCGGAGCGCCCACATCTTATAGTTGAGCGCTCGCGTTCCTTGCCTGCCGCACCCAGCTTCTTTCCCCGGCGGCGACCTCCGGCGGCCAGGTAAGGACTCGGGGAAAGACTGCTTACCCGGCGCCCCAGCAGGCGGCGGTGGGTCCTCCTGGGGCTCCTGCCCATCAGACGGCGTGCCCCGGGGTTCGGCGGGGTGGTGGAAGGGCGGGTCGGCGCGTGCCAGGCGGGGGCGCGGCGCCGGCCCTCTCCGGAGGGATTAACCTTTAATTACGGAGTTACGCGGCCACATAACTGTCCTGAGAGGTCAGAAATTGAAACGCCCCTGTCACTGACGACAAGGCGTTGATTGTGAAAGGTTTGGCGGGAGGGACAGTGCATAACCCGGGGTGCTCATTAAGGCCGGGCCCTTCCTGAAATGGAGCATGGGGGCCGGGAGAGGACAGATGCGCCGGGAGCTGCCATTCGCCCTCCCACTCCCCCACCCGCTGCCCTTGCTTCCCGCTGGTGGCCCTCGGCGACTGGGTGTCCAGCCCGTCGCTGCTCCGGAACGAGCGGTGGCTAATGTTAACTAAAGAAGGGGGTGAGGGGCTGCAGCAGAGCTGTTGGATAATTGGGAAGCCCTCCAGGCGACCTCACCCAGCTCCACGAGCCAGCCCCCGACAGTCGGCCCGGATGTGACATAAAAAGGATGTAGTTAAAGAAAGCTGCGGGTTCGCTACTTACCCCGCAACGAGGTCTTCGCCCACGGCGGTGTATTCCGTTAGTTGACTTGCCTCCCGGGCACATGTAGATGCTGACCACGCGGTCCACTCCTGCTGCCCCGAGTCTGGAGTTCAATCCCGTCTGGTCTAAAGCTGTGAAGACTCCTCATAAGACCAATGTTCCTTTCTGCCTGTGCTCCCTGAACTTAAATAATCTTTTTTCCATCCAGTTTTAAGCCAAGTTGAATTTTATTTGCACGTCATGAAATAAGTTAGTTACTTTGTCTTACATCACTAAAATGAAACAAAAAAAATGAGCTCTTACTACTGGATGCTGAGGCGTAGTGTCGTGAAGATGTGTTTAAAACACCAAAACTAAAAATCTGTGTTTAAACAAATTGCATTTTTGTAAGATAGTAGATAAGAACCAGACAAGCTTTTTATCTGGTAATAAAACTCCATTGTTACACAGGCAGCAAAGCCACAGAAGTGACCTCTAAGTATCTAATTTCGAATCTTAAAAAAAAGGAAAAAAAATGATGCCATTTGTTGCTTCAGAACATTCCAGAGAGGCTATTGTAAGGGAGCCCAGCTAGATATAGGCTTCTGAACACTAATTTAGTTTCATCCACACTTCAGTCCTTCAAGCAGTTTGATTTCTTCCTTGAGGAGATACACTGCTCACAAAAATTAGGGGATCAGGGAACGTGCAGATACTCCAGTACTTTCAGCCTTTTGTATAATGCATTTTCACCAATGAAATAAAAGTTGGTTTTGCACCACATTTGCATAACCAAACAACTTTCTTTGACTTATTTGCTTTTCTGATGTTCTTGTTTACCAAAAAAAATCGTATGCTTTTTTTAATTGCTTCATACTCATTTTGAAATATTCCCTAATTTTTGTGAGCAGTATAGTTAGAAGTGTCCTCTGAAAGAAATACTAATTAGATATCATTATTGATGTGTCCTTATCTTGCTAAAGACCCAAGTACTGTGAGTGTTGAAAGGCCCAGATATGGCCATAGCAAAGATCACAGTGCACGGACCAGGGAGCTCATTGATGATCTCCTATCTACTCGTTGAACATCCTATTACCTCAAGTTTAACTTAATGGAATGTGTCCCAAACTTTCAATCTTCTGTTTCACTAGGAATGATTTTTCTCCTGTCTCCACCCCCAACCCCCATATTTAGTTCTAGGTGGTTTTGTCTGTGACCTTCATGTTCCCCTTGGTCCTGACTCGGTCCCTTTCCTGTGCATGCCAGTCTTCATTCATTAATGACAATAATTAGTTCCCAGCTGCCCCTTCTTCAGCCATTCTCCATCAGCACATTAATCTTTTCTGCTGGATTTGATTTTTCTGTGGTGCACACCATTTCAGGTGTTCGTTGCTTGGAGGACAAGGCCTGAACTGCTGGGGTTCAAGGCCTTGCAGTGCTTGGCCTAACCAATACTTTAGGGCGGGCGGCCCCAAACTGCAGCCCCCCCGCCGCACTTCAGGAAGGGGCACCTCTTTCATTGATGGTCAGTGAGAGGAGCAGTGTATGTGGCGGCCCTCCAACAGTCTTGAGGGACAGTGAACTGGCCCCCTGTGTAAAAAGTTTGGGGACCCCTGCTTTAGGGGCAGTTCCCACTGCTTTCCAGCAGGCTTTCCCCCCACTCTAGTCAGCCTTCCTGCATCCAGTATGTGGTCCGGCGCGGGTCTTTTAGTCTAGGAATCCTCAGAAGTGATCCCTTGAATGAATGAGCCAAGGGTGCATTAAGGTTTATCATGTGAACTCTTTCCCCACAGAAATTCACCATGTCTATTCTCAAGGTGCATGCCAGAGAGATCTTCGACTCACGTGGGAATCCCACTGTTGAGGTGGATCTCTGCACCTCAAAAGGTATGTGCCACCTCCGTTTCTCTAGTTCCTTCCACTTCACATTTTTGAAATTTTTCTTAAAGTGACAGAGCCTTGGGCAGGAAAACGTCTGTTACCGTAAACACCTTTCTCTCTTGTCTGCACATGCTGCCTGGTGGGTTGTGATTCCTGCCTGGGCTGCAGTTGTAAGGCAGGCAGGAGTCCTTGTCTTGCTGCTTCCTAGGTCAGTGAGTAGGGAAGTAAGGTCGTTGCTTGACTCTAAGGGACCCATTACTAGTTTGTTTCGAAGCTTGATGTGACCAAATAAGCAAATGCAAGTGTAAATAGAGCACAGCCATGTTTGTTTCCAGAAAGCACTCTTAAACCAAGGATCAGGGACAGTTTTTACTTTGGGGTGTTGGGTTATTCCAAGGCCTTTGTTTTCACCTGCTGTACATCTCCCTAGGAAGAGTTTGGAAAAAAGAATAGTATGGGGACTTTTAAAAATTATTATTGATTTTTTCAGAGAGAAAGAAGGAGATAGACATTGCCCTGTTGCTTCAGCCATGCACGCATTCACTGGCTGGTTCTTGTTTGTGCCCCGACAGGGGGCCAAATCCACAATGTTGGTGTATAGGGACAATGCTCTAACCAACCAGGCCATCTAGCGAAGGTTAAAGTGGGGACTCTTAAAAGTTCCTCTGTAGCCCTGTGTTACCTCCACCAGTGTTTCAGCTGTCTTCTAAAAGGACATAGTGGGTGAGGTTGGAAGAGGAGCCTTGGGCAGAATCACCCACTGGTGCTGAGCACGTGGAGACCTGCCAGTCGGAGCTGAGTCATGTCTATGAATCACAGGCCTGGCTGAGAAACCTCAGCCCTTCCCTTCCTGCCCTCCTCTTCTCTCCCCCTTGCCCAGGAAAAGAAGGCCCTCAAGTCTAGGTGTCATTGGGCAAAAGTCTGCCCATGGCTACACACTGTGGTAGGTGCCCTCGGAGTAGGGGTTCCCTTCTGGGTCCAGGCATACAGCAGATGCCATGGGCTCTGAGGATGCTGAGGGTTTCCGTGCTTCTTAGGAGACTGGCTCGCTTAGTCAGTGGTGGAACTTTCCATTTGGAAATTAATGGGCTTGAAACAACACCAAAAAAGACCCAAGACACTGGAGTGTTGTTGGAGTGGAGCCATTTTCTTTGAAATACTTTAAAATGAATAAAATAGGCCTGACCTGTGGTGGCGCAGTGGATAAAGCGTCGACCTGGAAATGCTGAGGTCGCCGGTTCGAAACCCTGGGCTTGCCTGGTCAAGGCACATATGAGAGTTGATGCTTCTAGCTCCTCCCCCCCTTCTCTCTCTCTGTCTCTCCTCTCTCTCTCTCCCTCTGTCTCTCCCTTTCCTCTCTAAAATGAATAATAAAAAAAAAAATTAAAATGAATAAAATAGCCTAACCAGGTAGTGGTGCAGTGGATAGAGCTTCAGACTTCAGACTGAGAAACAGAGGACCCAGGTTCGAAACTCCGGGGTCACCAGCTTAAGCATGGGATCACAGACATGATGTGAGCAAGAGGTCACTCACTGCTATAGCCCCCCTGTCAAGGCACATATGAGAAAGCAGTGAACAACTAAGGTGTTGCAATAAAGAATTGATGCTTTTCATCTCTCTCCCTTCCTGTGTCTCTGTCCCTATCTGTCCCTCTCTCTCTCTCTCTCTCACAAAAAAAAAATGAGTAAAATTAATATTATTTTGAAATTTAAATAAAGGTAACTTTCCCTCTTGTGTGTTTGAGTCCTTTTCAAATAAAAGAACAAATAGTAGATTTGTTAGCCTTGCTTCACTTCTCAGAATTTATTTTTTAGAGCAGTTTTACATTCACAACAGAATGGAGCGGAAGGTGCATAGTTCCTGTGTACACAACCAACCACCCACATCCCCCACCATAGACGTCCATTGGTTACAGTTGGGTCACTCTTGCTTTCATCGCTCCTTCACCTAGCTCAGTGCCTGATGGATAGAGAGTAAGCCAGGGCCTGTGGCAGGAAGTGTGTGTGTCCTGCTCATGCGCAGTCGCGGCAGTGATACAAGCACACTAATGGATCGGGTGATTACAATTCCTGGCTGGTAGTTTTTGTCTTCCTTCCTTCCCTCGCATCCCCATACACCCACCAGTTCTTCACAGACCTTAGATGGGGAGAGGCCTTGCAGTTTCGGGTAGATTGAGATGGCTGCCTGCACCTAACTTCTCCCCCAAACCTGTCTGCCCTGCGTAGCCAGACCTCTGCAATACCTTCCTTGCACTGTTCGTCCCACTCCGTGATCTGCTGTTTTCTGCTCCACAGTATAGGTTTAGCCAGGTGGCTGGTTTTTGCATCTGCAAGACAGCCATTCAATGCTTTATTGTGTTCTGGTGTTCTTAGATTCTGCCCCTATATTGTCCCCCGCCCCCCAAGTATCCTGTTTTCTGGTTTCCTATTATGCAGAGAACCCCAAGTAGCTCTTACCACTGCTTAAACTGAAACAACGGAGCTATAGTGATTCCTCTTAATCTAGAGCTTTCAAGACTCGAAAGCTGGTGACCTGATGTCTGCATTTTCCAAGGGTGACTTAGCAATAGTGCTCTCGAGCTGGACTGTCCGAAATATAAAGTTTGTGTTGATTGAATGTTGACAATATTTTAGATATATTGGGCTAAATAAGATATATTAAATTTATTTTCTTCGTATTTAATTTTTAACTTTAACACAGCTGCTAGGAAATCGTAGATCTCGTAACTGGCTTGTATATTTCTGTTGAGCAGTGCTGCCAGGCTGGTCCCATAGACCAGCGCGAGTTTGTTAGGCGCGCAGGCTCTCAGAAGTCAGTTTCGCAATCTGCATTTTTTTGAGATCCCCAGGCGCGACGCATATCCAAACCAGAGTTTGAGAAGCTCTGCTCTAGATCTAGAGCTTTTTCTTTTTTTTTTTCTTTGTATTTTCCTGAAGTTAGAAGAGGGGAGGCGGTCAGACTCCCGCATGTGCCCGACCGGGATCCACCCAGCATGCCCACTGGGGGAGATGCTCAGCCACTCCGGGGTGCTGCTCCACTGTGGCCAGAGCCATTCTGGCACCTGAGGCAGAGGCCATGGAGCCATCCTCAGAGCCCTGGCCACCTTTGCTCCAATGGAGCCTTGGCTGCAGGAGGGGAAGAGAGAGAGAGAGAGAGAGAAAGGAGAGGGGGAAGGGTAGAGAAGCAAATGGGCACTTCCCCAGTGTGCCCTGGCTGGGAATCGAGCCCAGGACTTCCACACGCCAGGCCAACGCTCTACTGCTGAGCCAACCAGCCAGGGCCTAGAGCCTTTTCTTTAAAGAAGTTCATCGCTTTGCTGTAGAGTCTGTGTTGCAGAAACCTGCAAAGCAGGAAGAACAGACCGTCTGAGTCTCTCAGTTGGTAGAAGGAAGTAATAGTGTTTACTTCCTGTGCCAACTGTGAGTGGAGATGGCGTGGGTCAGGGCCATGACTGTTGACCGTGGCTGGTTTTCTCCCTCTCCCTCGATGTCCAGGTCTCTTCCGAGCTGCCGTGCCCAGTGGTGCTTCAACTGGAATCTATGAGGCCCTGGAGCTCCGGGACAATGACAAGACACGCTATATGGGGAAGGGTAAGAGCCGGCACCCGCAGCTGCCTGGAGGCTGAGAGCCTCTGGCGTGGCCCACCATGTTGTGGCAAGCACGTACCCCACACGCAGAAGGGCTGGAGAGTTGATACTGACTCCAGGGTCCCTATACCTGTCAACTTGGGCAAGTGTTCTCACGCTTGTTTCTATTGCGGCTTGCTTGCAATCTGAAAAACTCCTGGTAGGTCGGGAACTTCCAGATAAGATGTTAACACAAACGAAAAGCCTTGCCAGCCTCCCGGGAGGGCTCTGGGCCTTCCAGACTGTCCGCCCTCTTCAAGGGTCCAGAAGGGAAGTACCTGGAGGGTCTGGCTAATGGCAGCCTGTTCACAGTAGCCTAGGGAGCAGGGGTTGCAGCTGGACCTTAGGTGACTGGTTCACAGAAGCCTGTCCTGGGCAGAGCTGGTCACTGGGGGGTGACATTCACCATGCTGTAGATCAGGGGTCGGGAACCTATGGCTCGCGAGCCAGATGTGGCTCTTTTGATGGCTGCATCTGGCTTGCAGACAAATCTTTAATTAAAAAAAAATAACATTAAAAATATAAAACATTCTCGTGTATTACAAACCATTCATTTCCTACCGCTCATGTTCATGGTTGCGGGTGGCTGGAGCCAATCACAGCTGTCCTCCGGGACAACACCAAATTTTTATTGGATGATGTGTAACGTACACGGGTCGTTGTATGGCTCTCACGGAATTACACTTTAAAATATGTGGCATTCATGGCTCTCAGACAAAAAGGTTTCTGACCCCTGCTGGAGATAGAACCAAACCACAGAAAGGCAGGGGGTGGACACTCACCCCAGGGGGCGAAATGGGTTCTTTTAGGAGAGGCACAAAAATCTTATAGTACTGCCACAGTTTGTGGGCCACAAAGGGCCACAGGATGCCCTGGGGGAGGGGCAGTAATGAAACATGGTTGGGAATGCTGGGCGATCGGGCTGTAGGTAGTGTTCTGGGTCCTACAGTCTGCAAAAGGCCCTCCCACGGTTACAGTGGCACCAGGCCCAGCGTGTACTTGTCTAAAGGAGGACAGCGCTGTGCCTTGATTGTAATGAGGGTGAACTCGTGGTCCCTGCAGTATTCTCTCACCTTCTGTTTCCTCTCTCGCTCACTGTCCTTCACGGCCTTTCTCTTCTTTCTTTTTTTTCTTCTCTGTCAATCTCCACTGGTCAGGTGTCTCCAGACCTGTTAAGTATATTAATGAGTTCCTGGCACCGGCCTTGTGCACGCAGGTAACATATTACACATCCTTTAGTTTCTGCGGCTGGTGTTTCCGGTGCATGGTCTTGCCATTAACCTCTCCCTGGACGTTCTGAGTTGGTCACTCTGTGTGGCTCTAACCCTGGGGGTCCTAGGTGAGCGCATTCAGACTGGGCCAGGAAGTCCTCTGGTTTCGGGGGAGAGGGAGATGGGATTTGAAGGAGGTGCCGTCGAACGTCTTTGGTGGGCTCCTGACTCTGGGTTCGCATTGATGGTTCCCTCCCGCAATGCTGCTCAAGCCTGTTTATCGTTAATGTCAGTAATTTGATTTGGTTGTTCCTTCTAGGTGTCTCAAAGGCTGTTGAGCACATCAATAAAACTATTGCACCTGCCCTGATTAGCAAGGTAGGACCTTCCTCCTGATAACTAATGAATATTAATGCCATCGAGCTCTCCCAGGCCAGTGGACTTTCCCGTTTACTGAAGAGCTCATTCTGAGCGCTGACAAAGCCAGTTGGATTCCTGATCAGCATGAGAATAATTTGCCTCTTCTAACCCACCCGCTGTGTGACCACATCTTATGGCACAGGGGATTGGAGCTGAGGGGTGGGAGGCCACCTTAGAGCCTTGGCTTTTCTCTCCGGTTATCGTGACTTCTGGGAAGTGAACACCCAGGGCTGTTGGTCGTAGTATTTATAACAGTGGAGCTCTTGTTCAACCGTACTTGGAACCTCAATGTGTCAAACATTGGAGGTAGAGCTGCTGTAGGTGAAGTGGGGCTGGGGACACCGCAGCCCACCTGCTCAGCAGTGTGCCTTGTTGTCCCCCCTCCGTGACCCCTGAGGCCTTTGTGCCAGGGGACCGGTTTCCAAACCCCGGCCAGAGAAGCGTTCTCAGGCTAGAAGCGCCACAGCTCTTGTTGGGTGTGGTGCCGCCCCTCCTGGGGTTCGTCCTGTGTGCCAGAGGCTGGAGGCTCCTCTCTCTGTCCTTATCTTGAGCGCTGGTCTTTGTGGCACTCTGTAATTGGTCCCCGGACAGCTTCTCCTCACCGCCCTGTTGGCGCACCCTCCCCCCATCCCAGTCTCCTGGGCACCTCCACCCACCCCCATTCTCTGCCTGCTGCCCTCACCTGGCAGGACTAACGAGGTAGGGCTTCCCTAGACATTATTTCTGTCTTGAGGGGAACACGCTTCAATCTAACTCTTAGTGAGGGTTGGTCCCTGAAGCTATCTGTTTAAGTAACCACTGACTTTCTCAACAGATGTCAGAAAGCAAGACACTAAATTGTTAACATGGCATGCTGGAGTTATATATATGGTTTCCTGTCTGAGTTTTCTATAAAGAACATTATAAATAAAATAGTACATTGCTATGATTCAATTATGATGTTTTTAAAGTAATACTTTTATTTAAAATTATATGGAGCCAGTTTTCCAGATACCAGTTTCATTACTTTGTAATTTCACCGAAGTATTCATCTTGATCATCAACCATTTTGTTAAATGGCTCTGGACGTTGCAAGAGTCCTATCTCACATCAACTGCCGTGGGCTGCTGGCGTTGAGGATTGCCGAGAGGGACATTGCTGAGTGTGCAGCCAACCTTTGGAGAACATAGCTCGTTTGGGTGGACAGTAAATTATTATCTATTGTCCAAAAAGTCACACCACTTTGTAGGAATACCTTATTTACCTTGCGCTAGTCAGTTCTGTCTTAAAGGTGCAGTGTGACCTTTGCAACACAAGGACCATATCCTATGTGTTTTGTTGTCCACTCTCTAGTCCTGGGAGAAATGCCTGGTAGAATTTTAATGCAAATGAAGGGCAGTTTTGTGTCTCCCGTTTTTCTCTTGACTTCCCTCCCGCCCCCTTTTTCTGCCAAATCAATATATAAAACAGAACTGATTTGGACTTTGCATGGTTTCAAAGTTGTATCGCTTCCACAATGGGTGCAAAGGCCATGCAAATGGAGTGATGTCACTCCTGCTCTCCCTGTAGAAGCTGAGCGTCGTGGAACAGGAGAAGATCGACAAGCTGATGATAGAGATGGACGGCACGGAGAACAAATGTGAGTGGCCCGATGGCGTCTCCTGGGAGAGAAGCCGATAGTCCCTGACGGTGAACTCCGTGAACATCTGTGGCCTTCACTCATTTCCCTGCCTCACCTTAACAAATCCCGGGTGTAAATGTCAAGGGCATAGCCAAGTGGCAGCAGCGTGTCTGAGACTACTCAAAGGAGAGGAGTCCTTTATCCTAAATCAACCAATTTGTAGAATTTGCCTGAGTTCACACACCAGAGAGGGCTTTCTTAGGGGAGAAAGCAGGTGAGTCCGCATGGAATGCAGTTCACCTTTCTGCTTGGACGGGGTGAGCGAGTAAGGTGCAGAGAGGGAAAGGTTCAGGGTGCAGTCCGAGGTGCACTCACGGCAGGAAAGCTGGGAGAAGGGTTACTGAGTAAGGGAGACCTCACTAACTCGTTCAGTTCCATTCTGTTCTAGCTAAATTTGGTGCCAACGCCATTCTGGGAGTGTCCCTGGCGGTCTGCAAGGCTGGTGCTGTTGAGAAGGGGGTGCCCCTGTACCGCCACATTGCTGATTTGGCTGGCAACGCTGAGGTCATCCTGCCGGTTCCGGTGAGTGACTTCTTTGACCTTCCCAAGTGAGGATTTGGGAGCATGAGCTTTCTTGTGGGCACCCAAGATCACCCACATCTTGATCCCGTTCACCTGTGACTCCCAACATGGTGACTATGAGCAGCCTCTGGAGGTCTTTATAGCAGACGGCTCCTCTGCCATTTGCTGATAATTATAACCATTGTCAAGGGTGACGTGTGGCCATGCAGGGGGATGTCAGGCGGCTGGCCGGCCATTCCACGACTTCGCTGGGCCTATCCTTACTCTCTCCCCAGGCGTTCAATGTCATCAACGGCGGCTCCCATGCTGGCAACAAGTTGGCCATGCAGGAGTTTATGATCCTCCCCGTTGGTGCCGCCAGCTTCAGTGAAGCCATGCGCATTGGCGCGGAAGTTTATCACAACCTGAAAAATGTCATCAAGGAGAAATATGGGAAAGATGCCACCAACGTGGGGGACGAAGGCGGGTTTGCTCCGAACATTCTGGAGAATAAAGAAGGTGAGGCTCTAGAGCAGGGGTCTCAAACTCAATTCAGCATGTGGGCTGCAGAGCAAGATCACAGCCGTTTGGCGGGCCGCACTAGGTCTACAAAAGGCAACTGTTACGCAACACTTTTCTCACTGCAGTTGAAAACAAAAAAAAATCAGTACAACAAGCACAATTGTACATGCAGTTTACTCAGTGTCACAAAACGACCAGAAACTGTAGTTTTCGCATCACAACTGCTGTTAACTAAGCTAATATCTAGCTAGGATGCTAGAGAAATGAAAAATACAAGTAGGCCCTTAGGCTTACTTAATTTTATCCAAAATATTTTGAACTTCGTGGATTAGTCTGCGGGCCGCGAGTTTGAAACCCCTGCTCTAGAGGGACCCGAGTTCCGCGGCACTGCTCCACCCCCTCCATCCCCATCAGCAGGTCTCCACACCTGCCACCGGGCACGATGCTCGTTCTGCCTTTAGTTCAGCAGGTGTCAAAGTGCAAAAGTATGCGGTTTGGGGAGAGAAGTAGGAGCTGCCACTCCAGTTTTTGAAAACTAAATAGCAGGAATCTTCTCATTGGCCTTCTGAACGTCCTGATGGTCCCCGTTGGGCAGGTGGGTGTGGAGGCAGTGTTTCTCTTGCTCCCTCTGGCAGGGCTTTGAAGTCTGCTCTGCGTTCGAGGAGGTGCCGTCTGTTCAGGGCTGTGATCAGTAGTATATCAGTTTTTCAGCCACGGGGGCGCTCACACAAGCTGTGTTTTTGCTGTGAGCCCTTTGGCACAGAATTCAGTGTGAGAACTGAGGAGAGGGTACAGAAAGTCTTAGCACAAGAAGTCATGGCTGCAGGTGTTTGTTTTGGAAGGAAGGTGGGCGCAGGCACCTTTGTTGCCTTCAAGGGCACATAGAGAAAGAGAGTGTCCATCTCGCTGGGTCAGGCATGGGATACTGATGGTGTTCAGCCATTTGACCTATAGAAAATGGCCTACCTGGTTTAACCTAACAGCTTGAGGGGTTTTGCTGTGGAACCGAAGCCACATGATTTTGTCAGTTTCCATACAGGCAGCACTGCCAAGTGAGGCAGAGCCCGGGGACATGGCCCTGCCGTCCTGGGCTCCCCTCCACCGGGCACCCTCTTGGATCCCAGCCTTGCTCCATTTTAAGCCTGTTCCCCAGGACACCTGCCCTCAACCACTCGCTGTAACTGTATCTTGGCCAGCACCGCGTTCCTGGGTGCTGAATTTGGGAGCGTGTCGGTGAGAGCCTCTTTCCCTAGAGTCAGGACTGAATTTCCCACCTTGTGGTACTCTACGGGTACTGACCAGTAGTTTCTTGTCCCAAAGCAGAAAAAAGTACCTGAAATCCTTGAAACCGACAGATGGGCCAGAGCATCTCTTGGTTTTTGTCATGGTTCCCATTTGGCAGCTACTAAAAAAAATTTATCTTTACCTGAATAGCTTTTGAAATTGTCACTACCTTCTCTTTCCAGCCCTGGAGCTGCTGAAGAATGCCATCGGGAAAGCCGGCTACACCGACAAGGTTGTCATCGGCATGGACGTGGCTGCCTCTGAGTTCTTCAGGTCAGGAAAGTATGACCTGGACTTCAAGTCGCCCGATGACCCCAGCAGGTACATCAGCCCTGACGAGCTGGCCAACCTGTACAAGTCCTTCATCAAGGACTACCCAGGTGAGTGCTTTCCGGGCCCCGTCCTCTGCTCCAGCCAATGACACACAACAGGATGGCTACAAGCATGAGTGGGTGGGCGGCCATGGGGCTTTTCCGGTCCGTATGTATACAGGGTGCAGAGGCATAAGGGGTAGTTCTGCAGAGCAGAAGCAGTGACACAGGTAGTTGTTGACACAGCAGGACTGCCTGTCACTGCCACAGCGACCTCCTAAGCGTATGCAGTCCTGCCTGTCACACAGGTGAGGAGAGTGAGCTTTGTGACGCGGGCTGTGAGCTGGGCGCTCCTGTCTGCCCTGTGCTCACTAATTTCACACAGAACAGGTAGGGACTCTAAATGCTATTTCATAAGAGAGGAACTGGAGGCACAGAGTAGGCAGTCCATTGCCCAAGGGCACTCAGCAGTGGTGACACGAAGTTTCAGACCAGAAAGCCTGCTACCTGTAACCACAGAGCTAAAGGGCTTACGCCTGGTACAGCGAGGACGCAGACCACCCTGGGCCAGTGGCACTCCACTTAATGACTGCGGGTCCCAGGATTGTGGGTGACTTGTGCCCTGTCACAGCAGTGGGCCTGGAGGGCAGAGTGGTTCTGGATGGGAGCCAGCAGCCATCCTGATCCCACAGGGGAGAGGTGTGAGGCCAGGCAAGCCACGGGCTGGGGGGTTGCTGGCCAGAAGGTTGGGAGGCTCATACTGGGGGCGTGCTTCTCTCCTCAGTGGTGTCTATCGAAGACCCCTTTGACCAGGATGACTGGGGAGCGTGGCGCAATTTCACTGCCAGCGCGGGAATCCAGGTGGTGGGGGACGACCTCACAGTGACCAACCCAAAGCGGATTGCCAAGGCTGTGGCCGAGAAGTCATGCAACTGCCTCCTGCTCAAAGTGAACCAGATAGGCTCTGTGACCGAGTCCATTCAGGCGTGAGTACCCTTGGGCGCGACCTCACTCTGTGGGGCAGGGAGGTCTGAACAGGCCTCCATTTGGGTGGGGCAGCCCTCCTGCCGGAGCTATAACGGGTCTCACCTTCAAACTCTGGGTGGCTTGTCAATAAGCAGTGGCCCCAAGGGGACGAGGGCATTGGGCAGCTGTGGCCCGAACCTGACTGCTTCATAGCCCTAGGCTTGTACTTGAATTTCACATGGAGAACGTCAGAGACCAGTCTCTCCTCAAGAAGGCTGAACTCAGCCTTTTAAATATGACAGGAGGGCTGATGAGGTCCTCGGGGTTGTGTGAGTTCAGAGGAGGGCAAGGGTCGTAATCTTAGGCAGGCAGCGGCTCCTGGGTCCTGACCCCTCCCCTGCTCTCCTGCCCGGGGCAGTGAGGCATGTCATCAGGAGGGCAGAAGGGGCTGCTGTAGAGATGGAGTCAGTAGCATCCACGTTGTTTCGTGGCTTGTAGGTGCAAGCTGGCCCAGTCCAGCGGGTGGGGCGTCATGGTGTCTCATCGCTCCGGGGAGACTGAAGATACCTTCATCGCCGACCTGGTGGTGGGACTCTGCACCGGGCAGGTAAAGAGCTCCCTGGCATGATGCTGGTCCTTACTCCTTCCCTCTGACCTCAGCTTTCTGAGCATAGTGACGTGGGGGAATGGCGTCCTCAGGACCCTTTTATCCCCTTCTCCCTAGGGTCAGAGATCCTCCTTAAAAAAGTATCTATCTTGTCATGATGCACTCCTCTTGCCCAAAATGCCTAGCAAAATTTGATGCCCACTCGAAGCAAATGTGACCTTTCTTTTCTCCTCCCAGATCAAGACTGGTGCACCTTGCCGATCTGAGCGCTTGGCCAAGTACAACCAGATCCTCAGGTAAAGAGGATACTTACATTGACTGCGGTCACTGCCCTCTGCTCTTAGCTCCTGGCTCTGTGGGGCTTGTGCAGGTCAGGGGGCTCGAGCAGTGTTAGGCTGGAGCAAGGTGGGTGGGGGTAAATCCTAACTAAGGTGGCTTGCAGTGGTGCCTCAAAGCAGAAGGCTGTTCTGTACACTGCTGCCATCTGCTGGTGGAATAGGGAACAGGCTCCCTGTTAGACAATCATAAAATTTTAAGAGCCTTAGTGAATAATACCTAATTTAGCTCCCTTGTTTTGTGGACAAGGAAATCATCAGGGCTCAGAGAGATGAAGAAAATTGCCAGAGGGAAAACAGCAGGGTTTCTTTCGCCTTGGGATGTTCTAGTCCCCCTGCTTTTGTCTGGCTTGTGTCCCTGGTATATCCTTAGGGGGCTCCCAAATCCAAGGATACCCCCCCTTTTTAATAAGTCCTCCCACCCCACTCCTTAAAAACTATACGGGAAAATTCCAAGCATTAAGATAGAAACAGTGAACAGTAAAATGCACGCCTTTTCCCCACCCCTCAGATTAAGCCTCTGCGTTTGTCTTTTTACACCCTACTTGTCGTTTTTTAAAAAATGTATTTATTGATTTTAGAGAAGAAAGGGAGAGAGAGGAAGACAGGAACATGGATCTGTTTCTGTGTGTGCCCTGACCTGGGATCAGACCGGCACTTGGCATATCCGGACGATTTTCTATCCTACTGAGCTATCACGTCAGGGCCCCTACTTGTGATCTTAAAGCAGATTTCAGACATCTCTGGTTTCAGATAAAGATGTTTTTACAATGACCACTCTATCATGATGGTGCCCCAAATTAGTAGTAAGCCCGTAACACCTGTGCCAGGTGCGGTCATCTGTTCAGTCTCCACAAGGCCCCGTGCTCTCACTAAGGTCCTCTCCCTTTTCTCCAGGCCACTTACTTGTTGAAGAAACTGGGTTTTCCTTTCATTTAAAAAAAAATTAGGTAAAAGAAATAGCAGTCATGCCATTTCTTTTACCTCGTTCTCCAGAAACATTGCGGGGGTGGAGGAAGGAGATGGTGTGCAGGTGGATGGCAGCCCGACAGCAGCCGGCTGGGGGTTGCGGGGAGTGGGCTGAGTGCTGTGCTCTTCCCAGCGGCTCAGGATTCGAGAATAAGCTGTACAGACTAGGAAGGGGCTGGGGTCTGTCTGCTCAGAGAAAATCTTCCTGCATTGAGAGTTGACTTCTGTTTTTCCCTCCTCCCTGCCCCCTTCTGCTTCCCAAGAATTGAAGAGGAACTGGGCAGCAAGGCCAAGTTTGCCGGCCGGAAATTCAGAAACCCCCTAGCCAAGTAAGCTCTGGGCCGGCGGGCCCCTGAGCCCCGCAGTCAGTAGTCGGCTAATTAGACCTCTGCTCCCGCCGTCTGCATGGGCAGCTCCCCGCCCCCGGCCGACACCTGCAGGGGCCTGCGGTAGTCACTGCACCCCTCCCCGTAGTGTTTCCACTGCTTCCTTACAACTGCTACAGAAGCCAAGCTTGACCGTCTGCAGCCCTGGTGGAACCCTGGCCCTGTAGTCATGTGATTGACCTGAATCATCGTTTCTCTCACCTCACTTCACACACGCCTGGAGCCATGTGTGTCTATGTTGTAATGCCCGAGGTGTCCACAGGCTAAATCCCCAGCGGTGTTATGTGCAAAATAAAAGGCTTCTGTGTCGTGTAGGAATGCTGTGTTTGTAGGACAGTCTGTGAGTCTGTTCTAGCGTCTTGAGTGTTCGTGGGTTGTTGCCATAGGCCTGCAGGAGGTAGAGGGAGAGGGATTTTGTGACACTTGCCTCAGTCCTTGGAAGGAAGGAAAGTTGAGGTGAGAGAGGACGTGTGCCATGTCCTTCAGGGGAGGTGAGGTCACCTGGGAGGCAGAGTGTGACTCCCAAGTTTGTACATTGCAGAAAATGCAAATGCAGAGCTATTACTGATTTTCTGGGCAGTGGCTTCTAGGTCACATAACTGTATTGTCCCAACATGAGGGACAGCTGGAGTGAAGTTAACCATCCTGGGCAAGCTAGAATGCAGACTCTGTTCGGGGGAAGTAGGCAGAAGAGTGGCAGAAAGGTAGCTCTGGGAGGTAGGGCCTCTCAAGGGTCTTGGAACCCTATTTAGATGAATTAAATTTTAATTCCATTTCTTAGTTTCAGTGACCTTATTTCAAGTGCTCAAAAGTTACACATAGCTGATGTCTACTGTACTGGATAGTGCCCATATAAGCATTAACATTGCAATAAGCTCTGTTCTCGAGTAATGAGGCAATGTTTATTTTTAAGAGAAAAAATGCTGTGGTTACTCTCTGCCCCTCAAAGTTTAGTTTTTTATTAGCATTTTATTTTCTTCCCCTAAAATAATTTGATCCAAGTCTAAATTGTTTTAATATATACAGTCAGGACTAGGAGGTCCCCTGGTGGACATTCTTACTCATTGCTTACCTCTTGGGATTTAACCTAAGAAGCAGAACCAGTAAAGAAAGATACATGAACCAAGATATTTATCATAAGGAATTGGCTTCCGCAATTGTGGAGTTTGGCCAAGCAAAACCAAAATCCATGGAGTGTCATCAGAAGGGAGGATGACCAGGACAACATGGGCACAGGTGAAGTGCCAGTTCACAGGATTTAACCTAAAGCCCTGATTTAAGATCTCATCAGTGCTGCACCCATACATGCCTTAAACCACAATCTCCAAACAATGACCAAAACAAATCCCTCTTCCACCTAACATGGCATAACTTGCACACACAACCCAAATCACTAACCCTTTCCAGGCTTTAATGACTGGTTTCTATCTGAAAATTGATTCTAAAGGGAAGTGAATTATCCAGCTGAGCCTGACAATCTTGCTGGAGTGTTTAACTTGGGAGCAGCAAATTGGCATTAGTTTGGGGGGTTTTGTTTTGTTTTTGTGACGGACAGACAGATGGGAGAAGGATGAGAAACATCAATTCTTTGTTGTGGCTCCTTAGTCTCCTTAGTTGTTCATTGATTGCTTTCTCATATGTGCCTAGACCAAGTGGGGGGAGGCTACAGCAGAGCTAGTGATCCCATGCTCAAGCCAGTGACCTTGGGGTTTCGAATTTGGGTCCTCTGTGCCCCAGCCCACTGCACAACTGCCTAGTCAGGTAGCATTAGTACTTTAAAACTTGGTTTAATTTAAGCAGTTTCTGACACTGATTTTTAGAGCAGTGACTTTCGGTGATTTATCACTCTTGGTTTCAAGGGCAAGGGTCGGTAGGAGCCCTCTCGGACATGCTCCACCCTTAAGGCTGTGAGCTGGGCTGGACCAGGAAGGCCCCAGATAAGGACTGTTGATGGACAACTTCTGACCCAGCAGAAGTAAGCCACAATTGCAGGCCAGGAGACCTTGTCTGGGGGCCTAGCTGAAGCAGGACAGGCCACACCAATGCCAAGTTTCCAGGAAGCCGGTTCTGGCCTTTAAGGTGGCCTGGAGTATAGACGTGCATTTAACAGGAACCGTTTTTATTTTTATTTTTTATTTTTTGTATTTTCCTGAAGTTGGAAACGGGGAGGCAGTCAGACAGACTCCAGCATGTGCCCGACGGGATCCACCCGGCATGCCCACCAGGGCGCAATGCTCTGCCCATCTAGGGCGTCGCTCTGTTACAACCAGAGCCATTCTAGCACCTGAGGCAGAGGCCATGGAGTCATCCTCAGCGCCCAGGCCAACTTTGCTCCAATGGAGCCCTGGCTGCGGGAGGGGAAGAGAGAGACAAAGAGGAAGGAGAGGGGGAGGGATGGAGAAGCAGATGGGCGCTTCTCCTGTGTGCCCTGGCCAGGAATCGAACCCAGGACTCCTGTACGCCAGGCCGACGCTCTACCACTGAGCCAACTGGCCAGGGCCAACAGGAACTGTTTTTAAAAGAAACCTCTTTGTCAGCTCATATTCACAGTCCTGACTTGATGTGCTTTCTGTCTCTTTTTTTCAAATGTCACATTACAAATGCTTTTCCACAAAACACATCTATCTCACCTGTCCTCCAACTTCCCAAATTACTACATCAATGCCATTCAAACAAAAACTGATCGGAAATGTGAAGGAGTGTGGTTCCCTAGTCTAGCCAGCACTGCCACCACCTGGGAAGCTCCAGCCCCCATGCCCAGACTGAGATCCCACCTCCGTACTGCAGATAAACCAGCAGCAATTTCCAGAGTTGCCCAGGTGGCTCCGTGTGCGGCCGAGCCCAAGAACCACAGGCAGAGCAGGGAATGGAGGGGCTGCCAGGCTTTCCCTTAACCCCCAGCCCTGGTCCTAAAATGAAAGCAGCTGAAGCCAGAAGATGTCAGCTGAATACCATTAACACAGTCCATGGGGCGGGGCGGGGGGCGGGGGGGGGGGTGGCAGCCGGAACCTGCTCCTAGATGAATTGCGTGCTGGGATGCAGCCAGCAGTGGATGCAGCCCAGTCCTCTCCTACAAGCAGTGGAGATGCCAGTCCCTGCCTCACCCAGCAGCCGCAGCGTGGGCAGAGCCGTGGCTGAAAGCACGGTGGAGCCAGAGGGCTGGTCTTGGATTCTGGACCTTCCTCTGAGCGAGTGTGCTTCAGTTTGCCTATCTGTAAAATGGGTCTAGTAGGCTAGCACCGTCTCGGGTTACTACACAGAGGGAAGACAGGGAAGGATCACATCGGCTTAGGTTCCCAACGTGATTGAGTGAATTCAACAATCAGGCGCTGATACGCTTCTGAGGTAAAGGGAATGGGAAGGGGAGGGAGGTGTTCGGAGCATGCACCTGTGGTCCTGATTAAACAGAAAAGGGAGACAGTGTGGAGCGGAATGTCCGCAGCAGCCCAGGGAGACGTGCTGAGACTCACTGATCAACCTGCGGCTTACCGACCTGACGAAGGGGTAGTTGACCGTACCAGCGGGCACCCATCTACTGAACCGTTTGCTGTGTTCTCAGGGACGCCTGGGCAACCCACACCACAATCATGACATTATTTCCAGCTCCTCAAGAGTTCCCTGAGCCCCTTCAGTCAATCCCCACCCCAACCCCAGACCCCTGTTTTTTAAAAATCCTAATTGTCAAAATCTAAACATTTCTTGTAAAAGCTTCTGTAACTGGGTTGAACTGGAAATTTGATGACACTGGGCGTGCATTCCTGGAGGGCTACAGTGGGCTGTTCACTGCTGATGGTAGCTGTGGTCCCACCCTCCTGCTTCCCTTACAGCCCTGGCCAGCTCTCAGCTCTTGAACCTGCAATCCAAGGTCTCTTCCCAGTACTTCCCTTTCCTGTAATAACCCTCCATCCCAAAGGGCTCTGTGTGTTCAGGACAACAGTGACAAGGACTCCCTGGACACAGCCTGGAGCTCTCCAGCTCATCTAAGACCCAGAAATGAGCCAGGCAGGCAGCACCTTCCTGTAATTACGTTCCTCCGTTCTTAATGGGAGACCACCTGGCCGGTGGCGTCCCCAGGTCTTCCTGCTCAGCTTGCTGCCAAGTGTGAGGCCTTGGTAATCAGGCTGCTTGCTGTCCACGGGGACCAGGAATGATAGCAGAGTCATTTGCATATGTGACCTTAGACAGTAATTAAACCCAGGCGCCCCAGGGGTGAGAAGTAAGCACATTAATTCAGGAGCAATTAAAACCCTCCAACATCACCCTTACACAGCCACGGCTTCTGAGACTGGCTCTCACGGCTAACACTTACCTTCCGCTCCCTCTTTGGGCCAGTGGACTGCGGCCATGACGGCATATGTCTGAGGGGGCATGCGTGGGCCTAAGCAGGGACAGCCTCTCTGACTCCAGACTACCCTAGTGCCCCTGATCCTGTTATGGACAAGTTAGTAGGCAAGACAATGCCTTAGTTTTGGTTTTGGTTTTGGTTTTCTTTTTTTCATTATGGCAAAATATCCATAGCAAACTTATACCATTTTAACCATTTTCAAGTATACAATTCAGTGGCATGAAGTACATCCAAAGTATTGCATAACCATCACATTAACTATTTCCAGAACTTTATCCCACACAGAAACTCTACCCATTAGTCAATAACTCCCCATTTCCCACTCCCCTCTCCAACCTCTGGTAACTTATTCATTTCTCTATGAATTTGTCTAATCTAGGTGTTAAATATAAGGGTCTTGTACAGTATGATCTCTCTTTTTTTTTTTTTTTTTGGCCTGACTTATTTTACTTAGCATAGTGTTTTAAAGGTTTATACATGTATCAATACTTCTAATTCCTTTTTATGGCTGAATGCTATTCCACTTTGTGGATGTGCCACATTTCTGTACTCATCCATCTGTTGGTAGACACTGGCTTGTTTCTACCTTTTGACTATAATGAATAATACTTCTATGGACATTGGTAAACAGATATCTGGGTCCTTGCTTTCAATTTAGTTGGTTATTTACTTAACAGTGGATTGCTGGGTCATAGGGAACTTCTGTGTTTAACTTTTTTTTTTTAATTCAGTGAAAGGAGGGGAGACAGAGAGACAGACTCCTACATGCACCCCTATTGGGATCCACCTGGCAAGCCCACTAAGAGGCAATGCTCTGCCCATCTGGGCTGTTGCACTGTTGCTCAGCAACCGAACTCTTCTTAGCACCTGAGGCAGAGGCCATGGAGCCATCGTCAGCACGGTGGGCTAACTTGTTCCAATCAAGCCATGGCTGCAGGAAGGGAAGAGAGAGAGAAGCCAGAGGGGGAGGGGTGGAGAAGCAGATGGACACTTTTCCTGTGTGCTCTGACCACTAATCAAACCTGGGACATCCACACACCAGGGACAATGCTCTACCACTGAGCAAACCAGCCAGGGTTTATGTTTAACTTTTTGAGGAAGCACCAAATTAGTTTGCATAGTGGCTGCACTGTTCTGCATCACCACCATTAATGCACAAAGGCTGCAGTTTCTCCACATTCTTATCAACAGCTATTATTTTACAGTTTTTTTCTCAGGGCCATCGTGGGAGGTATGAAGTGGAATCTCATTCCACTTTGGGTTTGCACTTCCCTGATTACTAATGAGGTTGAACATCTTTTCATGTGCTTGTTGGCAATTTGTTGATTTTTTTTTTTTTCCTGAAGCTGGAAACGGGGAGGCAGTCAGACAGACTCCAGCATGCGCCCAACTGGGATCCACCTGGCATGCCCACCAGGGGGCGATGCTCTGCCCATCCAGGGGCGTGGCTCTGTTGCAACCAGAGCCACTCTAGCGCCTGGGGCAGAGGCCAAGTAGCCATCCCCAGCGCCCGGGCCATCTTTTGCTCCAATGGAGCCTCAGCTGTGGGAGGGGAAGAGAGAGACAGAGAAAAAGGAGAGGGAGAGGGGTGGAGAAGCAGATGGGCACCCCTCCTGTGTGCCCTGGCCAGGAATCGAACCTTGGACTTCCTCACGCCAGGCCGACACTCCACCCCTGAGCCAACCGGCCAGCGCCAATTTTTTTATCTTTGATGAAGTGTCTTCAAGTCATTTGGCTATGTTTTAAACTGGGTTGTTCGTCTTGCCTCTTGAGTTGTAGTATTCTTTGTATTTTCTGGACACTCTCAGATATGTGGCTTACAAATATTTTCACCTATTCTGTCATTTGTCTTTTTCAATTTACTTACTGATTTGAGAGGGAAAGAGAAAGAAATGTCGGTTTGTTGTTCTACTTATTTACGCATTCATTGGCTGATTCCCCTGTGTGCCCTGACCGGGGACTGAATCCACAACCTTGGGCTACCTGGCGAGGGCTGTTTTTTCACTTCCTTGATAGCGTCTTTTGATTCACAAAAGTTTCTAATTTTGATGAGGCCCAATTTTTTCCCTGTTGCTTGTGTTCTTGGTCCCATTTTTAAGAAACCATTGTCTAATCTAAGGTCTTGAATATTCATACCTATGTTTCTATTTTATTTTTTTAATTATTTGATGACTTTAGAGAGAGGAAGGGGGAAAGAGAGAGGCAGAAACATTGATCTGTCCCTGTGTGCGCCCTGACTAATTGACTGAACCGGCAACCTCTGTGCTTTGGGACAACGCTCTCACCGACCGAGCTATCCGGCCAGGGCTTATGTTTCTTATTAAGAGTTTAATAGTTTGCCTCTTACATTGAGGTTTGTGATCCATTTGACTTAATTTTTGTGCAAGCTGTTGTGTGTGGATATCCAGTTGCCCTAGCACCAATTATGGAAAAGATGTCATTTTCATCTAAGTCATAACACCTGTCCACAGGTCACCTTCAAAATGGTGGGGAAAGTGGTGTTGTAGAGCAGGCGCTCAGATGTCGTGGCCACCCCAGCACCCCGCCTCTCCCTCGGCTGTGCTGCCTGTCAGCCTTCAGCAAAGGGCCCTTTACGGTGCAGTAAGGCTGTCGACACTGCTGCCTTTGCCGAGCTTAAACCTGGCCAGAACCAGGAAGCCCCCCCCCCCAGATCGAAGCGAAGTCTGTCTGCCCATGTGGAACCGAGACTCTGGACGTGTACTGCCTGGTGCCATGGGGCTAGAAAGGACCCCAAGCTCTCCTCCAGCCTTCTGCCAGTGCCGCTTCAGCTACGCCTACTCCCACCGCCCCCTGCCACCTTCCTGCCTGAGAGCAATGTGGCCCTCCACCCTAGGGTGCAAGTCAGGGCCAGGGTGAGGCTGGGGCAAGGGAGGCCTGTAAGCAGGTGCTCTTGCTGTTTAGTCCTGGTCCTGCCCTGGGCTCTCATCCTCGCTACTCCTTCACTGGGCAGCTGGTAAGCCAGCAGGTGAGCAAGTCCTCATTCAGCCTGGGATGGAGTGGAGGTTGGGGTGCTAGGGCTTCCCTCAGCCGCCAGGGGGCACTGTGGGAGCTTCCCTGAGCCCCTTGGCCTCCTGGCCTGGCCTGGCCTGCTGGGCCCTGCCGGCTGGCTCTGCCAGGCTGGCTGGCCTCCCGGCCCTTCTCTCCAGCCCCAGCTGGCTGGCACACTTTGCTCCTCCCAGCTGACTCTATCCTGGGCTCACAGAGGCTTGCGGCCAGGGCAGAGCCGGCCCGGAGCTCTGGGCAAAGCTCAGTGAGATGAATGGAGTTGTCACCGGATAAAGGAAAATTCCTGGACAGCAAGTCCTTGTCAACACTTCACTCCACTGTCACCAGAAATGCTGCAGCGAGGTTCAGAGGCACTGGCCACCTCTGAGCCATGGAGAATAATCACAGTGGCTCTTCCTTGGCTCGCTGCAATTTCTGAACTTTTGGGGGAGCATCACCCTCCCTCAAATTTCTCTAGGTTCTAGGCTCAGTCACTCCCTGGAGGGCCTCTGTGCTCAGACAGCGACCTGGGAATGCCCCACAGGAGCTCGGTCAACCCTGAGTGACAGCACCAGTCTCCAGGGGTGCTCTGGGCCAGGTTTCTGGCCTTGCTGTCCAGTTCTGCCCTATTCCGTTCTTACCTGGTACCATTTCAGGGGAATCAGCCACCCCACGAAAGGCAGGGCCCCTGCACCTGATCCGGGATGGTTGGCAGGCTGGCCTGAGAGGCACTGGGGGAGCGATCAGATCCTTGGTCTCTCCGCTTGAGCTTCCTGGTCTAGCTTTTCCCCTTGATTTTATGGAATGTTGGGCCTTGTCTTCCTCACCAACATCAAGTCCAGCCAGTCTCCAGAGAAAAGGGGCCCAGTGTTTGGGAGAAAGAGCCTGCAGGGTTTGAGAAGTCTTGGGCCATCACTTCCATTAGCCCTGAGAAACCTGAATCCTAGTGCAGAAATAGGAACAACAGCTGAAAAAACAAAGGCTTGACCGACCCTTCTCTGACCTCAGGGGAGGCTCTGTATTTGGGGACTTAGCATGGGCTGTGACCCCCTCCTTCTCAAAGAAGACCACTTGCTCAGCTTTATCCACCAAAGAACATAGAACTAGTAGTCATATCACCCCAATTCAAGTGACTCGGAGGTATAGAGACTTAGAATAGAAATTTATCCCTGGGCCTTGGCTGGGTAGCTCAGTTGGAAAAAGCGTCATCCTGATATACCAAAGTTGTGGGTTCAATCCCCGGTCAGAGCACCTACAAAAATCAACCAATGAATGCATAAATAAGTGAAACAATTAATTGATGTTTTCTCTCTCTCTCTCTCCCTCCTTCCTCTCTGTCTAAAACCAATTTTAAAACAATGGGGAAAAAAGATACTTGATGTCAAGTATTTAAGCCAAAAAAATAAATAAATAAATAAAAGTATGCCACTGCTCACCTGGGTGTCTTTTGTTCTGATACCTGCAAAAGAGTTGTGACAGACTCTATATTTACTAAATCTTGCCACATTCTAATTCCCATTCAGAGGGCAGGATGGGGATGGGGAACAAACAGGTCACCAGACAGCACTTGGGATCTCAGGAGGCAGCTCTGGCCAGAAAACAGTGTTGTCACAAACAAGCCCATGGCAGAGCGGCTACACCTGTCAGAGAGGCGGTGCAGCGGGAGTTCGTGCAGACCTGGAACAGACTAGCTCCCCACCTTGGTCACCTTTTGTCTGTCAGGGTTTCTTCTCTCCCTTTCCACCCCTCTTCCTTCTCTTTCTGATAACACTTACAGGAAGGTTGGCTTATTACCATTTCCTACGGAACTGTATAGGCAAAGGATGCTCCAAGTACCATGCATAGTAACACGAGCCATTTTTCAGTAAGAGAAAAACCGACCACCCTTTTGTTTCCAGTACTAAAAGGGTCCTGGCTTTGCTGAGCTCTCCGTGTCTGCTCCTGGAATATGTCCCCCTAGAGGACTCAGCCCCCTGTCCCTCTGCTGGTCTTTGGGACTGTCTTCACGCCTTTCCATCTGTTGCCTCCCACCCACCCTCTGCCACCTGAGTCATCGGCCCACAGTTGTGGGTGGGGGTGTGTACGCAAAGCAGGAGCTCCACCCAAAGCACCAACTTGTGAATGTCAGAGCTGGGATCGTGATGTTCTGGGCCCATTATAGCAGCGGACCGGGCTCCCATTTGTTCAGACCTTTGCAGTGCAGAGAGCCCCTTCACTACATTCCATATCCTATCAGTATCGGCGGTTCGCGCCATTTTTGCTTCTTTATCCTGGAGGACGGCTGAAGGAATTAAATGCAGAGAAAGGAGTGACAGGAGGTACCAGCTGCTGGTTAGGGTCTGTGTTCTCTCCAGCACTGCACTCAGGTGGACCTGACTTGTCCACTAGTTGATGGGACAAGATAACATCCTGAAAGATCTGGAAGAAGTAATAATCGTGCTTTTCTAATCTCCAGCTTAATAATGATTGATTAACCATGCGGCCATGCGTTCCTGTCTTCACTGGGGACATCACAGTGCTGGACTGAAGTAATTCGAGATGCCCTGTTCAAGTCTGTCTTCGGAAATGCAGCCAGCCTGCTCACCAGTCTCAGAGGAGGGCCATGCACACAGTGAGAGGCAAAGCATCCGGGGGCTTCCAAGGCACGTGCGAAATCCAGAGGGAGGCTCTGCGCCCAGGCAAATGTCTTGCATAGGAAGGGAACGAATTCGTCTGTGCTGGACCAACTATTATTATCATTAGTTCTGCTGTCCTAACCTTTGTGAATAAATGAAAAGGCTTGAATTTGGAGTTAAGATGTGAATGAAGGAATTACTTTGCTCTTTTTTCAAAATTAATTTATTTATTGATTTGTGAGAGAGAAACATTGATGTGTTCTACTTATTTATGCATTCATTGGTTGATTCTTATACATGCCCTGACCTGGGGTCCAACCAACAACCTTGGCATGTCAGCCTGACGCTCTAACCAACTGAACTACACAACCAGGGCATCACTTTGCTCTTTTTATTTTATTTATTTGTTTATTTTTAGCAAAAGAGAGAGAGAAAGAAATGAGAAGCATCAACTTGTGGTTGCGGCACTTTTAGTTGTTCTTTATTGCTTCTCATATGTGTACCTTGATGGGGCAAGCAGAGGGGTGGAGGTACAGGGGGCCTCCAGCTGAGCCAGTGACCTTGGGCTTGAAGCCATCGACCATGGGATCATGTTGATGATCCCATGCTCAAGCCAGATGACTCCACGCTCAAGCCAATGACCTCAGGGTTTCAAACCTGGGACCTCACTGTACCATGCCCTATCCACTCTGCTACCACTGGTCAGGCTCACTTTGCTTTTTTTAATGAGCATCAAAAATCAACCTGAGCCCTGGCCGGATACCTCAGTTGGTTAGAGTGTTGTCCCAAAGCACAGAGGTTGCCGGTTTGATCCCGGGTCACGGCACATACAGGAGCTGATTGGTTTTTGTCTGTCTCCCTCATTCTCTCTCTCTCCCTTCCTCTCTCTCTAAAATCAATCAATAATTTAAAAAAAAAATCAACTTGTGTTCCTTTGCTAGGGACAGGTTGACAAAGGGGCCATCATCAGTCAGAACATCAATGATTTGGCTAATGTGTCCTTTGTACATTTCCTGCAGGGAACAGTAGAGAACAGTCCAGTCATTCTTTGCAATGTTGTACTGCATTTATATAACCCCTTTAGATTTTTGTGGTTTTTGAATGGTTTCATTGGAAACAGAAATGTTTTATTTATTTATTTATTTTTTAGAGGGACAGTCAGACAGGAATGGAGAGATGAGAAGCATCAATCATTAGTTTTTCGTTGCGTGTTGCAACACCTTAGTTGTTCATTGATTGCTTTCTCATATGTGCCTTGACTGTGGGGCTACAGCAGACTGAGTAACCCCTTGCTTGAGCCAGCGACCTTGGGTCTAAGCTGGTGAGCTTTTGCTCAAACCAGATGAGCCCATGCTCAAGCTGGTGACCTTGGGGTCTCAAACCTGGATCCTCGGCATCCCAGTCCGATGCTCTATCTACTGCGCCACCGCCTGGTCAGGCCAAAATATTTTTTTTATGAAAAATATCTTCTAATATTTTTCATTTCTTCAGTTCTCCTTTTTTTTACATGCAGGCTCTTACTAATGTGTATTAATGACAATGAGCTAGAACTTAGACTACCAATATCTGAGATGTATCATGAAGGGAAAGTGACTTTTAAGAATCAGTTTGCCGTGTTACCCACGTGCATTGCATTTATTTGACAAGGTGATAATTATTTGGAAGAAGGAAATGCTGAAAGGTATTTGGTAAAAGCAATGACATGTTAATAATCTCAAGGTCCATATCTTGAATCAGGTCATTGCAGACAACAAATGGTGACAAAGGTATTCGTGAAATTATTTGTAAATTAGCCAAGCTGAGAATGAGCCAAATGATCCTGTAAAGACTTTAACCTTTTCGATAAGCACTATTAAATAATGAACTGTGAAACTGAGATGACCATAATACATGGGTGCATAATGATCATAATGTACCGTCTTAATGGTCTTGGCATCCCTCAGAAAACCTATAAATCCTGTGACATTGTGAAGGGACTGTTTTGGACTCAGATCAAAATAATTGAACTAACTACACTGTGGTATCTTACCAGATAAAAACCAAGAACAAACTACTTTTTATTGCTGCAAGGTATAGACAGAACACACAAGTATGGATAGGGAACAGGTATGCACTTAAATCCCACTCGGGGGGGAAACCTTCATTGGCTGTAGCGGCCCCCACATTGGTAAATTCAAAGGTGAACCAATGCACTTCTTGGAAGATGAATGTCCCTTTCCAGAAATGGCTATGACATCTTTTTGTTGTGCCACAAAATATACGAAAATAAGCAGTGAGCTATTTCACACATTTGTTCAATTGAAGTTTCTTAAATTGTTTTTCATGTTGTATATTTGTGGAGTGTAGATGAAAAATCAATCTGCTAATTTTCTCTGCTCAGAATCCTCTAAAAATAATGTGTTTGGGGAGGTGCTGATTCATGAACGTGAACATGAATATGCAGAGACAACTGACGTAGTGGGTTATCATGAAATTGAACTTGAGTTGGAGGGAAAAGGATCAGATTTTATTTCTCTCTCTCTCTTTCTGTAGTGATATATATATATTTATCACTGTTTATTTCCAATTAGAAATATCTTACTTTAGTTACTGAGTTTAGTCTATCAAAATCTCTACAATGTATGTTCGAGTAATATGTTAAAAAATGTAAATGTCGCCTGACCTGTGGTGGCACAGTGGATAAAGCCTTGACCTGGAATGCTGAGGTCGCTGGTTCGAAACCCTGGGCTTGCCTGGTCAAGGCACATGTGGGAGTTGATGCTTCCTGCTCCTCCCCACCTTCTCTCTCTCTCTTCTCTGAAATGAATAAATAAAATAAAAATAATTTTTAAAAATGTATATGTCATTGTTCCAGGGTTCATATCTACATGAACATCTGGTCCTCCTATGCCAGACAGAACAAAAGGACAAATGGGCTGTCTGCCTCCTAGTACCCCTCCTGGCCCTCGAGCTCTGAATCATTCTATTTGATGGCTCCCACAGGTAGAGGTCATCCCTCACATGACTTTTCAATGAATTGGCTGTTTTGTGCACATGTGTTTTCTTGTTATGAGACTGTGGATGGAAAGGTTCAAGGCTGAGGGAGGTCCCGTCCATGCCTCCGTGGAGAGCCATGCAGACAGACTCGACCTATAGGCAGAAAAGGGAGAAGCAATTTGACTTCCAATTCCACATGCAGCTGAGAGAGAAAACCTGGACTGATCACCACAGCAAGCACATGTTGCCAAACACAATCACATGAGGAGCACAGATTAGGACTTCAGCACCTCTTTTTGAGGAACACAATGCAACCCCAAACAGTCACCAATAATATTTAAGATTCTAAGACCAAAGAGCCTGATTAGGTGATCTCGAGCTTCTACCCTGATGAAATAGGATAAGATTCTAGGTTTGAAATACTTGGCCTCTGTAACTTAGTATTTTTGTCTATTTGCATTTCATGACATTAGTATGTTTACACCATCCTATGGCTCTAGAACAGCATGCGTAGGCTTGCCTAAATGGGACAACTGTTGTATCATTTCTTGTAGACTTTCGTGAATACTGTTTTATTGATTTGTCCATGTTTACATTTATCTTCAAAGGTTCAAAGTAGCAGTTTTTAAAGAAGTGATATAAATGGAAGGTATCAGCTGTCACCAGTCCATCCAGGGTGATTAGACGCACTGATACCAGAGCCTTTTCATGGGGATTGAAAGCAGATGAACATTTTCTCCACACCGGACGGGGGCTACATTTCAAAGAGCTGTTTCTTAAAGGGGATCTTAAATCCTATTAAATTCAGCTTTGAGATGATGAGATCCTCTGCAAAGCACATGGAACCTTTGTTTGCTGGGTAAAGGGCACTGGTCTCTTCCTCTAACGTTGCTTACTTATCTCTACTGGAGAAGGTCTTTGCCAATGAAGTGCCAGGGCTTTGTCTTAGGAAATATGGAGAGGAAAGAGAAAGTGGATTTTTGTAATATTCTAAGGATACTGTGGCTTTTATTTGTGTTTTTTTTTTTCTTTTCATTTTAATGAATGAGGAAGGGGGAGAGAGAGACAGAGAGAGAGAGGAACACTGAGCTGTTCCTGTATGTGCCCTGACCGGGGATTGAACCAGCAGCCTCTGCACTTCGGGATGATGCTCTAACCCAGTGGTCCCCAACCTTTTTTGGGCCACGGACCAGTTTAATGTCAGAAAATATTTTCACAAACCAGCCTTTAGAGTGGGACGGATAAGTGTATCACATGACCGAGATAAGCATTAAGAGTGAGTCTTAGACGGATGTAACAGAGGGAATCTGGTCATTTTTTAAAAATAAAACATCGTTCAGACTTAAATATAAATAAAACAGAAATAATGTAAGTTATTTATTCTTTCTCTGCGGACCGGTACCAAATGGCCCACTGACCGGTACTGGTCCGTGGCCCGGGGGTTGGGGACCACTGCTCTAACCAACCCAGCCAGGGCAATACTATTTATGTTTGTTTGTTTGTTTATTTTGTGATAGAGACAGAGAGAGAGGGATGGATAGGGACAGACAGGAATAGAGATGAGAAACATCAATTCTTTGTTGCGACACCTTAGTGGTTCATTGATTGCTTTCTTATATGCGCCTTGACCAGGGTGTTACAGCAGGCCGAGTGACTCCTTGCTCAACCCAGCGACCCTGGGCTCAAGCTGGTGAGCCTTACTCTAACCAGATGAGCCTGGGCTCAAGCCTGAAAACTCGGGGTTTTGAACCTGGGTTCTCCATGTCCCAGTCTGACACTCTATCCATTGCACCACCACCTGGTCAGGCAATACTATTCATTTTTTTTTTTAATTATTTATTTATTTATTCATTTTAGAGAGAGGAGAGGGAGAGACAGAGAGAGAAAGAGAGGGAGGGGGAGGAGCTGGAAGCATCAACTCCCATATGTGCCTTGACCAGGCAAGCCCAGGGTTTTGAACCAGCGACCTCAGCATTTCCAGGTCGATGCTTTATCCACTGCGCCACCATAGGTCAGGCCTATTCATTTTTTTTTAAATATTTTTTTAAACTTTTCCTTAACAAGTTAAATACAGAAGATAATAGACCATAGATTATGAAAATGTTCTTTTTTTCATATTTGCTTTATTTTAAAAAGAAATTAAATATTCCAAATACATCCAAAAGATTTTTCTCAGGCTACATTCCTGCCACCCTCCCCAGAGTGAAGTTGATTGGACTTTTAGTGAATGTTTTGCTATTATTATGATCTATCTTTATAATATGTAGGGTATTGTTTAGTATGTTTTTAAAATTCACATAAATGTCATTTTGAAAATTGCCTTTTTTCTTTATCTCCTTAAAGGTTTGTTTTTTGGGGGGGTTTTGGTGTCACTACACGTAAATTTTTTTTTTTTATGTGCCTTGACTGTGGGCCTTCAGCAGACCGAGTAACCCCTTGCTTGAGCCAGTGACGTTGGGCTCAAGCTGGTGAGCTTTTTTTGCTCAAACCAGATGAGCCTGTGCTCAAGCTGGCAACCTCGGGGTCTCAAACCTGGGTCTTCCGCATCCCAGTCCGACGCCACGTAAATTATTTTACCTTCACTTATTATTGCACTATTCTTCTTTAATGTTCTTGCTTTCTTTGTAGCCCTGCATTTCTGACCCATATCATTTTCCTATCCTCTGAAGAACTTCTTTTAGCATATCTTGCAAGGCAGGTTGATTCCCTCAATATTTGCCAAAGAAAGTCTTTATTCCTCCTAGACTCATGAAGGTTAATTTCACTGGATACAGAATTCTAAATTGGCAGGTTTTTTTCTTTCAACACTTTAAACATTTCACTCCATTTTCTTCTTGCCCACATGGTTTCCAAAGAGAAGTTCTATGTAATTCTTTCCTTGCTCCACTATTAAGTTCTTTTTTTCCTCTGGCTCTTTTTCAAGATGTTTCTTTGTCCGTGATTTTCTGCAATTTGCATATGATATGTGTAGCGTACATTCTTAGGTCTTTGTTCTTTTGTGAGCCCTTGCCTGTGGGCTGTGACCTTCTTGGTTACCTTAGGTGGGTCAGAAAGGCTAGTAAGGGCTGCTGTTGGGTATTTCCTTTCCCCAGGTCAGGCTCTGGTGAAATAGCTTCTCCCGAGTGCAGGGCGTGCGTGTAAAAAAGAACAGAGTACATTCCAACATAGCTCCTTTGCCTTGCCTTGCTGGAAGCACAGGGGATTTTTCTTGGATCTTTACTAGGAGGAGCTGGTAGGGTTCCTGGAGGTAAAACTCACAAAAGTGTGGGGACTTCCCCATAACTGGGTCTCCCTAGAATTTTTATCTCTATACTTGTCCACCCTGAGACTCCAGAAATCTGTCAATTACAGTTTAAGTTTCCCTAACCTGGACAGGTTTCCAATGGAGACTTCTGCTCAGGTAAGTTATACCCCTCTGAACCTAATTGTATGTGTCTCCAAATTTTAGGGGCAGCGATTTGTCCTGTGATCTTAGTTCTCTGATTGATCTAAGAGTAGTTGCTGATTTTTAATTTGTTCAGATTTATTTATTTTTGTTGTTATGTGAATGAGAGCAATTTCTAAATTCTTAAAATGACTTGACTGGAGACTGGAAGTCAATGCATATATTATAAATTAAACTCATTCTCTAACTGCTTTGTGACATTTTCTTGCATATGACAATGATTTACCAATTGTCCCAATGATGGAAATTCCAGGTGTTTTCTATGTGTTTCTCTTATAAGCAATACTGTTGTGAACATCTTTGTGTGTGTCTCCCTGAGCACATGTGGAAGAGTTTCTCCAAGGTAAGTACAATACTTGGAAATGAAATTGCTGAATTGTAACACAGTGGTCCCTCATCTATCACAGGGATTAGGTTCCAGGACCCCGCGATAGGCAAAAATCCACGTAGTAGAGACCTTGTATTTATTTTATTATTTATATATCTTTTAAGGCTTTATAAACCCTCCCCACACTCTTATAAACCTTTCCTACACTCTTATAAATATTTCCTATGCTCTTAAATACTTTACACACTCTTAAACCTACATACAGTACTTTTAACAACATATAAAATTCTAAATGAATACTCACCAGTGAATATACTATACGTATTTTATTTAGATTTAATATTCTTTTAATAGATTTTAATTAATATTTTATATTGGTTTCAATGTTTTAAGCTAGAAAATGCTTATTTTACCGCAAAAATAATCAAAATAATAAACATATAAAAATACCTATATGCTGCAAAATTCATGATACAAAATTAGATATACCACATGTCCCCATGTATAAGACGCATCCTTTTTCAAAAAGTTTGAGGTCTAAAAACTGGGTGCATTTTGTACAGTGGTTGTAGATTTTTTAACTTGCATTTCCTGCTTTTTCACGGAATGAATTTTTTTATTTTTTTGTATTTTTCTGAATTTGGAAATGGGGAGGCAAACAGACTCCCGCATGCGCCCGACCGGGATCCACCCGGCATGCCCACCAGGGGGTGATGCTCTGCCCATCTGGGGCATTGCTCTGTTACAACCAGGGCCATTTTAGCGCCTGAGGCAGAGGCCATGGAGCCATCCCCAGTGCCCAGGCCAACTTTGCTCCAATGGAGCCTTGGCTGCGGGAGGGGAAGAGAGAGACAGAGAGGAAGGAGAGGGGGAGGGGTTGAGAAGCAGATGGGCACCTCTCCTGTGTGCCCTGGCTGGGAATCAAACCCGGGACTCCTGCACGCCAGGCTGATGCTCTACCACTGAGCCAACCGGCCAGGGCCAAGGGAATCAAATTTTTTTTTCTTTTTCTGAAGCTGGAAACGGGGAGAGACAGTCAGACAGACTCCCGCATGCACCCGACCGGGATCCACCCGGCACGCCCACCAAGGGGCAACGCTCTGCCCACCAGGGGGCGATGCTCTGCCCCTCCGGGGTGTCGCTCTGTTGCAACCAGAGCCACCCCAGCGCCCAGGGCAGAGGCCAAGGAGCCATCCCCAGCGCCCGGGCCATCTTTTGCTCCAATGGAGCCTCGTTGCGGGAGGGGAAGAGAGAGACAGAGAGGAAGGAGAGGGGGAGGGGTGGAGAAGCAAATGGGTGCTTCTCCTGTGTGCCCTGGCCGGGAATCAAACCCGGGACTTCTGCACGCCAGGCCGACGCTCTACCACTGAGCCAACTGGCCAGGGCTGGAATCAATTTTATGATGAATAAAACTTAAGTTCAATAACTTTATGTAATACATTTTTTTTTAAAATTTTGGGCCCCCAAATTAGGGAACATCTTATACATGGGGCAATTAAGTATACTATTTAAAAATCCATGATACAGTCAGACCACAAATAGTGAACCGCGATATAGCAATGGACGACTGTAGTTCATGCTCACCTGAGACTTGACTACTGATTGCCAATTGCTTTTCAAAGTGGTGGCACTGATTTAGGCTCTCCAGCAGTGCAGGAGAATTCCATTGCCCTAAATCCCCACCGGGGTCTGAATGTCAGACTTGTCCATTTTACCATCTGATGGGTATGAAATAGTATTTTTTTTTTGTATTTTTCTGAAGTTGGAAACGGGGAAGCAGTCAGACAGACTCCCGCATGCGCCCGACCAGGATCCACCCAGCATGCCCACCAGGGGGTGATGCTCTGCCCATCTGGGGCATTGCTCTGTTGCAACCCAGGGCCATTCTAGCGCCTGAGGCAGAGGCCATGGAGCCATCCTCAGCGCCTGGGCCAACTTTGCTCCAGTGGAGCCTTGGCTGCAGGAGGGGAAGAGAGAGACAGAGAGGAAGAAGAGGGGGAGGGGTGGAGAAGCATATGGACGCTTCTCCTGTGTGCCCTGGCCGGGAATCAAACCCGGGACTCCTGCGCGCCAGGCCGATGCTCCACCACTGAGCCAACCGGCCAGGGCATGAAATAGTATTTTGCAGGTTTAGTTTGTATTTTCCTGATTGCTAGTGAGGTTTGTTTATTCAACTAATATTTCTTAAGCCCCTACCTTGTGCCAGGTCCCGATCTGGGCTCGTAGGGTAGATCAGTAAATGGGACAGAAAAAGCACCTGCCATCCCTGCCCTCATGAAGTTTTCATTCAGGAGTGTGTGTGGAGGGTGGAGTGGAGGTGAGGATTGGGAATGTGGGAAGTTAGAGAATTAATCAGGCAGATACTTGAAGGGAAGAGGTGAGCAGGCAGTGGAACAGGCTTTCAGATGTGACTGCACTCTGGAGAGAGGAGGAGGTAAGGTCAGAGAGGTGAGGGTGGGGGCTGTTAAAGCCAAGTCCCATGGGTAAGGGACTTTGCTTCTATTGTGAACACCACTGGGAGCCTGGGGTGCTCATGCGTGCAGCTCGCCAAATATTTCTGGCTCTCTGCACTCTGAGCACAGAGCAGGATTACACTATTTGGCTTTCTTAGGAATGTATCAAGCCATGTGACTATTTCTGGACACTGAGTGTTGAGAATTCACTGTAGGAACATTTAATTACCAGTGATGACCTTTCAAAGCTTTTTACCTGTCTGGGAGGTGGCCAGAAACACTCTTGATGGTATTCTGAGCTGAAGGCCCAAGTCCCTGCACAATGATGGCGGTGAGCAGTGCCCCACTGCCTGCCTGAGATGGACATGGTACACGAAAAAGAAACAATTGGCATTTTAAGTCACTGAAATGTTGGGGTTATTTGTTACTGCAACATAACCTAGGTCATCCTGACTGATACAGAGTCATTTTCAGGTTTTAAAATAAAGAGTAAAGGACAAATATATGGTCAAGAAAAATGATTTCACTTTGGGTTATGGGCTCACAATGCAATCAACTGTTCAAATGCTATAGAAATATTTACCTGAAATCTATGTACTTTTTTTGTGTGTGTGACAGAGACAGAGAGACAGAGAGAGGGACAGATAAGGAAAGACAGACAAGAAGGGAAAGAGATGAGAAGCATCAATTCTTCTTTGTCGCACTTTAGTTTCTCATCGATTGCTTTCTCATATGTGCCTTGATTGGGGGGCTCCAGCAGACCGAGTGACCCCTCGCTCAAGCCAGCAACCTTGGACTCAAGCTGGTGAGCCTTGCTCAAACCAGCTGGGCCTGTGCTCAAGCTGGCAACCTTGGGGTTTCATACCTGGGTCCTCTGCATCTCAGTCTGACACTCTATCCACTGCGCCACCACCTGGTCAGGCCCTATGTACTCTTATTGATCAATGTCACCCCATTAAATTTAATTTCTAAATTAAAAAGTAAATGAAGAGTGACATGCTCTAACTTGTACTTTAAAAGGATCACTCTTTGCCATGTTGAAAGAGACCATTCAGGGGAACGAGGTGAAAGGAAGGAGGCCAGCAGTTAGGAGGCGATTGCAATAATCCAGGCAGAGATGATAGTGGCTTGGACTAGGGTGGCAATGGTAGAGACGGTGAGAAGCATTCGGCTTTTGGACATTAAAGGTAAGGCCAATAGTCTTTTTCTGATAGATTGGATGTGTGAGAGACTTGAAAGTTTTCTTTTTATTTTCTCTTTATTCTTTTCTTTTAGGTGAGAGGAGGGGAGATAGTGAGGCAGACTTGTGCATGCAACCCCAACCATCAACCCCATCTGGGGCCGATGCTTAAGTACCGAGCTATTTTTAGTGTCTGAGGCTGATGTGCCCCAATGGAGCTATCCTCAGTGTCTGGGGCCATGCTTGGACCAATCAAGCCATGGGTTCAGGAGGGGAAGAGGGAGAGAAGGGTCAGAGAAAGGGGGGAGAAGCAGATGGTCACTTCTCCTGTGTGCCCTAACCGGGAATCAAACCTGGAATGTCCATATTCCAGACCAACGCTCTATCCACTGAACCACTGGCCAGGGCCTTGAGGATTTTCATC
The DNA here is from genome assembly GCF_036850995.1 of Saccopteryx leptura. Lineage (NCBI taxonomy): Eukaryota > Metazoa > Chordata > Mammalia > Chiroptera > Emballonuridae > Saccopteryx > Saccopteryx leptura. Next base: position 89,098,519 of record NC_089505.1, on the reverse strand, counting down.
TGAGCAATTGGAAGAGTGGAGTTGCCATTGACTGAAACGGGGAAGATCTCAGGTAGGTCAGGTGTTTATTTTTGGACATGTTAAATTTGACATCTCTATTAGACAGCCAAGTGGAGACAAGTTGGCCATTGTTTCTATGAGTCTGGGGCTCAGAAGTGAGGTCTGGGTTTGAGATATACATTTGAGAATCATGAGCAACTGCATGGTGTTTAAAACCATGGCAGTGAGTGAAATCCAAGATAGGCTGGGTGTACTGGTAGGTAGAAAAAAGATGAAGGACTAAACCTGTGGTCTCCCATATTGAAAGACTGGGAAGAAGAGAGAAATTGTTAAAAGGAATTGAAGAGGAGTCTCCAGTCAGATGGGAGGAAACCAGGAGAACGTAGTGTCCTGATGGCTAAGGAGAAAAAGTCTGTTAGGGAAGAGGTGACAATTAATTGTGTCAAATGCTGCTGATAGATCAAGAAAGTGGAGATTGGAGAAGTGGCTCTTGTTTTTAGCTGTATGGAGCTCCTGGTGACCTCAATAGAAAGGTTTTGGTGGGAGAGTGAGTCAAGGTGAGATTGGAGTGGATTTAAAAAAAAAATGGGGGCCCCGGCCAGGTAGCTCAATTTGTTAGAGTGTTGTCCCGTCTAACTGAGGTTGTGGGTTTGATCCCTGTTAGGGCACATACAAGACTCAACCAATAATGGCATGAATAAGTAGAATAACAAATAGATGTTTCTCTCTCTCCCTCTGTCTCTCTCCCTTCCTCTCTCTCAAAAAGTCAATTTAAAAATTAAAAAAAATAAAATAAAGAAAGAAAGGGAACCCTGGCTGGATAGCTTGGTTGGTTAGAGTATCATCTTGATACTCAAGGGTTGCAGGTTCAATCCCTGGTCAGGGCACATACAGAAACAAAGCAATGTTTCTGTCTGTCTTTCTCCCTTCCTCTTTCTCTGAAATTAATCAATAAACATATTTATTAAAAAAGAATGGGAACACCTGAAACTAATATGAAATAATATTGAATGTAAACTATAATTTAAAAACATATTTAACTTATTTTAAAAATGGGAAAAAGGAACTGGGGATAGCAAACATAGATATTCTTTTGAAGATATTTTGCTGCAAAGTGGAGCAAAGAAATGGGCAGTAGGTAGAGTGTCATCAACAGAAGGGTTAAGGTAGAAGAAAAATCATCTTATTTGTATTCTAATGGGAATGACCCAATAGAGCAAAAAAAATAAAAATAAAAATTGATGTAGTAGAAAGAAGAGAAGGGCTGAACGGTGTCTTTGAACGAGAGGGGATGGGATCCAGTGCACAGACGGAGAGCTGAGCTTTGATAGGATCATAGGTGACTGACTCATCTGGAATAGCAGGCAGGGAGCCTGAGTGTGGGGGCTTAGAGATGGATTACGGGATGTGGGGAGGGGACAGTCTGTGGAGTTCCTCTGCTGACTGTGTCTATATCCATGGTGAATTCCAGAAGAAGAGAGGTGTTGGAGATTTGAGGAGAGAGGAGAAGGTATGTAATAACTGGCTGGAAAATCGGGAGAGAAGTTCACCTGGTTACGTAACGTACAAATGCCAACAGCCTTAAATCTCCACTTGAGGTTTGTGGTTATGAAATTAAAGCAACCAAGGGAAGTCCAATACCGGCCTCATTTGGCCGGACAGGTGCAGGGACCTAGTAGGCAGCAAGATGGAATTATCACCAGGGTTGTGGTTTTGCCCAAGGAATATTCAGAAGAGGGAGAAGGAAAGTGCTGAGACTTCAGCAGGGACAGAATGCGGTGACTGTCCATGGGATGTGTATAGGGATGGAGGGAGAGGGGACACTGAGTCACTGAGGGTACATGATTAGGGCTGATTCGGATTGTCTCACAAAGACAAGGATCTGAGTTCTTCTCAAACACATACACCTCATTGTGTATATATAGGGTCCAACCACATATTTTCAGAAAATATCTAAAATTAAAATAATGCCTGAAGCTTTGCACACTTAATAGTTATTTTCATCTCTATTAACATTAATTAATGTAACCATTACAGAACAAACCACTTATTTTACATGAGAAAACACATTGATTTGATGTGTTTTAGGGACCCAAAGCTGAGTAGTTATTTTTTGTTCCATTATATTAATTCAAACAGTTAAAAATGTTGTTAAGACAAAAGAAATGGGCAAGTAGAAACCCAAGTGAGCATAGACTTTATCTCTCTGAGTTATCTCCTTACATTCACAAAGATGCCTGTCACTCCAAATTTAAGGACCTAGACAGTCCTTTAAAAAGTGGAAAAATCAGTGGATTAGCTATTCCACTGGGGTCAGTGTATTATTGGACTCAGTTGAATGGAGGAATGACCAAATCACTAGAGGGAAGTGCTGGGAGGCAGGAATGCCCCAAATTGACATTAGGTAGGGCGGCAGATTTGGGAAATACAAACTTTGGGGTAGAGATTAAGATTATTGGAGGAGAGACTTTCAAATTCAAAAAGCTAAATTGTTGACACTACCTCACATCCGTTAGGATGATGACTATAAAACAAACAAACCAATAGAAGATGTTAAGTGTTGGTGAGAATGTGGAGAAATTGGAACCCCTGTGCACTGTTGGTGGGGACATAACGTAGTGCCATTGCTGTGGAGGACAGTATGGAACTTCTTAAAAAAATTAAGAATAGTATACCTGAAATTAATGCAAATTAATAGTGAATATAAACTGTGATTGGAAAAAGGAAATCAGCCCTGGCTGGATAGCTTGGTTGTTTAGATCATCCCAAAGTGTATAGGTTGCCAGTTCAGTCTCTGGTTGGGGCACACGCAGGAACAGACCAATGTTCCTCTCTCTCTCTCCCTCTCCCTTCTTCTCTCACTAAATCAATCAATAAACATTTTTTAAATTTTTAAAAAAGGAAAAAATCAAAATAGAAAAAAATTAAACAGAACTACCATATGATTCAACAATTCCACTTCTGAGTATCTGGCCAAAGGAATCGAAAGCAGGGTCTCGAAGAGATAGTTTGTACCTTGTGTTCATAACAGCATTACTCAGAACAGCTGAATGTTGGAAGCAGCCCAGATGTCCACTGACAGAGGAATGGATAAACAAAATGTAGTATATACATATAATGGAGTACTACATAGACTTAAAAAAGAAAGAAATTCTGATACATGCAACAGCATGGATGAACCTTGAAGGCTGTTGTAAACTGAACTGTGCTCCCCTCAAATTCAGATGTTGAAGCCCTAACCCCCACCTGTGACTCTATTTGGAGATAGGATTACCTTAATCACTTCCTTTTATTTTATTTTATTTTATTTATTTTTTTTACTTTTTGGATTTTTAATGACTGAAACAAAAAAAGACCTAAAACCGCAGCTTCTGGAAGAACCATTTGTTCTTGCCGGTCTTGTACCTCTCTTCAAACTTGACCTTGGCCTCCCATCGGGCCTTGCATTTCAGAGCGGGGTCTCTGAAGACATCCTTGTTTGACAACAGTTTTGTCCAAGGGGATGTCCACAGAGTACCTTGTGGGCATGAGGTGATTATAGTTATAAACTTTCACAAAAGACTTGATCTTTGACCTCTTGGCGATTTTCTTCTTGCCCATGGCAGCTGTCACTTTGTGGGGATAGCGGTCAATCCCAGCCACCAGGGCATGGCTGTAGGGGCGGCCTGAGGTGCCATCATCAATGTTCTTCACGATAGCCGTCCAGAGTAGCGTCCAGCCAGGACCAGCACTACCTTCCCAGGTTTCATAAACTTGCCCATTTCTGCAGAGAGTTACAAGGGGCTGCTCAGAAATTCGCAAGCCCAGGCTGCGGGCCGGAACTTCAGGCCGTCGTCTTGGCCCAGGCCGCCCGCGGGTCCTGCTCACATGACAAGATCCACCACAGAAGCCTCTTGGGCCTAGAACAGAAAGGAAGAAACCACACTTCCGCTCCTTAATCACTTCCTTTTAAATGGGCCCTAATCCAACAGGACTGGTGTCTTTATAAGAAGAGGAAGAGACACCCAGGGATGCCCACTCACAGGAAAGGCCACGTGAGGTCACAGTGAGAAGATGGCTATTTTAATAGCGCCCTCAGGAAAAACCAATCCAGCCCGCAACTTGATTTTAGACTTCCAGCCTCCAGGACTATGAGACAATAAATTCCTGTTGTTAAACCATCCAGTCTTTGGTATTTTGTTATGGCAGCTATAGAAAATTATTATAAGGACATTATGGTAAGTGAAATAAACCAGTCACAAAAAAAGACAAATCCTGTTTAATTTCACATAGTTGAAGTATCTAGAGTTGCCAAACCATAGAAACTGAAAGGAGAATGAGAGTTGCCAGAGGCAGAGGGAGGGGATGAGAATGAGGAGTTGTCATTTAATGCAGTGGTCCCCAACCCCCCATTCCCTCTGTCACATCCGTCTAAGACTCACTCTTGACGCTTGTCTCCGTCACGTGATACATTTATCCGTCCCACCCTAAAGGCCAGTCAGTGAAAATATTTTCTGACATAAACCGGTCCGTGGCCCAAAAAAGGTTGGGGACCACTGATTTAATGGATACAGAGCTTTGCAAAATGAAAAGTTCTGAAGACTGGTTGCACAAGTACTGAACTGTGTGCACTTAAAAAATGATTAGGATGATACATTTTATGTTATGTGTGTTTTACCATGATTAAAACACACACATAAAAGAAGTTAAGTTGTTAGAAGAATCATCTATGTGTATATTGAACTTGTCAAGAATTTAGACATGAGAGATGGAGCATCTTATGTTTACTGCACATACAGAGTCTTCTGTGGATTGCCTATTCTTACCCTGTGCCCACTTTTCTGTTGCATTCTTTGTATTTTGCACATAGGATTATAAGCTTTCTTTATATCTTCTGATCATTAATCCTTTCATGGTTAGGGAAGGTACAACAATCTTTCCCCAATTTGTGACTTTCATTTATTTTCATATCATTTATAGGAAGTTTTTAATATTAGCCAAATGTGTACAAACAGTTTGTGCTTTCTGGGTCTTGTTCAATGACTTTTCATATATCTTAGTCTAAAATTTCTTTAGTTTTGCATTTCACATTTTGTCACCAACACATACCTTTTAATTTCTATATTGTTTGGGAGTGCATGTTCATTAATATATTATCACAGGAGCCTTAAAGAAGTGTTCCAAAATACTCTGTAAAAATTTTAAGAGTTTTTTTTTTTTTTAATTGAGATACTATTTTGTGTAAGCTTTTGTCAAACACAACCAGGGAACTATCAGCTTTGCTTTTCTCTGTCAGAGTCTCTCACTTGGTGGTAGTGGGTTAGTTTGTATGTCTTCATCTCTCCTGGCCATGACCTATGAGCCTGTTACTCTCACTAGTTTCTTTGTTCCTCTATTTTATTCTTAATTATAGAGACTGAAATTCATTTCCTTTTTTTTTGTGGTGATCAACTTACCTAAAGTTTTTCTGTCCTGAGAGAAAGTCACATTATTCACCTCTTCCTGGCTCACTAACTTTAGACTATTTCTTTCATCCTGAGATAAAAATTGGTCACCTATTACTAGGTTACATGGGATAGAGGGTTCATGTGATGTGTGATCCACAGTTTCTCGTGGCTCTCTCTCTCCTCTCCTTGCAGGGAATAAGAATCTACTAAAAAAAAAAAAAAAAGAGGGAGAACGTGAATGTTGCATGACTTGTGGACTTCTCTTTTTGGGTCTTCTCTTTAAGAAAGGCTTAAATGTCCTTTGTAAAGGCAACTATTTAAAAACATATTGAAATACTTAGTTGCGAAGGTTCAATTTTACTCTGGTCGTTTTTGTTTTTTTTTGACACAAGCCATTGCAAAAGCAAATGGAGAATGCTGCCCCCGCCCAGGGCCCTTCTACAGGAAGGCCGCCCGCTTCGTCCCTCCACGTCTGTCCTCCGCGGCTACTTGCACCCCACAGGGGCCCAGGGACTAGGACTGGTGAACTGTCTGGTTTCTCCCTCTCAGGAATTTAGAGTAGGAAACAGGTCACAAGGCAGCCACAGAAGCAGCTGTAGCTGGTAAGTCATAAGCTGCGGAAAGACCAGAGAAGCCGTGAGGCCACAGGGAAGGAGTCCTATGACGGAGTTGACATGACGAGAACGCAGACACTTTGGAAGTGAGGAAAGTGACCCGGTCAAGGGGAGGCGGCCAGCTGGTGGGACAGAGGAGAGCAGCAGGCCAGGGAAGTTAATGGTAAAGAGAGCTGGGGTCTCATCCTTCCTGTGGCCCCCCTCCTAGACCCTCCTTTTCCTCCTCTCACATGGTTCAGCTTTGCCTGGCCTTCCCAACAGGAACATTCTCACGTAAATCTGTTACTTGAGATGCTGAGTGTCTCTCCGTTCCTTACAACACGAAGAACAGAACTAAACTTGTTTTTATTTTATTTTAACTAACAGACTTTATGTTTTAGAGCAGTTTTAGGGTCACTGGAAAATTGAGCAGAATACAGATTTCCGTTATACCCATCACCCCCACTTCCAGTGTCCTCTACCATTAACATATCTTGTATTAGTGTGGTCCATTTGTTACAACTGATGAACCAATACTGATACATTAATAACAAGTCCATAGTTTACAATAGGGCTCATTGTGTTGTACATTTTCTCTGTGTGTGTTTTTAAATTTATTTATTGATTTTAGAGAGAGAGAGAGACAGACAGAAACAATGATCTGTTTCTGTATGTGCCTTGACTGGGGATTGAACCCACAACTTTTGTGTGTCAGGAGGTCGCTCCAACCAACTGAGCTATCTGGCCAGGGCCATTATGTGGGTTTTGACAAACATATAATGACACGTATCTATCCTTATAGTATCATACAGAACAGTTTTACTGCCCTAAAAATCCCCTGAATCCCACCTATTCATTCTCCATCCCCCCATCCCTGGCAACTACTGACCTTTACTTCCTTTTCATAATGTCTTTTCCAGACATGTTTTGCATTTTCCAGAATGTCCTATAGTTGGAATCATACAGTATGTATGCAGCCTTTTTATAGGTTGGTTCCTTTCACTTAGTAATGCCTTTAAGTTTCTTTGATGCCTTTTCATGGCCTGACAGCTTGGAATATTATTATTTCTAAATAACATTCTATAGAATAAATTTACCATAGTTTATCCATTCAGTTATTGGAGGACATCTTGGATGCTTCCAAGTTAAAATGCTCTAAGAAAATAATAACAGCAGAATTTATTCTGGAAGTTGTTGTATTAAGTGTATTAGGGGTTGAGAGGACTAGAAATGTAGATATTTTGAAATTAAAATGCCTAAAATGTTGAATGAAGAAGAGGGAGGCATTAAAGGGAGGGCCCCAGCCCTGTCCAGATAGCTTGGTTAGTTACAGTGTCATCCCCATAAGCAAAGGTTGTGGGTTTGATCCCAGGTCAGGGCACATACAGGGACAGATGGATGTTTCTGTCTCTTTTTCTCCCTTCTTCTCTAAAATCAATCAATAAATTAAAGATAAATAAATGAATAAAGTGAGTGCCCCACACATGACCAACATAGACACTGAAATTTAGATGGCTGGGTGGGGTGGAGGGCGTGAAATTTGCTGTTTCTTCTGGATTATTGAGTTTCTTGCCTGTTTTCTCTGGATTTAAGAAATGAATTTTGTTAGCAAATAGCACCTGCCACATCAGTATTATAAGATTAAATTCTGGGTCCCCCAAATAAAACGTTAGACTCTAAAATACATTTCCTCTGGACTACTCCTTCCAAGGGCCCTTTTGTGATCAATGCCAGTTTTCTTTGTTCACCATTTAGACAAAACAGAGCTTGTGGATAATTTTTAATTCTCCATAATTATGCCTTTACTCTCTCTAGAAAACCACACCTTTCCTCCAAGGCAAACCTAAGTAATTTAGCAAAAGATGTGGAGGAAGTGTTTATCTTGAAATGCAGCCTCCCCCAGGGTGGAATTTGCTGGCTCTTTGGCTCGCTTGGTTAACAGCGGACAGCTGTTTATAACTGGGACTGCGGAATAGCACGTCTCGGTGAGACTGCAGACAAAAGGAGGACTGCTAATGATCAAACTTGGAATTGGGCCAGGACAAGGAAAATCAGCATCTCCTCTCCTTAATTCTTGCACAAAGCCCTATGAGACTTTTCAATAACCACAAGTGGTCAGAAGTCAGATGTTGGATTTAGTTCTCATCCAAAAAACATTCTAGTGCCCTTGGACAGCATGCTGTGGCATTGACTGGCTACATGTGGCTCAGAGAAGAGTGTCACTCCACTGGATCTGATGTGGTTTAGTGGAGCAGAGTCTCCTTGGAATCTAGCTGGAAGTGTGTTGGTAAACAGACCCACTTCTGCTCTGGTGGAAAGAAAATTCACTGGAGTCTGGAATTGAATCAAGAACCTTAATTGCTAGCCATGAGTAGTCATGTCCAAGCAAAAGAAAAAGGTTTCTGTTTTTTTTTTGGGCGGGGGGGCGCGCCTTTTTTGTATGTGCTTGCATGAGTGACACAGCATCCTGCAATTAGCCCAATAATCATCCACTCTCCATTCCAAGTCAGTGCAGGAACTTTGAGAGAGACTAGCAGGGGTACTCACTGGGTGGAGAGGAAAGACCAGAGATGGAGCCATTCTGGTCTGCCACAGATTACAAAGGGAAGAGCGGCTGTGGGTAAATGCAAGGTGAGCAGTGAGCGCCTGCCACAGGACCCCCGTGGGAAGGGAGCAGCCAGCCCTCACTCTTGCTCAACCCGAACAAATGCAATGGCAGGTGGATAAAGCTCATTATTGGTTTGTACTTCTACTACAGAACCCTGGAAGGCCATTTCAAAGAAATTGCCTAGAAACAAGCTTCAATTAGTTATCAGGCTTGATAAAAAGCATCCCAGTTTCCTTAAGACATTTTAGAGGAAAATAATTTACTTGTTCTAAAGCTTGCATACTTCTGGTGAATTATGAAGACTAGTTACCAGCCATGTGTGCAAAAATTTTTTTAATTATACAATTATATATGCTTGATAATAAAGAGGAAAAAAAATCAAACAGTCGTCTGAAGTAAAAGTCAGTCTCCTGGTCCCACTTCACTCTCCAGTCCTCACCCAGTTGGCTCACTGAAAACATTCTCCTGGTGGCTATGTTTCTAGATACTTTTGAAGCATATACAAATTTGTCCTTTTATTTTTATTAGTTGATTAATTTACTTATTATTTTTTTAAGAGATAGGAGAGATAGTAAACAGACTCCCAAATGCACCCCGACTGGGATCCATCTGGCAACCCCAGCTTTGGCTGATGTTTGAGTTTTGAGCTATTTTCAGCACCTGAGGCTGACACCCTCCAGTGGAGCTATCCTCAGTGCCCCAGGCCATGCTGGAACCAATCAAGCCACTGGCTGTGGAAGAGGAAGAGGGCGAAATGAGGGAGATGGAGGGGGTGAGAAGTAGATGCTTGTTTCTCATGTGTGCCATAACCAGGGACTGAATCTGGGATGTCTGCACACCGGGCCAACACTCTATCCACTGAGCCATAGGCCAGGACCAAATTTTTCCTTTTTAAAAATACAAATAGAGCTTGACCTGTGGTGGGCAGTGGATAAAGCGTCAACCTGGAACACTGAGGTCGCCAGTGTAAGTCAAACCCTGGGCTTGCCCGGTCAAGGCACATATGGGAGTTGATGCTTCCTGCTCCTCCTCCCCTTCTCTCTCTCAATCTCTCTCTCTTTCTCTCTCTCTTCCCTCTCTAAAATAAATAAATAAAGTTAAAAAAAATACAAATAGAGCCCTGGCCGGATAGCTCAGTTGGTTAGAACAGTGGTCCCCAACCTTTTTTGGGCCATGGTTTAACGTCAGAAAATATTTTCCCAGACCGGCCTTTAGGGTGGGACAGATAAATGTATCACTTGACCGAGACAAGCATCAAGAGTGAGTCTTAGATGTAACAAAGGGAATCTGGTAATTTTTAAAAAATAAACATCGTTCAGATGTTTATTTATTTCATAAATAAAATGGAAATAATGTAAGTTATTTATTCATTCTCTGTGGACCGCTACCAAATTGGCCCACGGACCGGTACTGATCCATGGCCCGGGAGTTGGGGACCACTGGGTTAGAGCATTGTCTCGAAGTGCAGAGGTTGCCAGTTGGATCGCCTGTTTTAGGGCACATACAGGAACAGATCAATGTTCCTGTCTCTCTCTCCCTTTCTTCCTTTCTCTTTTTCTAAAATCAATAAAATAAACATTAAAAAATACAAATAGAATTATACTTTACATAATTGTTGTGTGGCTTGTTTTTTTCATTTAAATCTGAATCCTGGATGTTATTCCATACCAGTTCAAATTTACCTAATTCTTTTTGAACACTGCCAAGTATTGCATTGTTTGTACCATAATTTATTTAAACATTCTTCATTGATGGATGTTTGGTTTTTTGCAGGTTTTCACTATTATAAATAATGTTACAAGTTGTTTGAATATATATACATATATACACATATATATATATGTATACACACACACACACATGTATGCAAGAGTATTTGTAGAATGGCTTTCTGGAAGAATTGTTGGGCAAAAGGTTATGGATATTTAACGTTTTCATAGAAAGAGCAAGATTGTGTCCTAAAAACTAGTATGATTATATTTTCACCAACAATACATCAGAGTGCCTGTTTTCCTGCATCCCCATCAATACTGGATATTATGAAGTAAAAAAATGATGTTCTTATCTAAGAGATGATTTTAATTTTCACTTATTTCATGATGATTATATTGTGTTAAGGAAGTTGGCCCTTTATTTTAGGTGCTAAAAATGTTTTCCCTCAGTTTGCTTGTTTCTTGCATGGCTTTGGTATTGTTTATGCCTTACAGAGACGTAGAATATTTACGTAGTAAAATTATTGGTGTATTTCCTTTATGGCTTCTGGGTTTTCTGTCATTCTTAGAGAGAACTTCCTCAATCATGATTTTAAAAAGTTTTAGTATTCCTTTAATACTTTTATGGTTTCACTTACAAAATCATAAGCCCTGGCTGGATACCTCAGTTAGTTAGAGTGTCATCCTGATAAGCAAAGGTTACTGGTTCACTCCTTGGTCAGAGCACATACAGAAACAGATTGATATTTCTGTTTCTCTCTCCCTTCCTCTTTAAAATCAACAAATAAAAATTTATTTTAAAATATCATAAAATATCTGACATATATAAAAGATAACCATAACCTAGTCTGACCACGTGATGGCACAGTGGATAGAGCATCAGATTGGGACGCAGAGCACACAGGTTCAAAACCCTGAGGTTACCAGCTTGAGCATGAGCTCATCTGGCTTGAGCATGAGCTCACCAGCTTGAGCACTGGGTTGCTGGCTTGAGCGTGAGTCATGACCCCATGGTCATTGGCTTGAAGCCCAAGGTCGCTGGCTTGAGCAAGGGGTCATTTGTTTTGCTGTAGCCCCCGGTCAAGGCACATATGAGAAAGCAATCAACGAACAACTAAGGAGACTAAGGAGCCGCAACGAAAAATTGATGCTTCTCATCTCTCTCCCTTCCTGTCTGTCCCTCTCTGACTTTCTCTCTGTCTGTCACAAAGAAAAAAAAGAGAAAAAGAATAAGCCTAATCTATATGTAGATAATAGAGAACTATAATAAAATAAACACCAGTAAACTTTTTTTTTAATTTAAAAATTAAATTTAATGGGGTGACAAGGTTTCAGTTTTTACATTTAAACATATCCATCTGTAATTTGGGGGAGAGTTTAGGAACAATAGAAATCTAGTTTAAAAAATATTCTGCATTTCTTATATTTTCCTATATAGCTATCTGGTTCTCACTTTATTAAATAATCCCTCTTTCCTCTTGGCTTCTTTTAAATAATGGTATTACATTTCTAATGTGACCTCTGTATACAAAATAACATCACTTCTATCTGTAGTAAGATACATAAAATAACTAACAAAAGTCCTTCTTGATGTTTTCAGATTCAATAACCAAAGTCATCCCCATTTTCTAATGCTTGCTGAAAATAGAACACTTTTTCTAATTTCATAATTTCATCTGACCTCTTTCACCTTAAGCAAGTTATTTAACTTCACTAAGTCCAGTTTCTTGAGCTTTAAAATGGAAATGATAGCCACAACAACACTTCATGGGCTGTTGTCAGGACTAAGGGATGGACATGCTTGGCTTGGGGCTTGGGACTTAGAAACTTTCAATCAATGGTTTCATAGTTGTTCTTATTACGGTTTTTTTGTTTTGTTTTTGAGATACGACAGACAGACAGACAAGAAGGGAGATAAATGAGAAGCATCAACTTGTAGCACTTTAGTTGTTCACTGATTGCCTCTCATATGGCCGTGATGAGGGTGCTCCAGCTGAGCCAGTAACCCCTTCCTTAAGCCAGCGACCTTGGGCTCAAGTCATTTTGGGTTTGAGCCAGTAACCATGGGGTCATGTCTATGATCCCATGCTCAAGCACTCAAGTGGAGTTTTGAACCTGGGACCTCAGCGTCCCAGGTCAACGCTCTCTCCACTGTGTCACCACCTGGTCAAGTTTATTTTGCTGTATTGTTATTACCTTAACAGCTTCTTAGATCCTTGGAAGGAAGGCTCTATGTACTTTCTGGCTTTATGACTGGACCACAAGTCTTGTGTGGGATTGTCAAAGTTAAACAGGTCTAGTTTGCTAATTTTATGGCCTGGTACCATACCATTATGTTTTGTAGCTATGTGGAACTTTGAGATTTCTAAATCTATGTTGTTATACATAAATGAAAACGATGGCCACCTCTAAATCGACAGTAAATGTATAATAGTTTCCTGATCTTTAGAGTCCCTCTCTTTACTGCTGAATGACCATGCAGGATCCACAGGCATCATCCTGGAGGTGGTGTCCGTTTGTCCACCACAGGCTGAACCTTGATTAGAAATAGTGCTCCTGGCCCTGGCTGCATACACAAAGGTTGTGGGTTCCATCCCTGGTCAGGACATATACAAGAACAGATCGATGTTTCTGTTTCTCTCTCCCTTCCTCTCTCTCTAGAATCAATCAATAAATTTTTTTTTTTTTTAAAAAGAGAAAGTGCTCTTCTCAATATAGATTTTGATGGAAATTGAAGCCATCTAATACATTCTACCTCTAATTATTTCCAAACTGATGTCAAATAGTTCCATCCATATCTATAATAGAATGCCAAGAGCTGTTTATTGAATCTATTATGTTGTAAAATTCAGTTCTCACATTATTAGGTATACAAGGCAGTATTAACCAGTTTTCTCATTTCATAGTTGAAGGGATTGCAGTAGACAGATTTTTCTTGCTTAAAGTTATAGGGAGTATGGGGGAAGGTAGCAGTGGGCAAAAGGGGATAAACGGTGATGGAAGGAGACTTGACTTTAAGTGGTAAACACACAATACAATATATAGATGATGTATTATAGAATTGTACACTTGAAACCTATATAATTTTATTAACCAATATCACCCAATAAATTCAAATAAAAAAAAGTTACTCAGAAAAGTTACTGAGAAAGGTAATGGCAAAGCCCCATTTGTTTTTAGATCTCTTGGGTCACACAGAGTCCAATACTGTCTGCTAGTTAAATTATTCCTAAAATAAACTATTGGATGTGAAATGATAACCTGAATAAATATTCCAAAGGAAAAAGATGACCAGTTTATTTGCAATAGATGAGTGAATTATTTTGTGCTATGTTCTATCCCTTAATAATTTTATTATATACAGATCTGAACTCCCTCAGGAAAAGTGTATAAGGACACCAATAAGCATTTACAGTATATTAACAAACAAACAATAGATTGATGACTCACCTTGGATTCATGCCAGGGTCTGTGAAAGAAATCAATAAACATGATATGCATTTCAAAAACTGCTAATCATCATTAAAATTTCCAACCCCCTCAATTCTATAAATTATATTAAATAGAGGATGAGCATTTGGCCTGCCCCTCACTGCCCTAATAGCATGGTAGACCCTGTGATGGATCAGTTTTTGGGGAAATGTGACAGAATACTATGTTTCTCAAAGAAAAAAAGGTGATATTCGAATTTTCCTTTTTTGCATTTTTCCCTCTCAAACTTTCGGCATACAGTTGTGTACTCTGTCTGCTCTCTCTTTCTAAAATCCCCTCTGTCGGTGGTTCTAGTTTCTTTCTTCTTTGACGAGACTTTTCAGGCTTTTCTTATTCTTTTTCGAAAAAGCAGTGTGATCCGCTAATTTCATTTTCCTTTCTTAATCTTTTGCCAGAGACTTATTTTGAACACACGTTGCTGCTCATCAGAATTTCGCAAGTCCTTTTTAGAAAGGTAAGAACCCACCCACTCCGTGTCCCCCCGACCCAGGGATATGAATCCGCGTCTTAAGTGGCGGGTAAGGCTGACTGTGACCCTGGGAATAACAGGAGCCGCTGGACTCGGGCGCATCCTGCCCTCAGAACCTGCCCGCTGCCGCGCAGCCCTAGCCCGGCCCGGCCAGCACAAAGACGAGCCCTGCAGGGAGCCCAGCTCTCCACCGGGCCGCCTCCCGAAGCGCGCGCTGGAGGCCGGACTGCGCTTGTCCGAAGCTGGCTGCTCCCCACCTTCTCTCCTGCTCGTTTTATTAGAAAAAGAGGGGAGGAAAAAAAAATTAAAAAAAAAAAAAAAAAAGGGAGACAGAGAAGTCCCGCCCCTCTCCCCACCCTCTGCCCCGCATTGGCCCCATCTCTGCGCGCGTCACGCTGGGGTACACCAATGGCAAGGCGCGATACTGCGAGGTGGGCTGGGCCCGAGCGCGGAGTGGGCGGTGGATCGGTGCAGCCACCCCGTCGCGGCTCGGCCTTCATCGCTGAGGCGCCGCTGCTCCCCGCAGACGCTCGCGAGCCGCCCCCGGCGCTGCCAGCCTCGCCTTCCTCCCGCACACCCGAGACGCCTGTCCGGCTCGGGTCTCGCCCCGCCTCCGCCTCCCTCCGCTCGCCTCCCACCCTGTCTTTGCTTTATTTTCTCTCCTGCTTGAGGAAAAAAAAAAAGACCCCACCGTCCTCCTCAGGGAGCCCCGTCGCCCTCCGAAAAAGCAAACCAGACATGACCCGGGGCTCCCGCGCCTGAAGGGCCGGCCGAGCGAGGAGCGGGGAGCCTGGTGGAGACCGCGCGGAAGGGCACGGGAGGGAAGCCCCTGCAGCCCCGCCTCTGCACCCGCGGCTGGCGGCCCCCAGCCCCGCGGGCCTCCTGCCGCGTCCCCCCACTTTCCTGGGAGCCGGCCGAACACACCTCCATTGATGGTGTAGCGCATCCGGGGAAGGTAAGTCCCCCGGCTCGTCTGCGCGTGGCGTCCGCTTGCTGTGGTGGCCCCTGGTCCCAGGCGCGGGGCACTGGGCACAGGGTATCGGCGCGGGGTGTGGGGGGCACCAGGCGCGGGTGGGGGCACCGGGCACGGGTGGGAGCACTGGGCACAGGGCACCGGGTGGGCACGGGGGCACCGGACACGGGGCGTGAGGCGGGCGCGGGGCACCGGGCGGGGAGCGGGGGCACAGGGCACCGGGCGGGGGGCGGGGGCACAGGGCACCGGGCGGGCGCGGGGGCCGGCGTGCGGCCCCCGGTCCGGGCGAGTCCAGGTGGCGGAGGCCAGAGCGCACATCCCGGAATAAAAGGACGAGGGACTTCTCCGGCAGCTCCCGGCCGGGTCCCCACTGTCCCGCTGGCCGGCTGACCCCCCCCTGCGTTCTTTGCTGATTATTCTTGCTCTTGTTTGA
Source organism: Saccopteryx leptura (assembly GCF_036850995.1). NCBI lineage: Eukaryota > Metazoa > Chordata > Mammalia > Chiroptera > Emballonuridae > Saccopteryx > Saccopteryx leptura. The sequence goes on along the minus strand of NC_089505.1, from coordinate 89,082,813 downwards.
CTTGTCTGTGCAGAAACTACTTCATGTGACGCGATTATTGGCTGAACCGGGGGGAGGAAAGGCAGACAAGGGGGCTGGAACGGCCCATTTCTGGAATGTTTTGTGGATTTGGGGAGTCTTGGAGGGGGACGAGGACTTTTCTTAAAAGTATCATTTCATGGTAGGGGGAAGACTCCCTCTTTGTGTTCTCCAGCCTCCTTCCCTGCTGGATGTGAGGAATGAATTCTGAAATCCAAATCGCTCGCATCAGAATAGGGTTCTCATTGACCTGTTTTATTTATATACAGAGTTCTATCGGAAAGACAGGGGCTTCTGTTTTTAAGTTTTAATTTCTTAAGGTTTTTTGGAGAGAAGAGAAGGAGTTTCACATGGATGGTGTGTGTGTGTGTGTCAGTGTTGGGAGGGGGAAGTATTGCAGGTTTCCTTTGAAACTGGTTGAGAAGTTGTTGAAAGGAAAACAAAATGATTCATTGTTGGATTGTCGTTTTCCTTTGCCTCCTTTCCAAGGTTTGCTTACAATTTTTCTGGATTACAGACTTAAGACATTGATTTAAGCAAAATATGTCCTTGAGAGACTGGGTGCCTTAAATGTTTCAGTATGTGCTGCTATTTTAAGGTACATTTAGAAAGTATAGTTTTGTATGAATCCTGGAGATAGCTTTCTCCAAAGCGATTAAAAAAAAAAAACACCACGAAACATCAAATGGGCAGCTGAAAGAAGCACTTGATGAATTATGAAAGGAACATTTTAATGTCACACAAATCAGTGCATCCTATGCTTTGATTTGAACCAGTGTTGATCATTGCTTTCCATGTAGAGAGAGAGATCTTTTTGTCTGGTGTACACGGGATTCTTTAGTCTCAGGCAGTGGGGGGAGGGGAGAGAGGATGGATCTATACAATAATAATCATCTTTGGGTAGCTGTTTCCTTCCATGGCTTTGCTTGCTGAGTGAATTCCACCGTAAATTATAAACCAGTTTTGATTTTGATGGCCTATAGGCTGGATGGAAAGGGGGCTTCCAGCTCACCCTGTTGTTGAGGTCGAAGGGAAAAGAGGCAGAAGCAAACACACACACGTACACACACACACACAATACCAGGCTGAGGGCTCATTGTTCTTCCATACACACATTCATTCTCTCTCCCCCATATTTGGAACTAGGTTTACACGGACAAACACAGCTCTTTTTGGGAGAGAGGAGAGAAGATGGGGGAAGGGGTAGGTGCATTTCTTTTTCAGCTTTCTCTTGTCTCCTGTCTGGCCTTTATTATTATTTTTTGTAACCTTGTAAGAGGCAGAAGAGTGCATTTGAAAGTAAAGGACACTCAAAAACATACTCAGACTCTTCTCCACCTTCGTGTCTTCTTCCCTTTGCAACCCCGTTTTCTGCCGCTCTTCCTTTTTTATGTACGTGGAAGAGGAAATCCCTCTTTATACGTTGGGCCTGACAGCCAGCTTTCCCTTTCCTCATTGCCCCTGACTTTGTTGGGAACAGTGATTTGTTCAGTTTACTCTTCCTGTAGTGGATGTGACCAGGGTTGTTTTTTCTAGGTAGAAATAGATTGTTTTCAGTTCAGGTTATTAAGATTGTATTTGAGGTTACTGTTTAGCCAAGTGTGTGTGTGTGTCTGATGGTTTTAGAGGTTTGCTAGCTGTTGCGCTGTCATTTTTTGTTTTATAAATAGGGGTTATAGGACAAGATCTGGTGTTCTGCTTTGAGGCATAGGGTAGAGGCTTCTATGAACAGGACGGGCTGAGAGAGTCCACATGGGGTGAACGCAGCTCTGGGCCAAGGATGGAGGTTGGTGTGTATAGGGGTGGGTTGTACAATAGCACCTTCTACTGGTTAATTGCTTTGAAGGCTCCAGATGAAGAGGGTGGGGGAGGGGATTAATGGCTGAGACCTAATGATTTTCTTTTGAACATACTTGTGCTTTTCTGCGAATGCCACTTCCCTGAGCTGTTAATACAGGTGCCCTTTGACAGGCATGGTTGCATGGAGGCTTTTTACGTTATTGGCTGTGTCTTGACATTAATTTGTTCTATTATCAGAAGTATTTACACATTCCGACTTCTAAGGACTCGTTTAAACTGATATTCTTCTGTCTTTTATAAGAAATTCAGTTTGTTTTGAAATATTAAACAAAATGGGGTTTATGTGTGCTTTTGATGTGGGAAACTGTATCTGTTAGTTTTTAAAAAGTTTTCAATATCATTAATAAAAAGTCAAACAGACCTACCCAATAGAAAGGAAAATATCTGGTTCCTGGCACGGTGTGTGTGTGTGTGTGTGTGTGTGTGTGTAGGGGAAGCAGGTAGAGGTGGAGGGGTGGGAAGGAGCTCACTAAAATCAGCAATTCTGCCTGTGTAATAGTGTTGCATTACAGTAATGTTTTTGATAGTCATGTAAACATAAATACAGTTGTCTGTTAGAATGACTTACTCTGTGGATTAGATTTAAAAAAATAGAGGTGAATGTGAAACAAGTGTGGACATAGATAACACAGGCCAAATTCCTGCTCAGAGGCTTCTAAACTAGGGATTGGGAACCTATGGCTCGCGAGCCAGATGTGGCTCTTTTGATGACTGCATCTGGCTCGCAGACAAATCTTTAGTAAAAAAATAACGTTAAAAACATGAAACATTCTCATGTATTACAATCCATTCATTTCCTACCGCTCATGGTTGCGGGGGGCTGGAGCCAATCACAGCTGTCCTTTGGGACAACACCAAATTTTTATGGGATAATGCATAATATACATGGGTCGTTGTATGGCTCTCACAGAATTACATTTTAAAATATGTGGCATTTAAGGCTCTCTCAGCTAAAAAGGTTTCCAACCCCTGTTCTAAACCAAGGTGTAGTTTCAGAGATAATCTGCTTGATAAATGCCTCAAAGGGTTTTTATTATCATACATCTTATCCCACCTCAATTGTTTTAATGTAATAAACTCTTAGAGAGGTTTGTAGTGGCAAGGGGGACTCAGTATGGAATAAATATCTTCTGTTTCAGACTGGCTACTCATAGGAATGGGATTTCTGATTCACTTTGCTTTCAAAACTTACAGAGCAAATCTCTAAAGCGGTATATCTTTTACAGTGAAATATGAACAGTTCAAATGTATTATTTATTTAGTGGGAATAGAGTCAGGTAGTTTTAATCCAATGTTGTTTCCACCAGTTTTTTTGTTTCAAGGTAACTAGAGTAAATAGAACTACTTCACAACAAAAAGGTAATCCTCCTGATCAAGAAATATATGCACCAGTATTTTTTCAACTTTGGCTTACTAGTCAGACAAAAAGTTTTTAACCACTGCCAGGTCTTGCAATAATTGTATGTAATATTGGACAGAAATATGCTAGGTGCTGTAAAAACACCCCCCCCCCAAGACTATATGACCTGTGTGCCTTTTTAAAAATCAGTGTATGTTGAATATTATGGATTTAGTAAGCACCCATTACTTTTAAAATTATTTTTGAATCTTTCTAACATCTTTTTAAAAATCTCAGTTATCAAAAAAACTTTTAAGTAGTAAAATGAGTTGTACATATAAATTTCTTTTGGGAACTGTATGCTTTTCTACTAACTGCTTTTGGCAGCTTCTCTTGCAGTTGATTTAAAGGTTAAGATAGCAGAAAATTAAGATGTTTAAGTGAGTCATTAGTGTAACATAGCTGTGAACTTCATTACACATACTGGCACACCTGAAACAATGCACTATTGTCTTACATAATCAGTTCTGGGTTATCATAGGGGTTTTCAACAACCAGGAATTTCTCTTGAATCTTATTTAACTGATTGTTAATTATTAGTCTCTTGGTAAATATTCCGAATTTATAGCTTTGCTTGTCTTATTTAAATGTGATTTTGGTGAGCTTTTGGGCTTGTGCTTGGTCTCATCCAATAGAATTCTAGTGTTTCTTAATGAGGAAGAATGAGCGTTTATGTGGTAGAAAATTGTTAAGATTGCTTAAGCCATTTTAATGGATATTTGATCACAAATAACTCAAAAATTCTCAAATCTTAACATATTTACTAGCTTGGAGTTTTGGTTGGAATTGTGGTTTGTATAACTAACTCGGTGTGCCAAGCAAATGTCAGATATAACACATCTGTATATTAGGTAACTAGGTTAGATAGGATGGCTCATATAATAACTTTTTTTGTAAAGTGAACTATATGTGCCAGTGTAAAATTATTGTTTTCATTTGGTAAAATTTGCCAGTATGTCATCAACCGTAATAAATATATTTCACTGAAAGTTTTACTTACGTGGTTAAATTACAAAATGATAGGGCCTTTAATTCAAGTAGTACCTTGGTATTTGAGGAATTCTCACAGCCTATTAGTCTTGGACTTCTGCATCAGAAGTTAAAGCCACGGGTCAGGCCCTAAATTTAAACTAGTTATACTTGTGCTTTGTAAGGGTTTTGATTAGGCTTCTTTGGTTGCAAGAACAGAAGTCTCCCAAGTCATCTCAGATGTTGGGGAAAAGTGGGACAGAAATGTAAAATTTGAGAGGCCTCAGAAAAACAAGAACCCCGGCTCAGCTGGGCCTTGTAGATGTTGGAATACTGTTAGGGGTCCCGCCCAGCTTTAGTGTGCCGATTACCTTACTGCTTTCTTAGCAGGAAGACTTTGTTGAGCCGTACCCTAGTGCCAGTGCTGTGTATGGTTGTCCAGCCTGTGTTTGGCATAAGGACACCACTCTAAAAGGGACAGTATTTACATTGTGGGCCTGGACTAACCTGAAAGAGAGCTTGTGAGCAGGCATGGCCATGTGGCATCTAGAGTCCTGGAGCAGCAGCAGAGAGCCATTCCTGCACAAACCCATTCCAGTATAGAGCCACCTGCACACTCAGCAGAGCGTGCACACACATTCATGGACACCTGTGCATGTCTGCCAGGCTCCCAGAGGTCTGACTCCTGACCCTGTTATTTCTTCTGGGGGTGGGGGTGGAGGGGAGTGGTGGTGGCAGTTAACACTGTGTGAGGTGTATATAATTCAGGGGGAGTGTGAGCAGGTGAGAATATGGGCATGTGCCTGCATGTATGAATTTAGAGAAGCTGACTGGGGAGGCTCTGGAAACTTCTTTCTGGGCAGAACCTGACTTGGGAGTTGTATCCACTTGTGAGTTTGATTTTTAATGGGACACGTAGAGTCTGGCCACTGACTTAAAAGATGTTTTATTTATGGAAACATTTGAGTAAATTTAAACAGGATGCTTCTTATTAAGCCCAGAACCTTTGTTCCCCCGACCCCCTCATTCCTCTTTACCTCCCCCCCTTCTCTTAATTTAATGAGAGGAGGGGAGGCAGAGATAGTCTCCAGCATGCACCCCAACCTGGATCCACCTGGCATGCCCACTAGGGGGCGATGCTCTGTTCATCTCGGATTTGTTGCTCCATTGCTCAGCAACAGAGTCCTTTATTTTAGTGCCGAGGTGATGGCCACAGAGCCATCCTCAGCTCCTGAGGCCAGCTTGCTTGAACCAATTGAGCCATGGCTGCAAGAGGAGGAGAGGGGGAAAGGAGGGGAGGAAAGAAAGGGAAGATGGGGAGATGTGGAAAAGCAGATGGTCTCTTCTCCTGTGTGCCCTGACTGGGAATCAACTCCAGACATCCCTATGCCATTTTTGGATATCTGTATCAACTTTATAGGGACTGGCAAGAATGTTTTAACAAATACAAACAAAAAGAAGTACTTAACTGCAGCTCATTGAGGTAAGCCTTACAGGCATATAAAGATGAAGAGAAAGCTTTCTAGAAATTACTTTCTATACTGGTCATCCTTATACACATAATTGCTAGAAGATAAAAGTAAGTGTTTTAGAGACACACAATGCCATGGGGTTGTATTAGTTATGCAACACAGTAAACATTTATTATCTTGTGTTTCTGTGGTCAATTGTTTGGGAGCAGCTTTGCTGAATGCAAGTTCTGGCTCAGAGGTGTTTCTCTTTTTAATTGCTTTTAGAGAAAGGGAAGAAGTGGGGGAGAGAGAGAGAAAGAAACTTCAATTTGTTTTTTCGCTAATTTATGGATTCATTGGTTGATTCTTGTATGTACCCTGACTGGGCATTGAACTCATAGCCCTGGTGTATTGAGATGATGCTCTGACCAACTGACCTAGGCGGTGTGGTCTCGGGTCTCCTTAAGATTACAGTCAAGATGTCTGCGGGGACTGCAGTCATCTGAAGGCTATGCTTCCAGATGGCTGGCTCACTCACTTGGCTGTGGACAGAATGCCTCTGCAGGAATCCTCAGTTGCTTGTCACATGGACCTCTCCATATGATTATTTGAGTGACCTCATGATGAGGCACTTAGCTTTCCCTAAGACAAGTGATGTATGTGTGTGAGAGAGAGGAACCTTTTATGACTTAGTCTCAGAAGTGATATTCTATCACTTTACCTTATTCTGTTAGTTAGAATTAAGTCACTAGGTCCAGCCTACATGTGTAAAGGGAAGGGAATTAAGATTTACCTCTTAAAGAAGTATCAAATAATTTGTAGATTTATTTTTTAAAACCACTACAAGGGTGCAAAGGAGAGAGGGAGAGGGATAGGGTTAAAAAAGTGTTTTTCCACCCTGGCCAGTTGGCTGAGCGATAGAGCATCGGCCTGGCGTGTGGAAGTCCCAGGTTTGATTCCCGGCCAAGGCACACAGGAGAAGTGCCTATCTGGTTCTCCACCCTTCCCCCTCTCCTTTCTATCTCTCTCTTCCCCTCCCACAGCCAAGGCTCCATTGGAACAAAGTTGGCCCAGGCGCTGAGGATGGCTCCATGGCCTCCACTTCAGGCACTAGAATGGCTCCAGTTGCAACGGAGCAACAGCCCAGATGGGCAGAGCATCGCCTCCTAGTGGGCATGCTGGGTGGATCCCAGTCAGGCGCATGCGGGAGTCTCTCTACCTCTGCTTCTCATGTCAGAAAGAAGAAAAAAAAAAGTTTTTCCCTTTCAGTAGTCATCTTCAGGCAATGCTTTGCTTCAGTTAGAGGGTAGTTTCTGGTTTCTAGAGGAGAGTAAACACGACCAAATCTGACATTCATCTTTTCCCACTATCCCTTTGAGTAGTGAGTTTTTTGTTAAACCTTTGAGGACATATATCAACGTTTGTACTACTCAAAGGGCTATTGTTGAGATAGCATTTATTTCCTACTTTATTCCTGTTTTTACATCAGGTCTACTCTATTTTAATTAATACTGTGCTTAGGACATAGTACCTTAACATTTTTTTAGTTTGGCTATTCTTATACCTTTGGCTATTCTTAAGTACCTTTTCCTTGGTTCTTTAACCTTTTCACTCATTTTTTCACTTTCTATCTTACATAAATGTTTGTTACTTGCATTTTATCTTAGTATTAATCTTATTATTTCTTTTGGGGATGAGATGGAGACACAGAGAGGGACAGACAGACAGGGAGGGAGAGAGATGAGAAGCATCAATTCTTCATTGCGGCACCTTAGTTGTTCATTGACTGCTTTCTCATATGTGCCTTGATGGGGGTGGGGGGCTGCAGCAGAGCGAGTGACCCCTTGCTCAAGCCAGCGACCTTTGGGCTCAAGCCAGCGACTGTGGGGTCATGTCTATGATCCCACACTCAAACCAGCGGCCCCACGCTTAAGTAGGCGACCTCGGGGTTTTGAACCTGAGTTCTTTGCATCCCAGTCTGATGCTCTATCCACTGTGCCACCGCCTCGTCAGGCCTAATCTTATTCTTTCCATTAGATTTTAAACCCCTTGAAGGCAGAAAGTTTTCCTTGACTACATTGTGTAATGAACATGCAGAATGTGTGCTTACATGCAGAATTAGATGTGTTCTGAAAGACTCAGAATTTAAGATGCCATAAGAAGTAAGATGCACTGTTATTTTGTGTACAATAAGAATGAAAAAATATGCTGCCAGTTAAACTGTGTAAAACTGTCCCACTTCCAGTGTTATACAAAGGTAAAACATTGTGTATCTTAGAATCATTGAAATATGTTCATCTATTTAGGCCTTCCTTCTTTTCACAACTGTATATGACCTGAAAAGCATGTCTGAAGATAGATCTTAAAGCAGTTTATTTTCTTTCATAGGGACAATGTTATAGGTGGTGTTCTTGCCTAAAGATTTTGCATGAAAATCTAAGCTGTGATCAATGTACAATAAAAACAGAGATGCTGCCCTAAATCTATAGTTATTATGGTTAAATTATGTTCTAGTTTCCATAGAGTAGGTATAACTATTATATTTTTTATTTGAAATAGGTTTCACATATGCATTGTGCTAAAATATTTTACCCTAATGCGCCATCAGTTTGATCTAAAATGTGTTAATTTTATTTTTTAATGTTTTATTTTTTAATTACAGTGGACATACAATATTAATTTTAAATGTACAACCTGGTGATTACACATTTATATAATTTACAAAGTGATAACCCCAATAAATCTAGTACCCATCTGACAACATATTAACTTTATTTTGAATATTGGTGTCCCTCCTGATTCTGTTGATTAACTTCTCCTTTGGCATTATCTTGCAGAGTGACCTCATTTCATCTAATGCTTTTTTAAAAAAAATATTTATTTATTTATTTATTTATTTACAGAGACAGAGAGTAAGTCAGAGAGAGGGATAGACAGGGACAGACAGACAGGAACAGAGAGAGATGAGAAGCATCAATCATTAGTTTTTCATTGCGCGTTGCAACACCTTAGTTGTTCATTGATTGCTTTCTCATATGTGCCTTGACCGCGGGCCTTCAGCAGACCGAGTAACCCCTTGCTGGAGCCAGCGACCTTGGGTTCAAGCTGGTGGGCTTTTCCTCAAAGGAGATGAGCCCGCACTTAAGCTGGTGACCTCGGGGTCTCGAACCTGGGTCCTCTGCATTCCAGTCCAACACTCTATCCACTGTGCCACCGCCTGGTCAGGCTTATCTAATGCTTTTAACCTGCAAGTTTATAAATATAGCCTTTTATCCTGTGATCCAAATCTATTTTGCCCTCTGCCTCCTTTAATATGTTTTGGGTACTAAGCCTCAAAATTTATCAATTTCCATTTGTCTACTCTTAACCTTTCTACTATGGTAGCAGAGTAGTTAAGAGCTCTAGCCCCACCTGACTGGTGGCGGCACAGTGGATGGAGTGTTGACCTGGAACACTGGTCGTTCGCGGCTTGAGCATGGGATCATCAACATGATCCTAAGGTCCCTGGCTTGAGCCCAAGGTTGCTGGCTTGAGCAAGGGGTCACTGGCTCTGCTGGAATTCCCTGGTCAAGGCATGTATGAGAGGCAATCAATGAAAACTAAAGTGAAACAACTATAAGTTGATGCCTCTCATCTTCATTCTTCCTCTCTCTCCCTTTTTTTCTCTCTCTCTCTCCCTTCCCCCCTCTCTCTCTCTCTCTCTCTCTCTCTCTCTCTCTCTCTCTCCTTTTCTCTCTTAAAAAACAAAAACAAAACCCAAAAAGGAGCTCAAGTCTCAATCCCCAGCTTGCTACTTGTTAACTGACTTTAGGCAAGTTACTTGCCTTTCTTTGTCTTAGTTTCTTCATCTGTAAAATTGGGATAATAATAGTATTTATCTCATAGGTTTGTTGTGAAGACCAAAGTAATCAATATGTATAAAGTGCTTAAAATGTCTTTGGTATATAGTACAGTCTGTATTAGCCTCTATTTATTATTATTACGGTTATCCAGAGATCTAACTTTCCACCATGTTCCCTTTCTTTGTTGTCTTTAACACTCAACAACCAGGGTATATATATACATAGGAGCAATGGGTCAACTCTAGAGAGTTTGTGTAAATTCTCTTTAAATTACCAATTGTGAGATCTTTACTATTCCTAGACTATAGGACAGGGGTCCCCAAATTACGGCCTGCGGGCTGCATGTGGCCCCCTGAGGCCCTTTATCTGGCCCCCACTGCACTTCCGGAAGGGGCACCTCTTTCATTGGTGGTCATTGGTGAGCATGGCTTCGCTTATGGATAGTACAACTTCCGGTGACACAGGATGCACGTGTCACGGCTCCAGAAGCACGTCATATTACTCGTTATGGCTAGCAGTGACAAATATGGAACCGGACATTGACCATCTCATTAGCCAAAAGCAGGCCCATAGTTCCCATTGAAATACTGGTCAGTTTGTTGATTTAAATTTGCTTGTTCTTTATTTTAAATATTGTATTTGGTCCCGTTTTGTTTTTTTACTTTAAAATAAGATATGTGCAGTGTTCATAAGGATTTGTTCATAGTTTCTTTTATAGTCCAGCCCTCCAACGGTCTGAGGGACAGTGAACTGGCCCCCTGTGTGAAAAGTTTGGGGACCCCTGCTATAGGAAATACTGCAAAATAGTACATGATTAAATATCGTGAATGGCACAGACCATGGAGTAATGGTGAGTTTTGGGATGTTGATAAATTATCAGCATATCATAGCTTTGCTGTTCCTCTTATGTTACTGAAGGATATATATAATATATAATATACATATAATATGTAATATATAATATATAATATATATATAACATATATAAAAAATGGCAGGTGGGAGATTTAAAGTATTATTTTATTATTAACTGGGCTCTTGGTTACAATACCAGTGTAGAGCTATCTAGTAAACCGCTTAGAGTATATTGCTTAAGCTTAGGACCTACACATAGGGTTTTACTTTCTCTTAAATCTTACTAATTTTTTTTTAAAATCTTACTAATTTGATACAATAGTCTTTTAGAGTGTGTCTGAGAGAAATGAACAAGAGCAAGATAACAGACCTTCACATATATATGTAACTTTTAATCTGCACTTATTCTTCAAATTTACAAAGAAGATCCAATCAATCTCAATCAGATTAATAGTCCTTCTTAGAGTTCTTTTTTAAAAATATATTTTTGCCTGACCTGTGGTGGTGCAGTGGATAGAGCGTCGACCTGGAAATGCTGAGGTCACCGGTTCAAAACCCTGGACTTGCCTGGTCAAGGCACATATGGGAGTTGATGCTTCCAGCTCCTCCCCCCTGTCTCTCTCTCCTCTCTCTCTCTCTCTCTCTCTCTCCTCTCTAAAATGAATAAATAAAATAAAAATTAAAAAAAAAAGAAAAAAAATATATTTTTAAAACTTTATTCATTTTAGAGAGAAGAGAGAGAGAGCAGGAAGGTGGGGAGGAGCAGGCAGCATTAACTCCCATATGTGCCTTCACAGGCCAGCCCAGGGTTTCGAACCGGTGACTTCAGCGTTCCTGGTTGACGCTTTATCTAAACACTGTGCCACCACAGGTTGGGCGAGAAGTTCTAATGATGGTTGAGTATGGTGAGAAAGAAAGAGAGCTATACCATCTTATTGGTATAGCTTTGGCTCTCTAGTAGCTTGTTTTAATGGTGTATGAGGAATAACTAAAAACATTTGGCCATCTGTCAACCAGCCCTACAGCCTGACTTTATTTATGACAGTTCTAGGACTTGCAGGATGAGGGGTCAGGGAGGGACTTGCAAAGTATTTTTCAAATTACAGAATCTTTGAAGTGAAATTAAGAATATCCTGTGATAAATAAGATTTGCTATTTGACCTGACCAGGCGGTGGTGCAGTGGATGCAGTGTCAGACTGGGATGCAGAGGACCCAGGTTCAAAATCCGGAGATCACTGGCTTGAGCGCGGGCTCATCGGGTTTGAGCACAGGCTCACCAGCTTGCGCCCAAGGTCACTGGCTTGAGCAAGGGGTTACTTGGTCTGCTATAGCCCCCCAGTCAAGGCACATATGAGAAAGCAATCAATGAACAACTAAAGTGCCTCAGGGAAGAATTGATGCTTCTCATCTCTCTCCTTTCCTGTCTGTCCCTATCTGTCCCTCTCTCTGTTTCTCTGTCTCTGTCACAAAAAAAGAAAGAAAAAGAAAAGATTTGCCATTTGAAAAAATGGCCTACCATTAATAATAGCTGCTGTGGCATTTTGGTTACATGCTGATTCTCGTTTTGGTAATGGGAGTGTAATCTTTGAGAAATATGATTATGTTAGCAGAACAAAGCTGAGGCCCAATCATACTGAGTCTGAAACAAGTGTATGATGGCAGAATGGGGAGAATGAACTTGGAGGCTAGAAAAGAGGCATCTGGACTGCTGCGTTCAGACTCTGCAACCTCCGGTTCATTGCTGTTTTGTTAACTCCAGAAGGGCAGAGACCATGTCTGCTTTGGTCACTGCAGTGTTCCTTGTACGTATCTAGCATCTGAGGAATGCTTTCTGGTAAATTCTTGATGGAAGAAGGGAAGAATCAGTATTTCAGGGCATTTGGCAATTTGTGCCATAAAATCCCAATGGATAATGTAGTATTTGACACAGCAACTCACCCTTCAGTATCATTTATAAGAATAGCATACTACTACAGTGAGCTTAGTATTCACTATAGAATTTTCACTTTTTAAAATAAATCTAATGATGGCTTCAGATTTTTATTGCTAGGTGACTTTTCTAACAAGATGAACTGACTGCCTTCTGATTGGAACATTCTGATTTTTGTATAATCTGACCTGTATATTTTCTATTTGCATGTGATTTCTTATTGTAGGAATAATTAACAGAAATTTCCTAAGTTTTTGTACACTAAATATGATTAAAGACCTCTTAGAAACATTTAATTCTTATCGTTTAGAAATTAGGAAAGTATGCAGACGTCTTGTTGCTATTAATATTTTGAGAAATACTTTTATTAACATTAGTTTTATTAATAGTCCTTAAGAAATCTAGCTTTACAAAACATATATGTTCTTCTCTAATATTTTATTTGTAATGGCTTAGCATCTTTTTCATAGCTTAGTGAGAATTTGGTCTTTATGGAACCCTTCAGCAGTTTTTACACTATTAAAAAACTTTAATAACTTGGGTCATAGGATGCTTTAAAGACTCAATAATTTTCCTGATAATGAACAGTTCCTTTTCACAGCTCAGGATAATTTCTGTAAGTCATAAGACACAGTTTATTTATCCATCTGTTGGTCGTTAAATTTAATTTGCCCCAGCGCCCACCCTGGCTGGTCAGCTCAGTCGGTTAGAGCATCATCCTGAAACAACAAGGTTGAGGGCTTGATCCCTGGTTAGGGCACGTACAGGAACAGATCGATGTTCCTGTCTCTCTCTCAACCTTCCTCCCTCTCAAAAATTAATAAATAATTTTAAAAACACCTTAAATGAAAATAAATTGACTGTAGTGATTGCCTTTTCAGGAGGCATACCATAGCAGGGCACTGGGGTGGAGGATGGAGATTGAAGGATCCTTACCCTTCACTCTCCTACTGTTTGTCAAATAGAAATATTACCTAATTAAAATAAATGCATAAGAAAAGCCCATGCTTTTTATTTTTAGATTCTTGCCATTCTTTTTTTTTTAATATATAAGCTTTAGTGAAACATCAGTTTAATTTATGTTTAAATGGAGCATACAAAACAACCAAGACCCTTTTTTCACTAATAGGACTGAGAGATGTCCCCAGTTGAGTGTTAGGCAGACCAAAGTGCCTCAAGAGATGATGATGCCATATTGGCTAAGAAAGCGAATTAGCTCAGTCTGGGGCATTAAGGAAGATTTGGTGCAGGAGGAGGTGTTTAACCTGTGTTTTGAAGGATTGGCAGGATTGGGCATGTGGTAAGTAGCTAAGAGGATTTCAGGCAGGAAACTGGAGCAAGGTTGGAAAGCATGGGAAATAGTAAGTACAGAACTTTTGTTGCTTCTGTGATGAGGATTATTAAATTGTGTTCCAATTTCCTTTTTTTTTTTTTTTTTCCAAAAAAAATTCTTTTAAAATGTTCTGTAGCCTGACCTGTGGTGGCGCAGTGGATAAAGCGTCGACCTGGAAATGCTGAGGTCGCCGATTCGAAACCCTGGGCTTGCCTGGTCAAGGCACATATGGGAGTTGATGCTTCTAGCTCCTCCCCCCTTCTCTCTCTCTCTATCTCTCTCTCCCTCTCTCACTCCTCTCTAAAAATGAATAAATAAAAAAAAAAAAAATGTTCTGTAGTAGAAGCAGGCAGACATAGTACTTTCAACCTAGGTAATTTATATTTGAAGCTGTTGCTGGTAGCTGTTCAACCAACTTGTGAGAGCATTTTGAAGAGGAGTCCTTTAGGCTGATATCTCAAAGGAGGAAGACTAATTTGACTGGAACCATAGAGCACTAAAAAGAGAGGTAGGATGTAGCATGGGGAGATTTGACACCAAGATGTGAGTTTGAGAGCCTGATACATTCAAATTAAATTATAGTTATAAAATTAATATATCCTCAAAATCACATGCATACATCTAAAAAGAGTAACACCCACACCCCAATATTTTTCCAGACTTGTGTGTGTGTGTGTGTATGTGTGTATGTGTGACAAGTAGAGAGAGAGAGAGAGGGACAGACAGGAAGGAGAGAGATGAGAAGCATCAAGTCTTTGTTGCGTCACCTTAGTTGTTTATTGATTGCTTTCTCTCTCTCTTTTTTTTTTTTTTTTTTTTGTACTTTTCTGAAGCTGGAAACGGGGAGAGACAGTCAGACAGACTCCCGCATGCGCCCAACCGGGATCCACCCAGCACGCCCACCAGGGGCGACGCTCTGCCCACCAGGGGGCGATGCTCTGCCCCTCCGGGGCATCGCTCTGCCACGACCAGAGCCACTCTAGCGCCTGGGGCAGAGGCCAAGGAGCCATCCCCAGCGCCTGGGCCATCTTTGCTCCAATGGAGCCTTGGCTGCAGGAGGGGAAGAGAGAGACAGAGAGGAAGGAGGGGGTGGGGGTGGAGAAGCAAATGGGTGCTTCTCCTATGTGCCCTGGCCGGGAATCGAACCCGGGTCCCCCGCACGCCAGGCCGACGCTCTACCACTGAGCCAACCGGCCAGGGCTTATTGATTGCTTTCTCACAGACTTTTTCTTGTCATTTATAAGCACGTATGTAACACACTATGCATGTTATCTTGAATTTTGCTTTTTACCTAATATTTCAAGCCTATAGTTTTCTTTTTTTTTTTTTTTCATTTTTTTTCTGAAGCTAGAAACAGGGAGAGACAGTCAGACAGACTCCCGCACGCGCCCGACCGGTATCCACCCGGCATGCCCACCATGGGGCGACACTCTGCCCACCAGGGGGCGATGCTCTGCCCATCCTGGGCGTCGCCATGTTGCGACCAGAGCCACTCTAGCGCCTGAGGCAGAGGCCACAGAGCCATCCCCAGCGCCTGGGCCATCTTTGCTCCAGTGGAGCCTTGGCTGCGGGAGGGGAAGAGAGAGACAGAGAGGAAAGCACGGCGGAGGTGTGGAGAAGCAAATGGGCGCTTCTCCTGTGTGCCCTGGCCGGGAATCGAACCCGGGTCCTCTGCACGCTAGGCCGACGCTCTACCGCTGAGCCAACCGGCCAGGGCCTTTTTTTTTTTTTTAAGTGAGAAAAAGAGAGATAGAGAGACAGACTCTGCATGTGCTATGACCAGGATCTACCTGGTAACCCCTGTCTGGGGCTGATGCTTGGATCAACGGAGCTATCCTCAGTGCCCAGGCTACTCTTGAACCAGTTGAGCCACTGGCTGTGAGACGGGAAAAGAGAGAGAAGGGGGAGAGAGAGGGAAAGAGAAGCAGATGTTCGCTTCCCATGTGTGCCCTGAACAGGGATCGAACCTGGGACATCCACATGCTGAGCCTACTTTCTATCCTCTGAGCCAACTACCCAGGGCATGAACCCATATTTTTCAAACCAATAGCTGTAGTTATGCCTCAGGACTTTGTTTCTCTATTTATTTATTTTTATTTTTTTATGCCAGTGAGAGAGAGAGGGACAGATAGGGACAGACAGACAGGAAACAGGAGAGATGAGAAGTGTCATTTCTTTTTTTTTTTTTTTTTTTTTTTTTTTTATTTTTTCCATTTTTCTGAAGCTGGAAACGGGGAGAGACAGTCAGACAGACTCCCGCATGCGCCCGACCGGGATCCACCCGGCACGCCCACCATGGGGCGACGCTCTGCCCACCAGGGGGCGATGCTCTGCCCATCCTGGGCGTCGCCATATTGCGACCAGAGCCACTCTAGCGCCTGGGGCAGAGGCCACAGAGCCATCCCCAGCGCCCGGGCCATCTTTGCTCCAATGGAGCCTTGGCTGCGGGAGGGGAAGAGAGAGACAGAGAGGAAAGTGCGGCGGAGGGGTGGAGAAGCAAATGGGCGCTTCTCCTGTGTGCCCTGGCCGGGAATCGAACCCGGGTCCTCCGCACGCTAGGCCGACGCTCTACCGCTGAGCCAACCGGCCAGGGCCGAGAAGTGTCATTTCTTTGTTGTGGCTCCTTAGTTGTTCATTGATTCTCATGTCTGCCTTGACTGGGAGGCTACAGCAGAGGGAGTGACCCCTTGCTCAAGCCAGCAACCTTGGGCTCAAACCAATGACCTTGGGCTTAAGCCAGTGACCTTTGGGCTCAAGTCAGCAACCACAGGGTCATGTCTATGATCCCACGCTCAAGCCAGTGATCCTGGGGTTTCAAACCTGGGTCCTCTGTGTCCCAGTCTGACGCTTGATCCACTGCACCACCGTCAGGTCAGGCTGTTTGTTTATTTTTTAAAATATTTTATTTATTGATTTTACAGAGAGAGGAGAGAGCGATGAGGAACAAGAAGTATCAACTCTTAGTTGTTTCACTTCAGTTGTTCATTGATTGCTTGTTGTATGTGCCTTGACTGGGCAAGCCCAGGGTTTCAAACCAGCTACCTCAGCATTCCAGGTCAACGCTCTATCTACTGTGCCACCACAGGCCATTATTTTTTTTTAACAACTGCATAGTGGGACATTGTGTGGATGTATATACTTTAATTTCCTGTTGATGGACCCTTAAATTGGTTCTGATTCTTTTTGAAAAAATTCTTTGAATTTGTACAATTGTATATAGGTGTATGTGTCCAATAAATTCTTTAAAGTGGAATTGCTGAATCAATAGGTATGTGTATTTTTAATTTTGAAAGCTGTCAATAACTTGCCCTTCAAGATGTGCCAGTATACAAAGAGTATTTTAGGGTTTAGATTATTCCATGTCTCTTTATCAAATCTGGATATTATAAAAGTTCTTAATCTTTGCTAACCTGAGAAATGAAGAGCATACAATATCTTAATTTGTATTTCTTCAATCAGGAGTGAAGTTGATGTTCTTTTCATATATCAGAATTTTTTTTGGGGGGATGGAGACAGAGGGAGGGACAAAGAGGGACAGATAGGGACAGACAAACAGGAAGGGAAAGAGATGAGAAGCATCAGCTCCTCGTTGTGGCACCTTAGTTGTTCATTGATTGCTTCTCATATGTGCCTTGACTGGGGTTGGGGGGGCTACAGCAGAGGGAGTGACCCCTTGCTCAAGCCAGCGACCTTGGGCTTCAAGCCGGCGACCTTTGGGCTCAAGCCAGTGACCATGGGGTCATGTCTGTGATCCCATGCTCAAGCCGGATGAGCCTGCGCTCAAGCTGGATACTCAGGGTTTTGAACCTGGGTCCTTTGTGTCCCAGTCTAATGCTCTATCCACTGTGCCACTGCCTGGTCAGGCCAGAATTTTTTTTTTTTTAATGAGAGGAGAGTGGATAGACAGATTCCCTCATGCGTCCCGACCTGGGATCCATCTGGTAACCCCTGTCTGAGGCTGATGCTTGAATCAACTGAGCTACTACCCTCAGTACCTGGGGCAGATGCTTGAACCAGTTGAGCTACTGGCTACAAGAGGGGAAGAGAGAGAAAAGGGGGAGAAGGAGAGGAAGAGGAGCAGATGGTTGCCTCTCATGTGTGCCCTGATTGGGAGTCGAATCCAGGACATCTGTTCGCTGAGCCCCAGTGCTCTACCCACTGAGCTGACTGGCCAGGGCCATATATCAGAATTTAAAAATACACATTTTGTGATGTATCAGTAATATAGGCAGATGGTTTATATATTATATATAGTACTTTCTAAGTACAATTTATTTTTAATAATAATAGCTTCATTGAGATATAGCACTATAATATTTAGCCTTTGAAGGTACATAATTTGTGAGGTTTGGTCATTTAAAAAATTGAGTGCTAACCATTGCTTTATTTTTTGTAGTAAATAACTATCAAGCTGAACTTTTGGTCCTCTCTTTCCAAGCTTGTTAAGATACGAAATGGGAAATGCAACTCTTCCTGTTTTTCACTCTGTAACCCTCTTACCAGTCATAGTCCAGCTAGCTGGGTTCTGAAATGGAATTATGCATGACAACTGCTTTGGAATCTCAGTGCTTTGGTACTGTTGGGGAGTGATTTCTTTTAAATAACCTGTAGTTGAAACGGATTTTCAACTGCTAGAGGTGATAAAAACTTTTCAACTTTTTCTGAAAAATTTTAATTACGAAACTGGAAGTGATAAAGGCTTCTGAGGTAAAAAGATTTTAAAAATATGATGTGTTTAATATGAGTTTTTTTTAATGGGTTATTAAACTCCTTTGTTAGTTACTCTGGTTATTTTTATTTCAGAGATTTCTTAGTATCTTCTAGTATGTGTATGTTTGTAAGATGATTGCATTGCTTCATTTTACAAACCATAATGATCAGGTCTGTGGGTGTTTCTGTTACAACTCACACAGATATATTGGTTTGGAGAAAAGCTTTTACTGGTAATTCATTAGACTGAGTTTTTCAGTGGACTCTTGCAGTTCTCTAGTATTGGATCCCATCTAATAGAGTCCTCAGTAGCTTCTGGCCAGGGACTTTTACTGGCTAAGTCTGGGACCCTCACCGGTATGGTTGTTCTACTTGGGAGAAGATTTTGGTAGAGGCTCTTTGATGGTTTTGCCTTTGGTAGAACCAAATGTTTTATTCTTTTCTTTTGATTTTTGTAAATTAATACTTTTAACATTTAGTTTTCTGTTTTTCTTAGTAAAATACCCTTAAAATTTTGATTCTCTGTTTCTTAACCCCTTTATCTTCATTATTTCATCTTTTTATGCTGCTTTTGTTTGGAAATTTATTTTTTAGAAGATTTTATTTATTGAATTTACCGGGGGCGGGGGGGTAGCAAGAAGTATCAATTCATAATTGCTTCACTTGAGTTGTTCATTGATTGCTTGTCGTATGTGCCTTGACCAGGCGAAGCCCAGGGTTTCTAACTGGCAACCTCAGCATTCTAGGCTGATGCTTTATCCACTGCACCACCACAGGTCAGGCTATGTATTAAAAATTTTATTTTTTTATTTTTAGGAGGGGGGGGGAGAGAGAGAGAGAGAAACATAGATTTGTTGTTCCTCTCACCCATGTATTTATTGGTTGAATCTTATATTTGTCTTGACTGAGGATTGAACCTGCAACCTTGGCCTATTGGGATGACCCTCTAACCAACTGAGCTACCTGGCCAGGGTTCAGAAACCTGTTTTTGATAGGTTCAGTTTTAGTTTTGTAAATTAACAACATCTCCTTTTTCCCCCCCTTGATATCTCTTTTTTATTTTATGTTTTAGGGTTTTTTTTTACTACCCTAAAGTCCTTGGCGTTTTGACTGTAATTTTGAAGTGAATTTTTTTGGGAGGGTTTTAATTAGATTTTCTTTTCCTTTAGCTCTTCATATAGAGATTGAAGGTCACGCTGACTGACACTTGGTATTCAGTGGCATGAATACTTAGGATGCAACTACTTTAAACAGTGAGTGGTGTGGATGTAGCTTTTTGATCAGCTTGTGGATGTTTCCGTTTCCACTCTAGGGCTGTTTCCTGACTTCCAGACACTGTCCTAATAAAGTTCTTGTGTATATGCGCATTTAAGTCAAGGTAAGATATGAGAACTGGGTGAGTTATGGAGAAACAGTATAACTCTAGAAACAAAATGTTTTGCTGAGAGGTGTGATGTGGATTTGATGGAATAACTGGGTCTTGTAAGCACACTACGTATATGCTGTGTAATTCATGTTTTTTCCTGCTTTACTAAAATGTCCTGAACATACAATGATAGCATATCATCATTATTTTAAAAAAAGGCTTTTGGTTTTATTTTATGACAAGAGACATCAAAAAGGCATCCTTGATATATGTCTCCTATTTAGCATGAGACAACCTGGATCCAGATTCCACCTGGACCGTGGATTTGAAGTATGATGATGTACCCTGCTTCCTTAGCTGTCAGATGGGGACTGTATGTAGTACATAAATTAAAATGAAAAAAAAAAAAAGGATACAAAAATACTTTGAAAATATAAACATACTCTACAGATCTGAAGTACTTCAGTTATCTTTTCCTCAGGAACTCTGTGCTATAGCCAGCAACCCTTAATCTAGCCATATTTATCCTCTGTATTGTTACCTACAGAAATCCACTATTTTCTTGATGTGTTTCTTTTTTTCTTTTTTAATCTATAATTTTTTTTAAGTGAGAAGCGGGGAGGCAGTGAGACAGACTCCTGCATGTACCCCTACCAGGGTCCACATGGCATGCCCCCCCCTATGGGGGGTGTTCTGCCATCTGGGACCGGTGCTCCATTGCTTGGCAACTGAGCTATTTTATTTTAGCTCCTGAGGCGAGGCCACGGAGCCATCCTCAGCCTTCCAGGTCAACTTGCTCCAACTGAGCTATGGCTGTGGGTGGAGAAGAGAGAGATAGAGAGAAGGGAGAGGGGGAGGGGTGGAGAAGCAGATGGGCGCTTCTCCAGTGTGCCCTGACTGGGAATCGAATCTGGGACATCCACACGCTGGGCCAACGCTTTACCCCAGAGCCAACCGGCCAGGGGTTCTTGATGTGTTTCTTACACCAACAATACATGAAGATGCATGGTGTTTCAAATAGTTTTATGGAGATACTACTGAGTGCTTAGTAAGTGTTCAGCTATAGTAAAGAATTATTTTGTTCTTAAGTGTTTTGTCATCAAATAAAGACTTTTTATTTTAAGACATGAGACATAATAAAGGTGTTTTTGTGACAGTCATATTATGTGGCCTTTTTCTTAAGAAATTCAGCAATTTTTAAATCCAAGATATTTATAAATATACTTTAGTTTTGTTTGTTTTTTGTGGAGTAGTAAGATGGGATGACATCAGTATGTCTCTGTCTGAGTTAGGAATCGGAGCGGCAGCAGTTTTTCCTGCCCCCTCAGTCCTCGGCCCAGGAGCTCTTCAGGGAAAGAGATAAAGGAGCTAGATTTCAGGTTACAGTTCTCTCTCAAGGTGCTTATTCAGGAACAAATTTCTGAAGCTTATTTGCTTTTTGGGAGTCAAAGACTAATCTGTAATTAAAACAGTTAACATGGGCCTTTTTATTTTATTTTTTTAACTTGTTCTGAAACATGAAGGAGTTGTTTGGGTAAGTGCCTCTGCATGAGATGCTCATACAATTTTTCTCATTTGTTTTGGATATTTGGGGTAATTTCTCCTGTTAAAAATCAAATTCTGGAGGAGAGGGAGGAAGGTAAAAAAATAAAAATCAAATTCTGTATGAAGTGGCCATATTTGTATCATGCTCTTAGATGAATACGGTTGCTGACAAAGTCCTTGCATCCCCCATTCCATTTTGCTTGGGTCTTGCCTTCCTTCATGCAGTTTTCTAGAATGCCAATTGCCAGCAATTGTTAATGTGGGGCTGGTTTTGAAATCCAAGCATCTTTTGAGGATATCAGAAGACTGTAGAAGATGGAAATGTTAAGGTTACAAAATGCTTACAGAGTACCACATGCTGTTGATATGCTTACTTTATGATCTTTGGAAATGTAGGCCTTTGATACAGCTGTCATCAAGGTGGGCCTCGACCCTGTCTGTGCATTGCCTTGAAATGATTCAGTGGAGATTCCAATATAGAAGTAGGCCTGGGCTTCTCTGGTGTACTCTCTTCCCCCACCCTTCACAGCTTCTTCTTTTTTTTTTTTTGTATTTTTTTGAAGTTGGAAATGGGGAGGCAGTCAGACAGACTCCCGCATGCACCCAACCGGGGATCCACCTGGCATGCCCACTAGGGGGCGATGCTCTGCCCATCTGGGGCGTTGCTCTGTTGCAACCAGAGCCATTCTAGCGCCTGAAGCAGAGGCCATAGAGCCATCCTCAGCTCCCAGGCCAACTTTTGCTCCAGTGGAGCCTTGGCTGCAGGAGGGGAAGAGAGAGACAGAGAGGAAGGAGAGGGGGAGGGGTGGAGAAGCAGATGGGCGCCTCTCCTGGGTGCCCTGGCCAGGAATCGATCCCGAGACTCCTACACGCCAGGCCAACGCTCTACCACTGAGCCAACTGGCCAGGGCCCCTTCACAGCTTCTTTAAACCTTAAAATTGAGAAAAAAAATACTAGGGATAAGACACTACTAAAAAGAATCTTAACATCTGAGGGGAGCGCTAAAGAATTTGAATGTTGCTAAAGCACCAAGAAGGGAGGAGTTTGACCTATTTTGAGCTCATATGTGACACCTTAAAACCCCAATGACACTGAGTTGGCATAGCTGCATTTTTGAGGTTTGGCTTCATTTTAATGCAGTGACAGTCATCTGTCTTTTTTCTTTGAGATAGAAAGAGAGACAGATAGAGACAGACAGGAAGGGAGAGAGATGAGAAGCATCAAGTCTTTGTTGCCTTAGTTTTCACTGATTGCTTTCTCATACAGTATTTGCCTTGATTGGGGGGCTATAACAGAGCAGATGACCCCATGTTCAAGCCAGCGACCTTGGGCTTCAAGCCAGTGACCATGGGGTCATATCTATGATCCTGTGCTCAAGCCAGCGACCCCGCACTCAAGCTGGTGAGCCCGTGCTCAAGCCGGCGACCTAGGGGTTTTAAACATGGATCCTCTGCGTCCCTGTCTAACGCACTATCTACTGTGCCACTGCTTGGTCAGGCAACTGTCTTCTTTTAGGAGGTGATTTAGGGGTAATTGTATGTGTACCTCTGGCACCATGTCACAATCACTTGGGACCCTCTTACAGAGATGATTTGGGGAGGACTTGAGGCTCCTGCTCATGATGTTATTAAAAAAGAGCTGTGGCCATTTGATGTAATTCTGGCCAGAAGACCTCTTGTTTGTATTACACTGAATTAGAGGTCTGTGTTTGAAATTCTCTGTTTCAGTAGATAGTTAAGAGAGTCCATAGAGTAATGGATGACTGTGAAATTAGCCAAATGCATAGTTAAAAGTATACTTCAGAGAGGAGGCAAACCTGTTGTGCTTGTGACTACTGGTACCTGGTTCTGCTAGCATTACTGAACTGATATTCGATTTTAGATGCATAGAAGAAGTTTTATGTTTGGGATTCTTTCAGTTATAAACTTATGAGTTATAGAAGGCTAAAACTTGGCTTGACCTGTTGTTGCGCAGTGGATAAAGTGTTGACCTAGAATGGTGAGGTCACTGATTCGAAACCCCAGGCTTGCCTGGGCAAGGCACAGACAAGAAGCAACTATTAGGATGCTTGCCATACCTCCCTCCCCTCTTTCACTCTCCCCCTCTCCCTCTCCTCTCTCTAAAATCAATAAACAAAATCTAAAAAGAAAAAGCTAAAATTTAGACTTAAGTAAAGAAGGTGCCCTTCTAATTTATCTTGACTGGTGAAGCATCACTTGTTTTGTTGATGATAGATTCTGAGAGAGGGTTATTCTGAGTTTATAGTGATGATGTACTTTATTTATTTCTAAAGGATTTGTGAGTTTTTTTCTTCATACTTTTTGTTTTGCTTGATATTTAGACAAATAATAGGATGAAACTAATGTCTATTTTTTCTCAAATACAGCATGCTCTTATTTCTTCTCCTAGAAATTTTATGGGTGCCCAGGAGTGATGTGTTTGATTTGAACAAAATGATTTCAGAAGCATCGTATTTTTTTTTGTACCTATACTATACATCATATTTATTTTGTCCCTATACAATTATGAAAAGGGAAATGCAATCTTTTTTTTTTTTTTGAAAGGAGTAGACAGAATGGTTAATAAGTGAAAAGTAGCCTTACCAGGTGGTGGCGCAATAGATAGAGCGCCGGGCTGGGATGCAGAGGACCCAGGTTCGAAACCCTGAGGTTGCCGGGTTGAGCACGGACTCATCTGGCTTGAGCGCCTGTTTGCTGACTTGAGCGTGGGATCATAGACATGACCCCATGGTCGCTGGCTTGAGCAAGAGGTCACTCACTCTGTTGTAGCCTCCCGATCAAGGCATATATGAGAAAGCAATCGATGAACAACTAAGGAGCTGCAACAAAGAATTGATGCTTCTCATCTCTCTCCTTTTTTGTCTGTCTGTCTCTCTCTGTCTCTATCATAAATAAATAAATAAATAAATAAATATAAGTAAAATGTAACAATTGTTGTAGAAATTATTTGTAATTTCACTTCATCACTTCTAAGAGTCTACTTCAGCGCTCATCTAAGTCTCTTTTCCTTTGGGTAGTTGGCTTTCAGTAAGGGAGTATCTGAGTGATATAATGGGCTTATCCATTCATTTGGCAGTAATTTTTTTTAGTGTCTCTGCATGGCAGTGTAATAGGCACAGGGATCACAAAGATGAGTAAGATGTGACCCTCCTCTCACAGAGTTCATGACCAAAAGAAACTGATATGAATGAGAATCACAAAAGTATGGTCTGAAAGAACTGTCATTGAAGTAGAAACATTATGCTCCAGCAGCCGGAGTAAGAGGTGTGCAGACAGTTTGGACACTTACATAGCACTTCTGAAGTTAAAACACAAGATGTCTTTGCTTCTTTGTCAACAAAACTGTTCTTTAGCCCATCTTCAGGCAGCTACATTTTTTGTGGCTGTGTGGCCTCATGTAACTGGGGTTAAATTTTCCTTATCGTTAATGGTATTTAAGCAGTAAAAGGTAAATCTCTTGGAAGAAATTGGATACCCTAACCCTCCTGAAATAGCTTCCTGTATGTTCTGTTTACTTTTAAAAACATTTTTTTTCAGAGCTTATATAAAAATAATTTTGTTCATTTTTCCTGATCCCCTTCAGAAAAATGTCTTCAAATATAGAGGAGTCCTGTACCAGAAGGACTTAGCCTTCTTTTGATCTTCTCCTCTGCTTTGGGAACCTTCAGATAGTATTTTTGTGGACATATGCTACAAGTAAATTAGGTGCTGATCTGATTTGCATGTTTTCTTTATTGGGTGGCAGGGGGTTGGGACAATGTTTGTTTTTTTAGTTTATTCTCTCTTGCCAACTTTTTTTTTTTCTAAATAAGAAGTAAGTCCTCATCTTTTTTTCTTCCTGGAAAATGGCTAACTTAGTTTTCAGAGAAATGACGATATCTCTATGTGGAGAATTTGAAGCGTTAGTTTAAAAATAATTACATTAGCAACTAAAAAGCACAAGGCTCATCTTGGGGCTTTATTAATTAAAATCTAAGCTGTTAGTTACTTATTGCCTTCATATTTTACTGGCATTAAGTTTATTCATTTGTTTGCCAAATAGATTTATTATTTACTTGTATTATTATGATTGATATGTACAAAGTGATGGTGAGTTTTTCAATATGATGGTATTTTTACCTTTATTTGGAATAAATAAAATTTATTTAGTGTTTTGTTATTGTGGTTGTTCCTTTAAGCATATTGCATTATCAGTGTATATGTTCTGTTGCCTGTCCCAGAAAGCATGTCAATTCAGTCCTGGTCATGGTGCTTAAACCTGTAGTTTCAGAGAGAAGCAGCTGGTACTGAATTCTATCTGACTTAACCTTCCACCAGACCTGGCAGATGGCCAACAGGTATTGAATGTGTGTTTTCCAAGTTTAATACTGGTGTAAGTGGGATATAAAAGAAATAAAAGTTATTACTTTTGGCGTCACATCTAGGAGGCAAGGCTTGCAACAGTACAACATTTAGAGCTTTCTGGAACAAACTGGGCTATAACCAAACAATGTAACTACTCATGGTTTAGCAAAACAAATATATGTAGTTCAAATTCAAGTTAACTAGGGATTATTGTGTGTTAGAAAAATTGACTAAGGATTCATTGAGAAGCTAAGAAGGCCTTGAAGAATGGGTACTGTTTAAACAGGAACTGGGAGAGCAAGTTAGGACAGTCTAAGCAGGGGTCAGCTGGAGGCAAGAATGACTGTGGTGTATGTACAGGGTCAAATAAAGAGATTCTAGTTGGAGTAAAGACTCTGTGGGGAGGAATGAGGTGAGATAAGTTCAGTGTGCCAAGTAATAGAGGCTTGGGATGCGGAGCACAGCATTCCTGTTGGCACCTGGAAGGAATGGGGAGAGCAATGATGAAGTAGCAGGGCGGCCAGGTACTGTGGCGATCCGAGTGCTTTTGGCCCCGATTTGTAATATAGGGGTAGGAGCTGTGCTGGCCAGTCCTGGGATGTCCACTCTGTGCTATGTTAGCATTGCTTCTTGTCAGAATTGCTTCCTGTCCCTCCCTGTATTTGGTCAGACAGTAGAAAAGAGAAATAGCCACTGTTAACTTTTATTTAGTATCATATTTCATAAATAATAAGAATTTACGGAGAACCGTACTAGCAAATCTAGAAGTTATTTTAGGTTTTTTAAAAAATTAGAAATTGTATATGATTCAGTTTTATCTCTTCTGTTGCCTCTCACCCCAAATACTCTTGTTTCAAACTTGTTAACCCCCCCCCCCCCCCATCTTCTGTTTATTCTTCAGGTTTTAGTTTAGGCATCATTTCATCAGGAAGCCTTTCCCCAGTCAGGGTTGTGCCAGTGGTGCTTTCCCCCTGGCTCTGGTGTCACACTGCACTGTGATTGCCCGCTCAGCCCTGGGAGCGAGGAGCGCTCAGGGACTGGGCTTGTTTGCTGTCGAACCCTCATGCCCAGTGGGTCAGGTGCATGTCACAGGGTTAGTAAATATTTGAGCATTGTAAAGTTTGGACTTATTTGTCATTGTAATTCTTTTTTCTTTTAAAAACTTAACATTCCCTGAACAGTTTGCTGCTTTTATGTACTGATAATTATTATTTACTATGGTTGTATTATGTTTTATAATGTATATATTTGTTGTTTCCCTGTTATTAGGCATTAGATTATTTTCATTATTTTTCCTACGTGTTTAGTACTGCTACTGTAAACTTTCTTATAGATACAGCACTTCTTAAATTTTATTGATTGATTTTTAGAGAGAAAGACATCAGTTTGTTGTTTCACTTATTTATGCATTCATTGGTTGTTTCTTGTATGAGCCCCGACTGGGAGTCAAACCGACAACCCTGGTGCGCTGGGATGATGCCCTAACCAGCTGAGCTACCAGGCCAGGACCTACAGCACTTCTTTTTAATACTTTAAAAATGATAAAGGAAAATCATACCTAAAACACATATTTATTCTTAAGATTTATTGTGTTTAACTTCAGAGTAAATGACCTATAAAAAAGTATTTGTTTTTGTCCAGGTTTCATTTTTTTTTTCATGAAAAGTATGCTTCTATTCTTACTCAAACAAGTTATAAAGTGAAGCCACTATGTTGCTTAGACAGGGGAGAGACACTGTTGGGGTGTATATGGGGAATTTAGTTTTAAGTAGGGCACTTAGGGACAGCCTCTGTGAAGAGGTGTCATTTGAGTAAGGCCTTGGTAAGGAACCATCATGCAGAGATGTGGGGATAGAACATTCCAGACAGAGGGAACACCAAGTACAAAAGCCCTGAGGTGGGAGCCTGCTGGTATGTCAGGGAACAGTGGAACAGCTCTGGAGAGCAGTGGGAGGTGAGGTCAGAGCAAGAGTCAGGGGCTAGGTCTTCCAGGTCCCACTCGAGCACAGTAAGGCCTTTGGCTGTTATCCTTAGTATATACAGTAAGTCATGAGTTACAGATGTCTGATTTATGTACAACTTGTACTTATGAACAGAGTGCCCTAAGGGTTATTGGTCATCAACTGCAGTTGGACATCAGTGAAAATGACATCCTAGAGTTACTTGACTCCCGTGGCAAAGAACTAATCAATGAAGACCTTATGGAACTACAGCAGCAGATGATAGCATTTAGGGAAGAAAACAGGAACCTAGAAACTCCAAAACTGAAAACGTTTTCTACAAAAGTTAGCTGATGCTCTTCCTCTCATTGAAGTGGGAATGGCGAAGTTAGAGGAGCAAGATCCTGGTACAGAGAGGTTCACCACAAGTTACCGCACAGTTACCGCAGGCCTGAGATGCTACAGGCCATCGATGATGAGACAAAGCAAAGCTCTGTACAAACCTCCCTCGATGCCGACTTCAAGAGACTAACTCCAGCTGCAGCATCAAACCCTGACTCTTTGATACCAGTCCCATCCTCTCCAACAAGTCCATCACCTTCTGCATCATCCAGGATTGTTTAAGGTTGTATTTGAAAATGTTTAGGTGTTTATATGCAGAAGGTAAAAATAAATACTATGTTAAGGCAAATATCTGTCTAAATTGCATTTAGTAGATAAATGTACCTGTTTCAACTTACACAACACTCAAGAACAAGCCTACACAGCCTATCTTGTTTGTAACCTGGGACTGCCTGTAATGGGACGCCACTGGGAGATTTTGATCAGGGGTATGACAAGATCTAATATTTTTTTTCCCTCTGGCTGCTGTGTAAAAGTTAGGTTGCTGCCAGTCAGAGTGAAAGCAGGAAGACCTGTGAAGAGGCTGTTTATTGCAGGAATTCAGGCGAGACATGATGGGGACTTGAATAGAGTTGGGCGCCAGAGGTGATGAGAGGGGTTAGGTTTGGGATTTGGTGAAATGCTGTGTTCTGAGAAGATTTTACCCCTAGTTAAAAAACAGCTTAGGGTAAACCTCTTGTTGAGAATATGAGTTATTAATGTTCAAAAAATGCCTTTCTCTTCAGAGTATTTGGTATTTTTGTATTCTTGAAATTACTAAATTGGTAAAGTGGGAAAGGAACCAGGAAAGGTGAGGGCTGAGACTTGATGGTGTTGATAATCCATTTGCTGATGGAACAAGAAAGATTCCATAGAAACAATTGTGCAAGTTTTCATCTGTAATGGCCACTTATTTAATGTAAAAGGTAATGTTTGAAAAGTGTATACCTGGATAAATTATATGCTGAATTCTTGTGCTCAGTGTGATTGTGTTCAACTAGACCTGTTTAGTATTAACTGTGAAATATGTTGCAGCAATAATAAGGAATGCAATGGGTGCCTTTCTGCTGTTATCAAAATCTACTAATAAGTTTTGCTGTGCTTGACTGCTTTTCATTGTTATGCTTTATGGTTCATTCTAAAGCTGTAGATGTGGATGACATTCATTCTACATTAGTTTCTCAAGGCTTTACAATGAGGTTGTGTTTTGAGTAATCATCTGTTTACTCTGTCTTAATGTTAGGTGCTAGCCAGGTTATGGTTTGCTTTGGCTCTGCTTCACATAGGATTTTAGCCAGGTAGAGAAAAGTATTTGACAATGTTCTTGAGCTTTGTGAAACTGCTATGTGAATGCTTCACACAGATGCCCACTTTTCTTTATTGCTTTAGTTATAGAAAGACATTAGCTTAGCCCAGGGATACTTTTTAGTGTAGGAGGTCCTGTGAAAAGTGGGCAAAGGTACTTCTCAAGCCAGTAAACTGATATGGAGTGTCAAATTTTGCAAAATTTCGTTTTGGCAGTATAAAATTTAAACTTATGATATATGCTGTTCACAGGATGAAAGAATAATAAGTCTTGGTGTTGAGTGTTTATTGGTTTTGTTTGCTTTTTTAGGGTAGGGATCTTTTAAGATAGAATTTTAGAATCTGGTTTTTCTTAGCTACTTAACGATTTAGAACTGCCTTGGCTGGATACTTTGGTTGGTTAGAGCATTGTCCTGAAGCACAGAGGTTGCTGGTTTGATCCCCAGTCAGGGCACATACAGGAACAGATTGATGTTTCTCTCGCTCTCTCTCTTTCTCTCTCTCCCCCCCTCCCTCCTTCCCTCCCTCCCTCCCCTGCTTTAAAAATAAAAAAGATTTATAAATTTTTTTAGGTAGCAGATCATTTTAATAATCTGAGGAGAACTGTGGGCTCTTTACAGAAAAAGACATGTACATATTCATTAAACAAATTTATTCAGCATGTATTTATTGAATGGCTATTTTTCTGCCAGGCAGAGTTATAGACGTTTAGGATATGTTATCCCAGGTTTGATTCCTGGTCAGGGCACACAGGAAAAGCAACCATCTGCTTCTCCACCCCTCCTCCTCCTCTCTCTCCCCACTTCTTCTGCAGCCATGGCTCATTCGAGCAAGTTGGCCCCTGCTGCTGAGGATGGTACCATGGCCTTGCCTCAGGTGCTAAAATAGCTTGGTTGCCAAGCAACGGAGCGATGGTCCCAGGTGGGCAGAACATCACCCCATAGGGGACTTGCCAGATAGATCCTGATTGGGGCGCATGTGGGAGTCTGTCTCTGCCTCCCTGCTTCACTTAATAATAATAAGAAAAAGAGGGAAAAGAAAAAAGAAAGAAAAGGATATGTTAGAGAAGAAAGAGAGGAAGGAAGGGAGGAAGAAAGAAAGAACTAATCTGAACATCCTGCTGCTTTGATGCTTATATTCTAGTGGAGTCAGCAAGCAGTAAACATAATAAATAAGAACACAGTATATTAGAATGTGGTAAATACTATGGAAAAAACAGGGAAGGTGGAAGGATGGTGGTTGTTACAATTTAATAGGGGAGTCTGGATAGGCTTTATAGAGGGGGTAATAAAATAGCCGTGTGGAGTTCTGGGTTTGAGTATTCCAGGCAAAGGCAATAGCAGCACACCGGTGGGGGCAAGGAAGACATGGTCTGAGCAGGATGGGCAAGGGGAAGAGTGGTCTGTGAGTTTCTTGGGGCTGCCTTCACAAAGCGCCATGGACTGGGTGACTTAAAACAACAGGCATTTATTTCCTCACGGTGTGGAGGCCAGAAGGTGAAGCTTTTGGCCGGAGTCTTTCCTCTGGAAGCTCTGAGGGAGTATCAGTGCCCTGCTTCTCCTAGCTTCTGGTTGCTGCCAGCCGTCCATGGTGTTCCTTGGCTTATAGACACGTCACTCCTATCTCTGCTTCTGTCCTCACATCTTCTGTCTCATCCTCATGTGTCTGTCACTGAGTTTAGGGTCCACTGTGTGGCATTAAAAAGTCTGAGAGAAGAATAATCAACAACAAAAACTGCTGAGAAGAGATCAGCAAGAAAAGAAAACCAAGAGACTGTAGATGATTGTAGATGGCACCCTGGAAGCCAAATGAGAAAAATGTATCAAGCAAGAGGGGGAGATAAATGTGTCAAAAATCTCCTCGGTCACAATAGGACTGGGAATTGATTATTGGATTTAGCAATGTGGAGGTAGGTCATAGGTGATGTTGACAAGATTTATTTCAGTGGAGTGTTTGGGTGGCTTTAAGAGAGAAGGAAAGAATAATTTGAGACAGTGAATATAGCATTTTTGGGAAGATATTTGTTGTAAAGGAGAATAAAGGAATAGGGCTGTAGTAGTGGAAATTTAGCAGACTTTTTTAAAATTTTAAGACAGGAGAAATAACAGTATAGAAGTATTTTACTGCCTTAAAATTTTATATGATTTCAGGGGATTAATAGGTCCCCTACATTCCTTTGTGAACCAGCAATTTAGAAACTCTTGGCAGTAAAACCATGGAGCAGCAAACTTTTCTTCCATGAGATTAAGAGTTTGTGTGGTCTGGTAATTAGCCTACAAGGAATGAGAATTTCTAAATGTCTTCAACATTTCTAATAAGGAGTATGTCTTGGTGCGAACCACTTATCTTATATGTAAAAAAATTATTTTACACTTAGTACTTAGCCAGGCACTAATGCTACACGAATGTAATCTCTATAGCAATCCTGTGAAATAGGTGTTATTATCCCCATTGGACAGTGGTGGGGAGATGGAGGCACAGAAATGTTGAGGAACTTGCCCAAAGTCATTTAGCTGGGAAGTGGTGGGGCCAAATTTTGAACTCAAGCTAGTCTCACTCCAGAGCCTGCTCTCCTGACCACGGCCATATGCTTCCTTCCTCTCGTGGTTCTTTAGTTGTGGGGTGAAGGCAATGGGGTGGAGGTAGGAGTTGAAGGGCAAGTGATACTTTGGGGAAGTCTTTGAGATTTTCATCTGAAAGATTCTGTAAAAGACAAAGTTGGTTTGGTGTTTTCATGGGTTGGTCCCAGGTGATAGATACTGAGTAGAGTAAGGTTGTAATAGTTTTTACCCCAAGCACTTGAAAATAGCTGCTTTCCCCCAGCATATTGGTGAGCATCCTCTTCCATTTTATAAGAGTTGTTGGTTGGCACAGAGATCTACATTTTCTATTTCCAGCTAGTAACATTGCTCCCTCTCCACCTCTGCTTTATATTTTGGTTCCTTTGACAGCGAGGCTGATATTTTGATGTACCCTGGATGGCACTGTTCTTTTGGATCAGATGACTTAAATTACTGACTCTGTTTATTGTCGAGTGGTTCAAGTATGCCTTTGGGGCCTTATAGTTAAAATGGATGATTCTGAGTCAGCGTGTCTTGAAGAGCATATTACTAAGGGTCTCCTAGTCCAGTTAGATAGTACAGACTCCACTTGCTTTGGTACAGGTGTGGATGTACCCTTTTCTTCTCTATCATGCAGTCAGTCTTTGCCTTCTGAGATAACCCTGGCATATTCTCCCTGTGATCTCTACCCTGAAATGGACGAGCCAGAGCAAGAAGTAGCAGAGAGTAGTATACATGAGGATAGAGGACTTCAGGGCACAAGTCGAATTAGTGAGTGAGCTGACATTGAAACCCAGTTTACTTAATGTTTACGTTAATTCTTTTTTTTTAAATGAGTTATTTAAAGTAGTATAAGCACTTCTGTGCAACTATATATTTTCATCTTTATAACAAAAGCATAATGTTTCATAAATTTCTATTTTTCTAGATGTTTTCTATTGTACATAACACTGTATAGATCTTTCATTTCCCAGTAAATATTGAGTGCCACTGTTCTAGGCACTGAAGATATGGCAATGAATAAATAGAAAAAAATTCTGTGCTCTCAGTGAGCTTATAACAGATAAGTGTCTTTTCATAGTTACAGTATTTCCTTAGGATAAAGTATAAGTGAGTTCAGATATTATAATAATTGTTTAATAACTGCATTTCTAAATATTAAAACAGACTCTTTAAAAAATTTACTGATTTGAGAGTGAGGGAGAGAGGAAGAGAGAGAGAAGGAGGCACATGTATTTATTACAGTATGTAGGGGGGGGGTGGCAACACACATCTATCTGTTACTGTGTGTGCCCTGACTGGGGATCAAACCCTCAACCTCTGTCCATTGGGATGATGCTCTAACCAACTCTAAAAGGAAGTGTTTTAAGTACCAACAATACTTGGTAATCAGAGAATTTGGTAACTTGCTTTTTTTTCCTTCTAATTAGCTAAAAAGTATAAATAGATCGGGTAATTTTTGGCATGGATGAGAACATTTTCAGTCAATTTATGGTAAACTTAATTGCTAAGATTTATATTAAAGTCAAATTTCAGGTTGTAAAATTGACTAGTAATTTCTAATGCCTTGTTTTGTGTGATTCTCTACCAACTCTGCTTTCATGTCTAGAAATTCTCTAGGGACTTGGCAAAATCTTTAATAAAACTGGGTGATTGGGTGGACGGCATTTGATGTGGTCCATTTTGCTCTGAGATGCCCAGTTTGAACTGTTGCTGTGTTCCTATGCTCAGTAACAATGAAATAGTCCTTTAAAAAAGTTATAACCAAATCTCAGCTTGAAAGGAAACATGACTAGTTCAGACTGCACATCATGAAACAGCTTTCTATAGCTGAACACAGCAGAGAGGCTTAAAGACAACTGTTTGTGCAGGGGAATCACAATTGAGGATTTTATTTTTTATTTTATTTTTATTGATTTTAGAGAGACAGGAAGGGGTAGAGAGAGAGAAGTGTTCATTTGTTATTCTACTTAGCTGTATATTCATTAATCTCTTCCTGTATGTGGCCTAACCAGGGATCGGACCTACAACCTTGCTTCATGGGATGATGCTCTTACTGACCTAGCTAACTAACCAGCCAAGGCCACAATGAGTATTTTGATACTTTGTTTAATAATACAGGTATACCTCTTTTTCTTATGCTTCACTTGATTGAATTGTGCTTTTTAGATAACTGCGTGTGTGTATTTTTGTTTGATTTTTATTTGGCAAATTGAAGGATTGTGCCAGCCCTGTGCCACGCAAGTCTGTGGTTGTATTTTCCAACAGCATTTGCTCACTTCATGTCTCTGTTACATTGTAGTCATTCTCCCAGTATTTCATCATCATTATTTGTTAATGGTGATCAGTGATCTGTGATATTACTATTAATTGGGGTGCCATGAACCACACCCCTAAGAGACGGTGAACTTGATAAATATTGTATGTGTTATGACTGCTCTATCAAATAGCCATTCCCTTGTTTTTTTTGTACTTTTTTTGTATTTTTCTGAAGCTGGAAATGGGGAGGCAGTCAGACAGACTCCTACATGTGCCCGACCGGGATCCACCCGGCATGCCCACCAGGGGGCGATGCTCTGCCCCTATGGGGCGTCGCTCTGTTGCGACCAGAGCCACTCTAGCGCCTGAGGCAGAGGCCACGGAGCCATCCCCAGCGCCTGGGCCATCTTTGCTCCAATGGAACCCTGGCTGCGGGAGGGGAAGAGAGAGACAGAGAGGAAGGAGAGGGGGAGGGGTGGAGAAGCAGATGGGCGCTTCTCCTGTGTGCCCTGGCCGGAAATCGAACCCGGGACTTCCGCACACCAGGCCAACGTTCTACCACTAAGCCAACCGGCCAGGGCCCATTCCCTTGTTTTTTATCTCTTTTCTTGGACTACCCTATTTCCTGAGATACAACAATATTAAATCAGGCCAATTAATAGCTATAGTGGCCTCTTAAGTATTCAAGTCAAAGGAAGAGTCAGAGTCTCCTACTTTTTTTTTTTTTTTGTATTTTTCTGAAGCTGAAAACGGGGAGAGACAGACAGACTCCCGCATGCGCCCGACCGGGATCCACCCGGCACGCCCACCAGGGGGCGATGCTCTGCCCCTCCGGGGCGTCGCTCTGTTGCAACCAGAGCCACTCTAGCGCCAGGGGCAGAGGCCAAGGAGCCATCCCCAGTGCCCGGGCCATCTTTGCTCCAATGGAGCCTCGGCTGCGGGAGGGGAAGAGACAGACAGAGAGGAAGGAGAGGGGGAGGGGTGGAGAAGCAGATGGGCGCTTCTCCTATGTGCCCTGGCCGGGAATTGAACCCGGGACTTCTGCACGCCAGGCCGACGCTCTACCACTGAGCCAACCGGTCAGGGCCGAGTCTCCTACTTTAAATCAAAAGCTAGAAATGATTAAGCTTGGTGAGGAAGGCATGTTGAAAGCTGAGACAGGCCAAAGCTAGGTGTCTTGTACCAAATAGCCAAGTTGTGAATGTAAGGGGAAAGCTTTTGAAGAAACTTAAAAGTGCTACTCTAGTGAACACACACATGAGAAGAAATTGAACCAGACTTATTGCTGATTTGGAGAAAGTTTTAGTGACCGGGTGGAAGATCACACCCATCACAACATTCCATAAGCCAAAGCCTCCTCCAAGGCAAGGCCCTAACTCAGGCGTGGCCAACAGTTTTTGCCCCTGGGCCAGATTAGAGAGAAAACTTTTTTCATGGGCCGGAAGAAATATTAAAATTAAAAAATGTTAAATACAAAAACAATTCGTTTAAGTAAACAAAATTTTATTATGTAATTTGTTTATGAATAAATGTGAGTGAAAAAAATTTTAATATACAATATTATTTTAATAAAAATATAATTACATACTGTATAGATATCTAAGCTGTATCACAATCAATCAAAACAATATTTAATTAATAGAATGAGCTTGAAGGGGTTATATCGCAAATAAAACAATTATTTCGTTTTACAAACAGCCTGGACACGTTTTCAGTTATCCACTGCAGCTATTGTCTATGCTACAGTGCCATTTGATTCAGCACACTTGACCACAAAAATAACAAATTGTTTGACCTTTGATGCGCACTGGCAAACTCCGTCTAAAAGAATGTGGGTTTCACATCGCCGCTAAATGTCAAAAAGTTCATATTGAGTATAGACGAGTACAAAAGTTGTAAATCTTTATAATGGATTTTTTTTTAAAAAAAGTGAAGTATTGCGAATCCATTCGACCAATTATTGGAAGTTAACCCTAGATTAGTCACACGTGGAATTCTTTTCTGCATATCACTATCTTCTTAAATATCTCTATTTCCAATAATCAAAGACGCTTCTGCTTCTGAGTAGCTGAGATTTTAAAGTAGCGGAGAATATTAAAAATTTAATCGCGGGCCGCATAAACTCATTACACGGGCCACATGCGGCCCGTGGGCCTTATGTTGGCCATGCCTGCCCTAACTCCTCAATTCTGTGAAGGCTGTCAGAAGTGAGGAAGCTGCAGAAGGAAAGTCTTAAGCTGCCTGAGGTTGGTTCATGAGGTTTGAGGAGAGAAGCCATCTCCATAACATCAGAATGCAAAGTGAAGCAGCAAGTGCTAATGCAGAAGCTGCAGCAGGTTATCCAGAAGGTCT
Source organism: Saccopteryx leptura (assembly GCF_036850995.1). Lineage (NCBI taxonomy): Eukaryota > Metazoa > Chordata > Mammalia > Chiroptera > Emballonuridae > Saccopteryx > Saccopteryx leptura. Next base: position 89,046,371 of record NC_089505.1, on the reverse strand, counting down.
AGCTGAGGTGATTCATGAAGGCGGCTACACTGCACAGCAGGTTTCAGTGCAGATGAGACAGCCTCGTATTGGAAGAAGATGCCATCCAGGACTTTGCTGTCCAGAGAGGAGAAGTCAGTGCCTGGCTTCAGAGGACAGGCTGACTCTCTTGTTAGGGGCTCATGCAGCTGTGACTTTGGGTTGAAGCTAGTACTCATATACCAAACTGAAAATTCTAGGACCCTTAAGGATATGCTCAATCTGCCCTGGCTGGATAGCTTGGTTGTTTAGAGCATCGTCCTAAAGCTCAGGGGTTGCCAGTTCGATCCCCAGTCAGGGCACATATTGGAACTGCTTCATGTTCCTGTCTCTCCCTCCCTCCTTCCCTCTCCCACCTCTTCCCCCTTCCTCTCTCACTAATATCAATAAATAAAAATTAAAAAAGAATATGCTCAATCTACTCTGCCTGTGCTCTATAAGTGAATAACAAAGCCTTGATGACAGCATATCTGTTTACAGCATGGTTTTACTGAGTAGTTTAAGCCTACTCTTGAGATTAACTGCTAAGGGAAAAGAAAGATTCCTTTCAAAATATTACTACTCATTGACAGTGCACCTGTTCACCCAAGAGCTCTGATGGAGATGTACAATGCGATTCATGTTGTTTCATGCCTGCTGACAACATTCATTCTCCGGCCCATAGATCAAGGAGTCATTTAACCCTCAAGTCTCATTGTCTAAGAAATACATTTTGTGAGGCTATAGCAGCCATAGATTGTGATTCCTCTGACAGATCTGGGCAAAGTCGATTGAAAACCTTCGGGAAAGGATTCCCTATTCTAGATGCCATTAAGAACATTCATGATTCATGGGAAGAGGTCAAAATGTCAACATTAACAGGAGTTTGAAAGCAGTTGATCCCAATCCTCATGGATGACTTTTACGGGTTCAAGACTTCAGTGGAGGCAGTAACGGCAGAAGTGGGGGAAACAGTGAGAGAACCAGAATTAGAACTGGAGTTGGAAGTTGTGACTGAATTGCTTTAAAACATGGTAATGTGTGTAAGACTTGAATGGATGAGAAGTTGCTTCTGTGGATGAGCAGAGAAAGGGGTTTCTAGAGATGGACTCCATTCATGGTGAAGATGCTGTGAAGACTGTTGAAATGACTACGAAGGATTTATTACATAAACTTCGTTGATAACGCAGCAGCAGGGTTGGGAGGACTGACTCCAGTTTTCAGAAAAGTTCTACTGTGGGTAAAACGCGATCCAACAGCATCACTTGTTCCAGAGAAAGTGTTGGTGAAAGGAAGTGTCAGTTGATGAAGCAGATTCCATTGTCTTTTTAAAAGAAATTGCCACAGTCACTTCAGCCTCCAGCAGCCATGACCCTGATCAGTTAGCAGCCATCAATATGAGGCAGGACTGACTCTCCACCAGGGAAAAAGATTGCTTTACTCAAGGATCAGATGGTTGGCATTTTTTAGGAATAAAGTGTTTTTTAAGGTAGGTACTTTGCACACTTAAATAGAATACAGTATATTGTATAAACATAACTTTTTTTGTGTGTATTTTTTGTATTTTTCTGAAGTGAGAAGCAGGGAGGCAGAGAGACAGGATCCCACATGCACCCAACTGGGATCCTCCCGGAATGCCCACTAGGGGGCGATGCTCTGCCCATCTGGGCCGTTGCTCCTATGTGACCAGAGCCATTCTAGCACCTGAGGCAGAGGCCATGGAGCCATCCTCAGTGCCCAGGCCAACTTGACTCCAGTGGAGCCTTGGCTGCAGGAGGGGAAGGGAGAGACAGAGAGAAAGGAGAGGGGTAAGGGTGGAGAAGCAGATGGGCGCTTCTCCTGTGTGCCCTGGGTAGTAATTGAACCCGGGACTTCCACACGCTGGGCCATGCTCTAATGCTGAGCCAACTGGCCAGGGCCAAAACATAACTTTTATATGTACTGGGAAACCAAAAAATTTGTGTTACTTGCTTTATTGCAGTGATATGAACCTGAACCCGCAATATTTTTGGGCATGTTGATTTATACATTAGATAAATTTTGTATAATGTCTGATACTTCAGGTGAATTAATTTTTTTCTATATATTTGCTTAGTATATTGAATATAAAAAGGGGTTGCAGGAAGAGGAATGATCTAGCTTCTGTAGTCTCATTACTTCTAATAACCCATTTTTCAGGAGAGGTATTATTGGTTTTTTAAATAGTTGATTTCAGAACATTTAAGGTTTATGAAGGAAATGCAAGTAACATTAGCACATATTCCCCAGGTATAACTCAGCATTGTTTTAATTTCAGATGGCCATATATGAATATTTATATAGTGAAAAGTCACGCCTGACAAGGTGGTGGCGCAGTGGATAAAGCACTGGACTGGGACGTGGAGGACCCAGGTTTGAAACCCCAAGGTTGCCAGCTTGAGCGCAGGCTCAGCTGTTTGAACCCAAGGCGGCTGGCTTGAGCAGAGGGTCACTCAGTCTGCTGGAGGCCCCCCCCCCCCATCAAGGCACATGTGAGAAAGCAATCAATGAACAACTAAGGAGCTGCAACAGAAGAAATGATGCTTCTCATCTCTCTCCCTTCCTGTTTCTCTGTCTCTCTGTCTCTGTTGGTCACACCCAAAAAATAATAATAAAATTAATGTCAAGTTTTGCTATTGAATGTTACGCATTGTTCTTGGACTCATTTCTTTTGAGTTAATCATTTGCGTGTCATTGTTGCGCAGGGGCCATGCTAATCTTCTGTGTAGTTTCCATTTTTAGCATATGTGCTGCCAAAGTGAGCACAGGAGAGATGATATTGTTACTGATTTCCAGGTGAGGAAATGGAGATTCAGGGAGGTCTTACCACTAGTAATACCAGATTAGGGTTTATACTGAGGTCTGGGTAGTTGAAACTTTTTCTATCATAGCCATATATCTTTCTTTAAAATTTTAGGGCGACCTGTCTGAAACAATATATTTTAAAATTTTCATTCAAATAAAATGTTCATTTGTTTTATTTTCCCATTTTATATATAAAATTAATTATATATTATATAATATATAATTAAGTGAGAGGCAAGGAGGCAGAGAGCCAGACTCCTGTGTGTACCCTGACTGGGATTCACCTGACAAGGCCCTTACAGGGTGATGCTCTGCTCTGGAGCTGCTGCTGTTCCGTTGCTCTGCAACTGAGCTATTTCAGTGCCTGAGACGAGGCCAAGGAGCCATCCTCAATGCCCTGGGCCAACTTGCTCAAACCATTTGAGCCATGGTTGTGGGAGAGGGGTAGAGAAGGAGGCGTAGGAGTAGGGGTGGGGAGCAGATGATTGTTTCACCTGTGTGCCCTTACAGGGAGTCAAACCCGAGACATCCACACACTGGGCTGATGCTCTACCACTGAGCCAAATGGCCAGGGCCCATATTTTTTTTTAAGAAGTTTTAAAAATTGAACCTAAGATAGGTCCTCTCCTTCCCTCCTCTTTATAATTTTCTTTCACAGTTCCATTATTAAATTTTAATGGTATAAAACATAAGAAAATATTCATTGACACTTGAAAGTATATATATTTTTTGAGAGGATAAAGATAACATCTGGATTTCTTAGATAAGCCAGTACCTTCCAGAAATTGAAACGCTAATATAACATACTGTATTAAGTAGATTGCAGTGTAAATGTTAACAGATAAAATATTGATAACTTTCTTTCTTGCTTCACTCAGAATTCCATCAGAGGTTGAAGTGCTTATTGACTTCACTCAGAATAAGTAGTTCTAATTTTTTACTCTGATGTTATTTTAATATTTAGCAAAAGAGAACATATTTAAGAGAAAAGTCAAATATTGATGTTGTTTAGAGGGAAGAAAGAGGAAAACTTATTTAAAAAATTTTATAAATTGTGCATTATATATTTCAAATAGAACAAGATGTTCTTGAGAAGAACTTCAAGAGAATGGAAAAATTTAGAAAGTCACTAGACATTTAAAGTGAAAATAATTTAGAAAATTTATATAAGAAGTGGTGTGTGAAAATAGTGTGTTACTGTATTTTGAATGATAAGCAGATACTAAGAGCTTTGGTATTATTACAGTTGGTATAAAAACTATATACAAGTAGGATGTTTACTTAAATCATGTTGAAATTATTAACCATGTTTTTAACTGAAAGATTTTTCAGTTAAGCAAAAGTTTGTCTTTGGTTTGAGAGGCATTGTGACATAATGGTTAAGAGCATATACTTGGAAGGTAGATGCCTGTGTTTATTATTATTTATTTTTTAGTGAGAGAGAGAGAGAGAGAGAAAGACAGAAAAGGAGAGAGATAGAAGTATCAACTTAGAGTTGCGGCACCTTAGCTATTTATTGATAGCTTCTCATACATTCCTTGATGGGGGTGGAGGGTTGCCAGCCCAGCCAGGGGCCTGTTGTTCAAACCAGCAACCTCAGGCTTCAAGTTAGAGACCTTTGGGCTCAAGCTAGTGACCATGGGGGTCATGTTTATGATCCCTCACTCAAGCTGGTAACCCTGCTTTCAAGCTGGTGAGCCCATGCTCAGGCTGGTGACCTTGAGGTTTCTAACCTCGGTCTTCAAGTGTCCCAGGTCAATGCTCTGTCTGTCCACTGCACCACCACCTGGTCAAGATGAGATGCCTGGGTTTAAATCTCAGCTCTGGCAACAGTAACTTTATCTTAATGAGGAAATTACATAATATTTCCGGGCCTCAGTTTTCTTATGTATAAAATAGGGATAATAATTGTACTATGTGGTAGGATTGCTGTGAGAATTAGGTGAGTTAATATAAAGCATAAGTGATAAGAGAGTTCGGATATTTTAATGTTTATTGAACACTAACCATGTATATTTGATGTTTGGTGCTGGAATATACAGGTGATATGGGAGAGGCCTGACCTGTGGTGGCACAGTGGATAAAACGTTGACCTGAAACGCTGAGGTTGCCAGTTCGAAACCCTGGGCTTGCCTGGTCAAGGCACATATGACAAGCAGTTAGTGAACAATTAAAGTGAAGCAACTATGAGTTGATACTTCTCACTGTCCCTTCCTCTGTCTATAAAATCAATAGATAAAATCTTTTTAAAAACTGAGAGGAGAGATGAATATTATGAGAGGAGGTATGAGGATTAAATAGCAAGTGCACATGGAAATCAGCTCTTTCAGAATATTGAAATTATTTTGAGGAAAATTAGGAGATGGAAAATTAACCATTGAAAAGTTAAAGTGCATGCCAGTAGTACTTGAGCAACTCTGATTATCTTCTTGAGCAGATGAGGTATAGCATGATTCTCCTCTATATAAATAGAATAATAATTCTGGTTTGATTCTTTTCTTAAGTTGTTGAAGTACTCTAGATTGGGCGTGATTTTTCTTCTAATTAAAAAAATTTTTAAAAGAATTTATTCATTTTTAAAGAGAGTAGTGAGAGAGAGAGAGAGAAAGAGAAAGAGCAGGAAGCATCAACTCCCATATGTATCCCAACCAGGCAAACCCAGGATTTTGAACCAGTGACCTCAGCATTTGAGGTTGACACTTTATCCATTGCGCCACCACAGGCCAGACAGGTTGGGTGTGGCTTTTAAGGAGTTTAACCAAAATGAAGGATGTCAGTGAGTTTAAGATTAAGTAGAATTGAAATCTGAACAGTGCTGACAGAAAGAAACACGATCACAGGACGAAAGGCTCTGTTGAGTCTGGAGGACAAGCGTATTGGAATATTCAGGACTGAGGCCCGTGGTAAGAGAACAGAACACCCTGAACCAGTGGTTTCAGATAGGGAGCATGTTGTGGTTGTGTTGGCTTCACGGAGTGAGTTGGAGTCATGGGTGATGAGGATACATGGGAACCGGCTGTCTGGCTGTCAGAGGGGTGTGTCCTCTTGTCCTCACCTTGACTGTGGTTGGACCCAGGTGAGAAGGAAGATGGTGCATGAATGTTAAAGGCTTCTAGAAATGGGGGAGGGGGGGGGAGGACTATCTATAGATTGTTGTACTAACACTGTGGTATTTATTTTGTGTAACTACCTTTTCTTTTTATCTCATTAACTTTAAATATCATTGCTATCATATATATATATATATTATTTTGTAACTGGCTTTAAACAACTTTCATGTTTTTCTCACTATATGAAATGGTAGTAAGTATTCATTGCACAAAAATCAGAAAACAGGGTTAAAAAATAGAAAGTGGGCCCTGGCCAGGCCCTGGGCTCAGTGGATCAAGTGTTGTTCTGGCACCTGGAGGTTGCAGGGTTCCCCCGTCTGGGCACGAATGAGCAGTGATCAGTCAGTGCACAACTAAATGGAACAACTAAGTGGAACATCGAGTTGTTGCTTCTCTCTCTTTCTGTCTGTCCCTTCCCCCAACCTGCTTACCCTTTCTCTCCCTCTCTTTTTCCCTCCCTCTCTCTCTCTCTAATCAGTGGAAAAATTAAAAAAACAAACTAATAAACATCCATAGATAGTTAATGTTAGGTATTTGATATATTCTTCCAGACTTTATTCCTACAGATACTATATAAATACATTTGAAAAATGGTTTATATTAGATATATTTTTTAAATTACTGCATATTCAGCCCTGGCTGGATAGCTCAGTTGGTTAGAGCATTGTCCTAAAGTGCAGAGGTTGCCAGTTCAATCCCTGGTCAGGGCACATACAGGAACAGATTGATGTTTCTGTCTGTCTGTCTGTATCTCTCTGTCTCCCCCTCTCTCTCCCCTCTCCTCTTCTTTTCTCCTCCTTTCCCTTCCTCTTTTGCTAAAATCAACAAATAAAAAATAAAATAAAATGACTGCATATTTAGTAAAATCAGTATTTTTATATGATTAAATGCCAATAAACTTTCAGAATTATTTTTAATAACTGTGGAGTGTTCTGTTATATGAGTTTGCTATAATTTACTGATTGAATCTAATTATTATTTTTTGATTGAATCATTATTATCAAGCATTTCTAATGTCTACTGTTTTTCTCATCCAATTGTGTATCGTGTATTTAAATTAGTGTGGTTCATAATGGTTCAGCAGTATTTTGGTGGGTGGATGCATGTGAGTAGACAGCACTGGGTGATTGTTTTTAAACCCAGACCTGATTGGCACATAATTTATGGAGGCCAATTCAGCTGTGTATCTATGGCCACACACATGTACATTTTATCTGTACCATGAACTTTCAGGGTTCTTGGAGTTGATTATTTTTTCAGAGAGAGAGTTGATCATGTCAGCCTGGGTCTTTGTCATTTCCTGAACCAGAAAATTTATATTAAAAATGCTGGATGCTTGACAATTTGGAACTTATTTCGTCATGTTTATAGAGATATTCTTATTGGCCTTTCTTCAAGGAAAGAGGGCATTCACTTTTTATTTTCTTAATTAAGCATTAAAAGCCAAATTGGGCACATAGTTTTATGAGAGTCATGGCAGTGACATAAATTGCCTTGCATTTTCTGTGTGATGTCCTCGGGAACAGTACATGTATTTTTCAGAATGCTGTGATTGAAAATATTTACACAGAAAATGAACACATTGAAATAACTAATTTATCACTCCTAAAATAAATCTCAGAGTCTGCAGCATTTAAGGGCTTCTAAAAGCTGATTCTAAAGATAGAATTGGACTGGAAAGACTGACTATGGACTTCTTTCACATGACTTTTTCAAAGCACTATTCTGAAATGAGTTTTTAAATTTTTTATTAAAATATTTTTTTCCATTGATTTGAGAGAGATGAAGGGGAAGAGAGGGAGAGGGAGAGCACACATCAACTTGTTCCATTTAGTTGTGCACTCATTGATTGTTTCTCTTAACGTGTCTTGACTGGGGATGGAACCTGCAACCTCAGCACGCCAAAATGATGCTTTAGTCACTGAGCCATCCGGCCAGGGCCTGAAATGAGTTTTTTACTTAACTTGTTAACTATTTTATTGTTTGACTTTCCCATATACACCAGAATGCCAGGCACAGTAGTATTTACCACTGTGTCTCTAGTTCCAGTTAACAGAAATATTAAATGAGTGAATCAGTTGTATTAGTTCTGTTTTCAGTCTGTTTAAGTTACTGTATAAATAAATAACTTCTTTAGGAGAGGAATTTTCCAGATGCATGTGAGTAAAATGAAGTGGAGCAAAGAAAGTATTCTGGTGATGTAGAAGGATAACCCGGGAGTCCTGCTTTTCCCTAAATAGTATTCTTCTGCCTCAAGTCACCTAGGTAACGACTGAGGTAACAACCACAACTCTACCATTTTGACCATTTCAGCCATTGCATGTTTCTCGAAGTCTTGATTCTGAAATAGTAGTTCTTATTCTGGTGCTACTTTGATGTATCTGGGACAGCCTTTTGCAATAGAAATTATAATGTGAGCTTTAACTACAAGCCACATATGTAATTTAAATTTTATGGTAGCGACATTTAAGAAATGACAGAGTGAAATTAATTTTAACAAGATATTTTATTTAACCCAATATGTCCAAAACATATTTAAACATGTGAATAATATAAAAATGAATTAAAAAATTTTTTCATACTAACCATTTGAAATCCTGTGTGCATTTTGTACTCATGTGTCAGTTTGGATTAGCACATCATAAGCGCTCAATAAGCCACATGTAGCTAGTGTTTTCCTTTATCAGACAGTGAAAATCTAAGGAATCATTTAAACAAAACTGTCAACCAAAATGCTAGTAATATAGGTTGATGATAAAGGTACCCATTTAGATAGTCTTTCTGAAGATATCTTTAATATATATATATATATTTAAAGGTTATTTATTATAGTTAAGTTCATATAACAATAGTAAGCTTTTGCTGCAGGCTGGAATTTATACAATGAATTGGTGAAGAGTTTAATCAGCATAATAAAAATGTGTTACAGAGTTTTAAAAAATTTAGGAACCCAGAAGCCTGGTTCCTTCTAGTTCATCCTTTCTAAATATTTTTAAAAAGTGAATGGAGAGGGCCTGACCAGGTGGTGGCGCAGTGGATAGCACGTCAGACTGGGATGAGGAAGGACCCAGGTTTGAGACCCTGAGGTCGCCAGCTTGAGCGCAGGCTCATCTGGCTTGAGCAAAGAGCTCACCAGCTTGGACCCAAGGTCGTTGGCTCCAGCAGGGGGTTACTCGGTCTGCTGAAGGCCCACGGTCAAGGCACATGTGAGAAAGCAATCAATGAACAACTAAGAAGTCACAACGCGCAACGAGAAACTGATGATTGATGCTTCTCATCTCTCTCCATTCCTGTCTGTCTGTCCCTGTCTATCTCTGCCTCTGTAAAAAAAAAAAAAAAAAAAAAGTGAATGGAGAGGATCTAACTGTATTTGTAATGTTTTATTAATTGCTATAGGGGAAAAATAGATTTGAAGTACTATATATATGACAAGATGTCAACATTTGTTACTCTGGGTAGTGAGTACCTGGTGTACCCTATCTTCTCTAATACTTGACTACATATTGTAAATATTTCATGAACAAATTTAAAGATATAAAATACTGGATTTCTGAAAGTCAAATGTGAATGAGAACATTATTTGATGTGTTATATATATATTCTGGAAATGATGCTGTGCTTGTTCTTTTACAGTGACCATATTTTTTTTTGCTGCTAATTAATAGTGAGAATGGTAACTTATTTTCAGCAGCTGCTTTCTTTGGGTGAGATTTGTTATGAAAGACATACCATCTAGATATGATTTAATGTAATTTCATGTTATAGCTGTAACTTCAAAGAATGTAGTATTTTTTTTTTTTTAAAGATTTTATCTTTATTGTTTTTTAGAGAGAGGAGCAAGAGAGTTGGGAGAAGAGCAGGAAGTATCAACTCTTAAGTAGTTGCTTCTTGTTTGTGCCTTAACCAGGCAAGCCTGGGGTTTTGAAACGGTGACGTCAGCATTCCAGGTCAATGTTTTACCCACTGGGCCACCACAGGCCAGCCATCAGAGAACGGCATCTATATTTAGACAGATGTTTAATGTGTAGATCTTTACACTGAGATGTTAAGTAGTAGTGACATTTTGGAGTTTAAAATATTTAAAAACTTAAAAAGATCATTTAGTCAACAATCTTTTTTGTTTATTTAATATTGTATTAAAGATGCTGACCAGATGTTTACTTAGTCAGTGGAAGTACGCCTGGATACGTATGGAATCTCAAGTGTACTTTGTAAAATGTTATTTATTACAATATTTTGAAAAGGATAAGGTAAACAAGAGTATCATATATTAAGAACAAAATATTTGAAGTATTACTAAGGTTCAGGTCAGTGTAGGAATAGGTTATACTGGGGATATAATTAGGAATTCTATATATTTAGGATATACAGTTTGATGATTTGATATGCATTGTAAAATAATCACCACATTGAAACTAATGAACATACCACCTCAGAGAGTTACCATTTTTCTGTGTGTGTGTGTGTGTGGTGAGAACACTTAGGATATAATCCTCTTAGCAAATTTCAAATATATAATAAAGTATTGTTAACTGTAGTTACATTGTTATGTATTTCTATAAATAGTTTTTTATTACTTGTTATTGAGTATATATTTCAGTATAAAACAATAGAAACCGCTATGTTCATGAAATTTATAGAGATAACCTCTATTGGCTTTTTGGTGTCTTTTCTTCTTTTGATATCTTTTTTTACATTATAAGTATTAGAAAATTGTGCTAAATTGTTTATTGTATCATTTCCTAAAACAGTATTTGCAACATGAACAGTTCTCATAATATTAAAGTCTTGTAGACATCTTTTTTTTTTTTTTGTGGGAGAGATAGAGACAGTGGGACAGGGAGGGACAGACAGACAGGAAGGTAGAGATGAGAAGCATCAGCTTGTTGTGGCTCTTTAGTTGTTGATTTTTTCTCATAACAGACCTTGACTAGGGGGCTTCAATTGAGCCAGTGACTCCTTGCTCGACCCATTGACTCTTGCTCAAGCCAGTGACCTTGGACTCAAGCCAGCAACCTTTGGACTTAAGCTGGTGACCATGGGGTCATGTCTATGATCACATACTTAAGCTGGCGACCCTTTGTTCAAGCTGGTGAACCTGCACTCAAGCCAGATGAGCCCGTACTCAAGCCTGCAACCCTGGGTTTTCAAACCTGGGGTCCTCTGCACCCCAGGCTGATGCCCTATTCACTGCACCACCACCGGTCAGACAAGGCTTCAGAATTCTTGCATCATGAGAATTGAACCTGACTGTTCAGGGGCAATATTCATTGAAGAATGGCTGAGTGAGTTTACATACTTGTTTTCTCTTTTGTGTTATATTAATGTAGGATTGTTGGGCCTATAAATTTCTTCATTTTCTTTAATAAAAAAGTCTGTTGCACTTTCCTATATGGTAGCCACTGGCCTCATATGGCTACTTAAATTAAATGAAAAAATTAAGATCTTCATTCACACTAGCTCAGTAGCTGCTGTTGGACAGTACAGATACAGAATATTACCACTATTGCTGAAGGTTCTATTGGACGACACTAGTCTGGAATCCTGACTTAGGGGTTAGACAGGATAAAAGACCTGGAAATGATATTAAAGTATAATGAGTAAATACTGCTTTTATTATCTTCTGCAATAGAATTGTATTTTACACTTTTTTTTACTAGAGATGATTTTTTGCTGTGGTCAGGATTAGAATGCAGAAGTACTCTTCTTTAAATATATTATGTAAATGGTTTTCCTTTCAGTTATTTCTATCTTTAAATTATGGCTGAAAATCAAATTCTAGAAACATGTTCTGTTACTACCTCAGAGTAACCAATTCCACATAACATTATTTGGAAGCAAGTCATGCTAAGTAATTGTAAAGAAAAAGGTATCATTTAGCTGATGCATATCTCTATGAAGTCATGGTTTCTGTACTCCAAAGGAGGCCTGTGTAGGCCTGTGACAGAGTTGGCTGGTCCTTCTGTATTCCCTCCTTCCCCACCCTTTCCCATTATAGGCGTCTCTCGCCATATTGTGGTTCCCTTTTTGCTGTCTTACTGTATTGCGGATTTTTACATTGTATATACCTAATTTTGTATCGTGGATTTTTTGCTATCTCGTGTGATTTTGCGGTATATGGGTATTTTTTATATATTATTTTAATTATTTTTGTGGTAAAACAAGCAAAATATGTGTGGGAAAGGTAACAGTGTGGGAAAGGTTTATAAGAGTGTGGGGAGGGTTTATAAAGCCTTAAAATATATATAAAAAATAAAAAATATATAAGGCTGCTTGCTACTTTGTGGATTTTCGCCTATCACAGGGGTTTCTGGAACCTAACCCTCACGATAGGTGAGGGACGGCACTGTACTTTTATTTCAGCTATTCATTAGATGCAGGATTCCTGTTCCCCTTTCTGTCACCACCCATCTCTCCTACCTCTTTTGTTTTTAATCTAAGTTCTTTTTTTTCTTTTTTTTAAGCAACAGACAGAGAGAGGGACAGACAGGCAGGAAGGGAGAGAGATGAGAAGCATTTGTTCTTCATTGTGGCTCCTTAGTTTATTGATTGCTTTCTCATATGTGCCTTGACCAGGGGGCTTCACAGAGTGAATGACCCTTGCTCTAGCCAGCGACCTTGGGCTCAAGCCGGTGAGCCAGTGCTCAGGTTGGATGAGTCCATGCTTAAGCCAGCAACCTTGGGGTTTTGAACCTAGGTCCTCTGTGTCCCAGTCTGACGCTCTATCCACTGTGCCACTGCCTAGTCAGGTTGTCCATTTTACCTTTTGAACAGATGACTTTACTTCCTATTTCACAGAGAAAAACTAGAAGCCATCAAATTGGAACTGCTGATTTCTAGTGACTAAGACTACATGTCAGTGATACCCAACTACTTAGTTATTGGTGTTCAAAATTAATAGTCAATTTATTAATAAGATCAGAAAATGTAATACCAATTTTTCCTTAAGTCCTAAATTTAATTTATAAATCTTACTAGTCTATTTATGTATTCAATACATTTTATATAAAAGTATAAGACAAATATATAGCTTTTGATGTTAGTTGATTAATTAAAATTGAACACTTAATTCTCTTTAAACATCCAGTTTCTTTTGTAAACATAACATGAAATTGTATTTAAAAATTAAACAAATGACCGACTGCAAAAACTTACAGCCTCTTTTAACAAAATCTTCTCCGAGTACTTATACAACTTTTGTAAATATAATTAAACTTTAGAAAATCAATGAATTTCCCCTAAGCCAACATGTCTGTTCTTGTTTTTCTCTTTTGATCTTTTTATTTTTCTTTCTTTTTTTTAATGCATTTTTCTGAAGCTGGAAAGGGGGAGGCAGTCAGACTGACTCCACCCAGCATGCCCACCAGGGGGCGATGCTCTGCCCATCTGGGGCGTTGCTCTGTTGCATCCAGAGCCATCCTAGCGCCTGAGGCAGAGGCCATAGAGCCATCCTCAGCGCCTGGGCCATCTTTGCTCAAATGGAGCCTTGGCTGTGGGAGGGGAAGAGAGAGACGGAGAGGAAGGAGAAGGGGAGGGGTGGAGAAGCAGATGGGCGCTTCTCCTGTGTGCCCTGGCCGGGAATCGAACCCGGGACTCCTGCACACCAGGCTGACGCTCTACCACTGAGCCAACCGGCCAGGGCCTCGTTTTTCTCTTTCAATAAGAGCTGCTCAACTGTCTAAGCCAGAAACCCTGCATAGTGTGGACTCCCCTTTCTCTTCACTATCTAACCAAGTATTGTTTCTTTTCCTTCTCTCTCTTCCTAGTCCCATTACCCTAGTTCAGGCCACGGTTTCTCCTGAGTTATCAATACTTGACAGCTTCCAAGCCAGCTAGCTGCCAGTTCATATCCTGTGGCCTTCCAAAGTTTCTTCACCACTGTAGCTCTTGATCTTTTGTTTTATAACTGCCTTATTGAGATGTAATTTGTATACCATACCATTTACCCACTTGAAGTATACAATTTGGTTATTTTTAGTATGTTTGCACAGTTGTGCAGCCATCACTACAATCAATTTTAGAACATTTAATCACTCCCAGAAGAATCTCTGTACTCATTAGCAGTCACTCCCATTCCCCAGCCATAAGCAACCACTTATCTACTGTCTGTCTCTGTAGATTTGTCTGTTCTGGACATTTCACAGAAATGGAATCATACAGTCTTTGGTGACTTGCTGCTTTGACTTAGCATAATATTTTCAAGGTTTGTCCTTGCTGTAGTACCTCTGTACTGCATTCCTTTTGATTGCTAAGTAATTGTCCATTATGTGGCTATACCACATTTTATTTATCCATTTGTTTGTATATGGACATTTGATTAGTGTCACGTTTTAGTTATAAAAAATGCTGCTCTGAACATTCATGTACACATTTTTGTGTGGAAATATTACTAGGAGTGAATTTGTTGGGTTGTATAGTCCCTCTGTGTTTTAACATTTTGAGGAATTGCCAGTTTTCCAAAATGTCTATGCCATGTTACAGTCCCACCAACAGTGTTTGAAGGTTCCGATTTCTCCACATCCCTGATAACAACACTGTTATCTGTGTTTCTGTTATAGCCATTCTGGAGGGTGTGAAGTGATTTTTGACTGCAGTTCCCTAATGACTAATGATGTCAAGCATCTTTTCTTGCTATCTCTTTGGAGCCTTTGATCTTTTAAAAGTACAAATCTGAGTGTTACTTACTTAGGCAAAGCCCTCTAGTTGTTGCCCTTGACTGCCCCTCCCCCCTTATTTTTGCCAGCTCAACTCTTACTATTTTGGGCTTTAGTTTAGACATAATTTTCTTCAGGAATTTTCTGACCCCAGTGTTATGATTTCCGACCAGATAGTTTGTTTAGTCAGCACATGGCCCGTGGTTGGCCATGGACTGAATATATGGGTGAGTGTAGTATATATATATATATTTAATACAGCTTAAATAAAAATCTGTCTTGGAATTTTAGTTGGATCCAAGGTAGTATTCTATTTTTATTGCATGCCTTGTTTCCCTTCATTTTTCTTACAATGACACGGGGAGAATCAGATATAGAGAGAGTGCGGGGCTGTTGATCTGACAGAGGCAAGGTGAACCCTGCACAGTCTGCTTCTCAGGGGCCCCTCCTGTCTGCCCTGGGGACGCTCTTTGACTTGGAGGAGGCAGAGATAAGGGGAAGGAAATGGGAGGATGGAAAACAGAGGGTTGATTAAAAGTCTGAGGCTTTGAATGACAGCCTACTAGGACTGGTACTTTGCAGCAGAGGACAGAGGTCCAACCTTGAGTTCATTTTTTGCATGGGAATAAATATATTCAGTCAACTGGTTCCCTACTTTTGCCTTTATTTCTTGATTATAGGATTGATGGTCATTTTAAATACTGCATGGAAATCTTGACCATGGGGATAGGTTTTTTTCCTTTTAGTTTTAAGAAGGACCTCTTCTTTTTTTTTGTGACAGAGAGAGAGGGACAGATTGGGACAGACAGACAGGAATGGAGAGAAATGAGAAGCATCAGTTCTTCGTTGTGGCTCCATAGTTGTTCATTGATTGCTTTCTCATATGTGCCTTGACCTAGGGTGGGGGCTCCAATAGAGCAAGTGATCCGTTGCTCAAGCCAGTGACCCTGTGCTTAAGCTGGTGAGCCTGTGCTCAAGCCAGATGAGCCCATGCACAAGCTGGTGACCTTGGAGTTTCGAACCTGGGTCCTTTGTGCCCCAGTTCGATGCTCTATCCACTGCACTACTGCCTGGTCAGGCTTCTTTTTATTTTCTTCTTTTTTTAAAAGGATTTTTAATTTCTGAACTGAAAAAGTAGATTTACATCCTATCCTTTTACAAAATTGTACAAAACAGTCTGGATTTGTTTCTGTGATTGTGACTTTACTGATGTAAATATATATTATCATTCTCCATCAGAATATCTGGAAATAGTCTTCCATTTTCACTTTTGTACTCAAACTGCTATAGAAATTGTACTCAAATGCTATTGCAGATAAGAAATGTCATAGAATTTATGTTTTTTTTTCTCAGTTTACAAAGTCCTAACTTCCCTGGCTCTGACATGCCTAGATTTTTGCTGAATGTAGTACCATTATGTTTCAAATTTTCTTCCTTGCCCAAGGGTGTAACTTTGCTATGGAAGGAGTATATTGATGGTCTAGTATGTGCAGGCTTTTTAAACTCCTAGTCTTTGTTTGTGTGGCTTAGTTTCTCCATAAGCCTTACCACTAGGGCCTTGCCATACAGGGAGAAAAAAGAGGAGCTGATCTTTAGAAACATCTGAACGTGTGGAAGAGAAATTTCGGAGAAATTAGGAGAGTGTTTTAAACAGAGGAGTCATCTCTAAATAGTTAGTGCAGTCAGGAGAAGACTCTGTTGAGACTTCATCCAGGAACATGAAATCTGAGGCCTCATGAAGTGATGGCTCCTGGCTCAGTGAGTGAATAGTAGGGTTAGAAGTTGCTTGACCTAGCCGACACATGCTTTTTTCTGTCTTCATATAAAATAAGCACTGTTCCTTGACTATTCTAGGGACCAAATAAAACTTTATAAAGGGCTGGTTTGATGGAAATTATTATTATTATTATTATTATTATTTTGTATTTTTCTGAAGCTGGAAATGGGGAGGCAGTCAGACAGACTCGCGCATGCGCCCGACCGGGATCCACCCGGCACGCCCACCAGGGGGCGATGCTCTGCCCATCCAGGGCATCGCTCTGTCACGACCAGAGCCACTCCAGCGCCTGGGTCAGAGGCCAAGGAGCCATCCCCAGCGCCCGGGCCATCTTTTGCTCCAATGGAGCCTCAGCTGCAGGAGGGGAAGAAAGAGACAGAGAGGAAGGAGAGGGGGAGGGGTAGAGAAGCAGATGGGTGCCCCTCCTGTGTGCCCTGGCTGGGAATCCAACCCGGGACTTCTGCACGTCAGGCCGACGCTCTACCACTGAGCCAACCAGCCAGGGCCATTATGATTTTTCACAGGTTTGTTTGTATGCTATTTAAATCAGGTAAATAGACACAAGATTTTTGCTCATTTTGACTCTTTCATTCAGTTATAAAATATTGAGTATTTACCAGGTATACTGTATTTTCACCAGACTCTGGAAGACTCACAGATGAATCAGGTATTGATTGACCTTGCTACTATGAAGCTTAGTCGGGAGATGACACATGTATGTAATATAAATACAGGTACTTGTGATATGAGGTCAAGTGCTATAAAGTTGAGCAGAGGAAGCAGTGACCTCTCTCAAGGGGAAAGGAATTAGAGTTGCATGGAGAAGAGGGCATTTTATCTGAATATTGAAATAAAATTGGTTGGTGGGAAATAAGCTTTTTTAAAAATCTTATTTTAGAAATGAGTTTTTTTGGAAGGTTTTCTAGCATGAGAGTGACATGAGTAGTGTTGCAGTAATATAAGGTTATAGTAATTAAATATATAGAAATATAGGAAAATATGAAAGATATATAAAAATAATTAAGATATATAATATTAAAAGCTAAGGCCCCCCACCCCTACTGCAGTAGTCGTCCAGATTCTAACATTGAATGTGGACTGTCTCCATGCTGCTCTGACCAAAGACAGCCAAGAGGAGCATGCTGACGGGGCCCCCTTAAACTGTACCCAGGCACGCCAAAAGAATCTTTATTATATGCGGCTTAAGTGTCTGTTTGTCGCCGATAGCTTATTGGTTGCTTGTGTAACTGTACTAGCCAATGGGGTGAAGTTGCCATGGCTGAACGCAAATTGAGCAGGTCAGGGGGAAGGTGAACATTTGTTTGCATTGGCAATCATCTGCTTTTGAAACAATTTAAGGCTGAACGCTAATTGAGTGTGTCAGGGGGAAGGTGAACATTTGTTTGCATTGGCAGTCATCTGTTTTACATAAAAACTACGTCTTAACGTAATTTCTTTTAAGAAGGCCTCCTAGAAAATACAGCACTGAAGAGGAGAGAAAAGGAGCTAAAGCTGCACAAAAACGGCTTTCTCGACAAAAAGAAACCACTGAGCAGAGAAAGACAAGGCTTACTTCAGTCACAGAGCAAATGCGTCTTTCTCGGCAAAATGAGACTGATGAGCATAGAGACACAAGGCTTGCCTCAGATGCAAGACAAAAAAGCCTGTCTCGACAAAATGAGTCCCTTGAACAAAGGCAGGAGAGAAATGCAAAAAAACAACAGAGTAATGCTGACCGAAACGCAAAAAGGATTAAAACAGTTTCAAACGGAGAAACTTTAATTTTTGAGCATTCCTCTGGTAACATGAATATTAAATGTGAACGGACGTAAAATTAAAAATAATTAATGGTCCTCTGCAAGGCAAGCTTAAAAATAATGGAAAGATCTACACAAGAAATGTGTACAAAGAGATCTTTGACATGTGAATTAACATTTTATTATTTAAATCACCTTTATTTATTGAGCTAGTGGTGGCTCTTAAGAAATGTACCGCCAGTGGTTTCCTTCATTGCACTCTAAGCAATTAAGCAAGTAGAAGGGGGAAACCCCATGGGGCACTAAGTAAAGGGGCGTCCTCACCGCCTGCCCTGGGTAATTCAGTTTGAATTAGCAGACACCTTTGCACAAATCATTTTAATTACAATTTATAATATCTAGAACAGCGGTCATTTCGTATGACCGCCGGGCTTTCTAGTTCGTAATAAACGGCCTGTGTGATTCTTGCAACTAACTTGTTTGTCGGTCGTGTCTTTCTTCCGGTGGCAGCTGGTTTCAGCATTAATAAGTAGAATCCTCATAGCCATCTCAAGAGTAGTCTCGAAGAGGCTGCCAGCCCTGCTGATAAGGGAAGAATATTACCCCCACTGTGCAGTGAAGTTGAATCAGGGGCGCCTGATCGACATAGAGCTCGGGCTCTACTGGGACATGGAGAGTTGTGCTTTAGGAAAGCTATTTCTTTTTTTTTTCAAGTGAGAGGAGGGGAGATAGTGTGACAGACTCCTGTGGGTGCCTGTCAAGAATCCACCTGGTATCTCCTGCCTGGGGCTGATGCTCAAATCAGCTGAGCTATTCTCAGTGCCCAGGGCTGTCCTCAGCACCTGGGACCGACATTTGACATTCGGATCAACCAAGCTGTCCATAGTGCCTGCTTAAACCAACTGTGCCATTGACTGTTAAGAGGGGAACAGAGGAGAAGCAGGAGAGGGAGAAGAGTTGCTTTTCATGTGTGCCCTGACAGGATTGAACCCAGGATGTCTGTGTGCTGGGCTGACATTTTATCCGTTGAACCAGCCAGTCAGGGCCAGGAAAGCTATTTCTAGGATACTGGGTGAAATATGATGTGACCCTGACCTTCCAAATGGTAGTGAAAATGAAGAGGTGAGATTGGTGTGAGAGATGTCGAGGTAGAATCAAGTCCATTTGGCAGTTGTTGGAGCAAGGTGTGGTGTTAAATGGAGTTTTTTAAGCATAGTCAATTAAGAATATGACAATGCCACTCATTTTAGGAACAAAGGAGGAGAAACTGATTTGAGAGGGAAGAGGATAATTTAACTTCATTGAGAAATGTGGGTACTTTTGATTATTAGGCATATGGAAATATTTAGATTGACCTGGGAAAAAGTCGAGGTTGAAGATAGAAATACAGAGAATGGGAATAATTGAAGCCTTGAGGTAGAATGAAATTGCCAAAGGATTATTATCAAATTTGTATCAAGAATGTCACACTGTAAAGCCTGAAAATCCTCCAGTTTTGGGACAGCAGGGCTCTAGAAGAGAGTGTTGTTTAAAAACTCGGACTCTTCCTTTGAATTTTTATTTCTCTTTGGGGCTCTTTCATTTTGATTCTCATTTGGGGGAGATAGTGAGCATAATGATTTTGAGCATGAGAGCACAAAGACTGAGTTTAGATTCTTGCTCTACCATCATGTTATAGTTATGTGACTTCCTTGTGTTTCAGTTTCCTTGTATATAAGATAGAGATGATAATTTCTACCTTGTAGAGTTGTTCAATAATTAATTTAGCATGGTGCCTAGACCCCTGGTTGGCAAACTGTGGCTCACGAGCCACATGCGGCTCTTTGGCCCCTTGAGTGTGGCTCTTCCACAAAATACCACGTGTGGGCGCTACTTTGATAAGGAATGTACCTACCTAT